>NC_064821.1:193240517-193871017 GCF_024166365.1 Elephas maximus indicus
GTTAGTGTTGGCACTCTACTGGGCTACTCTCCCAGAGAAGCCCCAGTCCTAGAGGTGGGTAGGTGGTTGTTCTTTTGCTCCATTCAAGCTCTTGGTCAATCCCTTAGTATCCTCACATCCCCCATGGGACTCACCGCCCTCCGTTCCTCTTGTAGTTGTCTGGGACATAATGAGGCTGTGGAGAAGAAAAGGGAGAGGGGTAAGTGTGCATATTGTAGAGGCTATCAAAGCTGGATTAGACGATCTGGGCCAACTCAGGATAAGGGAGCTGGGAAGGCAGGGAAGTAAGTGGTAAGGAGGAAAAGGCAGGAGAAAAAAAAAAAAAAGGGCCAAAGCCCTTACAAGCCGGATGATCATGTTTTCAAGTCAGAAGTTCAGTACTTCTACCAATCTGTAGGCCACAGCAGTTTTTAGCATTCTGTAATCCTAGAATGGCAGTGGGAGGGATAAGCTTACAATCTTCTCTGCCTTACCCCACCTTTTAAAACTGAGGCTGGGTTTTCAAAGCTAACCAAAGAGTACTACACTGCTGATTTAGTAAGACCAAAGAAGTCTAGATGAGAGGAAGGGGCTGGTGGTAGGCACAGAGAAGACAAAATACAGTTTGGAGAAATTAAAAAAAAAAAGGAAAAATAGGAAACATAAAGGTCTACCTTTTGCTTAGGTTATTTCTAAGAACTCCAGGATGGCAGGTATGAATTCTGACAGGCTCACTAAAAGAAGACTCAAGGATGAGGAGCTCAGCCCAGGACTTCATCATAGCAAGTAGGGGACCAAAATCTTTATGGAATGATGAATGGCACAAAATAATTGGTGGAGTATGTTCTCGACAATTTGAAAGAAAAATATGCAGGAAAAAAAGGTAGAAAATGAATATACCAAAATGTTAACAGTGGTTATTTTCTGGGAAGTGGGATAATAGAATTTTTTTTTCTTCTTAGCATTTCCCCTACTTTTCAGATTTTCTATAACAATGATGTGTCACATTTTTAATCCAGGGATAAAAAGAAAAAGGAGTGAACTGTTTTCACCAAAGGCTTCTTAGGGTTCTTGCCATTCCTTCGACTCGCTTCTTAAAATTATGGGTGTGAAAAACAAAACAAAAAACTATACCTGTGGGATTCAGAGTCCTCATGAATCCCACAGGTGTAGTTCTGGCAGTGGGTTGTTGGGTTGTGTGGGATTCATGGATAAAGACTGAGGTGAGGTGAGAGGGAAGAGAGGAAAACCCATCAAGGTGTAACACTGTAACCAACAATTTCCTAACACAGGTCCCAGGGGAGGAAATGTAAACTGAATGTTTACAGTTAATACATCCCAAACAGAGACAGGGATTTCCACGGTTTGGGATGAAAAAAGGATGAAGAAGCAGACAGCCATTTAAAGATTCTGACTCTGTGAAGAATTCCAGGCATGAACCAGACTGTCCTGACATATTGTCTGGTTAAGAGAAGAGGGAGACTTACTGAGAAATCTCTTTTGGGAGTGAGCTTCTTGGGGAAGTGATCGAAGGCGTAGGGTTTGGTGCAGACAGGATAGCGGTTCCGATGGATCTTGTAAAACAGGTGTGCTGACTTGTCGAGCCGATAATCACAGATGTACACGTCTTGCTCCTTCACGCCTTTGGGTCGCCCTATGGGTCCATACACTGTTAAAGAACCCAGGTACTTCTCCTTCCTTCACCCTGAGTTGCCCAGAGACCACCACACACCATTGGGACAGAAGCTAGAATAGCATCAGACCCTTAAGGGGGAAACACTGTGGCTATTTTGAGAGGCAGAACAAACAACTGAGCATTGGTGGTTACAAAAGAAAGGCGAGGTCCCAAACACTGGTGTCAAAAAAGGAAAAGGGATGTAAGAATAGAAGGGCACACTGTAGGATTAAAAAAAAAAAAAAAGGAATTGGAGATTATTGGTATGCTGCAGGGACATTTTAAAGAAAAAACAGGAGATAACAGGGGAGTTATGAGGAAAGAATGGAAGTATAAAGGGGAGAAGTATATCTAGGAAATGAAAACATTCTTATTGGGAAAACAGGGAGTCATCAGCATCACAGAGCTCCAACCAGTTCGTCAGTTTTTAGAATGGAATGTGTAGTCTTCTAGACTATTCTGAGAAAAAAACTGAGCTTCTACTGTGAGCCATAAACTGAGCTGCATGCTTTCAAAGATTATTTCATTTTTTAAAAAATATTTTATTGTGTTTTAGGTAAAAGCTTACACAGCAAATTAGGTTCCATTCAACAATTTTTATGAAAATTGTTCTGTGACAGTGGCCACAATTTTCACAATGTGCCAGCATTCTCATTATGTCCATTCTGTTTGTACTGTTTCCATTGACCTAGCTTCCCTTCCCCGCCTTGCTTTCTCATCTTTGCTTTTGGGTAAATGTTGACTGGTTTAATATTAATATAGTTGATTATTTAAGGGAGCACATTACTCATAGGTGATAAATTGGTTATTTTATAAGCCAATCTATTATTTGGCTGAAAGATGACCTCCCGAAACAGCTTCGGTTCCAAGTTCAACTGCTATCTTAGAGTGATAGTCTTGGGGGGTTTGTCTAGTCTCTTACTGGTCCAGTAGGTCTGGCCTTTTTTTAGGAATTTGAATTTTGTTCTACATTTTTCTCCCATTGCACCCAGGACCTTCTAGTGTGTCCCTGGTCGAAACAGGAGGTAGTGGTAGCCAGGCATCATCTAGTTCTTCTGGTTTCAGGTTAGAAGAGGCTGTGGTTTGTGTGGGCTATGAGTCCTGTGGACTGGTTCTTTTCTGAGCCTTTGATTTCTTCATTCTCTTTTGCTCCATATAGGTAGAGACAAATAGTTGCATCTTAGATGGCTGCCTGCAAGCTTTTAAGACCCCAGATGCTACTCACCAAACTAGAATGTAGAACGTTATCTTTATGAACTATATTATGCCAAGTGACTAAGCTGTCCCCTGAGACTATGGTCCTAAGCGTTCTAACTAAGTAAACCAATCACGTCAGTTGTTTGGATATGTCTAGGAAGCCTCTGTAACTGTGCCTCCTCTATGCTTTGTTACATATGTGGGTACATATGCAGCACACACAATCATGTGCACACATATGCCTGCAGGTACACCTACACATGCAGGTGCATTTACCCGCATATGCCTTCTTACACACATACATGCATCCACATTTACCTCCGTAAACACACACATATGTTTTGGGTCTTGTTACTGCTGTTGCAAAATTGTATATGTTACAGCATTTAGTAAAATTGTCCCTTTTTCTTGTGTACTTTTTAAAAAAAATTTTTATTGTGCTTTAAGTGAAAGTTTACAAATCAAGTCAGTCTCTCATACAAAAATTTATACACACCTTGCTATATACTCCTAACTGCTCTCCCCCTAATGAGACAGCACACTCCTTTCCTCCACTCTCTCTTTTCATGTCCATCCAGCCAGCTTCTGACCCCCTCTGCCTTCTCATCTCCCCTCCAGACAGGAGCTGCCCACATAGTCTCATGTGACTACTTGGTCCAAGACACTCACTCCTCACCAGCATCATTTTCTATCCCATTGTCCAGTCCAATCCCTGTCTGAAGAGTTGGCTTTGGGAATGGTTCCTGTCTTGGGCTAACAGAAGGTCTGGGGCCATGACCACGGGGGTCCTTCTAGTCTCAGTCAGACCATTAAGTCTGGTCTTTTTACAAGAATTTGGGGTCTGTTTCTTATGTACTTCTTAGTGTCTTTTTTTACCTTGGTCAAGTTGTGCTGACTTCACCCGTATTTGGTATTGCCTTTCCCATCACCAAAAGTAACGAATGTCTACTATCTAGAAAGTGATTCCTCCTCCTTCTCCCTCCCACTCCTGGTAACCATCAATGAATGTTGCTTTCTGTGTGTAAAATTCCAATTAATCTTTACAAAATTCTGTAAGATAGATACCAATCCCTATTTTCAGTGGGAAAATTGATACTTAGGTTAGGAAGTTGCCCAAGGGCACAAAGGTAAAAGGTGACAGAGCTGGAATTTGACATTGGATTGTCTGACTCCATAGCCTACGCTGTTAACCATGGAGCTTATAAAACTATTTTGTTATTATTACTTTCAATGTATAGGCTTGATGAAAGAATGTATCTCCCTATAAATCTTAATAGAATGCTAGATACACAGTAGTTCTCAGACACTTCTCAACGAGCCCAGATCACTTACCTTTACAATATGTATAAAGGTCCAACACACAGCAGGTCCCCACTACAGCCTCCAAGGGAATGATCTCATAGAGAGGCACCCGAAAGAGTTCATTGTGATAGAACCGACGGGATGGAGAGTGGTGAGTTTCATGGGGACGGAAATAATGGTGGCCAAAGGCAAACCTTTCCTCTCTTAAAAAAAAGGAAAAAATGAGAAGGTACAAGTTTAGCTGAGCAAGAACCTCGTGAATACTCAGCTCTGTGCTGCTAGGGCACAGTTAGAGGAAATAGATAGGACCTGAACACATACTTTTCATTCTTCCAAAGCTTCTCAATCCGGAAGATGTCAAGTTTATCTCGGTTAATGTGAGATAACAGTCGGTAGGACTGACGGACTGGGTGGCCATCAGGGGTGCGCCGACTATCCCTCATCAGATACACACAGTCACCTAGGATGGCACAGAACACAGGAAAGGGTTAAAATGACTCTTGCATGAATTCTGTTAGACATTCATTTGTCTGAACATAGGAAGAACTTATAATCTAAGACAATATAAACGCAGAGAGCTAAAACCAGCAGTCTAATCGTGGTGGTTGTCAATTCTAGACTGTGAGAATTACACAAGGAAGATCTTCCATCTCTTGGGCTTCCTATACATTTTTCCTAGTCTTTAAATTAGCATTATAACACCCCCATCTCTCCAAATTAGTTTTATTTGTGGCTGGGTCATGAGGATTATAGAATATAAAAACCTACATCCTACTGGTCATACGCAGACAGAGACTATTATGCAGACAGAAGATGCCTCCTACTATTCAGAAAGGCCAGCTTTGACAAGAAAGGTCAGCTCCCGTGCACGCACCTTGACGAAGCAGCAAGTCATCTCGCAGCAAACAGATGAAGTAGACACAGCCAGGTTGGGCATAGTGGGGCCGAGGGATCATGGGTACCTCCTGAGAAGGGCAGAAAGCCAATGGATAAGGGCTGGAACCATACATCCAGCCTATTGAGCTCTATTCAGGAGAGGAAAAGAACTAAAACCTAGAATTCCCAACTAATTAAGACTTATTCTTTAGTCCTTTCAATGTACCAAAGACACAAGAAAAAAAAAAAAAAAAAAAAAAGATAAACGCAACTAGAGCTGTTAAACCTGAAAATGCAAAGATGAAGGACAAACCTGACAGGCTAAGCATCCCAAACTATGTTCTATGAAGCACTAACTGTGTGGTTGCTCTGTGCCATTTAGGAGGCACCTGAAAATGTATGAAGGGTAACTCTGACTGTTGCAATGACCGCAGGATGCTATGGCATTTAGTGTGGAGGGGCCAGGCAAGCCAAACACTGTGCACTGCATCTCTCACAACAAAGAACTGTTCACCAAAATGACAACAGCCCACTGGTAACAAATACTGCCTAATCCCCACCTTTTATAGAAGTAACTTGATCAAGATCACACAAATAAATATGGTAGAGCCAAGACAAGAACCCACTTAATAACTTGGGCAAGTCACTTACCCTCTCTAAGCTTTTTAGCTGTAAAGTGGTCCTAAGATTAACCTGGGTTGATTCTGAGTCCAGTGTTCTTTTCACTATTCAGCTCTGCCTAGTAGAAGTGCTCGGCTGCTAACCAAAATGTTGGCAGTTTGAATCTATCAGGTGCTCCTTGGAAACCCTATGGGACAGTCTACTCTATCCTATACGGTCGCTGTGAGTTAGAATTGACTCATTGGCAACGGGTTTAATGTAAGTGATATTTAGGGTGCTCAAGTTCTGGATTTTACAAGTTAATTCTTTTATGAATTAAATAAACCAAGCCCACTGCTGTCAAGCTGATTTCAACTCATAACAACCCTATAGGACAGAGTCAAACTGCCCAATAGGGTTTCCAAGGCTGTAAATCTTTATGGAAGCACAAAGCCATATTTTTCTCCCACGGAGTAGCTGGTGGGTTCAAACTGCCAAATTTTCTGTTAGCAGCTGAGCGCTAAGCACTGTGCAACTAGGGCTCCTCTTTCATGAACATTTAATAGTGTGTGTACGTATATATACACACACACAAATCTTAGTTTTGTATAGTACCTTCAAAGAATTTTAAGTATTTTATTTTCCCTTTGATCACACTCCTGAGAAAAGAAAGGGCAAAATTAGTACTCTCAATGGAACGTTTAAGACTCTGAGACACAGAGAAGGTAATTTACCAAAGGAAATTCTCTTTGGCAGTGAGAGGGCAGGTGAGACCATGTGCTACATCCCCTACTTCTAGAATACAAAGTCCTGTCAGCGGGCAGCTCACCCTGTCCACAGGCCTTGGCTCACACTGCTCACAAAGGTAGTGCTCCACATCTGAATTCAACCCCATACAGTCGCAGTGCTGCCACACCTGTGGAAAAAAGGGCAGTTAGGGGGCTTGGACTTACTCATGAGAAGTCCTAGGGAGTAAAAGTCACAATTAAAAATTAGAAATAGGATAAGGGGAAGGAAAACAGAGACTAAGGGATAAGTGGGTGAGTGACAACTTAAGAGAGAAACAGTCAAATAGGGAGAAAAAGAATGATGACCTGAAAATGTCGGGTCTGGGTGCATAAATATATAGGTTAATTTTATAATATACAGATCTGGGCACGTTAAAACACGGAGATGGAGAGAGACTAGGAGGAAAAATGAATACAGTACCAATGGACTCCAGGGCAAAGTTTCTTTGGTTTGTGAAAGGCTTTAAACTTACAAACTGTTTCCACTTATTCCTTCCTAATTTTATCCTCCCAACAATCCTGTGAGTTACTTACTCCCATTTTAAATATAAAGTAACAGGTTTCGATGTATTACGTGGGGTTACTAGGGCTAAAGGCCTTGACTCCTCCATCAGGAGCCCTAAGCACATTTCTGTATTGCCCTCTATTTGTATCAACGCTATATGCAGTGTACTATTGCTCCTGTTTCTTCAAGGTAAAGCATAATCCTAAACTCTATCATTCTCACTGATCCAGATTACAGGACAAGTGCACAGTGGAAAGCGGGCAAAATAGATGGGCGGCAGAAAAATAAGGGAAGGATAATGAAAGAAAGAAACATAAAAAAGGGGAAAGATAATATGGTGATCAGTGAGGGATGACAGAAACCAAGGCTGAGTTCCAGTTCATGAACAGCTTGTCAAGCCGATCCAGTAGAGGTAGGGGCTTGCTCGCTGAACTGATCATTATGCTCTTCAGGACTAGGCTTTTGCTTCACTTCCTGATCCTCACCATGCACTTGTCACACTGGATCATGAGGCCTTCATCCTTGTAGAGGCCACATATACAGCGGATGACATCATCGTCCTTCTCATGGCCATTCTCCTTCTCAGACACTGAGGTCTCACTGCTGTCTGCTTCACTTGCTGTCTCTCCCACGATCTCATCAATCTGGGCTGATGCCTCATGCCGGGCATTATAATAGGCTTTGCGTAGGCGGCAAACGTCTCTCCCGATTGGGGATTTACGCCCATAATATTTCTAAAGAAAGCAGAAGAAAGAGATTATGTTTGTTTGGTCTTTTCAATTTTGCTTATACTTGAAAAGGTAGCTTGATTTTCTTTACCCTCCCATTTGGTTAACAGATTTTTAATAGAAACAAATATTGCCAGGCAGTCAATGATAGTTTACTTAAGTAACTAAAATGAACTGAAGTTAGAATCTGCATGGTAATTTTTCCATCTATTCTACTGCTCTTGTAACCTGTTCAATTCCTCAGCCGTTCTGTCCTCAGGGATGGTGGAATATGAACTAATATCACAGGCTCCATTTACCGCTGTCCTGCAGATATCAGGGACAGAACTACAGATTTTCAATGTATTTGGAAGCTGGCTTTCAACAGATACCATGTTACAACTGAAGATCACTTTAATTCTCCCACTTATGTTTTTTTCTCATATCTTCACCCTCAAGTCCTCCTTTATCTGGTAGCCTCTTTTTTCCTTCCAAAGCCTCTCCAAAGTGTTTCAAATAACTGAATTATTTCCTCTCTTCTATGCACCATGCAATATTCCATCCTCTTCTTTAAATCAGTTCAAGGCCACCTTCACTTCAATAAGCTTCACTTATTCTACAACCTACTGGCATGATACCTTTCCAGTCCCCCCTCAAGATTTGTTTCTAACTATTCATATATACATATTTCTGTGAATTTCACATATACTTATTGTCCTGAGGACAGAAACTACGTAAATACCGTAAGTGTAGTAATATGTCTGTATAATGTGAAGTTTCAATACTAAATTAGGTTTTTACAAAAATTGCTTTTTGGCGGTATGATTCAACCTTCCATTTTAGTCATATCAATGTCTTGAATATATAGTACTGTACTGTATTTAATACACTGTGACACATTCCATGAGCATTCAATAAAAATGGTTGTCTTTCTCAACCAGAAAATATGAACTTTGGTAGGACTGGAGGCTCGAAATCATAAAGTTCTAGTACGGTTCTTTTCAGGACAAACTTCTTAAATCTATGTTTGAAGTCAGTGAAAAATACCTCAGCATTCCGAAAGACCTTGAGCATGTCAGCATCAAAAGCCTCCACTGTTTTATAGTAACCAGTGAGAATCTGCTTCTCAATGGTGACAAGATCCAGGGGATCAGAGATCTTCTCGTAATAATCGGCATTCCTGGAACATAAAGCCAGGGTGTCAATCTGTACACTTAGTACTCTTGTAAAACTCAGATGATTCCCACAAACGTGAACCTACTTTTTCTTTGAGGGGAGGTTCAACAGTGGAGCTGCCAGTGCTTGTCGAGAAGAGTCTGTAAAAAAAATGTAAGGTTTATTAGAAGGACTGTAAAATACAAACAAGGCAAGCATTAGCTCTTAACTGGAAAAGCAGAACCTCCCAAATTAAAAGTTAGAAAAAAAAAATCTAAGTTGTTTTTGAAGTCTGACTGAAAAAAACACCAAGTTTTCAGAATGTGGGTAAAGGTAGGGATTCAAAGGTACCTTCAAAATCTCCTGGGATATGAAAGATGTAATATACACGCTTGAAGTAGCTCAGTGTTAGCTGGGTAATAAGAACTTCTTAAGAAGAAGAATGAGAGATGGGAACTTATTGAGGTAGCTGGGCTGCTTAGGGAAAACTCCCGGTCAACAAATCTTACTACAGTAAAATATCATCTTAACCAAAAAATGTTTTCTAGTTCACGTTAATAGCCCATAGTTAATGTTATTTTGTTGGTTTGGATTCAGTTACATTCCAGATAATGAATAATTTAGTGCTGTGAATCTTTTTTGGAATTTCTTGCCATGTAACAGTTACTTCTTACTGTGAAAACAGAATGTGTGGTGTGGGCTACTTTTCATTTGCCACCTGATTGTTACTTTCCAGCAATTTCATTACAGAGAGAGAAAAAGCCTCTTGTTTCACGTCGCGATGCAGTGAAACAGTAGATGTACCTGTGTACTGCAGTTTTATGCTCGTGCAGATGGACTAGTTGAGCATGTATAGGGTGATCTTCTGGGGCATATAAAGGAATGGGTGCCACAAAACTTTACATCTTAGGGCAGACCGGTCCCCGCCTTCCTCTCTATTTCCTTAGGCAAAAAGGTGCTACATACCAAAAATACACAGTAAACGGAGAAAGAAAGAACCAAATTCCTCAGAATTTAGGGAGAGGAAGGAAGGGAGACAAGCCAAAGTTAATGGCAGATGTAGTAATTTTATTTGTCAAAATCTCCTCCTCACCCTCAAATTTCCTGGCCAGTAAAAGTCACATTACAAAACTACCTACACAAAAGTTAAAACCCTCCCCTCTCCTCTGACTCCTAACACACACCCAAAAGATGTGGGTTCGAAGGGGAAAGAAGTGGGGGTAAAGGTATTTGCATAAAAACTCTTTTAATGTAAATGGCCATTTTCTTGGAAGTTTATCTCATTTTCCTGAATGCAGAGGTTCTTAGGGCCTGTGGACCATCCAAAATATATGCAAAATTCTGCACATGCATTTTTCTCGAGGAACGGTCCCCAGCTTTTGTTAAACTCTCAAAGGTACCCGTCAGTCAAAAAAGGTTAGGAACCACTGATGTAATACACTCAGAAAATTTTTTTGTTAAATTGCTAATTCATTGCCTCATTCAGAGATATTAGATCCAAGACAGAGACCTGCACCAGCTTCTTTCTATTCTACAGGTAAAAAATGTGATTTCTTAATTAAATAGAATCTAATACAGCACAAACAAATGACTTCAGTGTAAGTTGATCTGTAGGATCTAGAGATTTAAAGCAGTAATTTTTGAAGACTGTAATTGGTCCTGTAATTTTATCCTTTGAGAAAAGGTAGAAGAAGTAAACCTAAATTCCTAATCCTAATCTGCCACTTGTTCTTGGTCTTGGACATCTCAGGTGTGGGTATGTAATAAGATTAAAAAAAAAAAAAAAGTAAGGAGAGTGAATTTGGGGTGGGTACGGTCACCTTTGTAAGAGATGATACCATCACAGATCTCTTTGAAGATCTGGGCTAGGCGGGCTGCCCGAGCTACTTCAATGTTTTCTTCTGCAGCTGCCAACCGTCTAGTTCGAACAGATCGAGCTGTCTGTAGGGCGGAGAACTGGGTCATGAAGACATCTGGAAGGATAAAGTGAAAATTAGTTTCATGAAAAGAGGAGCTCTAAGTGCCTCTCTCTTCCCCAGTGACTGATGCCATTTGCTCCGTATTTTCCTTGAAGTGACTATGTAGATTAGCGGGCATGGAGGTCTTTCTCTCAATGCAAATTCAGGGAACACCAGAGTTTACCAGAAAGACAAGTGCTGCCAAGTAAAGAGGGACCTAAACTATTACCTTAGTGGCCATGGCTATGTAGTGTAGTAGTTGCTAGGCTGGGCTTCAAAATCAGTCTGTCTGCATTTGCAGTCTGGCCACATTACCTGTGTGACCTTGGGCAAGTCACTTAACCTATGGCTTAGCTTCTCAACTATAAAATGGGAATAGTGGTAGTACTTATTTCAGAGGTAACTGTGCAAATTAAATAATGCTTTTAATTTGGTTAGCTCAGTGCCTGACATCATAAATACTCAATAAATATTATTATTATTATTACCAGACAATTTGAACTAATTGGAATGTAAGTTCAAAGAATTTCTGCCAATCAAATCACTGAGAGGGTATGAGATTCTACGCAAATTTCTGAAATATCTAGTTCCCACACAGCATATTCTCTCATGCGCCATGGAGAATGTTTCTATTTTTTGAGGGGAAGAAGGAAAGAAGAGAAGAGCAAGATTGTTTGAACACTTTGTTAGAAAGGATGCTTGGACATGTAAGTTCCTCGCTTACAGTCCAATCTGGGTAACAGGTCTGTACTCAGGAGTGTTATTACATTATTCACTCATAATGGTTGAAAAAAAAAATCTGAAGGTTTGTGTGTATGCTGCTCATCTGACTGTGGGAAAAAAAGGTCTTCAAATTGATACTGGGTGAGACTTTCAGCCCAGTACATCTGAAAAGGGAACACAGAGGGCCCACTACCCATCTCATGCCTAGTGAGTATTTCAGGTTGTAAGGTGATGTTTAGAAGGCAGGTGGAAGGGAGTTTCTTCTATTCCCTGGAAAAGAGAAAGGGAAGTAGAAGAGCTGGGATGGTTAGGTTATTACAGATTGATGCTTGTATGTTTGAATCCTCATTTTTTTGGTCCAGGCCAAAAGGAATTTTGAATAGGCTTGATTTTTTTCTTTTTTTTTTTTTCATGAAAGTAACTAAAATAATCACTTTTGGGAAAATCTTATGCAATCAATAGGAATGTTTCCCAGGCCTTACCTGACTTGATGTTCCCATCATCTCGGCAGATACCATTCCAGCGAGTGTATAATGACGCTGAGTGAATGCTATCACTGGTGTGCTTCACTTCTTCCTGTTTCTGCCGAATCTTCTCCCAGTTTCGGACTAAAAACACATGATGCTTTAATACAAAGTTTCTGCAAGGAAGAAAGGAAATTCCTTTATTCATTAATTCAATAAGTATTTATTATATGACTACTCTATGCAAGTCACTATTAGATGATATAAGTGAATACTTATCAGTGAACTGAGCTGTTGTAAAGAGACTGTATACGGAGAATAGGGTCGCTATGAGTCGAAATCAACTCTATGGCAGTGGGTTTCTTTTTAGTGACCACATGAGTGTGCCAAGTGGGTATACTTTGAGAATAAAAATAACATATATCTATGACAACTGAAGCACAAGCAGCAAGCATCTAGGCAGATAAATGTGACCTCATAAAATTACTTTTGTTCACCAAAAGACTATACAAATATAAACAGACAACCTATAGACTGAGACACGATTTTGGGAACCATATATTGTTACGGGTTTAATATCTAAAATATATTAAAAAAACTTTTACAACATAACAACAAAAAACCAAATAACCCAATCAAAAAATGGGCAAATAACTCAAGTACACATATCACCAAAGAGGATATCCTAATGGCCAACAGGCATAAAAAAATGCTTGATGTCATTAGCCATTCCAAAAACAAAAAACCAAACCTGTTGCTGTTGTCAGTTCTGACTCATAGTGACCCTACAGACAGAGTAGAACTGCCCCATGGAGTTTCTAAGGAGCAGCTGGTAGATTCGAACTGTCTACTCTTTTAGTTAGCAGCGAAGCTCTTATTAACCACTTCACCATGAGGGCTCCCATTAGCAGTTAGAGAGATGCAAATCAAAACTACCATGAGATACCACCTCACCCATATTACAATGGCAATGATAAAAAAAAAAAACCCAGAAAACAATAGGTATTGGTGAGGTTGTGGAGAAATTGGAACCTTATCCCTTGCTGGTTGAAATGTAAAATGATACAGCCAAAGAAAAATAAATGATACAGCCACTGTGGAAATCAGAGTGGTAGTTTCTTAAAAAGTTGAACACAGAACTCCCATATGACCCAGCAATCCCAATCCTAGATATATACCCAGAAGAAGTGAAGGCAGGAATGCGAACAAAAACCTGTCTATTGCAGCACTTTTCACAATAGCCAAAAGGTGGAAAAAACCAAATGGAATGTCCATCAACAGATGAATGGATAAACAAAATGTGGTCTATACACACAACGGAATACTACTCAACCAGAAGGAAAGTGAAGTCCTAATGCACACACTACATGGATGAACTTGAAAAACATCATGCTGAGCAAACCAAGTCAGTTGCAAAAGGCCATGTATTGTACGATATCTCTTATATGAAATAAACAAATATAAAGAAGCCAAAGATTATTCGTGGTTACTGGGGTGAGAGGGTGGGGAAAGGAATGCTTGTGCTCAGGGGGCATTTAGTTTACGTTAATGGTGGCAGAATGATTTGGAAAAGGACAGTTTGATAATGGCTGCACAACTTGAAGAACGCAATCAATATCACTGAACTGTACATGTAGAAACTGCTGAGATAGTGTGATTTGTTACGTATATTTTCACCACGATAAACTTAAAAAAAAAAACAAAAACCCCAAGAACACAGATCATTCCTTCTAGATACTTTTGTTTTATTTTAAAATCATGGAAAAATGGAAAATAGAACAAAAAATGCCAATAGACAGCCCTTAAAAACATTTTAGTGAATTTCCATTCAGATCTTATTTTAATGCATTTTTTTCAGAATTGATATTCACTTTTGCATCTTGATATTTTTCACATAACATAAAACATTTCCCTATACTATGTGCATATAAGTGGCAAACAACACTTTAATGGCTGCAAAAATTTTGGCTATTAATGTAGCCTCATCTGAAGACAGAGCTCTATGGGATATCTGTAAAAATTCTGAAGGAAGTTGCTAACCATTAAGTATGGGCTCAGGATCAGCTATAAGAAAGAGAGCTGGACTGGCAGATCAAGGTGAAAATATGTAAGACAGTCTTGAAAAAGACAGAAGTGTGGACAGGTGCTGCGCAGACTTTGTTAGGTGCAGTACTCCCACATGGACCTAAATTTAAATGAGTTATGTGTATCTGGACTGACCCTACACAATTTTGGTGATTCCATTATTTGAATTTTACCCTAACCTATATATAAATGGATGTGACCTTGCGTAAGTCACAAACTATGGAATTTGGTAAAACGGAGCACATTAGGCTCATTTTATAAAAGCTACGGCTGCTAGCCAAAAGGTCAGCAGTTTGAATTCACCAGTCATTCCACTCTGTCCTATAGGGTCACTGTGAGTCAGAATCAACTCTACGGCAATGGGTTTGTTTTTTTTTTTGACCTTGACTGTACACTAGAATCACCTGGGGAACTTTAAAAACTACTGCTGCCTGAGTTCCACCTTTGGAAATTCTGGTTTAAGTAGTCTGGAGTGTTGCCTGAGCATGTTGTTGTTGTTAGGTGCTGTCGAGTTGGTTCCAACTCATAGCGACCTGGGAAGACAGAGTAGAACTGCCCCAAGGAGTAGGTGGTGGATTTGAACTGCTGACCTTTTGGTTAGCAGCTGAGCTCTTAACCACTGCACCACCAGGGCTCTGGCCTGAGCATTGGGATATTTAAAAAAGCTTCTCAGGCAAATTAGGGGATCTTAGTGCAGACTGGACTAGTTTATCTCCAAGTTTCTCTGAAGTTTAAAATTTCTATGACTCAGTGTGAAATAGGATGAAAGGGGCTAAAATTATACTAAGTTTATAAATAAGGATGAAGTCTCTAAGATATTGCAAGTCAGGGAGGTTGTGGAATATATTTCAAGAATATCTGAAAAATGGAAGACATATTTACTTAACTTAATTCTGATAGGGGACAAATTTTATCTAAACATAGAGAAGGCCAGAAATGACTATTGCCATCCTTTTTATCACTCTGGTGATATGTCAACGAAGCAGGTATTCTGAAGCTTATTTTGTGCCATGGATCCCTGTGGCAATAACCCTTCTCCAAACAGTATTTTTAAATTAATAAAATAAAATACATAGGATTAAAGGAGAACAAAATACACTGAAATACAGTTTTCAAAGCCTATTAAAAAATTTATGACATATAAACACATATCCCTTCTTAATGCATTAAATGACTAGATCTAGTGGTGGGTCTAAAAACCACAGTAACTTTGAGGCAGTGATGACTGCAAATGGTATTTTAAGATATTTATAACAGTTGTAATCTGATATGAAAATACCTCTGATTTCTATGGGTGACAAATGCTATTCTATTGGTCATGGATACTACTAATAACATACGCTTTTTGATTTTTTGCCTACAGTCATAATAGAAGGAAATGCTAAATTTCAGTTAGAAATTAGGGAAAATAAAGATGTAATTTCTTCCTCATCCAAGCTCAGAGATCCCCAATCCCCTAGTTAAGACTTTCTGTATTAAAGAAATTAGCTCAACTCTCTAGATGTATAATGGTTTTTTAAACTGACAAGAAAATCACATAATTTAAAAAGGATTCAGGTAAGAAAATCCCCTTTTTACCTCTCTCGATTGGACATCGGCTTCATCTGTAATTGGGGGGTTAATCTTGTTGGGGTGTTGATGTTTTCACTGGGCTCCTCAGGGAGGTGGCCTCTCTGAAAAACAGATGGATCAGATTACAGAAAAACAAAATCAATCAGGAATCACCTCCAAGAATACTAAAATCACTCTCAAGATGCCACCCTTTGATATATTTTTCATTCTAAGAACTGCCTCTAAGTAGCCGTTCGGGGGAAAGCTGTGAGACCATTATTTACCCTTTTCTTCAGCTTGTGCTTAGACTTCCTCTTCTCTTTTGACCGTCCAGGCTTTTTATGTGTGACCACAGGCTGGCTGCTTTTGCTGCTGGTGAGTCCATTCATACGTTGACTCTTGCCTCCAATGATTCCTCGACATTTCTCAAAGCCACACTTACACAGTTGCTTTGAAGGGAAAGCAGAATAATTCTTTAAACTTCAGTCTCACTTATAAGTTTAAAGAAGAGGATCTGGACATCCAACATAAGTTTGAATCAAGGAATTTTCATATGGAGGAAAATAACAGATTGGGAGCATAACAAATTAAATTAGAAATGGGTTTATACTGTAGTAAAAAAAGGAAAGGTTAAACTTCAGCAAGACTTCTTGATCAGAAGAGTTAACTAATTGGGGATAAATTAGATAATTGGGACCTCCTAAAAATTAAATACGCTCATCAAAATACTTTAGCAAGAGAGTAGAAAGAGAACCTATTGACTGGGAAAAAAGTCTTTGGCAATGACATATCTGATAAAGGTCTAATCTCTAAAATATACAGAAAACTTCAACAACTCAACAACAAAAAGACAAACAATCCAATAAAAAAATGGGCAAAGTACATGAACAGACACTTCACCAAAGAGGATCCTGAGGTGGCCAATGAATGAAAAGATGCTTACCATCGTCAGCCATCAGAGGGATGCAAATCGAAACTATAATGAGATACCATCTCACCCCTGCAAGAATGGCAATGATCAAAAAAACAAAACAAATGCTGGTGAGGTTGTGGGAGGGGACTGGAACTCTTATACATTGCAGGTGGGACTGTAAAGTGGTACAACCACTATGGAAAACAGTACGGTGGATTTTCAAAAAGCTAGAAACATAATACCTTACGATTCAGCAATCCCACTCGTAGGTACAGATCCTAGACACCTAACAGCAGTGACACAAACAGACACAGGCTCACTTACATTCACTGCAGCATTATTTGCAATAGCAAAAAGATGGAAACAACCTAAATGTGCATTAGTGGAGGAATGGATAAACAAATTGTGGTACATATATATACAATGCAGTGCTACACAACTATAAAGAGTAACGAGGAGTCCATGAAACATTTTATAACTTGGATGAATTTGGAGGACATTATGCTGAGAAAAATAAGTCAGTCACAAAAAGGCAAATATTGTATGGTCCCACTATCATAAAAAGTCAAGAATAGATATATACATGGAAAGCAAAGTTCTTTGATGGTTACCAGGAGTGGGAGGGAGAAGAAGGGAGAATCACTTTCTAGAGAGTGGACACTTGTTACTTTTGGTGATGGGAAACGCAATACCAAATATGGGTGAAGTTGGCACAACCTGACCAAGGTAAATGGAGACACTAAGAAGTACACAAGAAAACGGGCAATTTTGGTAAATGCTATAGCACATACAATTTTGCAACAATATTAACCACCACCAGAAATATGTGCGTGGTTATGCTGGAAGATATGTATGCATCTCTGTGCATAAGAAGGCACATGCGAGTAAATGCGTGTGCACATATAGGTGTATCTGCAGGCGTAGGTATATACACATTTGTTCGTGCCTTACATATACCCACATATGTAACAAACCACATAGGAGGCACAGTTATGGAGCCTTCCTAGACATATCCAAATAATTCACAGAATTGGTTTACTAAGTTAAAAGGCTTGGGACCATAATCTCGGGGGACAACTGAGTAAATTCGCATAACATAGTTCATAAAGATAATGTCTGTATCTGAGTTTGATTGAGTAGTGTCTGGGGTCTAAACAGCTTGTGAGCAGCCATCTAAGATACAACTATTGGTCCCTACTCATATGGAGCAAGAGAGAATAAAGGAAATCAAAGGCTCGAAGAAGAAACTAGTTCATGGGAGTAATAGCCCACATGAACCCAATCTCTTCAAACCTGAGACCAGAAGAGCTAGATGGTGCCCAGCTTCTACTATTAACCGTTCTGACCAGGGAAACAATAAAAAGTCCCGGATAGAATGGGAAAAAAAAGTAAAACAAAATTCAAATTCCTAAAAAAGGTCAGACATACTAGACCAAGAGACTAGAGGATAGCATTTGAAATTGGATCTGAAACTATTTCTGCAGGTCACCTTTCAGCCAAATGATAGACTGGCTTATAAAATAAACAATATCACTTGTGAGTGATATGCTCCTTTCAACAATTAACTGTATGAGACCAAATGGTCAACAGTTACTCAATAACAAAGATGAGATAGCAAGTGGGGGGAAGGGAAGCTAGATCAAGGGAAATAGAACAAACAGAATGAAAATAATGAGAATGCTGACACTTTGTAAAAGTTGTAACCAATGGCATAGAACAATTAGTATAAAAATTGTTAAATGGGAACCTAATTTTCTTTGTAAACTTTCACCTAAAACACAATAAAATATTATTAAAAAAATAATAAAAATAAAATAAAGGAGAGATGGGGCGGGGGGGGGGGGGGCGGGGGGGAATTGGAGACCAAAAATGACAGGACAATCTCTTTATTCAGAATTCTGAAAGAATAAATGAGACCTGTTTATCCCAGAAAGGGGCTTTGGTAGTGCAATGTTAAGTGCTGGGCTCCTAAATGAAAGGTCCGTGGTTCAGACTCACCAGTAACTCTGTAGGAGAAAAGACCTGGTGATCTGCTCCTATACAGATTATAGCCTAGGAAATCCTATGGGGCAGTTCTTTAGGGTCACTGTAAGTCATATAGGGTCGCTATAAGTCAGAACTGACTCGATGGCACACAGCACATTTATCCCAGAAGCCACAACAATGAACTCAAACATAGGAACAATCATGAAGATAGCTTGGGACTGGGCAATCTTTTGTTCTCTTATACACAGGGTCACCATGAGTCAGAGTCGATATGACAGCAACTAACAACAACAGCATTTATCTCAGGTAGGTGAAGAGTGAAAAACTGTCTTCTCTGATGTACTTCTCAATGGACACAAGTCAGTAATGCTTATTGAAGGTTCCACTGTGAACCACCTTCTTAGGTTTATTCTTACCTGTTTTTCAACATTAAAGGAGTGAAAGTTGTAATCATAAGTGAGTTCAGTCCCAGCTGGCATGTCTTTAAGAGCATACAGTCCAATCCGGTAAACGCCATTAACAGACCTATAAACACAGAAAAGAAAAGAGCTAAAGACAGGGGTTGTTAATACTATGCCTGAAAACTAGAAAAATAGGTGCCATCACTGACTTCAAACTTGCCTTTGTTCCTATATCCAATTACGGAGTTCTAGTGATTTTTTCCAGGAAATATTTTTCTGTATCTTATTTCTCCTTTATTCAGACTATAATCATTCTATTTCTAGATTCTTATGACTGTACTTGGTACTACTGCAAAAGTCTCCTGACTAATTTCTCTACCTTTAATTTCATCTCCATTTTATCTAGCCTGTGTAATACTGCTAGGCTAATAGTCCTAAATCAGTTTTTTTTGGAAACATGCTCTACGTTGTCAATTATAATTGCTGTTTCTGTTAGCTGTTGTCCTGTTGACTCTGATTCAGGAGATCCCATATATCAAATTACAATAGGTCTTTACTTCTCCTGCTCTGAATTCAAAATCCCTCTATACTATGGCTTTAGTGTATTTATTAAATAATTTCCTATGGCTGAACTACAAAAATCTTCCAGTTCCTACTGATCTTTCTCACATATATGTCTTTTATCTCATTACCTTATACATAAGTTATTATCTATTATGTACTGTTTTAGATGCTTTATATATAATAATTATTATCACTAACATTTATTGAGTGCTTAAATTATGGCATTTCCTTGTATTAATTTACTTAATCTTAACAGCTGTATGACATATGTACTATTATTAGGTAGTATTATAACCTCCATATTAAATACTGATGATAAAAAAATAGTATTATAACCTCCATATTATTGATGTGAAAAGTATGATGAGGACACTATAATTTCCCTAAAGTCATATAACTATAAATGGGGTAATCAGGTTTCAAATCAAGGCAGTTTGGCTTAAAATCTTAACCATTATGCCTTACTGGTAATTCTCAAAACATCCTTCTGAGATAGGTATTTTAATCTCCATTTTATATATGAGGTATTTGTGGCTCAGAGAATGTTTACAGTCATACAGCCCGCCCAGAGGATTAAAACTCAGGCTGTTTGACCCTACAGCTGCTTCTCCTCCTTTATTCCTGCCCCCTTGCCAATGTGGAAGAATGTTAATTTGTCAAGGTTTAGCTTAGATCCTACCCTATTGTAAGTAATCTTCTCAAACATCTCCAGTTCTTGGTATTTATTTTTCTGAATTCAGAAAGCATTTTTAGTCTATTCCAGGGCATAGCAAACTATGGCCCACAGGTCCTACCCCCTCTCCCTGCTGTTTTTGTAAATAAAAATTTGTTGGAGCATAGCCACTCCTATTCGTTTACACATCATCTATGGCTTTTTTCACACCATGGCAGAGTTGAGTAGTTGCAGTTGCAACAAAGACCTTATGGCTTACAAAATATAAAATACTTAAACTATCTGGCCTTTTACAGAAAAGGCATACCATAGGAGTGCCTGAATAAAAGGTTAAAGCGTTTGGCTCCTAACTGAAAGCCTGGAGGCTCAAGTCTACCCAGAGGCACCTCAGAATAAAGGGCTGGCAAGCTACTTCAGAAAAATCAGCCACTGAAAACCCTAAAAGAACGCAGTTCTACTCTGACACATATGGGGTTGTTCTGAGTCAGACCAAAGAAGAATTTGACACCTTTGAAATGTGATGTTGATGAAGAATACTGAATATGCCATGGACTGCCAAAAGAAGAAACAAATCTGTCTTGGAAGAAGTACAGTCAGAATGCTCATTAGAAGCAAGGATGGCGAGACTTCATCTTACGTACTTTGGACGTGTTATCAGGAGAGACCACTCCCTGAAGAAGGACATCATGTTTGGTAAAGCAGAGGGTCAGCAGAAAAGAGGAAGACCCTAGATGAGATGGACTGACACAGTGGCTGCAACAATGGGCTCAAAGATAATAAGATGGCACAGGATTGCGCAGTGTTTCATTCTGTTGTATGTGGGGTCCCTATGAGTTGGCACCGATTCAACGGCACCTAACAACAAGTCTGTGGCTTGCCTTTAAACTCTCTTACTGGTGTCTTTTGATGAATAAAAATTCTTAATTTTACCAATTTTTTCATTTTATGCTCAGTGCTATTTATGATCTGTTTATTTACGAAAATACTCCCATGTTTCCTTCTAGAAACTTGACTGTTTCAAATGTGGTATTTAGACCTATAATCTATCTTAGATTAATTTTTGTATGTGGATTAAGGTACGAGTCAAAGTTCATTCTAGCCTACTGACTCAGCAACATGTATTTAAAATCACCATCCTTCCCCACTGATCTGCAGTGGCGTCTCTGTCATAAATCAAGTGACAGTACATTTATGAGTCTCTTGCAGGATTCTATTCCATTGGTCTGTTGACTCATTCCACACAAATACTATATTATTTGTTGTTGTGTTGTTAGGTAAACATGGGGTTGCTATGACTCAGAACTGACTTGACGGTATCTAAGAACAGTAACAATACACTGAAGTAAATTCCATATATACTGATTTTTATATACTGACCTTGTTTCTACCAGTCTTGCTAAACTCACTTCTTTTTAGTAGTATGTCACCCTGAAATAATGATAGTTCAATTTCTTAATTTCTAATCTTAATACCTTTTTCTTTTCCTTTTCCTACTGCACTGGTTAGAACTTCCAGTACAATGCAGAAAGTAAACAGTGACAGCGGACATTCTTACCTAAGTATGATGGTAAAAACCCGGTAGCTCTTGGTTTTTTACACTTTTACTTTAAGAAATTAAGGAGGTTCTCTTTTATTCCCAGTTTGCTGAGGTTTTTTTTTTAAAATCGTAAGTGTTGAATTTTGTCAAATTTCTAGATCTACTGAGATGACCATGATGATTTTTTGTCTTTCAATTACAGTGATTGGTTTTTAAGTGCTAAACAAACCAATCTTGCATTCCTGGTCTTGACATACTAACCTTTTTATATAATACTAGATTTGATTTGCTAATATTTTTTGTTAGTGTTCATGGGAGATATTGGTCTACAATTTTCCTTTAACGTTCTTGTTACGTTTTGATCAAGGTTATGCTAGCCTTATAAAATGGAAGAGTTTTATGAAATTGGTAGCTTGCAACGATTTCTTCTCCAAATACATGGAAGAATTACCAGTGAAGACAACTGGGCCTTGAAGTTCCTTTTGTGAAAAGGTTTTAATTATAGATTTAATTTCTTTGGTAGACACATTCAGATTTTCTATTTCTTCTCATGTTATTTTTGGTAAGTTATGTTTTTAATGAAGTTTTTCATTTCGTCTAACTTTTCAAATGTGAAGTTGTTTAGGAATATGGATAAACAAACTGTAGTGAATTCACCACAATGGAACAGCATTCCCCAATGAAAAGCACAACCCACTGATGCACTCAAAAGTCAAAAACATGGTGAATTGCAAAGGCATTATGCTCAGTGAAAGAAGCCAAACACAAAAGGCTATGTTCTAAAACAGGCAAATTTACCTGTGGAGACAGAAATCAGGTGAGTTGTTGCCCTGGGGAGAGGGGATGACTGGGAAGAGGCAGGAGAGTACTTTCTGGGATGACAGAAATGTTCTGTATTCTGACAGGGGTGTGGGTTATAAAGAGCCCTGGTGGCGGAATGGTTAAGGCCTTGGCTGCTAACCAAAAGGTCGGCAGTTCAAATTCACCAGCTGCTCCTTGGAAACCCCATGGGGCAGGTTCTATTCTGTTCCATAGGGTCGCCATGAGTCAGAGTTGAATCCATGGCAGTAAGTTTCAATGGGTGGGTTATGTGAGTGTATGCATTTGTAAAAACTGATGGACACGCACCCTTAAGGTCTGTGTAATTCACTGTATATGAATTAGACCTCAACTAAAAAAAAAAAAACTTACAAAAATACAAAGTTGTTCATACTATCCTTTTACGATCTTTTTTAAGACGTAGTTTTTTTCCTTATCAATTAGATTCTAATATATTTGAGGGATGTAACCTCATATTTTATTATGTTTACTTCTCACTGTGACAAATTCAGTAAGCACATAATAAGTATGCAATATAGACTGGGTGAAATGAACTGATCCATGGAACACAATGCCTAGTACAGAATAAGCACTCAATATATATTAGGTGTTATTATTATTATTGTTATTATATTTTTCTGAGAGTGTATAGTTAGGATGGAGTGAAGAAATAGCAGGAGCTTACTCTCTGCCAGGAAGACCTCTGAGTTACTCTGTATAAGCTGTCTGACATTTTGGAAAGATCAAGCTCTGCTGCCTTCAATGCCTCCTGCTCTGCTGGATTCTTGACTTCACTTTTTCCTGCTTCCTTACCATTTCTGCATTTCACAATTTGGGTCACAGCTGTGATTGATGAACCGGGCTTCATTTCCCATGCGGTAACTGTCAATTACCATCCCACTATCCAGGTTCAGACAGTAGTGGTCACTGTGATTATGATACTGTTCAATCATCCTGTTCCTGAAGAAAAAGAGGTATGATTGAAAGTCAATTAATGATTAAGACGAAAGTAAATTTTCCGTTCTAATCTGGTGCTCTTGCCGTTTCACTTAGTATTATCATTTACCACTGTACCTGAACTCCTGTTCGCTGACAACCTCCCCCAGGTATTCAATGATGAACTGCCCAGCTTTTAGGGGTTCTTTGGTTCTGATCCCCCAACCTTTTTCCTCAGCTCGAAATCGTTCTAGACACTGCACCCACTCATGCCTCTGTATCCTCTGGTTACAACACTGCTCACCACAGGGGCAAGTGTTGGGGGAACATTCAGCAAAGATCATTCTAGAAAGAAAAGAAATAACAGTAAGTCAATTTACATTATATATGCCTTAAAGCACTCTTTTGTTTTATGGGAATTTTATTTCATCACTGGAAACAATATCTCTATATGGGAAATAACACTTCCATGCCAGAAATAACATTTCCAGGATATAGGACTACCTACACCTAAAATCTCTAGTGAATTAACAAATAAAAATTTCTGAACATAGCATGTGAAAAGTGTTATGCATGCCATCTTTTTTTTTAAATTTTACTGTAAGCTGACTTTTTAAAAAATATTTTTATTTGTTGAAAATGTACACAGAAAAACATACACCAATTCAACAATTTCTACATGTACAATTCAGTGACAACGATCGCATTTTCAACTTGTACAACCATTCCCGCTCTCCTTTCTGAATTATTCCTCTACCATTAACATAACCTCAGTGCCCCCTAAGTCTCGTCTCTGATCTTTCAAGTTGCTGTTGTCAATTTGATCCCATATAGTTCTCTAAAAGAGCACAATGCTCAAGGCAGACATTCTTTACTAATTAAGCTAAACTATTACTTTTTTTCTTATTACTTGGTTTCAAGAAGACTTCAGGAGATATTTTTGGTTTAAGGTTTAAATATTATATCAGGGCAATAGTTTGGGGGTTCATCCATCCTCTGTGTCTCTATAAAGTTTGGATTCGATGACAATTTGAAATTCTGTTCAACATTTTCCTCCCTTCTGATCAGGATTCATCTACAGAACCTTTGATCAAAATGTTCAGTAATGGTAACCGGGTACCATCCAGTTCTTCTGGTCTCATGGCAAAGGAGGGAGATGCTATGTCTTCCTTTTTAAAGTTCCTATATCTTTTGTGGAAGCCATTCAGTTTTAGTATATGGTTTAGAATACCAGTAATGCCTTAGCATGATTAAAACAAGGAAAGATAAAGAAAATAAAGGTAGAACAAAATATCAGCTTATATTTATAGTCATAACTTACAAATCCTGTAAAGAAAGTATATGCCACTGTACAATTTAAAGTACTTTCAGAGTCATTATCTGATTTATTTTCCATAACAATACCATCCTTATTCTAAAGGGCAAGCAGCACAGTGCCGGAACATATGTCATGAGCAGAAAGCAGAGAAGTATTCATTGGATTACTCATGGTAGTTACAGCATACCTTGGAGACACTGCAGGTTCAGTTCCAGACCACTGCAATAAAGCCAGTCACATGGATTTTTTGGTTTCCCAGTGCATATAAAAGTTATGTTTATACTATACTGTAGTCTATTAAGTGTGCAATTATGCATTATGTCTAAAAAAAATGCACATACCTTAATTAAAAATATGTTATTGCTAAAAAATGCTAACCATCATCTAAGCCTTCAGCAAGTTGCAGTATTTTTGCTGGTGGAGGGTCTTGCCTTGATGTTGATGGCTGCTGAGTGATCAGGGTGGTGGCTGCTCAAGGTTAGGGTGGCTGTGATGATTTCTTAAAATAAGACAATGGAGTTTGCCACATCAATTGACTCTTCCTTTCATGAAAGATGTCTCCGTAGCATGTGATGCTGTCTGATAGCATTTTACCCACCACAGAAGTTCTTTCAAAATTGGAGTCAATTTTCTCAAACCCTGCTGCTGCTTTATCAACTAAGTTTACGTAATATTCTAAATCCTTTGTTGTCATTTCAACAATGCTCATAGCAACTTCACCAGGAGTAGATTCCATCTCAAGAAACCACTTTCTTCGCTCATCCATAAGAAGCAACTCCTTATCCATTAGTTTTACCGTGAGATTGCAGAAATTCAGTCACATGTTCAAGCTCCACTTCTAATTCTAGTTCTCTTGCTATTTCCACATCTGCAGTCACTTCCTCCACTGAAGTCTTGAACCCTTCAAAGTCATCCTTAAGGGTTGGAATCAACTTCTTCCAAACTCCTGTTAATGTTGACACTTTGACTTTCTCTCATGAATCACAAATAGCATCTAAAATGGTGAATCCTTTCTAGAAGGTTTTTGACTTATTTTGCCCAGATCCATCACAGAAATCACTATCTATGGCAGCTATATCCTTATGAAATGTATTTCTTAAATAATAAGACTTGAAAGTTAAAATGACTCCTTGATCCATGGGCTGCAGGGTGAATTGCTGTGTTAGCAGGCATGAAAACAACATTAATCTCCTTGTGTATTGCAATCAGAGCTCTTGGGTGACCAGGTGCATTGTCGATGAGCAGTAATATTTTGAAAGAAAGCTTTTTTTCTGACCAGTAGGTCTCAACAGTGGGCTTAAAATATTCAGTAAACTATGTTGTAAACAGATGTGCTGTCGTCCAAGCTTTGTTGTTCTATTTATAAGAGCACAGACAGAATAGACTTCATGTAATTCTTAAGGGCCCTAGGATTTTCAGAATGGTACATGATCATCAGCTCCATCTTGAAAGTCTCCCCCTGCATTAGCCCCTAATATTACGGTCAGCCTGTCCTTTGAAGCCAGGCACTGACTTCTCCTCTCTAGCTATGAAAGTCCTACATGGCATCCTCTTCCAGTAGAAGGCTGTTTCGTCTGCAGTGAGATCTGCTGTTCAGTGCGGCCACCGTCACCCGTTATCCTAGCTAGGTCTCCTGATAACTTGCTGCGGCTTCCACATCAGCGCTTGCCGCTTCATCTTCCCCTTTCATGTTACAGGGATGGCTTGTTTCCTTAAACCTCACGAACCAACCTCTGCTAGCGTCAAACTTTTCTTCTGCAGCTTCCTCACCTCTCAGCCTTCATAGAAATTGAAAAGAGTTAGGGCCTTGGTCTGGATTAGAGTTTGGCTTAAGGGAATGTTGTGGGTGATCTGATCTTCTATCCAGACCACTAAAACTTTCTCTGTATCAGCAAAAAGATGTTTTGCTTTCTTATCATTCATGTGTTCACTGGAGTAGTACTTTTAATTTCTTTCAAGAACTTTTCCTTTGTATTCACAACTTGGCTAACTGTGTGATACAAGAGGCCTTGCTTTTGGCCTGTCTCAGCTTTCAACATGCCTTCCTCACTAAGCTTAATAATTTCTAGCTTTTGATTTAAAGTGAAAAGATGTGTGACTCTTCCTGTTACTTGAACACTTACAGGCCGTTGTAGGGTTATTAATTGGCCTAATTTCAATATTGTCATGTCTTAGGGAATAGTGAGGTCCGAAGAGAGAGAGAGAGAGAGAGACAGGGGAACTGCTAGTCGGTGAAGCAGTCAGAACACACAACATTTATCGATTAAGTTCATAGTCTTATATGGGTGTAGTTTGTGATGCT
This sequence comes from Elephas maximus indicus, assembly GCF_024166365.1. Lineage (NCBI taxonomy): Eukaryota > Metazoa > Chordata > Mammalia > Proboscidea > Elephantidae > Elephas > Elephas maximus. The sequence goes on from NC_064821.1 coordinate 193,267,532, forward strand.
CCAAAACAATTACAACAGTAACATCAAAAATCACTGATTGCAGATCACTGTAACAGATATAATAATAATACTGAAAAAGTTGGAAATATTGTGAGAATTACCAAAACGTGACACAGAGACACTAAGTGAGCAGATGCTCTTGGAATAATGCCACAGATTGCTCGACACAAGGTTGCCACAAATCTTCAATTTTTAAAAAATCATGATCTGTGAAGCTCAATAAAGCAAAGCACAGTAAAACAAGGTATGCCTGTCATCATCTGAAGTTGTAAAGGAGACAATGCCTTACTGTCTACTTCAACCACCTTTATTCTACTATTCTTTGACTTTTTTGATGCACGAATACTGTTGAACACCCCTCCTGAAAATGTCCTTCTATTTTTTGGCTTTCTTGATCTTGGATGACACTGGATTTTCTACCTCTCCAATATGAGGCACTGATGGTTCAGCAGTAGAGTTCTTGCCTTCTATGTGGGAGAGCCACGTTGGATTCCCAACCAATGCACCTCATGTACCCTTTTGTCCCTGGAGGCTTGCTTTGTCGCTATGATGCTGAACAGGTTTCAGTGGAGGTACCAGAGCAAGATGGACTAGGAAGAAAGCACTGATGATCCACCTCCAAAAATCAGCCAGTGAAAAACCTGTGGATCACAACGGTCCAAATCTGCAACCGATTATGGGGATGATGCAGGACCGGGCAGGTTTACGTTCTGTTGTACATGGGGTTGCCACGACTTGGGGGTCTGACCTGATAGCAGCTTACAACAATAAAAACAACTTCTCCATGAATAGCTTCTGTCTTTTCTTGGAGGAATCCTTATTTCCTCTCTGCCTTCCATGTCATATTCCTTGCTCCTCTTTTCTTTAGAGGGCTCATCCATTGTAACGATTTCAACTGCTAGCCTCTTTTCATAATATTTCATCTGTATTTTCAAAATAGCTCAGTATCTCATAACACATACAACAATAAAATCCATGTGGATAAATTAATTAATTACACAAAATATTATATAAAGAACATTAATTATATAGAATACATTTGAATCTACCAGCTGCTCCTTGGAAACCCTATGAGGCAGTTCTCTGTCCTGTAGGCTTGCTGAGTCAGAGATGACTTGACGGCAATGGGTTAGAAAGGCGCCTAGGACTGTGCTTAATACTTCAAGGACATTGTTTCATTTAGTTCTTACCAATGCCCTACAAAAAAGGTATTGCTTTTATTAGCATTAACTTTCCTCAGGTCTCATAAGTAGAGACTTTAAACCCAGGTACCAAAAAACCAAACCAAACATGTGAAGTTTGCTGTCAAGTCAAGTCAAGTCATGGCAACCCCATACGTTATAGAATAGAACTGCTCCATAGGGTTTTCTTGGCTGTAATCTTTATAGAAGCAGATCACAGGCCTTTCTTCCACGGTGCTGTTGGGTGGGTTCAAAGTGCCAACCTTTAGTTTGTAGTTGAGGGCAAACCATTTGTGCCACCTAGGAGCCCAGGTACAAAACACTCTAAATCTCATCATCTTTTTTTTTTCTACTATTCTACTGAGCCCATACATTAGTTTTTGTCCATTTTCAAGCAACATCTTGAGGGGCAATCAAAGAGCTTATTTTTCCCTCCGAGTGAAGTGTCCTATAAACAACTCAGAGCCCATACTTTAGAGGAATCGGCCTAGTACAGTACCTGTTGAGGCAGTCATCCACACAGCCCTTCCCGGTGTCATCATCTGGCTTCTTACAATTACAAGTGGTAGCCTCATAACCAGAAAGGGGTTTGACATCAACATAGACATCTTGAAAAGACAGCAAAGAATAGTTTGTGAACATACAGGATAATTTTTCAAGTATCAAGGTATCAAGAACATTGATGAGATGGAGGCAGAAAAATAGCTCCCAAGTTACTCACTTGAACGGATTTTTTTATATAGCGGGACATCTGGTTTTTTGTATAGCTAGAAGACATAAAGAAAAATCTTAATGTAACATTTAACTTCAAATGCCAGACAGCAGCACCAATCACCACAAATACAGGAAATCATTCATGAGCTTTGCTCTTATGGAAATGTTTACAAGATTTTTTTGGGTTGGGTAAATTTGAGGGAAAGTTGGTGTGATCACTTTTTATCCTGGAATAAAAGGTGACTTACTGGATCAAACAGAGAGAACTAGATTCAACAGAAGCATTAAACAGTTTAAAGAAATGGATTTTGAATGTTGTTTCTTCAGCACGTTGCTGGATAGCCTTAAAGAAAAATCACGACGGAGATCAAAGCTATTTGTTTGGACATACTAAGATTCTATCTGCCTTCATAAAAAGAAAGGAAAACTTGCACAGGGCTCGTGTAGATGGTCTAAACCAAAACCAAACCCACTGCTGTGGAGTCCATTCTGACTCATAGCGATCCTATAGGACAGAGTAGAACTGCCCTCCCTAAGGTTTCCAAGGCTGTAATCTTTATGGAAGCAGACTGCTACATCTTTTTCCATGGAGCTGCTGGTGTAGATGGCTCTTTTTCTTCCAGTTGCCATTGAGTTGATTTCAACTCATGGCTACCCCATGCATTGCAGAGTAGAACTGCACTCCATAGGATTTTCAAGGCTGTGACCTTTCAGAAGCAGACCTTTCAAAAGCCGATTCTTCCCAGGTGCCTCTGGATGGGTTAGAATGACTGACCTTTTGGTAGTGGTCAAGTGCTTAGCTGTTTGCGCTACCCAGGGACTCCAGATGGTCTAGGTAAGTACATGGAATTTAAAAGATGAATACCCTGGCTTTTCAAAATGGAAACTGGAGAGCAAAATATTTGGCGTTTGTTTTCATTGTTGTAAAATACATATAGATAACAAATTTGCCAGTTTCACATTATTAATTAAGGCAATTAATTTAGTGAAGAAAGGGAAGGGGGCAGGCAGGAAAAATGGAGATATCACATTGAAATTAAGACTGTATTAGAAGTCAGGTATACAGTGTGCTAGCAATTTGGCATAGAGAACAGTACAAAACAAACAGCAACTTGATCTAAGCTAGTCTGTTTATTCCAGTGGAATAATCCCAGCATCATATTTCAGTGAGTATATTCAAAACAACGTCTCCTTCATTATTAAGAATTCTCTGAGACAGATACCTAACATACTGATCCTCTCAGAATTGAAGAAAGGTCATCAGGGAAGAAAATGCAGAGGCGAATGTCAACTGCTTTTGGCTTTCCATAATTAATCACTGGTGGCATTTGGCAAAACCTAGGAGCCCCCTCAGCTCATTTGCATTACTACTTGTATTTCCTGAAGGTTGTTTCTCACTATGGGGCCTAAAGGCTTTAGCTGAAGACAAAAATCACGGGAGTAACTTTTCAATTACGCAAGCAAGAAAGAATAGCACCAACACCCTATTTTTAGTTGCCAATATATTTTAAAGACTTTTTAAAAGTACAAGAGTGTTAAACATTCCCCCTGTTTCTCTTGCTAGAAGAATCTCTTTTGTATGTGAAAAATAAATTTCAAATTGATGGAAAGGAGCCAAAGAAAATAAAGCCTGAAATTTCTTAGTGCCGCTGGCAGTACATCTAAATTCTCTTGAGACCTGCATCAAACAGGATTCTTACAGAACAGAATCTTTGCTACCAAAATAAAAGTCCAGAATAACAACAGATGGTTGCCTAGGGAACTAAGAACTTACTGCAATTTTGCAGTATGGGTAAAGACAAACAGGTCACGTTAAATATGCATGTGAATTCATTTTTGTTAGTCTCTAACCTTCACAGGAACACAGATAAAGACTTGTATTTCCCTCCCTTTTTACCATGTAAGAATGAAACCGGGTAGAACAAGCTTGTTGTACCTGATTGTGTTTCCACTGCCAGAGGATGTCATAGGGAAGCTGGAAGTCAATTCTCTTTTGCCTTAGATACTTTCCTGAAACAAAAAACACTATCAATTTCATTCTATTCGATATGTACTCATAAAAAGGGGTCCCAAGAGCCACAAAATCCAATATGCACTGACTAGAAAAATAAAGATTTAATTTTGTAATTTTTCCATTACCAATTTTAGTTACTCTTCTGTAGTATTCCACATAATACATATAACGGTATATTTTCATAGTAGCCTATATAGAACAACAGTAGTCACTGGGTAGTGCAAATGGTTAACACACTTGGCTGTTAATGGAAAGGATGGAAATTCAAGTCTACTCAGAGGTACCTCAGAAGAAAGGCCTGGTGGTCTACATCCAAAAAACTAGCCACTGAAAACCCTAGGGAGCACAGCTGTCCTCAGACTGACTCCACGGCAACTGGTAAACTAACAGCAAATTTGCTACCCAGAATGCACAGGTCATTATGAAGCTAACCAGACACTAAGAATGTTTAGATTATAAATTAACTGTAGAGCATCTGGCTTCTGTTATCCTTCATTATTGTACATAAGCAATGGTTGACTATAAAAAGGGAAAATACAAGTTTTCTAAAATAAGAATCCCTGAATTTAAATAAGTTGACTTCTTCCATGTAAATTTATGATCTGTTAAAAATTTCCTCCCCCTACTGAAATGTTAACTCTTTAAGGTCAGTTTCAAAGCTCCATCCTACTGACCCTGACCCACGGTGAGCCCCTGCGTGTCGGAGTGGACCAGCGCTCCACAGGGCTTTCAGAGGCTGGTCTTTTAAAAGTAGACTGCCAAGCCTTTCTTCTTAGGCACCTCTGAGTTTGGTTAGCAGTTGAGCACATTAACTGCTTGCACCACCAAGGGCCACCTTCTACCTTGAAAATCTCTAAATTCCAGACTCTGTAAGACCTTTCTGTTCTCTCAAACCCCTATAATGCTTGGCTCTCTTTTTGCAGGACTTACAGTTTGTTTTGTTATTTGGATATCTATCCATTCACCTTTGGACCAGCAGTTTTCAAAGTGTGCTGTGCTGACTCTAAGGGGCCCACTCAGGCTAGGCCTACTTTAATAATAATATTAAGATGTTATGTGCCTTTCTCATTACATTGCTATTTGCACACAACTTTACTAGTAATCACTGTATTCTTCTGCACCACATATTTAAAATAAAAACGCCAGCATCATTTAAGAATGCTCTGAAGTAGTAAAAATTTATGTGAATCTTGACCCACGAGTCAAGATTTTAATATTTTGTGTGCTACAATGGAAAATTTACCTAAAACACTTGTGCTTCATACTGAAGTTTAATGGTTATCTTAAGGAAAAGCACACGTGCAAGTGAGTGGTGAGCTAAACTAGCAGCTTTTTCATGGAACACTGTTTTTACGTGACAACTTGTGGTTATTCAGACTTGAGTACTAAAAATAAAAAAAGTGAGCTTGTCACTTCAGGAAACACAACACAGAGTATTTGTTGCCAATGATAAGATCTGAGCTTTCAAGTGAACATCAGAATTTTGGAAAATTTGTTATCCACTATTGCGAGCTTCTCACCTTTCCAATTTCTGAGGAAACTGGTGGTGACATTAACAAATGTAAAGTTTTTGATAAATATAGGGAAATGTGTCAACATTTAGAAGAGCTACTTAACTATGGGTCACAAACTGGTCATGAGGACCACACAGGAGCGGACTGTGTGTGGCTCTAGCACGCATGTGTTCACCCTGAGTCGGGGGCTGACTCAGCGGCAGTTAACAGCAACATAACTCAGTAAATCAGTATTTTTCAAATGATCAATGCATGAAGTGATAAAATCATACACGGGTAAAGGAACCATTCAAAGTGCATGAGAAACCAATAAATTTTAACCTAACACAAAATTGCTCATCGATTTTAGGTTCTACATTACAATAAACTTCTAAGGAACTAAAGGAACTATCACTTTTATATTTATGATATAGCATCAGAGAAAAATTTCACAATTGTCCGAAACTGTTATTAAAATACTCTTTTCCAACTACGTATCGGTACGAGGCTGGATGTTCTTCATGTATTCCACAACCAAAATGACGCATCACAACAGACTGAGTGCAAAAGCAGATCTGAGAATGCAGTTGTCTTCTATTAAACCAGACACTATACAAATTTGCAAAAATGCAAAACACTCTTCCACTAATTTTTTTGAAATGGGTATTTTTTTTTGGGTAAAAGAATGTTATTTATGCTAACACGTAATCTGTGATGAGTCTATTAACTGGACAAAATTAATGATACACAGCATGGATTACAGGTACATTTAGGGGAAAATCACCTATAGAGATAAGGTAATATAGTAAGAGGCCGAGGTTATAGTGAAGCCTTGGTGGCACAGTGGTTAAGAGCTACAGCTGCTAATTAAAAGGCTGGCAGTTTGAATCCACCTGTTGCTTCTTGGCATTCTTATAGGGCAGTTCTAGTCTGTCCTATAGGGTCACTATGAGTCAGAAACACTAAGTGGCAATAGGCTTTTTTTTAGTTTGGGATTACAGCTAGCAGAAGGCTAGAGTCCAATTCTTGATAGGGAATTCTTATGGACACAACTGTTATTGCGTCCCCCTAAAAGATACATTTAAGTCCTAACCTCATACATGTGACTGTGACCTTGTTAGGAAACAGGGTCTTTGAAGCTGAGGTCGTGCGGGAGTAGGGTGGGTCCTAATTCAATATGAATGGTGTCCTTATGAAAAAAGAGGAGACTCAGACAGAAAGAATCCTCAGACTCGGAAGGAATCAACCCTACTGATGTTCTGGTTTTGGGCTTATAGCTTCTAGAACTGTGAAACAATGAAATTCTGTTCTTACAAGCCACTCAATTTGTGGTACTTTGTTACGGCAGCCTTAGGAAACTAATAAAAGAACCAAAGCTGACTGATAACTATGAAGTCTGTAGTGAAAAAGCGGGAATGACTTAGAAGTCTATCAATAGGAAAATTAATTTTGGTACACTAAAAAAAAAAAAAGGTATTAACGAGACTAAAGGGGCACACCAGTCCAGGGGCAATGACTAAAAGGCAGGGGGGAACAAGAAAGCTGGCAATAAGGAACCCAAGGCTGAGATGGGAGAGTGCTGATTTATTGTGGGGTTGTTAACCAATGTTATAAAACAACATGCATACTGTTTAATGAGAAATAGTTTGCTCTATAACCCTTCCTCTAAAGTACAATAAAAAAGATACTATGCAGCAATTAAAAAAAAGCTATGTATATACTGACACAGAAACATATACGTAACATGTTCTGCAACTTGCAGCATATATAGCATGAGCTCATTTTTGAAAATACTAGGGAAAAAAAAAAAAACAGCTATATATGGTGGCGACTGACTGGGAAAGGGCGCGAGAGAAATTCCTGGAGTGATAACGTTCTACCCTTAAGAAGGGTTTGGGTTACACAGGTGTATATATTTGAAAAAATCTTAGCAAATGTACATCAAAGATTTGTGCATTTTATCGATGCGATAAACTGACTAACCTAGGCCCATAATGAAGTTGCTTGTGCTGAGCCCCACAACAGCAAACTAGAACCTAAGTTTCCATTTAAAGGAAATACCTAGCTTTCCCAGGAGTCCAAATCTAAGTCAATCGACTTGCCCAGAAACGGAAACCTAAACTAGCCAGTCAGGACTCTCTGCCATTACAAAAGCCTTTCCCCTCTGTTCTCCTGCAATGGATCTCTTGCCTAATTTTCAGACCAGACGTTCCCAGTTCGCGTACTGTAAAATAAAGCTTATGAGTTCATACGCAATTTTAATAGTGTGAAAATCTTATCTTAAACAGATTTTAATGTTCCCTCAAAAGGAAAACCTATGAATACGGAACTCTTGTTTATGATAAAATCCGTTGGGTGGATTCCTACTCATAGCAACTCTACAAGACAGAGGAGAACTGTTGCACAGGGCTTCCAAGGACAGACTGGTGGATTCAAGCTTCCTACCTTTTGGTTAGCAGCCGAGCTCTTAACCACTGCACCATCAGGGCTCCTGTTTTCTGTAAGTGTGCTAAAATATTTAGGGGGAAATATATTGACGTCTACAATTTAGAGTGCATTCAACAGTAAAATGGATTAGCAGATGGATAAGGAGATGGACAGATATATGACAAATCAAGTAAAGTAAAATGTTAACTGGAAACCCTGGCGATGTAGTGGTTAACAGCTATGGCTGCTAACCAAAAAGGCTGGCAGTTCTAATCCACCAGGCACTCCGTGGAAACCCTACGGGGTAGTTCTACTCTGTCCTCTAGGGTCGCAATGAGTCGGAATTCACTCGATGGCAACAGGTTTGGTTTTTTTGGTTTAAAATGTTAATTGTAGAATCTAGGTGGTAGGACATTCATTTTCTACATGTTGCAAAATGTCATAATAAAGTGTTGGGGAAAATTGTGGGTAGAAAAAAGTCTGAAAGGGTATACACTAAACTATTATATCTGAGGAAGGAGTTTTACCTTTTGATTTACACTTTCCTATATTTCTTGAAAAAAAAATTCTTTTACAGTGTCCATTGTTTCTTAATAGCAATAAAAATATAATTTCTCAAAAAGTCAAGACTGGTCCTCAGAATATGGGACAAACACCTTAATGAAAGCGGTTAACTCCTTTGCCAGTAATACCTAACGTGTTTTCTCTAGAGAAGAGAGTGTAAGGAAGTGAAGTAGACAGTAAATTCTGAATTAAAAAACAACCTTTTCTTTTTCCTCCTAGAAAAGCAAGCATTCACATCCGTTCCAATTAACCTCAAAACAACAATTTTTCCCACATTCTAACATCTTGGGTTTTCCTAGCAACAAGTCTCCATAGTTGTTACAGTGCTTTTCTGGGCATTATTTGTATTTCTCCTTTATGTCGAGTCTAATCCATATACTGAGAGCTGGAAAAGAAAAGACTGATAGGTCAGCCTCTCCTTTCCTCTAAATCTATGAAATGAGGGCCATGTCTAAGAAGTGAGAGCCATCTAAAAAGATTTCTTTGATCTACTTCAACTGGAGATGATGTCCCAGGGGAGCCTACTCAGGAGCTCCTCATTTGGGGGAAAAAAATTCTTTAGCTAATCCTTAACTTAAAAAAAGAAAAAAAAAAAATCACTTTCTATCCATTTGCTAATTAGATGACATGAAATCTGTAGATTTTTCTTATTGCTGTTGTGGCTCTACTCTGTCCTACAGGGTCACTATGAGTCGGAATTGACTCGACGGCAATGCTTGGTTGGTTGGTTGTGGCTCTGAGTCTTGAGATAGTTTTGACCACTAAAGAAGGAACAAAAAAATCTTTCACTTTTCTTCTTGAAATAAAATTGAATTTATGGGCAAACAAGTCATTTCAAGGAAGGGATTATAGTAGCTCTAAGCCTGTGTTGACCTTGAAATCTTAAAAAGGAGAAGTTCAGGCTGATTTTCATTTCCAAAATCAGTCCTAGTATGAAGGGGAATGAACAACAGGATTTGGAAGTGGAAAATCTCCACATAAACACTCCCTTCTTAATCAGGTAGTTAGGCAAAAGAGGAAACCAAAGAGAAGGGAGGTACTCAATAAAAAGAACAAAGAGAGATAACAGTGACTTTGTCTCTTTCCTATCTCCAGAGGACAACTTGGTTTCTTTCCAAGATGATGATGACTGGCTCTTCAGAAAAAGCTTAGTTTGGTTACTTAACCTGACTACTGGATTATGGAAACCCTGGTGGCATAGTGGTTAAGTAACAGCTATGGCTGCTAACCAAAAGCCGGCAGTTTGAATCCACCACGTGCTCCTTGGAAACTCTATGGGGTAGCTCTGCTCTGTCCTGTAGGGTCACTATGAGTAGGAATCGACTCGATGGCAACAGGTTTTTACTGGGTTATAGGATCATTCTACAAATAGGTCAGATTTATTAATTTTCCCTTTGTGATTCTGTGTACCAAACCCAACCCACTGCCCTTGAGTCAATTTTGACTCTGACTGACCCTGTAGGGCAGAGTAGAGCTGCCCTGTAAGGTTTCCAAGGTTGTACATCTTTACTGAAGCAGACTGCGGTATCTTTCTCTCTCAGAACAGCTGGTGGGTTCAAACCACTGACCTCCTGAATTACAGCTGAGTGCTTTAACCACTGTGCAACCAGGACTCCATTCTGTGTAAGTGATCCAGAAAGAAAAAGCTCGTAGTGGCAGTTCTTTCCTGTCCAAGAGAAATGCACCTCATCAAGTGTGTTATGAACAATGACCAAAGTCATCAACATAAAACTCTGTTCAAATTTCACTACACAACACACTAGTAAAAATTCAAGTTTATGATTTTTCAACCTGAGGAAAGACAAGTGAGACCCAGAAATACAGGGATATGGTGATCTTTTTCCCACCTACTGGAAGAATGTAAGTTTTACAAAGGCATGGACCTTTGTCTATTTTGTTTATCGATGTATCCCAAGCATCTAGAAAACTGCCTGATCACCAAGTGGTATTGAAAAATATTTGCTGAATGAATGAGTGAATGAAAAATACATATTCCATGGCATAAGCTTCAAGGGCTCCACTAACTGTTCCCTTTCAACCCCTTTAAACAATATCAGCTTCTTTCCTCATTGTTTCCTGACTTTTACTCTAAGCACAATTTCTTAAATAAAACTTGGCCTCCTGCTTTCACATTAATGTCAATCTTCCCATGCAAAACTGAATTTTCTCTAACAATTTATAAATTTATGCCCTTTTCTCCCTTCGAAACCTTATTTAAATATCTGTACTTTTGACAGGGGTATTGACAGGGCTTCAAACAGGTACATTCCGGTTCAAACCCTTGCTGAGAATTTCCATTTCCACCCCAGAAATACTGAATCAGAATCTACAGTTTAACAAGATCCCCAGATGATTCTTATCAATCAATTTTGAGAACCACTGCTCTACTAGTGATTCTCAGAATTGGTCCCTAACCAGCAGTATTAGCATCACTTCAGGACTTGTCAGAAATGCAAATTCTCAGCAGGGGTTTGAACCTGAAGGAACCTGTTCCAAGCCCTGATTGCAAACAACCACATTCGACCCTGATTAGTAGAGCTGCTCTGTCCAGTATGGTAGTTAATAAAGTTAAATTTATCAATCTTTTCCTATGAGGTTTATGCATCTTGTGTTCTTCTCTATCCAATGTCCCAAAAAATTCTCCTGTTTTTTCTTCTAAAAGTTTTAAAATTTTGTTTTTTCATTTAGGTTTTTAATCCATTTGGAATTTCTTATATTGGGAATTAAGGAACTAATTTTAATTCCTTTGGATGGTAAAAAGTCTTAACCCCTTTTATGGAATAGCCCATCCTTTCTCAAGTGATTTCAATTCTAAATACCAAGTTTTCAAACTTGTAGGGTATATTTGTAGGCTATTTTGTTCCCCGACTTCTTTTTCCTATCCCTGCACCAGTACCACATTGTTTTATTTAATGGCTTAATAATAATTCTTGATAGCTGGCATTGTAACTTCCAATCAGAATATTGTACCTTTAGTTCCTGAACTTACCCTATAACCGTGCCTCTATAACACTACCTCGAAGTGTTGGTTTTCACTTTTTGAGAACATATTCCCGGTTTGAACCGTTCCGAACCACAATAAATCTCTTTGCTTTTGCTTTAGGAGAGTATGAGTGTTTTTACTCTAAGACAACCTATACCTTTAAAACACTTGACTGTCTCACCCCCCCAAAAAAATCAGTGTATCTCTTATTTAATTAGGTCCTCTTTTATGTTTTTAATTTCCTCCATTAAGACTATACAAATTTCATTAGATTTATGCTCAAGTACTTAGTTTTCATTGCTATCATGTATGAGGTCTTTTTAAAAATTGTCTCCTAATTGGTTGTTCATATGTGAGAAAACTACTAGGTTTTTAATGTTCACCTTGTAGAACTTTTATTGATTCTAATAGTCTGTAGATTCTTTTGGGTTCACTATGTGCACAATCATATTGCTGGGAATAACCTGTTGCTGTTGAGTTGATTCTGACTCACTGCAACCCTATAGGACAGAGTAGAACCACCTCATAGAGTTTCTAAGGAGCAGCTGGTGGGTTTGAACTTCCAACCATTTGGTTAGCAGCTGTAGAACTTAACCACTATGCCACCAGGGTTTCCTATTGCTGGGAACAGCGCCTGTCAATTTTGTTTCTTGCTTGTCATCCTGGCACCTCTTACTTTTCCTTCCTACAGTACCGGCTGCAACTTCCAGTATAACTTTGACTAGCAGTAGGGATAATGAACGTTTTTACCTTGTTACGGACTTTAATGACAAAGCTTCTAAAGCGTCACCATTAAAACCAGTGTTTGCTGCTGGTTCTGGCAGATACCTTTCACCAAGCCAAGGAACTTCTCTCTCTACTCCAGGTTGGCTAAGAGTTCACGTAATTGTTGAATTAAGAAAGATGCTTTTTGACATTTACGAAAAGGATCAAATAGAATTTCTCCTCTATTCTGCTTATCTGGTGAATTACATGAATTTCTAATGTTAAAACACCTTTATATTCCTAGGAGAAGCCTTACATGTTATTTTTAAATCACATCTAGACATGGTTTGAGAAGAATGAATTTAGGACTTAGGCATCTAGTTCTTTAGTGATACTGGCATATAATTTTTCTTTCTCATACTATTTTTTATTAGATTTTACTAACAAGTTTTTTATTAACATAATAAAACAAAATAGGAAATTAGTCTTCTCGCCTGTTCTTAGGAGTTGTTTGTATAGGAATTATCTGTACTTATAAAGGTTTATAAAATTCCTCCATAAAACATGCCAAGACTAGGCCTTTGGTCGGGAAGATTATTGGTCTATTCATAGGCCAATTTTCCATTTCTTCTTGGATCAGGTTTGGTAATTTTTAAAGAAATTGTCATTTAAAAAAATTTTTTATTTTTCGTGAAAACATACACAGAATTCCACCCACTCCCATTCCAGTTTCCAGACATAATGATCAGTGAGATTGGTTACATTCTTCACTTCGTGTCAACATTCTCGCTTTTTCTGTTCTAGTTGTTATATTTCCATTTCATTAATCTCCCTGCCCCCCAATCTTCTCAACTATGCTTTAAAAGAGTTGTTGACCCTTTGGTCTTGTACAGATAAAGATTTTTTTTAAAGTAATGCAATACTCAAGGGTGACAATCTTCACTCAGGGCTAAAAAGTTTAGTTTAAAGGTGACTTCAGGGGATAGTTTCAACTCAAGGCTTGAAAAGCAACTCAGCCTTAGTCCTGGAGATTCCTCCAGATTTAATTAGGTCCAGTAAATCTGGATTCTTCAAGACATTTTTCTCAGGATTCCTCTATTCTTGATCAGAACGTTCGGTAGTGGTAGCCATCTAGATCTTCTGGTCTCACGGTTGAGGAGGCAGTAGTTCACACAGACAATCAGTCCTATAGTCCAGCTCCTTCTCTGATTCTTGGGTTTCCTTCTTTATTTTTTGTTCCAGATGAACAAAGACCAATCGTTCTTTCACTTCTTTGTTAAAATTAAAGTTTGTACCCTTGTTCTCATATATGGAGTCCCTAAGTGGCTAAAATGGTTAGGTGCTTGGCTACTAGCTGAAAGGCAGGCAATCTGAACCCACGCAAAGGCACGTCAGAGGAAATGCCTGGTGATCTGCGTCTGAAAGGTCACAGGCCCGAAAGCAGTTCTAGTTCTACTCTGCATAGATGGAGTCACATGAACTGGAACGGACATGGTGGCAACTAACAACTGCCAATCAGTATTCTCTTATAAACTTTTAAAATGTTTATAATATTTCTAGTGATGTCCTCTATTCATTCCTAATGTTTATCTGCACCTTTTTTCTTTTTCCCTGATTCAGCAGTGGTTTAGCCAATTTTATCATGATTTAAGAAACTGATCGAACCTCAAACAAGATAAACTCAAAGAAATTCATGCTGAGATACATTATAGTCAAACTTCAGAAGACTAAAGACAAAAAATTTTGAGAGACTCTTGGATCTGTGGGTTTGTCTCCTGCCAAATTTGGAACCTTTTCAGCTATTATTTCTTCCAGTATGTTTTCAGTGCTGCCCTATTTTTCTCTCCTTTCAGGACTCCAGTGACATGAATGTTAGATCTTCTGTCATAGTCCCTCAGGTCACTGAGCCTCTGTATTTCTGTTTGTTGCCAGTCTAGTTTCTCTGTTGTTCGGATTGGGTAATTTGTATTATTCCATCTTCCAGTTTCCAGACTCTTTTCTCTGTCCCCTCCATGGTGCTGTTGACTCCATTCCTGAGTTAAAAAAAAATTTGGTTCTTTTTTCAGTTATAAAACTTCCATTTGGTTCTTCTTTACATTTTCTACTTCTTTGTTGAGGTCTTCTATTTTTTGTTTCATATATGTTCGTAATTGTTTGTTGGAACATTTCTATCATGGCTGCTTTAAAATCTTTGTCAGAGACTAGAAAGGACCCTGGAGGTCATGGTCCCCAGACTGTTAGCCCAAGGCAGGAACCACTCCCAAAGCCAACTCTTCAGACAGGAAGTGGACTGGACTATATGCCAGAAAATGATACTGGTGAGGAGTGACCTTCTTGGATCAAGTAGACACATGAGACTGTGTGCAGCTCCTGTCTGGACGGGAGATATGAAGGTCGAAGGGCACAGAAGCTGGCTAAATGGACATGGAAATACACGGTGGAGAAAAGGCGTGTGCTGTCTCATTAGGCGGAGAGCAACTAGGAGTACAGAGCAAGGTGTACATATGGTTTTGTATGAGAGACTGACTTGATTCGTAAACTTTCACTTAAAGCACAATAAAAAAAAATCTTTGTCAGATAATTTTAACATCTTGGTGTTGGCATCTATCAATTGCCTTTTTTCATTCAGTTTGAGATCATCCAGATTCTTGGTATGATGAGTGACTGTCCCTTCTCTGATCCTTTGGATAGAAATAGCAAGCTTTTCTTAGGGTTTTGTTTATATCCATTGATATTTCTAGGTTGTCAGCTTCTTCAGCTGAAAGTCTGGGATATATGGAGCAAAAAGAAAATCGTGTTATTCCCCAGGTCCTGGGGTCCAGGGCTGATTTCTTCTACCTCTCAATCTTGTTTTAAAATGTGATATATATTACATGTTTTCAAATATTTTTAGTAGTACTTAATGGAAGGACTGCGAAAAGTATTCCATCTTCCCGGATGCAGAGGCCTGTTTATCGTAAAGGTTTTGAGATTAATCCATGTTGTTGCATGTATCAGAATTTTTTTTCTCCTCCTTTTTATTGCTGGCTAGTAGAGGGTCAGCGAAACAGGAGGATCTTCAACGAGGCGGACTGACAGTGGTTCCAACAGTGGGCTCAAGCATAACAATGACTGTGAGGATGGCATCAACCGGGCAGTGTTTTGTTCTGTTGTACACAGGGTTGCTATGAGTCAGAACTGACTCCACAGCAACTAACAACAAGTCTACTGTATGAATATATCCAAAGTTTATTTATCCATTTTCTACTGATGGACGCCCAGGGTCTGTATAGTTTTTCGCTGTTGTGAATTCAAGTTACTATGAACATTCATTATAGACATATGTACTCATTTCTCTTGGGTAGGTGTATGGTCAGCTTTACAAGAACTGCCAGAGCTTGTTAAAAAGTGGTTGTTATCATTTTATTCTCTCAGAACTATGTATGAGCATTCCGGTTTTTCCACATCCTTGCCAACATTTGGTGTCAGTGTTTTTAACTTTAGCCATTCTGGTAGACCTTAGGAAATCCTGATGGCGTAGTGGTTAAGAGCTACGACTGCTAACCAGAAGGTCGGTAGTTCGGATCCATCAGGCCCTCCCTGGAAACCCTATGGGGCAGTTCTACTCTATCCTTTAGGGTCGCTATGAGTCAGAATCAACTTGACAGCAACAGGTTTGGTTTTTTTGGTTGGTAGACCTTACTGTGGTTCTAATTTATATTTTCCTGATGACTAACAATGTTGAGTCCTTTTTCATATGCTTATTAGCCATTTGTATATTTGGTGAAGTCTCTGTTCAAATTTTTTGCCCATTTTTAACTAGGTTGTTTGTCTTTTTGACTGCTTTGTAGGATTTCTTTACGTATTCTGGATACAAGCCCACTGCCAGGTATGTTTTGTGAATATTTTCTCCCAGTTTGTGTGTTGCCTATTCATTTTGTATCGGTGCTCTGTGACAGGCCAAAGTTTTAAATTTTGTTGAAGTGTAATTTATCAAAATTTTCTTTTATGGTTATTGCTGTTTCCTACCTAAGAAGCCTTTGCTTACCCTTAGGTTATAAAGATATTTGTGCTATGCTTCCTTCTAAAAGCTTTATACTCTTAACTTTTATGTTAAGTCTATGATTTAGGGCAAATCAAGTTTGTGTTTGGTATCAGGTAGGGTTCAAAGTTTAATTTTTTTCATACGGACATCCAACAGTTATAGCACAATTTATTAAAGGGATGTTCCTTTCCCCATTGTTTTGGCACTTCTGCTAATAATCAAATTATCAAAAAAGCTTCGGTGTATTTCTGGGTCTTTAATTTGTTCCACAGATCTAGTCTCATGCCAATACCACAGTTTTGATTCAACAGATTTACAGTAACTCTTGAAATCAGGTAGTGTAAGTCTCCCAGCTTTTTTTTTTTAAAGATAATTTTAAATAATCTAGGATTTTTGCATTTCTACTTAATTTTAGAACCAGCATATCCATTTTTACAGAAAAGCCTGCCGGCAGTATGTTTTAGATTACACTGAACACAACACTACAGGCTTCCAATCCCTGAACATGGTGTATCTGTCCATTTATTTAGATCTTCCTAATTCTTCTGAGGAATGTTTTAGTTTTCAGTGTAGCGGCCATGCCTGTTTCCAGATAAATTTATTCCTAATTACCCTATTTTATGGAAATTAACACCTGCCTTTTTCTACATTTGTTTGTCAACTGCTCCCTCCCCATGAGGTATTTTCGTTAGCATGCTATGCTAATTTTTTTACGTGTAAAAAAAAAAAGGCATAGCAGCGCTTATAAAAATATCTCCTGAGGGAGCAGTTGGCATACAGAGGTGTGCGCTGTGTAAAAATTTGGTATTTTAGCTTTTTTATAACACTTTTCTAAACTTAAAAAATTTTTCTCTTTCTAGTTGTTTGCTTCTGATATGCTGTCATGGATTGAATTATGTCTCCCAAAAGACGTGTGTATCAATTTGGCTGGACCATGATTCCTGGAATTGTATGATTTTCCTATATGCTGAAAATCCTGCCTCTACGATGTTAATGACGGAGAATGGGTGACAGTTGTGTTAGTGAGGCAGGACTCAATCTGCAAGATTGGATTGTGTCTTGAGGCCATCTCTCGAGATATAAATAAGAGAAGGGAGTAGGGAGACAGGGGGATCTCACACCACCAAGAAAGCAGCACTGGGATCAGATTGTTGACAAAGCCGACAGAGAGAGAAAGCCTTCCCCTGGAGCTGAGGCCCTGAAATTTGGACTTTTAGCCTACTTTACTGTGAGGAAATAAATTTCTCTTTGAAGAAGCCATCCACTTCTGATATTTCTGTTATGGCTGCACTAAATGACTAAGACATATGCCAAATACAACTCATTTTTAAATACTGAATTTGTTTTCAGTAATTTTGTGACTAGTAGCTTTCTTGTAGATACCTTCAGATTCTCTAAATAAATGGTCATGTCATTTGTGAATAAAAATAATTTTACTTCTTTCTTCCTGATCTTCATGCCCTATAATCCTTTTCTGGCCTTGCGGCACTAGCTAGGATATCCAGGACAATGCTGAATAGAGTAGTGATAGTGCACATCTGTATTATCTTCCTAGGAATTCTGTAACAAAGTACTACAAAGAAGGTGGCTTAAAACAACATAAATTTATTGTCTCACAGTACTGGAGGAGAAAAATCCAAAATCCAGGGTTCTAACAGGACCATATTCACTCACTCTGCAGGCTCTAGGGGAAGATCCCTCCTTGTGCCTTCCAGCTTCTGGTAGCTCCAGGTGTTCCTTGGCAGCGTTAACACCAGGCTCTACCTGCCTTCATGTTGCCGTCTTCCCTCTATCTTCTCTTTTTATAAGAATCTCAGTTATATTGAATTATAGCCCACCCTATTATAGTATGACATCATGTTAACAAATTACATCTGCAAATATCCTATTTCCAAATGTCACATTCAGAGGTACTGGGGTAGGACGACTTCAACATATCTTTTTGGGGATGCAATCAAACTTGTAACAACATTTGTGCCTCTTCCCAATCTTGGGGGGTGGGAAGCATTAAATATTTCATGATTAAGTATGATGTTAACTGTAGTTTTTTTGTAATGCCCTTTTAAGGCTGAGAAAATTCCTTTCTAGATCTGGGAGATTTTTTTTGTGTGTGTGTGTGTGTGTATCCTGATTATGATGAATTTCCTTATTTCCTAAAGTCTTTGTCAGGGTTTATATCAGGATTAAAATGGGCTCACAAAATGATTTAGGAAGTGTTTTTTCCTCTTCTGAAAATGTTTGGATAATACTGAGCAATACCTCTGTGAAGGACAGTGGTGAAGGGAAATCCTCCCAGTGGGCAGAACTTTGAGCAGTGTACTTGGTTGTTAATTTTGCTTGAAAGCAGAAATGGCCAGATGTGCAACCGTACACAGATTCATGGGCTGTGGCCAATGGTTTGGCTGGTTGGTCAGGGACTTGGGAGGAACATGGTTGGAAAATTGACGACAGGAGGTATGGAGAAGAAATATGTACACAGACCTCTATGAATTAGCCAAAGAAGTGAAGTATTTGTATCTCATGTGAACGCTCACCAAAGGGTGGCTTTGGCAGAAGAGAATTTTAACAATGAAGTGGACAGGATGACATGTTTTGTGGATACCAGCTGACCTCTTTCCCTAGCTATTTTTGTCATCTACGGCTGCTAACCAAAAGGTCAGCAGTTTGAAACCAGCAGCCGCTCCTTGGAAACTCTATGGGGCAATTTTACTCTGTCCTATAGGGTCTTCATGAGTCTCAACCAAATTCTAGTGCTTGTAATTATGGTCTGCTGACCAAGCTGGGACCTAAGAGAGAGAACAGTTTGCCTGGTTTCGTATCCCAGCTCTGCTACAAGGTGCTGCATGACCATGGTAGGTTAACCTCTCTGTTCCCTAATTTTCTCATTTCCTACGAAGGCCTATGTCTTTAGGTTAACATGAGGATTAAACAAATTAATACATAATAAATACTTGGAATTATGTCTGGTAAATACTATATGTAAATATTAGCTAATTTTAATGAGGTTATGACCACAGTGGCCATCGTGGCAGAGGTGGAGATTATGCATGGGCTCTCAGCAATATATACTTCCATTCACAAAGGCCGACCTGGCCACAGCCACTGCTGAGTGCCCAATCTGCCAGCAAAAGAGACCAACACTGAGTCTCTGATATGGCACCATTCCTTGGGGGTGATCAGCAGCAACCTGGTGGTAGGCTGACTACATTGGACTGCTTCTATTATGGAAAGGGTAGTGTTTTGTTCTCATTGGGATAGACACTTACTGTGGGTATGGCTATAATTCCCTGCATGCAACGCTTCTGCCAAAACTACCATCTGTGGACTTAAAGAATGCCTTATCCTCCGTCAAGGTATCCCACGATGCATAGCCTTGGATTAAAGAATTTACTTCACAGCAGATGAAATGTGGTACTGGGCCCATGTTCATGGAATTCACTGGTCTTACCATGTTCCCCATCACCCTGAAGCAGCTGGCTTGATAAAATAATGAAATTGCCTTTTAAAGACTCAATTACGGCACCAGCTAGGTGAAAATACCTTGCAGGGCTGGGCGTTTTTCTCCAGAAAGCTGTGTATGCTTTAAATTAGCATCCAATATATGGCGCTATTTCTCCCAAAGCCAAGATTCCTGGGTCCAGGAATTAAGGGGTGGAAATGGGAGTGACACCACTCACTACTACTCCTAGTAACCCACTCACAAAATTTTTGCCTCTTGTCCCCGAAACTCTATGCTCTGCTGGTCTACAGCTCTTAGTTCCAAAGGGAAGAATGCTCCCACCAGTAGATACTACACTGACTCCACTGAGCTGGAGTTAACAATGTCATCTGGCCACTCTGGGCTCCTCATGCCTCTGAGTTAACAGGCAAAGAAGGGAGTTACCATACTGGCTAGTATGACTGATCTTGACTACAAGGGGAAACTGGGCTGCTATTACATAATGGAGGTAAATAAAAATATGTCTTCAATACAGGAGATTCCTTAGGACGACTCTTAGTACTATCATGCCCTGTGATTAAAGTCAGTGGAAACCTACAACTCAATTCAGACAGTTCTACTAATAGCCCAGGCTCTTAAGAAAAAAAGGTTTGGGTCACCCCATCAGGCAAAGAACCACGACCAGCTGAGGTGATTGCTGAGGGCAAAGGGACTATGGAATGGGAGGTGGAAGAAGGTGGTCCTAAATACGAGATATGATCACGTGATCAGTTGTAGAAATAGGACTCTAATTGTTAGAAGTATTTGTTTTGATTTTTTTTTTTTTTTTGGTGTGCGTGTATACAGGTAGTCCTAGACTTATGATGTCGTTCCGTTCCGATGACTCCATTGTAAGTCAGATCCGATGTAAGTAGAACACCTCATTTTTTTTTTTGGTTTTCATTATTATTGCCGTTTATTATCAGTATCTTTATATAAATCCAATCCTTATATTTGTGGGGTGGAATGAGAATGATAACATCAGCAAATTATACTCTGAAACACTGTATGTAATACATATGGCTGATGATAAGACATACAAAAAAAAAATGAACGGTAGTAAGTGCAGTTCACGGTAAGTCAAGTATGTCGTAAGTGAGGGATTACCTGTAAATATATTTATTCTGACTCATAGCAACCCTATAAGGACAGAGTACAACTGCCCCATTGGATGTCCTAGGCTGTAATCCTGAAGGGAGCAGATCGCCATGGCTTTTCTCCTACAGAGCTACCAGGTGGGTTCAAACCACCAACCTGCTGGTTAGCAGCCCTGCGCTTAACCAGGGATATACATATCTCAAAGATCTTCATTTTATTCTTTCCCTTATACCATTAAAAAAAAAAATATTACGTATTATAAAATACAAGATGTAAAAGGGGTGTGTTTTCATTTGTATATGTTAAATTTATTATGTTAGACGGAAGTATGACTTTGTAATTGTGTTTATTTGGAGATTATATATGGTTTGAGAAAATGTGATAGGTGCCAAGTGGACAAGAAGTGGACCATAACGGTTAATTTTATGCGTCAACTTAGCTAGGCTATGATTCTTAGTAGTTTGGCCAGATACTGGATAGCTGTTGTGATATGATGTAACCATCATTCATGATGTGATCAACCAATCAGATGAAAAAAGCATTTCCTTGGGGTGTGGTCTGCCTCCTGGATAGAAATGGAGAGTCAGGCAATGTTTGTTCTCTCTTGACCCTGGGCTTTTCTTATGGCCTGACCTCCGGATCTTGGGATGTAAGCCTGCAGAAGTTTCTTGCTACCTGATCTGATTTTGAGTTCATCAGCCCCCGCAATCCAGTGAGCCAGCAGAGGTCTCCCACTTGCCACCTGACTTATTGATTAGGAACTTGCCAGCCCACACAGTTATGAGAGCCAATTCTCTCTATCTCGCTGATTTTAATCCTCTGTTAGTTTGTTGTACTGCAGTGGCTTGTATGTTGTTGGAATGCTGGAAGCTATGCCACCAATATTTCAAACAGCAGGGTTTCCCACGGTGGACAGGTTTCAGTGGACCTTCCAGAATAAGACCAGGAAGAAGGACCTGGCAATCTACTTCTGAAAAAACTAGCCAGTGAAAACCTTATGAATAGCAGTGGAACACTGTCTGATATAGTGCCAGAAGGTGAGCCCCTCAGGTTGGAAAGCACTCAAAATATGGCTGGGGAAGAGCTGCCTCCTCAAAACGGAGTTGACCTTAATGACATGGATGAAGTAAAAAGCTTTCATGGCCTTCATTTGCTGATGTGGCACAAATCAAAATGAGAATAAACTGCTGCAAACATCTATTAACCAAGGAATATATGATATATGAATCTAGGAAAACTGGAAGTCATTGAAAATGAAATGGAACCCACAAAGATAGATATCCTAGGTATTAATGAGCTGAAATGGCCTGGTATTGGCCATTTTGAATTAGACAATCACATGGTCTACTAGGCAGGGAATGACAAATTGAAGAGCAATGGCATTGCATTCATCATCAAAAGGAAAATTTCAAGATCTATCCTCAAGTACAATGCTGTCAGTGATAGGATAATATCCACATGGTAATTTAAAATTACCTGTGACTATAAGGCTCAAAGGATTAAAGTTTCTTCTACACTGAGTAATCACTATCAATTTTTATAAATAATGATGAAAACAATACAAACAGTAAAAACTATTTTACCAAAGCCTATAAGGAAGACCAGTTAATATGAATATTGTTCCAATTTATGAACCAATCACTGCTGCCAAATATGAGGAAACTGAAGATTTTTACCAACTTATGCAGTCTGAAATTGATCAAACATGCAATAAAGATGCATTGATAATTACTGGTGACTGGAATGCAAAAGTTGGAAATGAAGGGTCAGCAGTTGGAAAACACGGCCTTGGTGACAGAGAAGACACCAGAGATCACACAACAGAATTTTGCAAGACCCAACCACTTCTTCACTGCAAATATCTTTTTTTCAACAACATGGACCTCGCTAGAGAGAAAACACAAGAATCAAATCACCTATATCTGTGTAAAGAGATGATGGAAAAGTCCAGTATCATCAGTCAGAACAAGGCCAGGGGCCGAACGCGGAACAGACCATCAACTGCTCATACGCAAGTTCAAGTTGAAGCTAAAGAAAATGAAAGCTAGTCCATGAGAACCAAAATATGACTTTGAATATATCCCACCTGAATTTGCAGACTATCTCAAGAACAGATTTAACAAACTGAACACTAATGACCAAAGACCAGACAGGTTGTGGGAGACATCAAGGACATCAAACATGAAGAAAGCAAAAGGTCATTAAAAAGGCAGGAAAGAAAATACCAAAATGGATGTCAGAAAAGACTCAGAAACTTGCCCTTGAAGTAGTACATCAACAGAGAACTGCTAGAAATTCATGTTAAACTGAGAAGAGGACGTGGAACAAGGGATATCACTGCTGATGCCACGTGGACCTTGGCTGAAAGTAGAGAATAACAGAAAGATGTTTACCTGTATTTGACTACGCAAAGGGATTCGACTGTGTGGATCCTAACAAATTATGGATAATGCTGCAAAGAATGGGAATTCCAGAACACTTAATTGTGCTCATGTAGAACTGTACACAGGCCAAGGGGTAGCTGTTTGAACAGAATAAGGGGATACCGTGTTTAAAGTCAGGAAAGGTGTGCATCAGGGTTGTATTCTTTTACCATACTTATTCAATTGTATACTGAGCAAATAATCTGAGAAGCTCAACTATATGAAGAAGAACATGGCATTAGAATTGAGGAAGACCCATTAACAACCTGTGATATGCAGATGATACAACCTTGCTTGCCGAAAGTGAAGAGGACTTGAAGCACTTACTGATGAAGATCAAAGACTACAGTCTCCAGTATGGATTACATCTCAACATAAAGAAAGCAAAAATTCTCACAGATGGACCACTAAGTAACATCATGATAAATGGAGAAAATATATGAATTGTTAAGGATTTCATTTTACTTGGATCCTCAATCAATGCCCATGGAAGCAGCAGCCAAGAAATCAAAGGACATATTGCACTGGGCAAATCTGCTCCAAAAGACCTCTTTAACGTGTTGGAAAGCAAAGAGGGATAAGGTGCGCACACAGCCCATGCCACGATATTTTCAATCATTTTGCATGCATGTGAAAGCTGGACAACACGTAACGAAGACCAAAGAACTGATGCCTTTCAATTATGGTGTTGGCAAAGAATACTGAATATACTAGGGACTGCCAGAAGAGCGAACAAATCTGTCTTGGAAGAAGTACAGCCAGAATGTTCCTTGGAAGCGAGGATGGCGAGACTTTGTCTCATGTACTTTGGACATGTCATCTGGAGGGACGAATCTCTGGAGAAAGACATCATGCTTGGTACGGTAGAGGGTCAGCGAGAAAAAGAAAGACCCTTGAGGGGATGGACTGACACTGTGCCACCAACAATGGCCTCAAACACAGCAATGATTCTAAGGATGGCGTAGGACCAGGTGGTGCTTCGTTCTGTTGTACACAGGGTCACTATGAGTCGGGACTGACTCAGTGGCACTTAACAATAGGATCTATCTATATGGGATCAAATTGACAACAGCAATTGGAAAGATTAGATAGGAAAACTAGGTGCCCCCTAGTGACTTAACCTTAAACGAGCAAGAACAAGTCAGAAAAGGAGAATGAGAATGGTTACATAACTTGAATGTAATCAACGTCACCGAAATGTACATGTAGAAACTGTTGAATTGGTATATGTTCTCCCTGTGTATATTCTCAACAAATAAAGTAAAATAAATTATAAAACAACAACAAAACATCTAACTCTATATGTTAGGCACTGTACTAGTATTTCATCTGTATTATTTTACTTAATACTCACACCAATTCTTATTTTACCAATCTGAGGCCTTGAGAGGTGTTAACTTGCCCAAGGTCACAGACAGTAATTGGTAGAAGTGGTATCTGAGTCAAATCCTGGCTGATTCTATATAAAAAAAAATGCCAAGTGTTAAAAACCATGCTAGTATTCTTCAATTTTTTTTTGTTCCCATACTCCCTAGAAGAATTTTGGAAAAGTTTTTATGTATAAGTTTCAACAGTTCAAAATGATGTAAAATCGGGTTATATCCATTAAAAAGTATATTCAACAAATCTGAATACAGATTTAATACTTACCAGCATGCACTGAAAAAGGAATAACCTCTTCTTAAGTATCTAAGTGTTAAGCTTTTAACATTTAGATATTTTAATTATTTAATTTTATTCAAGAACATTATTTCTATTCCACTTATCCCAGGATTTTACCCTGATGTTACATATTTTTATGCTTGAAAAAAGTATGTACGTTAAAATTTAAAATTACTTGTGACGGTAAGGCTCAAAAGATTAAAAAGTTTCTTCTACATTGAGCAATCACTAAAATTTTGATAAATACAGGCTTGATCAAAACAATATACATTTAAAAAATAACAGCTTTACTGAGATATAATTCTTTTGATAAAGGCAATCAGCAAACACAGGTGGCTATTCCAATCACCAGCCAGGTAAATTTAGGATGAACTATGTATGACAAATGGTGCCGTCAAGTCCTCTTCAGAACGAGTTATTTATCTTGAGAACAAGTATGAAATGGGTGGTATCTGCTTAGCTATATAATAAGATAAAACTCCTTTCTGTCTGTGCAATCTCTTCAGCAGACTGCCTGCGTATGCATCACATTTTGGTTTCACGCTTAGTCAATGATAGAACAGCTTTTTTTCTCTTCCACTTTTGTGGAGGGTCTGTCTGGGTTGACATGCGATTTTATTTTTAATTATACTTCCCCAACAATGAGCAGAGTGGTGAAAAATTTGAGTTGCCTGATGTGTATGTTTCCACCTGAAGTAAAAATAATGCTATGCTTTGTCTTCTTGTTTCAGCTCTCATACTATACACAAGCGTCTGTTTTGAGGAGTATTTAGGGCCACGGTTTCCTCATTTTTGTGTTTTTTCTGGGTGATTCTGCTGTTTAAAATAAACCCCAAGTATAGTGCTGTCTAGTATTCCTAAGTGCAAGAAGACTAATCTGCCTTACGGAGAAACTATGTGACATAGATGAATAAGCTTTGTTCAGGCGTAAGTGATAGTGCTGTTGGCTCTGAGCTCAATGTTAATGAATTGACAATATACATTAAATGCGGTGTTTTTAAACAGAAACACACATAAAACAAGGTTATGTACTGATCAGATGACAAAAGTGTGACCAGAGGCTTGTAAGAATCTCTAAGAAGCAATGGTTTAGTAATCGCTAATTCACTATTTACAGGAACTTTAAAGAACATAATAACTGGAAATAGCAAGAATCAACTGTTATCTCTGTTATATATATAAAAGATACTGAGCATTCTGTCATTTGCTTCTTGGCCATTTTTTTGAGAAATGTCAAAAGAAATAGTTTACCCTTTAAAAAATTGTGCTATTTGTGTTTTTATTATTGATTTATAAGAATTCTCTCATCTTGTTGGTAGTGTTCAGTTTCTTTTTTTTTTTTTACTAACTTTTATTAAGCTTCAAGTAAACGTTTACAAATCCAATCAGTCTGTCACATATAAGTTTACATACATCTTACTCCGTACTCCCACCTGCTCTTCCCCTATTGAGTCAGCCCTTTCAGTCTCTCCTTTCATGACAATTTTGCCAGCTTCCCTCTCTCTCTATCCTCCCATCCCCCCTCCAGACAAGAGCTGCCAACACTCTCAAGTGTCCACCTGATATAATTAGCTCACTCTTCATCAGCATCTCTCTCCCACCCGCTGACCAGTCCCTTTCATGTCTGATGAGTTGTCTTCGGGGATGGCTCCCGTCCTGTGCCGACAGAAGGTCTGGGGAGCATGGCCGCCGGGATTCCTCTAGTCTCAGTCAGACCATCAAGTATGGTCTTTTTATGAGAATTTGGGGTCTGCATCCCACTGATCTCCTGCTCCCTCAGGAGTTCTCTGCTGTGCTCCCTGTCAGGGCAGTCATCGATTGTGGCCGGGCACCAACTAGTTCTTCTGGTCTCAGGATGATGTAGGTCTCTGGTACATGTGGCCCTTTCTGTCTCTTGGGCTCCTAGTTGTCGTGTGACCTTGGTGTTCTTCATTCTCCTTTGCTCCAGGTGGGTTGAGACCAACTGATGCATCTTAGATGGCCGCTTGTTAGCATTTAAGACCCCAGATGCCATATTTCAAAGTGGGATGCAGAATGTTTTCATAATAGAATTATTTTGCCAATTGACTTAGAAGTCCCCTCAAACCATGTTCCCCAGACCCCCGCCCCTGCTCAGCTGACCTTTGAAGCATTCATTTTATCCCGGAAACTTCTTTGCTTTTGGTCCAGTCCCATTGAGCTGACCTTCCATGTATTGAGTGTTGTCTTTCCCTTCACCAAAGCAGTTCTTATCTACTGATTAATCAATAAAAAACCCTCTCCCTCCCTCCCTCCTTCGTAACCACAAAAGTATGTGTTCTTCTCAGTTTTTACTATTTCTCAAGATCTTATAATAGTGGTCTTATACAATATTTGTCCTTTTGCCTCTGACTAATTTCGCTCAGCATAATGCCTTCCAGGTTCCTCCATGTTATGAAATGTTTCACAGATTCGTCACTGTTCTTTATAGATGCGTAGTATTCCATTGTGTGAATATACCACAATTTATTTACCCATTCATCCGTTGATGGACACCTTGGTTGCTTCCAGCTTTTTGCTATTGTAAACAGAGCTGCAATAAACATGGGTGTGCATATATCTGTTTGTGTGAAGGCTCTTGTATCTCTAGGGTATATTCCGAGGAGCGGGATTTCTGGCTTGTGTGGTAGTTCCATTTCTAACTGTTTAAGATAACGCCAGATAGATTTCCAAAGTGGTTGTACCATTTGACATTCCCACCAGCAGTGTATAAGAGTTCCAATCTCTCTGCAGCCTCTCCAACATTTATTATTTTGTGTTTTTTGGATTAATGCCAGCCTTGTTGGTGTGAGATGGAATCTCATCGTAGTTTTAATTTACATTTCTCTAATGGCTAATGATCGAGAGCATTTTCTCATGTATCTGTTGGCTGCCTGAATATCTTCTTTAGTGAAATGTGTGTTCATATCCTTTGCCCACTTCTTGATTGGTTGTTTGTCTTTCTGTGGTTGAGTTTTGACAGAATCATGTAGATTTTAGAGATCAGGCGCTGGTCTGAGATGTCACAGCTGAAAATTCTTTCCCAGTCTGTAGGTGGTGTTTTTACTCTTTTGATGAAGTCTTTAGATGAGCATAGATGTTTGATTTTTAGGAGCTCCCAGTTATCGGGTTTCTCTTCATCATTTTTGGTAATGTTTTGTATTCTGTTTATGCCTTGTATTAGGGCTCCTAGGGTTGTCCCAATTTTTTCTTCCATGATCTTTATCGTTTTAGTCTTTATGTTTAGGTCTTTGATCCACGTGGAGTTAGTTTTTGTGCATGGTGTGAGGTATGGGTCCTGTTTCATTCTTTTGCAAATGGATATCCAGTTATGCCAGCACCATTTGTTAAAAAGACTATCTTTTCCCCAATTAACTGACACTGGGCCTTAGTCAAATATCAGCTGCTCATACGTGGATGGATCTATGTCTGGGTTCTCAATTCTGTTCCATTGGTCTATGTGCCTGTTGTTGTACCAGTACCAGGCTGTTTTGACTACTGTGGCTGTATAATAGGTTCTGAAATCAGGTAGAGTGTTCAGTTTCTTGATGGTGACCTTTGAAGCACAAAATTTAAAATTTTGATGGAGTCTAATTAATTTTTTTCTTTTGTTGTTTTCTTGGTGTCATATTTAAGAAATATTGCCTAATCTGAGGTTACAAAGATTTACTCCTATGTTTTCTTCTAAGACTTTTGCAATTTTAGCTCTTACCTTTAGGTACACACTCCATTTTGACTTATATATATATTCTTTAAATTTTTATTGTGCTTTAAGTGGAAGTTTACAAGTCAAGTCAGTCTCTCATATAAAAATTTATACACACCTTGCTATATACTCCTAACTGCTCTCCCCCTAATGAGACACCACACTCCTTTGGTCCATGCTCTATTTTCGTGTCCATTCGGTCAGCTTCTGACCCCCTCTGCCCTCTCATCTCCCTCCAGACAGGAGCTGCCCACACAGTCTCATGTGAGTACTTAATCCAAGAGGCTCATTCTTCACCAGTATCATTTTCTATCCTGTAGTCCAGTCCAGTCCCTGTATCAAGAGTTGGCTTTGGGAACGTTTCCTGTCTTAGGCTGACAGAATGTCTGGGGACCATGACGTCTGGGGTCCTTCTAGTCTCTGTCAGACCTTTAAGTCTGGTCTTTTTATGAGAATTTGAGGTCTGCATCCCACTGCTCTCCTGCTCCTTCAGGGGGTCTCTGCTCTTTTCCCTGTCAGGGCAGTCATCCATTGTACCCGGGCACAATGTAGTTCTTCTGGTCTCAGGCTGATGCAGTCTCTGGTTTATGTGGCTCTTTCTGTCTCCTGGGCTCATAATTACCCTGTGTCTTTGGTGCTATTCATTCTCCTTTGCTCCAGATGGGTTGAGACCAATTGATGCATCTTAGATGGCTGCTTGCTAGTGTTTAAGACCCCAGATGCTACTTTCCAAAGTGGGATGCAGAATATTTTCTTAATAGATTTTATTATGCCAATTGACCTAGATGTCCCCTGAAACCATGGTCTCCAAACCCCCGCCCCTGCGACACTGGCTTTTGAAGCGTTCAGTTTATCCAGAAAACTTCTTTGCTTTTTGGTTTAGTCCAGCTGTAATGACCTCGCCTGTATTGTGTGTTGTCTTTCCCTTCACCTAAAATATTCTTGTCTCCTATAGAATTAGCGAATATCCCTCTCTCTCCCTCCCTCCCCACTGCAGTAACCATCAAAGAATATTTTCTTCTCTCTATGAACTATTCTTTGAGTTCTTATAATAGCGATCTCATACAATATTTGTCCTTTTGCAACTGACTAATTTCACTCAGCATAATGCCTTCCAGTTTCCTCCATGTTATGAAACGTTTCATGGATTCATCATTGTCCTTTTTGAGGCGTGCTATTCCATTGTGTGAATATACTATCATTTATTTAACAGTTCATTTGTTGATGGGCACTTTGGTTGCTTCCATCTTTTATTGTAAACAGTGCTGCAATGAACATGGGTGTGCATGTATCTGTTCGTGTAAAGGCTCTTAATTCTCTAACATATATTCCAAGAAGTGGGATTGCTGGATTGTATGGTAATCCTATTTCTAGTTTTTTAAGGAAGCACCAAATCGATTTCCAAAGTGGTTGTACCATTTATATTCCCACCAGCAGTGTTTAAGTGTTCCAGTCTCTCCACAACCTCTCCAACATCTATTATTCTGTGTTTTTTGGATTAATGCCAGCCTTGTTGGAGTGAGATGAAATCTCATTGTAGTTTTGATTTGCATTTCTCTAATGGCTAATGAGCGTAAGCATTTCCTCACGCATCTGCTAGCTACGTGAATGTCTTCTTTAGTGAAGTCCCTGTTTGTATCCTTTGCCCTTTTTAAATTGGGTTGTTTTTTTGTAGTTGAGTTTTTGCAGTATCATATAGATTTTAGAGATCAGATGCTGATCAGAAATGTCACAGCTAAGAACTTTTTCCCAGTCTGTAGGTAATCTTTTTACTCTTTTGGCAAAGTCTTTGGATGAGTATAGGTATTTGATTTTTAGGAGCTCCCAGTTATCTAGTTTCTCTTGTGTTTGTACACTGTTAGCAATGTTTTATATACTGTTTATTGCATGTATTAGGGCTCCTAGCATTGTTCCTATTTTTTCTTCCATGATCTTTATCGTTTTAGATTTTATATTTAGGCCTTTGATTCATTTTGAGTCCTTTTTTGTGCATGGTGTGAGGTGCGGGTCGTTTCATTTTTTTTGCAGATGGATATCCAGCTGAGCCACAGCACCACTTGTTTTGTTAAAGAGACTGTCTTTTCCTCATTTACCTGACTTTGGGCCTTTGTCAAATATCAGCTGCTTATACGTGGATGGATTTATGCCTGGATTTTCAATTCTGTTCCATTGGTCTATGTGTCTGTTGGTGTACCAGTACCAGGCTGTTTTAATTACTGTGGTGGTATAATAGTTTCTAAAATCAGGTAGAGTGAGGCCTCCCATTTTGTTCTTCTTTTTCAGTAATGCTTTATTTATCTGGGGCCTCTTTCCTTTCCATATGAAGTTGGTGATTTGTCTCTCCATTGCATTAAAAAATGTCACTGGAATCTGGACTTGAATTGCATTGTATCTATGGATTGCTTTTGGTAGAATAGACATTTTTACAGTGTTAAGTTTTTGTAACCATGAGCAAGGTATGTTTTTCCAGTTATACAGGTCTCTTTTGGTTTTCTGCAGTAGTGTCTTGTAGTTTTCTTTGTAAAGGTCTTTTATGTCTCCAGTAAGATTTATTCCTATTTTATTTTCTTGGGGACTACTGTAAATGGTATTGATTTAGTGATTTCCTCTTCGATGTTCTTTTCGTTGGTGTAGAGGAATCCAACTGATTTTTTTATGTTTATCTTGTATCCTGATACTCTGCTGAACTCTTCTATTAGTTTCAGTAGTTTTCTTCAGGATTCTTTAGGGTTTTCTGTGCATTAGATCATGTCATCTGCAGACAGAAACACTTTTACCTGTTCCTTACTAATCTGGATGCACTTTATTTCTTTATCTACCTAACTGCTCTGGCTAGGACCTCCAGCGCAATGCTGAATAAGACTGGTGATAAAGGGCATCCTTGTCTGGTTCCTGATCTCAAGGGGAAAGCTTTCAGACTCTCTCCATTTAGGATGATGTGGCCCTTAGCTTTGTATAAATGCCCTTTATTATGTTGAGGAATTTTCCTTCTATTCCTATTTTGCTGAGAGTTTTTATCACGAACGGGTGTTGAACTTTGTCAAATGCCTTTTCTGCATCAATTGATAAGATCATGTGGTTCTTGTCTTTTGTTTTATTTATATGATGAATTACATTAATTGTTTTTCTAATGTTGAACCATCTCTGCATACCTGGTATGAATCCCACTTGGTCATGGTGAATTCTTTTTTTGATATGTTGTTGAATTCTATCGGCTAGAATTTTGTTGAGGATTTTTGCATCTAAGTTCATGAGGGATATAGGTCTGTAATTTTCTTTTTTTTGTGGTGTCTTTACCTGGTTTTGGTATCAGGGATATGCTGGCTTCATAGAATGAGTTTGGGAGTATTCCGTCCTTTTTGATGCTCTGAAATATCTTTAGCAGTAGTGATGATCACTCTTCTTTGAAAGTTTGGTAGAACTCTCTGCAGTGAAGCCATCCAGGCCAGGGCTTTTTTTTTGTTGGTAGTTTTTTGATTACCTTTTCAATCCTTTCTTTTGTTATGGATTTATTTAGTTGTTCTACCTCTGTTTGTGTTAGTTTAGGTAGGTAGTGTGTTTCTAGAAATTCATCCATTTCTTCTAGGTTTTCAAATTTGTTAAGGGTAAAATTTTTCGTAGTAATCTGACTCTTTTAATTTCAGTTGGGTCTGTTATAATATTGCCCACTGAGTCATATTTTTAATATATTGTGAAGGAAGGGTCCAATTTATTTTTTTGTATGTGTATAAATACAATTGTCTCAGTATCTTTTGTTGGAAAGACTTCTTTTCTCATTGAATTGTCTTGGCACCCTTGTTTAAAATCAACTGAACATAAATATGAGGGCATAATGTACATTTTGATAAATGAGTACTTATCATAAAAAGTAAAATTTTATTTAAAATATATTTCTTTAATGAGATGAAGAACCTATTTCAATAAATTTTTTAAAGTAAATACTATTTTTCATTTGTTGAATGTGACTCCATTGATGGTAAGATGTACTGTTTCCTTATTCATATAACTATTTCACTCACATAACGAATATGGCAAAGATGGATATGTAAGAAATCATGCTGTTTCTTTACATGACACTAGAAGCAGCCTGTTCAAAACAGCTGACTGGCTTCCCTTTCTATCCTAATCATAAAATATTAATTAAACAACAAAAGAGCATGGTCTGGAAAAATAAAAATTTATCCTGCCACAGCTTGATTTAAAAGCCCGGCTTGACCCCAGGAAAAAAGATGTACTTTTTACTCACCATGCAGGCCACTGAGTACAAAGTAGCATTAGTGAGAGACTGAAGTGGGGACCTAGTGATAAAATCTTTATTAAAGGATTTCCATTCCGGATCTCTTAACCACTGTTAATGCCAGAGATGAGACAGAAACACTGGCTTATCCATTTTTCTTTTTATCCACTCTGAAATTAACGGGCCCCTTTATGCCCCTGAATAGTTAGGACTTCATTCTAAGATCTAGGTCAGACAATTTCCCATCTAGGACAACACTAGTTAAGACCAAAATTGTCATGCTTTCCTTTAAATGAGACTCTTAAATGAGTCCTTATTTTCAAAGACTACTTATCCTTAGCAGGTTTTAGGAAATAGCTAGATCTCCTGGGAATGTGCTTTCATTGCTATGACCTCACTAGTAAAAACAAAAGGCTCTTTCAAAAGAATTTTGGCACTAAGCCCAGAGAACATGAAACTTTTACCTTCATTAACAAGCACTAGTGAAGTTCTCTCATTGAGAATTAAACCTTGTAACTCCATTCTGTAGTTAAACCACTCTCTAGCCATCCCATACAGAATAATTAAATCAGGCTAATTTTTACTGCAGAACTTGTTTATGCCTGCAGTTTTAAATACATTGATGGTGCAAGGATCTCTGAGGGGGAAAAAAGGGGTTAGATAATCATAATGCATAGAAACATACCACAGTCAAGAGAGTCATACTTGAAGGGCAAGGCATAGGGGCAGAATCTACCACACAAGTATGGTGTTCCTTGGTTCCAAGTTATGTATTCAATCAACCCCTTTTAAGCAATTTTGTTAGTCCAAACAAACTGAACATGAGAAAAATACTCTTATCTACATTCAACAATATATCCCAATTTCTTCTTTTCATTTATTTGTACAACAGATATCTGTTAAACATCTATTATGTACCAGGCATTGGGAAATCAAAGAAGAATAAGAAAGACAATATTCCTGCCCTCCTGGGGCTTACAATCTAGTGGGGAGACAGGTAAGAAATGAGTAAACAAATATAGTAATTACTGACTATAGAAAGAAATAAACAAGATGCTGTGATAGAGAATAAAAGGAGGGAACCTCTTTTCAGGGGAAAAGTCAAGAAAATCTTCTAAAAGAAAATGATATTTAAGTTGATACTGACAGTAAGTTCCCCCTTAAAGGATAAGAAACCAACCATGTGAAAAATGTGAAGAGCTCTGCAGGGCATAGTAAACACAACGATCATCTGGTGGGAAATTTCTAGGAACTGAAAGA
Source organism: Elephas maximus indicus (assembly GCF_024166365.1). NCBI lineage: Eukaryota > Metazoa > Chordata > Mammalia > Proboscidea > Elephantidae > Elephas > Elephas maximus. The sequence goes on from NC_064821.1 coordinate 193,301,498, forward strand.
AGGTAAGTATGATACAAGAGAGTAAAGAAAGGAATGAAGGGAGTAAGAGATGGTGAGAGATGGGGAAGGCAGGGATTAGATCACTCTTAGAAGGCACGGGTAAGGTCTTTGGATTATACTTTGATGGTAAGCCCCTTGTGGTGAAATGAGTTCCTTTATGTAGTCTTTTGCCTTGACTCTATAGTCAAAACAGCTTGAGAGATTATTTCCAAGCCCCAAGGAGTTACCTTTGCTCTGGTTTTCTACTCCAGGGGGTTTGTTACTTTTGTACAGGCTGACTGACATTTCCTAGGTAAGCTGTAAATTTAACTGCCTGATAGTCTGGCTCTGGGCTACAGCCTGCCCTGTGATTGGTCAATTTTATGCACCTTGCAGGGATTGGTCAACATACTATAAACCACACAAATGAAGTGACTATGGTCTACCAAGGGGGTTGGTCAGTTCGTGGCCTTACTGGGAGGGCCATGCCTTGAAACCGACAAGGAGTTTGCTTATATGCGTAACCAGCCCCACAGAGGTTTCAGAAGAAAAGGAGAAAAGGTAGGAGAGGCAAGAAGAGAGAAGCAGCAGAGAAAGAGGAGGCAAGAAACCTCCTAGAAAAGCTGTAACACAGGTTAAGGGCTGTAACACTGAAGTCAGGAAGAGGCCGAGAAAGGGCTCTGCAGCAGAGTCGATGGTCGGCAGAAACCTACTGCTAGAAATGCAGCTAAGAGAGCTGTACAAAGCTGCTACACTGGATATGAGCTGGGTCAGTTAGCAGTGTTGAGGCCAACAGCAGGGAGGCTAAAGGCAGAGAGGTCTGCACAGCTGATAGGGAGCATGCACAGCCAAAATGAGGCCTGTCCTGAGGGGCCCAGAGGATCTGTCCTGAATGATATGAGGGGACGCCTGCAAGGCTAAGGGGAGTGCACATTAAAAAGAAGGGCCAACTTGCTTGCCTGGCTGAGAGGAGTTGAGAGAGGTGGCCTGCGTTGAAGAAGGAAGGAACGTGCTCTCCACTTTGGGGGAGCCTTCCAGACTTTGCTACATGCTTCCTGGTCTTGATCCCAAGTTGTACCCTCTTACTTCCTTAATAAACCACATAACTGTAAGTATGGTCTTTGAGTTCTGGGCGGCCTCACTGCAATGAATTATCAAACCCAGCAGAGAAGTAGAAAACGCCATGGGAGGGATGGCTGTTGTCAGAATTGGTAAAAAGGTTGGCGAGTGGAGGTATGTCTGATCTCCACCTCAGAGGAATCAGCTTTGTGCTGATGGTGATTCCCTCGCCTCTTCTTGAAGTTAGAGGACTTCAGGCACTATTACTTGACCATTATGCCACTGAAAGATTTTAGGCATGACCAAGTAAGTTTAAGATAAAAAATAGTGTCTCTTTTTGTTGTGTGGAGAATAGACTGCAGAGGAGCAAGAATGGAAGCAGGCACATATGTTAGAAGGCTATTGCAGCAGTCTGAGCAAAAGATAATGGCAGGATAGACTTGAATCATGGTAACAGAATTTGGAGAGAAGAAGGATATATGTCAGGAATGGAAACAGCAGAACTTGAAGAGTAAGTGGTTAAGGGGGTAAAAGCATGGAAGTTATCTAGGATGATTTCTAGGTAACTTTTATTATTTGATAAGCTCAATAGTAGGGTCCTAGGAGATAAACCTATTGCTGTTCAGTCAATTCCAACTCAACAACACTATAGGACAGTAGTTTCCAAGTTTGCCCATAGTTTCCAAGGCTGTAATCTTTATAGAAGCAGACTGTCACAGCTTTCTTGTGGAGAGTCAAACTGCCGATTTCCAATTAGCAGCTGAGCTCTTAACCACTGTGCCAGCAGGGCTCCTTAGGAGACACTACTACCCAAATCTTAAAGCCATTGTATATATATACAACATTGTCTCTAAAAATGAAAAGATAAATCTTGCTCAATTTTCAAGCACAAAGATAATCAGGAAAAGCAGTGGAACCTCTTTCTTTGATCTTTGATCATTACACATTCACAAATGACAATTATTCTACCTCGTTCCTTCTGAACATGTAAAATATTTGAAAATGAACTGTTCAACAGTTAGATTTTCTTAGAGAATTAGAAGCTACAGACATTTTTAGTATTTTTTAAAATTTGAAAAGGAGCCCTGGTGGCATAGTGGTTAAGTGCTCAGCTGCTAACCAAAAGGTTGGCAGTTCAAACCCAGCAGCTGCTCTGCAGGAGAAAGATGTGGCAGTCTACTTCTGTAAAGATTTATAGCCTTGGAACCCTAAGCCTCAATGAATAAGATTTATGCCATTTTGTGTCTTCAGTAGCAAACTGTCCAAGATTCTTCAGTGCCTACGTTAAACATTTAGTAAAGAGGTTGGCCCCATTGAAGAGGTAGAAATAATAAGAATACAAAGACATTTCACCCAAACCAAAGAAATACCATTTATTCTCAGCAATATGCTATGTATACTGAATACTCACCAACATGAATGGGAGCTGGAAATAAACCATATTCATGTTCTCCTGGAGTGTACTCCAGCTTCTCTTTCTTTAACTGGATCAATCGGCTCTTTGGGCTGGGATCAGGAAAAGAATGGGAAACAATCAAAGGCAACGAAATTTCTTCCTGTGGCCAAACACAGACAACAGATCACCCCATACTGGGTATTTGTTTTAATAGTGGCTGAAACCTTAAACACATGTTTTTGGAAGGAGTTTAAAATTCTTTTGGGGGAGGGAATACCAAATACTTTCATACATTAAAAAAAATCTTAATTTATGGAATTGCCTTTTAGGAGTTATTTCTAAGAAATAGGGTCTTTAGCTTTCTCCAATAGTTTTGCAGAATGAATCCAATTTCAGATACGATCGTAAAGATCACCTTATATTTGGTTAATGATTTAGAATTTGCGAAGTATTTCCACATATTATCACTTATATTAATCTTGTGAAGCAGATAAGAGAAAATATTAGCTCTATTTTACAGATCTGGAAATAGATATTCTATGAGGTTAAGTGACTTGCCTTAATTTTAGTAACTGGTAAGAAAGTGATTAAAGATTAAAACTCAAGTTTCTTGTTCAACTTCTATCAACCACATTATTCATTATTCTTTCTTTATTCTAGATGCCCTTTAGGTCAAGTTTACCTCTTCTACTCACCTTACTAATGTGTTGCCTAATGTTAGGTATGAGATAAACCTCTAGAGATTTCACAGATATATAAAAGAAAGAAAAAACGGAGAGAGAGAGGAAAAAAAAAAAAAAAAAAGAAAAGGAAATGAGAAAAAGGGCCTCAGGAGAGCCACTTTTAGACAACTGATTTATTTTGGTTTCAAGTTCCAGTTAATAAAAGTGAGGCTGATATTTTTATTTTCTCTGCTTCAAATTATAAAATACTGCCTTTTAAAAGGTAGATGTAGTCTACTGTATCTTTCCTTTTTTTAATCATGGAAAATATATTTGCAGCAAAACATTTACCATTTGAACGTTCTTCACATGCACAATTCAGTGACAATAATTACTATGTTGTGGAACCATCACCTTTATTCATTTCCAAATCTCTCCACTACCTTCAACAGAAGCTCAGTGTCCTCTAAGCAATGACTCCCCCTTCTCCCCTCCCTCCTGCTGTCCCTGGTAACCCCTAATGAACTTGGGTCTCTACATACTTGCCTAGTCTAGATATTTCCTGTTTAAATGGGATCATAAAATATTTGTGCTTCTGTGTCTGACATATTTCTCTCAGCACAATGTTTTCAAGATTCATTCATGTTGTATCACGTGTCAAGACTTAATTTCTCTTTATGGCTGAGTAATATTCTAGTATATTTATCCAAACCAAACCTGTTGCCATCAGTAGACTCCGACTCAAAGGGACCCTACAGGACAGAGTGGAACTGCCTCATAAGGTTTCCAAGGAGCAGCTGGTGGATTTGAACCGCCAACTCTTTGGTTAGCAGCCTTGTGCTCTTAACCACTGTGCCACCAAGGCTCCACTGTAAGTATATACCACATTTATCCATTCATCTGAAGATAGACATTTAGTTTGTTTTCATGTTTTAGCTACTGTGAAGTGTTGCAATGAAGACTGGCATGTAAGTATCTGCACTTCTGCTTTCATTTCTTTGAGTATATACCTAAGAGTGGAATTGTTGGGTCATAATATGGTATTCTATGTTTAACTTTTTGAGAAACCGCCAAGCTGTGTTCTACAGCAGCTGTACCATTTTACAGTCCCACCAGCAGATTAGAGTTCTAATTTCTCCACAACCTAGCCAACACATGTTGTTTTCAGTTTTTTTTTTTTTTAATCATAGCCATCTTAGTGGGGAGTAAAGTGATACCTCATTGTGATTTGGATTAACATTTCACTAATGACACTAAAATATCTTTTCATGTGCTTGTTGACCATATGTATTTCTCTTTTGGTGAAATGTCTATTCAAGTCCTTTGCTCATTTTGTAATTAGGTTGTAGGAGTTCTTTACATATTCTAGATATTACACTCTTATCAGATATATGGTTCCTCCAAACTTTCTTCCAATTTGTAGGTTGTCACTTTGTTAAGTCTTTTTTTTTTTTTTTGATAAAGTGCTTTAATGAACAAAAGTTTTTAATTCTGATGACGTTTCGTTCCTCTATTGTCTTTTGTTGCTCATGCTTTTGGTGTCACATCTAAGAATTCACTGTTCAAAACTAGGTCCTGAAGCATTACCCCTATGTTTTCTTTAAAGAGTTTTATGATTTTAGGTCTTATATTTAAGTCTTTGATCCATTTTTAGTTAGCTTTTATATATGGTGTGAGTTATGGGTCCAGGTTCACTCCTTGTAGAAATCCAGGTGCCTAGGACCATTTATTAAAGAGACTATTCCTTCCCCACTGGATGGACTTAACAGCCTTGTTACAAATCAACTTACCATAGATGTATGAGTTTATTTCTGGACTCTTAATTCTATTCAATCGGTCTACATGTCTATCATTATACCAATACCACACTATTTTCATTACTGCAGCTTTGTAATCTGTTTTGAGATCAGAAAGCGTGAAAAAGAACTGTTTGCTCTTTTTCAAGATTGCTTTAGCTTTTCAGGGCTCCTTGCTGTTCATATAAAATTGAGGATTGGCTTTTCCATTTTTGCAAAGGTTTTGAAATTTGATGGAGATCGTGTTCAATCTATAAATTGTCTTACATAGCACTGATGTCTTAACAATACTAATTCTTCCAATCCATGAGCATGGAAAGTCCTATTTATTTAGGTCTTCTTTAATTTCCTCAAGTAATGTTTTATTAGTTTTCAGTGTGTAAGTCTTTCACTATCTTGGTAAATTTATTCCTAGGTATTTTATTCTTTCATATGCTATTGTAAATGGAATTATTAGCTTAGCTCCCTTTTCGTACTGCTCACTGCTGATGTATAAAAACTTGACTGATTTTTGTATGTTGACCTCATATCTTGCCACTTTGCTGAATTCATTTATTAGCTCTAGTAGTTTTCTTGTAGAGTCTTTGGGCTCTTCTATATATATATATAGGATCATGTTATCTACTCTGCAAGAGGTGATAGTTTTACTTACTCCTTCCCATTTTGGATAATTTTTCTTTTTTTTGCCTAACTGCTCTGGCTAGAACATACAGTACAATATCGAACAGTAGTGATGACAGTGGATATCCTTATCTTCATTCCTGATCTTTAGGAGAAAGGTCTCAGTCTTTCTCCACTGAGTATGATGCTGGCTGTGGGTTTTCATAAATGCCTTTTGTCAGGTCAAGAAATTTCCCTTCTATTCCTACCTTGTTGAATGTTTCTTTAATCATGAAAGGGTGCTGGATTTTGTCAAATGCCTTCTCTGTGTCAACTGAGATGATCATTTGATTCCTTTCCTTTGTTCTATCAATGTGGTATATTACATTGATTGATATTCTAACGTTGAATCATCCTTGCATTCCTGGGATAAACAGCACTTGATCATGTATACAAACATTTTAATATGTTTTTGGATTTGGCTGTTAGTATTCTGTTAATGATCTTTGCTTCTATATTCATAATGGGTGGTGGTCTATGGCTTTCTTTTCTTGTGGTACCTTTGTCTGGCTTTGGTATCAAAGTAATGCTAGCCTTATAGAATGAGTTAGGAAGTGTTTCTTCCTTTTCTATTTTTTTTTTTGGAAAAGTTTAAGAAGGATTGCAATCATTTCTTGGTAAATGTTTAGGAGAATTCCCAGTGAAGCCACCTGGTCCAGGACTTTAATTTTTGATTACTGACTCAATCTCTTCACTTGTTATGGGTTTGCTGAGATCTATTGTATCTTGTCGTAAGTATGGGTATATTAATACACATTTTGCAGATGAGAAAATTGAGGCCCAAGAGGTATGTTATTTGTAGAACCTGAAGTTCTTAACTTTCAGGCCTGGATCTTTCTAGTGGATCATTTATTTATTTATTCAATACCATATTTCTACACAAATAACACATGCCTTCTACGTTTGTCTGCGCCCTCCCCCTACAAGGTATTTTCGTAAGTGTGCTATGCTTATTTTATATTTTTTTTACAGCAACATGTAAAACAATTTCTTTTTTGTTTGCTGGTTATAGAAATGACTGTTAAAATAAGTTCCCAAACTAATTGATTGGGAGCCCTGGAGGTGCACTAGTTAAGAGTTTGGCTGCTAACCAAAAGGTTGGCAGTTCGAATTCTTAGCTAGACAATGATTTTAGTAAATGGGTGAGGAAACAACTTGAAAATGATCCCACGTATTAAAAAATGTATTTAAAAATTTTAACAGTCACTCTGAGATAAAGACAGTTTCCACACTGCAGTAGAAATTCAAAAAGCATATGAAAGCCCCTTCCTAGCAACCTGTACTATATTACCAGCTAATAGACGGCTACTAAAATTCTGATCTTATAATCTTTCTTACATTAACTAAAGCACAACTACTGAAAACATCAAAACAAAGTCAAGGAGAGGTGACTTCACAAAAGAGAAAAAAGATTAAATATGGAAAATCAACTGGAAATTTCTAAATATAAAAATTGAAGAGCTAACAGATCAAAAGGGGTATTTCTTATAATACCATTTAGGCACAAATTTTACTACCCATGTTAATGAACACTTATTCAGGTATTAAATACTATGCATTAAAAAGCAAAGAATTACATGTTGTAGGAATTGTTGGAAAAAAAAATTATCTGTATTTCTTGATAATCTTTAAGAAATGAAGTATTGTTCTTACAATTCCTACAGGAATCCTTACAGGATTCAGGAGGAAGAGAAACTTAGCATACTGTATATCAGAGAATCAGAGTACACATTAATTAGGCTATTCCTCATTTCAGTCAAAATCACCTCCATTCTAACTTGCAATAAAATTGGTATGGACAAGAAGATTCAGGCTCATCTTGTGCTCTCCCTGATCCAATCCCGAACTAGCCATTTCTCCAAGGGGCTCTGGTCATCCTCCAATCCTGATGTCACGTTTTTCTTCATATAGTCCAACTTCTTGGATTATTTGCTCAGCATACAGATTGAATAAAAATATAGTGAAAAGATACAACCCTGATGCACAACTTTCCTGATTTTAAACTGCACAGTATCCCCTTGTTCTGCTCGAGCAACTGCCGGTATGTAAATTTATACCTATAATTCTAACCTGATGGCATACAGTTAGTCTTATCTTCCCCCATGCTCTATTTGTTATCATCCTTCTTCCAAGGAGAGAAACTTGGCTCACAAAAGCATCAATATATTTATTCAATTTCTTCAACCCCAACCCTGTAAGACTCACAAAATAGTTTCAGAATAGCTTCACCTATCACACTATGAAAACCAAACCTAAATGAAAACCTCAGAAGAGTTCAAGATTTGTTTGTATTTCTATTTGTTTTTAGTCTCAGGGTACAGAGACAAAGTACTGAGTACAAAAGGCACTTGTCTTAGTTATTCCCCCATTATAGTGATGTGGCTCATTTAAATGTTAGGTTCATTATTTCTGTTTGTTTTCAATTTTAGCATCCCTAGTCCTGATTTCCCGCCAACATTTTATTGTGGATACTTTCAAAAATAGATAACTTTTAAAACATTATACAACGAACATCCATAAACCCGATAGCTAGATTCTATAATTACTATTTTGCTACATTTGCTTTTTTATATATCCCCATCCAAAATATCCATCCATCAGTGATAATTTTATTTTATTTTTTGAAAAGTGTGCCAGAAAATAAGGAAGTGTTAAAAAGTTGGACCAAACTGGAAGGGGCTGCCACTGGCCAAATCTGGGACAATCTGAGTAAAAAAATGAGTAATGACAGTAATGGATTATAACTGAATAAGAATCTGTGAGTTCATACTTATAATAAACAGAAACAAAGAGAAAGCTTTTTCTTATACCAGAATGCCAATTTATAGACGTAGAAAGTGACAGAGTTAGAAAATCACTGTTTTGCCACCATTATAGTCATTCCTGTTTCAGATAAGAATCATTAACAGATGTTAAAAACTAGTGACAAAAACCAGGGTATTTATATAATTTCAAAGTATATCTTCAAATATTACTTATTATTATGCAGATGGGAAACTAAATCTTACAACGGAGAAATGTAGGGGATGTCCCAGAGATCAAATGATCTATGTTAACATTACCAGTGATGCAGTGATAACAGTGTTTCCTGCTGTGATTCGCCCAGAAGAAAACAATGTAACATCTGTGGTATTCCTGCCAAAAATGTGCAGCTTAAGAGTCTATTCATCAGGAAACGTCACCCACACTTGAGATTAATGGCCTTCTACAAAACAAATACTCTGTACTCCAAAAATGTCAATGTCAGGAAAAACAAGGAAAGACTGAAGAATGGCTGAAAATTAAGAGAGATTAGAGATGTGATAACTACATGCAATGCACGATCACAGACGGTACTCTGAATCAGTGTGAAACGACTGCCATAAAGCACGTTTCTGAGAGAATTAGTGAAATTTGAAGAGGAAGTGTACGTTAGATTGCGCTGTTGTTGTTAGCTGCTATCGAGTTGGCCTCGACTCTTGGCGACTCGCGCCTGGTCCTGTGCCACCCCCGTTATCAGTTGAAAGACCACTGTAATCCTTTGGGTTTTCATTGGCTGATTGTCTAAAGTAGATTGCCAGGCTTTTCTTTCTAGTCCATCTCAATCTGGAAGCTCTACTGTAAGCTGTTCCACATCACAGCAACACACCAACCTGAAGAACTGAGAGACAAATGCATGAGGTACACTGCTTGGGAACTGAGCCTGAGTCCCCCCATGGAAGGTGAGAACGCTACCCCTGGACCACTAATGTTAGACAGCAGTGATGTCAAACATCTGAATTTAATACTTGTTTTGTGTTTATAGAAGAGAATGTTCCTGTCCTTAGGGAGCGTCAAAATGTTTATAACTTTTTCTCAAATAAATTGGGAAAAAAATATGTCTCTATGTATGTATTTAGGAGAGCAGGAAAGAAGGGAAGGAAAGAAAGAAGACTGACAAAATATCAACAACTGATGAATCTGGGTGAAAGGCATATAAGAGTGTTTTTGTACTATCTTGCAATCTTCTAAAAATTATCGTGAACACTTCATAAAATAGATAATAAACATAAGATGTCCTTTGGAAAAACATTATGTAATTACTTACCGAAAATGTATCTCCTTTGGTAATAACTTATTTTGATTAATGTTGAAACAAGTATAAATGTGGTTAGCACCAAATAATCACAAGAAAGGTAAGAAAAAAACATACTGAAAGGCAAAGAAAAACTGTCTTGCAGTTAAAACACTGCTATTTTCCTAGTGGAGAACATAATAGACCATATTGTAAATGCTGTTCTGATTTGAACCTGTAAGAGTTAAGCACTATGACATAGATGCACATTTAAGTGCATTATAAATGAGTCAAATGAGAAGGTTAAGTAAAAGGTCTCTAAATATGCAGTGATAGTAAAAATGTAAGCTATAACGTAAGAAAAACTGATCACAGAAAGACTGCTTTGAATGTATGTACGTACATGTATACGATAAAATCTGGCATTTCTTTCTGGAATATTCTTTCTTGGGTAAATGTAAATAATAATTCCCTGTATTTGCCAGCAAGTGAGAAGGCAGATTTTGCTCACAGTATTTAAAATTTTTCAAATGAGAGTTTAAATGATACATATACCTACTCCTCACTTAACGACTATCTCATCTGACATTCTGCATTTACGACAATAGCAAAAAATCTACTATTTGACTATTTTGTGCATTAATGACTTATCTGGCAATAACGAACACTGAGTTTCAAGGAAACTGGCCGTGATGGTTAAGTGTCACCTTGCTGGACCACAATTCTCAGTGGTTTGATAGTTACATAAGGATGTAATTTGGCAGTAATATAATGATGTAGTCATCTTCCATTAAAAAAAAATTATTGTGTTTTAAGTGAAAGTTTACAAATCAAGTCAGTCTCTCATAAAGTTATACACACCTTGCTATGTACTCCTAGCTGCTCTCCCCCTAATGAGACAGCACGTTCCTCCTCTCAACCCTGTATTCCCCGCATCCATTCAACCAGCTCCTGTCCCTCTCTTCCTTCTCATCTCGCCTCCAGACAGGAGTTGACCACATAGTCTCATGTGTCTACTTGATCCAAGAACCTCACTCCTCACCAGTATCATTATCTGTCTTATAGATAATGGTCCGAGGACCATGAGCTCCAGGGTCCTTCAGTCTCAGACAGACCATTAAGTCTGGTCTTTTAATGAGAATTTGGGATCTGTATCTCAGTGTTCTCCTGCTCCATCAGAGATTCCCTGTTGTGTTCCATCAGGGCAGTCATCAGTGGTAGCTGGGCACTATCTAGTTCTTCTCGTCTCAGGCTGATGTAGTCTCTGGTTTATGTGGCCCCTTCTGTCTCCTGGGCTCCTATTTGCCACGTCTTTGGTGTTCTTCATTCTCCTTTGCTCCAGATGGGTTGAGGCCAATTGATGCAACTTAGATGGTCGCTTGCTAGCGTTTAAGGCCCCAGATGCCTCTCACCAAAGTGGGATGCAGAACATTTTCTTAACATATTCTGTTATGCAACTGACCTAGATGTCCCCTGAAACCATGGTCCCTAAACCCTGTCCCTGCTACTCTGGCCTTCGAAGTATTAGGTTGTATGCAGGAAACTTTATTGCTTTTGGTTTAGTCCAGTTGTGCTGACCTCTCCTGTATTGTGTGTTGTCTTTCCCTTCACCTAAAATAGCTCTTGTCTACTATCTAATTAGTGAATACCCCCCCATTACTTCCTCCCCAGATTCGTAATTATCAAAGAATACTTTCTTCTGTGTTTAAGCTTTTTCTAGAGTTCTTATAACAGCGGTCTCATACAATATTTGTCCTTTTGCAAGTGACTAATTTCACTTGGTATAATGCCTTTGAGATTCCGCCAAGTTATGAGATGTTTCATGGACTCGTTTTTAATCGTTGTATAGTATTCCATTATGAGAATATATCATAATTTATTTATCCATTCATCTGTTGATGGGCATCTTGGTTGCTTCCATCTTTTTGCTATTATAAACAGTGCTGCAACGAACATGGGTATGCATGTATCTGTTTGTGTGAAGGCTTTCTTTTTCTAGGATATATTCCAAGGAGTAGAACTCCTGGACAGTATGGTAGCTGTATTTCCAGCTTTTTAAGGAAGTGCCAAATCGATTTCCAAAGTGGTTGTAGCATTTACATTCCCACCAGCAGTGTATAAGCACTTCAGTCTCTCCACAAGTTCCCCAACATTTATTATTTTGTGTTTTTTGGATTAATGCCAGCCTTGTTGGGGTGAGATGGTATCTCACTGTAGTTTTGATTTGCATTTCTCTAATGGCTAATGATCATGAGCCTTTCTTCATGTATCTGTTAGTTGCCTGAATGTCTTCTATGGTGAAGTGCCTGTTCATATCCTTTGTCCATTTTTTAAAACTGGGTTATTTGTCTTTTTGTTGTTGAGTTTTTGCAGTATCATGTAGATTTTAGAGATCAGGTGCTGAATGGAACTGTCATAGACAAAAGCTTTCCCAGTCTGCAGGTAATCTTTTCACTCTTTTGGTTAAGTCTTGGGATGAGCACAGATGTTTGCTTTTTAGGAGCTCCCAGTTATCTAGTTTCTTTTTTGGTGTTTGTGCATTGTTAATAATGTTTTATTTACTGTTTATGCCATGTATTAGGGCTCCTAGTCTTGTCCCTATTTTTTCTTCCATGATCTTTATCGTTTTAGATTTTTATATTTAGGTCTTTGATCTATTTTGAGTTCATTTTTGTACATGGTATGAGGTAGGGGTCTTATTTCATTTTTTTGCTGATGGATATCCAGTTATGCTAACACCATTTGTTAAAGAGACTGTCTTCTCTCCATTTAACTGACTTTGGACCTTTGTAAAATATCAGCTGCTCATATGCAGATGGATTTTATGTCTGGATTCGGAATTCTGTTCCATTGGTCTGTGTATCTGTTGTTGTACCAGTACCAGGCTGTTTTGACTACTGTGCCAGTATAGTATGTTCTAAAACCAGGTAGTGTGAGGCCTCCCACTTTCTTCTTTTTCAGTAATGCTTTACTTATGTAGGGCGTCTTTACTTTCCATATGAAGTTGGTGATTTGTTTCTCCATCTCATTAAAAAATGTCATTGGTATTTGGATTGCGATTGCATTGTATCTATAGATTCCTTCTGGTAGAACAGACATTTTTACAATGTTGAGTCTTCCTATCCATGAGAAGGTTATGTTTTTCCACTTATGTAGGTCTCTTTTGCTGTCTTGCACTAGTGTCTTGTAGTTTTCTTTGTACAGGTCTTTTATGTCTCTGGTTAGTTTTATGTCTAAGTATTTTATCTTCCTGGGGGCTACTGTAAATGGTATTGATTTGGTGATTTCCTCTTTGATGTTCTCTTTGTTGGTATAGAGGAATTCGACTGATTTTTGTATGTTTATCTTGTATCCTGATACTCTGCTGAACTCTTCTATTAGTTGCAGCAGTTTTTTTGAGGATTCTTTAGGGTTTTCTGTGTATTAGATCATGTCATCTGCAAATAGAGATACTTTTACTTCTTCTTTCCTAATGTGGATGCTCTTTATTTCTTTATCTAGCCTAACTGCTCTGGGTAGGACCTTGAGCACAATATTGAATAAGAATGGTGATAAAGAGCACCCTTGTCTGGTTCCCATTCTCAAGGGGAATGCTTTCACAGTCTCTCCATTTAGGATGATGTTGGCTGTTGGCTTTGTGATGCCCTTTGTAATGTTTAGGAATTTTCCTTCTATTCCTATTTTGCTGAGAGTTTTTATCACGAATCAGTGTTGGACTTTGTCAAATGCGTTTTCTGCATCAATTGGCAAGATTATGCAGTTCTTGTTTTTTGTTTTATTTATGTGATGAATTACATTGATTGTTTTCCTAATGTTGAACCATCCCTGCATACCTGGTATAAATCCCACTTGGACGGTGGTGAATTACTTTTTTTGATATGTTGTTGAATTCTATTGGCTAGAATTTTGTTGAGGACTTCTGTCGTCTTCCATTTTCTGATCTAATGTGGTCCACCTCCATTTTTGCATAATGCTGATTTTCACATCACCACCTGATTTTCAAAATGTCTTTGGAGCCAAACCATGTTGATAAGTGAGAATTGAGTGTATTGTATTTTAGGAATTTAGGCAGTTACTTCTTTCTCTCATATAGTTTATATAAAAGACTCTGTGAGGCTCTACAAGGCACAGAAGATGAACAATGCGTGGTCCTAGACAATAAGAAGCTTACAGTCCAATGGAGGAAAAAACATGTATGCAAATATCGAGAATATATTATAATGCCTTAAAAGTTTTAAGAGATCCTGAGCTTTAAGAAAGCAAAAAGAAAAGTGAATTAATTTCAACTAGGGGAGAGCTCTGGTGGTGTAGCGGTTAACAGCCACAGCTGCTAACCAAAAGTTTGGCAGTTCAAATCCACCGGCGCTCCTTGGAAATCATATGGGACAGTTCTACTGTGTCCTATAGGGTCGCTACGAGTTGGAATCAGCTTGATGGCAAAGGGTTTTGGGTTAGGGGAGAATTAAGGAAATTTTTATTGAAGAAGTGTGCATTTTAGACCTTGAATATGATCTGAAAGAATAAATGGGATTTTGGCAAGTAAAAGACAAGAAGATAGGTGATATAAGGGTAAATACCTAAGATAAGCACCAGGAGGAAAGTGGAGGAACTGGGGGAAATGGTTAGTAAAATGCAAAAGGAAAGAATATCTAAGGAGTGTAGCTGGAGATAAGACTAGGAAGAAAGGCCTGGTGACCTGCTTTGGAAAATTAGCCAATGAAAACCTTAAGATCAAAACATAATACTGTGTTATAGTGACGGAAGATGAGCTCTGTAGTTTGGAAGCCACTTAAAAACGGACTCGAGCATACCAATGACTGTGAAGATGGCCCAGGACCAGGCAACGTTTTGTTCTGTTGTACATGAGCTCTCCATGAGCAGACCTGACTCAACTGTAACTAACATAAACAATGACAACAGAAACTTTACCAGCCCTAACTGTTTTCCTTATTAAGAATGTAATATAAGACATACATGTTAACCTACAGCTAGCATTGCATCTAAAACAATAGTCCAGTTTTTAGAATCAAAAGGTATGTAAGTACCTTAAAGGTAGAGTAAACTGGTTAAAATTATAAACTCTGGAACCAGTCACTACCTGCATTCAAATGTTAACTATGCCACTTACTAGCTGTGTAAGCCTGGACAAGTTACTTAGTATTTCTAAGTCTTAGCTTTCTCAATAACAGTGCCTGGTCTGTCACAGGGTAGGTGAATGGATTAAATGAGATAATGGTTATAAAGCATTTAGCACAGTAAGACTCACACCATATAAAAAATTTCAAATAAATCTTGATAAAAAAGAACAAAGGTGGAGAAATCACACTTCCTGATTTCAAAATTTACTACAAAGGTACGCAATCAAGACAGTGTGATATTGGCATAAAAATAAACATAAATATCAATTGCAAAGAACTGAGAGTCTAGAAATAAACTCTAACATTTATGGTCAACTGATTTTGGACAAAAAGGTCAAAGCAATTCAATGGTGAAAGAACAGTCTTTTCCACAAATACTGCTAGGATAATTGGACAGCCCCAAACAAAAGAAAAAATTCGGACTTACAACATATACAAGTCAAGGTGGATTGTATACCTAAATGTAAGGCCTAAAAGCATAAAATTCTTACAAGAAAACAGGAGTAAATTTTTGTGACTTTGGGTTAAGAGATGATTTCTTTTGTAAAACACTTTAATTTTAATACAAGTGATAAAAAAGAAAATTAGTAAACTGGAATTCATTAAAATTAAAAACCTGTGTGCTTCAAAGGATAACACCTAGAAAGTGAGAAGACAATCCACAGAATGGAAGAAAATCTGTGCAAGTCATATATCTAGTAAGTGACTTGTACTCTTACAAATCAGTAATAAAAAGACAAGCGAAATAAAAAACAGGCCAAGTATTTAACAGACATTTTTCCAAAGATGATATATGAATGGCCAATAAGCATAAAACATGGAAGAGACCCTGAAACTTATTCTTGAACAGAGAGTAGCTAAAGTGAATGGAAGGAATGATGAAATAAAAGAGATGTACAGAAGATTTCAAAGAGCAGCTCAAGGAGACAAAGTAAAATATTATAATGAAATGTGCAAAGTCCTGGAGTTAGAAAATCAAGAGGGAAGAACACGCCCAACATTTCTCAAGCTGAAAGGCTGAAGAAAAAATTCAGGCCCTGAGTTGTAATTCTGAAGGACTCTATGGGCAAAATATTGAATGATGCAGGAAGTATCAAAAAAAGATGGAAGGAATACACGGAGTCATTGTACCAAAATGAATTGGTTGACGTTCAACCATTTCAGGAGGCAGCATAAGATCAAGAGCTGACAGTATTGAAGGAAGAAGTCCAAGATGCACCAAAAGCACTGGTGAAAAACAAGGCTCCAGGAATTGATGGAATCCCAATTGGGAAGTTTCAACAAATGGATGCAACACTGAAAACACTTGTTTATGCCAAGAAATTTGAAAGACAGCTACCTGGCCAACCATCTGGAAGAGATGGATATATGTGCCCATTCCAAAGAAAGGTGACCTGACAGAATGTAGAAATTATCAAACAATATCATTAATATTACACACAAGTAAAATTTTGCTAAAGATAACTCCAAAACGGTTGCAGCAGTACACCGACGTAGAACTGCCAGAAATTCAAGCTGGATTCGGAAGACGATGTGGAACAAGGGATATCACTGCTGATGTCAGATAGATCTTGGCTGAAAGCAGAGACCATCAGGAAGATATTTACATGTATTTTATTGACTATGCAAAGGCATTTGACTGTGTGCATCATAACACAATTATGGATAACATAGATCAAGAGGCAGTTGTTTGAACAGAACAAGGGGATAATGTGTGGTTTAAAGTCAGGTAAGGTGTGTGTCAAGGTTGTATGCTTTCACCATACTTATCCAACCAGTACACTGAGCAAATAATCCAAGAAGCTGGACTATATGAAGAATACAGCATCAGGACTGGAGGGAGAGTCATTAACAACCTGCAATATGCAGATGATACAACCTTGCTTGCTGGAAGTGAAGAGGACCTGAAGTACTTACTGATGGAAGATCAAAGATTAAAGCCTTCAGTATGGATCATACTTCAACATAAAGGAAAAAAATTCTCACAACGGGACCAATAAGCAACACCTTGATTAATGGAGAACATATTGAAGCTGTCAAGGATTTCATTTTACTTGGATGTACAGTCAACGCCCATGGAAGCAGCAGTCAAGGTATCAGAGGATGTATTGCACTGGGCAAATCAGTTCCAAAACCAAGCAAACCAACCACCCACCCACCCACCCACCCAACCAACCACCCACCCAATCACCCAACCAACCTGTTTCGGAGTGGCTGGTAGATTTAAACTGCCGACCTTCTGGTTAGCAGCTGAACGCTTAACCACTGTGCTAATACCTCTTTGAAGTATTAAAAAGCAAAGGTGTCACTTTGAGGACTAAGGTGCACCTGACCCAAGCCATGGTATTTTTAATTGCCTCACATATATGCGAAAGCTGGACAATACTTAAGAAAGACTGAAAAAGAATGGATGCCTTTGAATTACAGTGTTGATGAAGAATACTGAACATAGCATGGGTGCCAGAAGACCAAACAAGTCTGGGCAGAAGTACAGCCAGAATGTTCCTTAAAAGAGAGGATGGCACTTTGTCTCCCTTACGTTGGACATTTTATCAGGAGGGACCAGTCCCTGGAGAAGGACATCATGCTTGGTAAAGTAGAGCATTAGCAAAAAAGGGGAAGACCCTCAAGATAGACTGGGCTCAAACACAGCAACAATTGTAGTGATGGTACAGAACTGGGCAGTGTTTTGTTCTGTTATACAGAGGGTCACTAAGAGTCAAAACTGACTTGATGGTACCCAACAACAATGACAACATATAGACAAAAAGTAGATTCAAAGAGCTGGGATGCTAGGGGTGTGATGATTAAGAGGATAAGCGTTACTTTCTGAGGTAATGAAAATGTTCTAAAATTGATTGTGGTGATAGATGCACAACTCTGTGAACATACTAAATGTTATTAATTGTACACTTTTAATACATAAATTAAGTCCCAGTTTCCTTCACAAAACTGCATCTCCTTATCACTTCTGAATTCTTACGGCATTCATGTTTGAGACACATGGTTCTTGGAGGAGGGTCTGGGAACCTGTATTTTTAAAAAAGTTCCCCAAATGGTCCTCATACTGTTACTGGGAAATATTGGATTCCATTATCTCTAAGGGTCCTTGTAGTTTAAAATTCATTTTTTTTTTCACTCTAATTAAATCTTCTTGGGGATAAAGGTCTTGCCCTTACTTCTGTGGTATATAGTGAGATACTTAGAACAAAGTTAGGTAACTTTATAGTACAGGCTAAGTATGCATTAAGCTGGCTTTCTAAAATTTATGGAGCAGACTTTTCCTTTTCAAGGGCTACTTTATTTTGTCATTTAAAAAAAAAAATAATTTTTATTGTGCTTTAAGTGAAAGTTTACAAATCAAGTCAGTCTCTCACACAAAAACCCATATATACCTTGCTACATACTCCCAATTACTCTCCCCCTAACAAGACAGCCTGCTCTCTCCCTCTACTCTCTTTTTGTGTCCTTTTCACCAGCTTCTAACCCCCTCTACCCTTTCTTCTCCCCTCCAGGCAGGAGATGCCAACATAGTCTCAAGTGTCCACCTGATCCAAGAAGCTCACTCCTCACCAGAATCCCTCTCCAACCCATTGTCCAGCCCAATCCATGTCTGAAGAGTTGGCTTCGGGAGTGGTTCCTGTTCTGGGGCAACAGAAGGTCTGGGGGCCATGACCACCGGGGTTCTTCCAGTCTCAGGCAGACCATTAAGTCTGGTCTTATGAGAATTTGGGGTCTGCATCCCACTGCTCTCCTGTTCCCTCAGGGGTTCTCTGCTGTGTTCCCTGTCAGGGCAGTCATCGGTTGTAGCCGGGCACCATCTAGGTCTTCTGGTCTCAGGATGATGTAGTTGCTGGTTCATGTGGCCCTTTCTGTCTCTTGGGCTAGTAATCACCTTGTGTCCTTGGTGTTCTTCATTCTCCTTTGATCCAGGTGGGTTGAGACCAATTGATGCATCTTAGATGGCTGTTTGCTAGCGTTTAAGACCCCAGACACTACTCTTCAAAGTGGGATGCAGAATGTTTTGTTAACAGATTTTATTATGCCAATTGACAGAGATGTCCCCTGAAACCATGGTTCCCAGACCCCTGCCCCTGCTACGCTGGCCTTCGAAGCATTCAGTTTATTCAGGAAACTTCTTTGCTTTTGGTTTAGTCCAATTGTGCTGACCTCCACTGTATTGTGTGCTGTCTTTCCCTTCACCTAGAGTAGTTCTTATCTACTGTCTAATTAGTGAACGTCCCTCTCCCTCCCTCCTTCCCCCTCCCCATAACAACAAAAGAATGTCTTCTTCTCAGTTTAAACTATTTCTCAAGTTCTTATACTAGTGGTCTTATACAATATTTGTCCTTTTGCAACTGACTAATTTCACTCAGCATATTGCCTTCCAGGTTCCTCCATGTTATGAAATGTTGCACAGATTCCTCACTGTTCTTTATCGATGCATAGTATTCCATTGTGTGAATATACCATAATTTATTTATCCATTCATCCGTTGATGGGCACTTTGGTTGCTTCCATGTTTTTGCTATTGTAAACAGTGCTGCAGTAAACATGGGTGTGCATGTATCTGTTCGTGTAAAGGCTCTTATTTCTCTAGGATATATTCCAAGGAGTGGGACTGCTGGATTGTAAGGTAGGACTATTTTAGTTTTCCTTTCAGGGAACAGTTAAGAATGGCAAAAACAAAAACACTGAACTAGGATACAAAGAGATATCTGCAAGGATCTGATAAATTTCCTTTTGTTTTCGGTTATCCCATTGAGAAAATCCTTCTAGGATGATATGACAATCTTAATCAACTCCATCTATTAACACCAAATAGTGATAGCTTCTGAGTTAGGTTATATCATCTCCCAGTTTAAAAAGAGATTATTAGAGGGATGTCTACCAATACTGAATTCTAAATTGAACTAACGGCTTGTCCTGAAAACTCTGGATATAACTTTTTGAAATATCTTTTTAAATCTTGCTACCTAATATGCTCATCAGGACCAGATTAATGAACAGTTAAGTCTGAAATGGTAATTGCTAATGAAGCCACTTTACTGTCACAAGAGGGGGCTATAGCTACTTAGCTGCTGGGGATCTAATGCCAGCTGCAAACGTGTTTTCCTAAATCATACCAACACAGCCAATTTTCTATAAAAAACAGAAAAATCTAAATGGAATGATGGATTCCATCCCAAGTCTCCCATTCCTAAGTGGCAGACTAAGCTTTTATAAATAATGATCTAGAATTCCTGCAAATATACACAGTGATGCCATGAAATGATACAATTCACATTACGAGCCAAACCAAGAGTGCAGAGTTCCTTAGTTGTTTCTGTGAATGCAATCTTACTAGCTCCTTTTATAAAAACAAGCAACTGCTGGATGTGGCTGTCGGCAGCAAGTATCATTTATTATAATCAAAACTGATCTTTGTTTTTCTCTAGAATAAGAGCTTAGAGGCAGGAGGTACCTACAACTTAAACATGATGGGTGACTAGAGAGAAAAAGGGATAGGAAACATGCCTTTGGGAGAATGAAACACAGAAGAAAGAGCTAAGACTTACTCTGAGTACTTACTGTATATCAGGAATTTTACATATATCATCTCATTTGGATAACAGAGGATGACAGAATAGAATTCACCCTTCAAAAATAAGACTACTGGAGAGGTACTATCAGCAAGATGGCTATGTAAGCAAATCCATGTTCCCATCCTCTCACAGAAGCCTCAAGCAACAAGTAGAAACTGGCAGAACCAACTTCATCGGAAGTCTGGAAACCAGTCAAAAGTTTACAGCAACCAAGTGAATACTGAATTAAGAAAAAGGTGACTAAAAAAATGGTAGGAAAGCCTTGGTTTCCTACTTGCCTAATCCCCCACCCCTTCCCAGGCAAACAGAAACAGAGGCAACACTTCCTAACTCATTGTATAGATCAGCATTACCCTAATTCCAAAGCCAGATAAAAACTTTACAAGAAAGGAAAACTACATACCAATATCTCTCACAAACACAGATGTAAAAATCTTCAACAAAATATTGGCAAATTGAATCCAACAATGTAAAAAATAATTATACACCATAACCAAGCAAGAATAATTTCAGGAATGTAAGCCTGGGTCAAACTTTGAACATCAATTAAGGTAATCCATCACATCAAAAGGCTAAAGAAGAAAACTCATATCATAACATGGATGGACGAAGAGGCAGCATTTGACAAGATCCAACACTCATTCAGGATAAAAACTTTCAGCCAACTAGGAGTAGAGGAGCACTTCTTCAACTTGATTACGAATACCTACAGAAAGCCCACAGCTGACATTAATCTGACAAACTAGATGATTCTAAGATTGAGAACAAAGCAAGGATATCTACTTGCACCACTCCAATTCAACACTGTACTGGAAGTCCTAGCTAATGCAATAAAATAAGAAAAGGAAATAAAAAGTGTATAGGTTGGGAAGGAAGAAACAAAAATGTCTTTGTTTGCAGATGACATGATTGTCTATGTAAAAATCCGGAAGAATTGACAAAAAAATTCCCAGAACCAAGGAGTGACTATCGTAAAGCACCAGGATACAAGGTTAATGAACAAAAGTCAACCGTTTTCCTATATGCCCAGTACCCATTGCTGTCCATTCCGACTCCTAACGACCCTATGGCACAGAGTAGAACTGCCCCGTAGAGTTTCCAAGGAGCGTCTGGTGGATTTGAACAACCAACCCTTTGGTTAGCAGCCATAGCACTTAACCACTACACCACGAGGGTTTCCAAAATATTGTTTTTGGGTATCACTGAGTCAATTTCGACTCACAGAGACCCCATGTGTCAGGGTGGAACTGCCCCATAGGATTTTCTTGTTACAGACCTTATGGAAGTAGATCACCAAGTCTTTCTCCTACAGAGCTGCACGGTGGCTTTGAACTGCCAGCCTTTTGGTTAGCACCCAAGCACTTAACCAGTTGTGCCACCAGGGCTCCTTCCTATATGCCAGTAATGAACAATTGCAATTTGGGGAAAAAAAAAAAAATTATGTACATTAGCACCAAAAAAAAAAAAAAAAAATTACTTAAGAAGAAATCTATTTTGTTTGAAAAATTTCACTCAGGTTATTTTCATTTGCACAGTGACTAAAGTAAGAAAAATAAACAGAATTCTCGATCTGGTTTTCCTAAAAATGACTGGTATGACTTGAGCAAATCACTTAACCTTCCCTTTATGAGCTTCAGTTTTCCCAAGTATTAATGAAGGATTAAGCCTAAAACACACATAAAAATATATTACCATTAATCCCAGGAAAATAAGGAATATTTTAGGAGCTTTAAAATTATATTTATACTATTTTTATATAATGGACATGTTGTTGTTGTTAGGTGCCGTCGAGTCGGTTCCGACTCATAGCGACCCTACGTACAACAGAATAAAACACTGACCAGTCCTGCGCCATCCTCACAATCGTTGTTATGCTTCAGCTCATTGTTGCAGCCACTGTGTCAATTTACCTCGTTGAGGGTCTCCCTCTTTTCTGCTGACCCCATACTCTGCCAAGCATGATGTCCTTCCCCAGGGACTGATCCCTCCTGACAACATGCCCGAAGTATTTAAGACACAGTCTCGCCATCCTTGTTTCTAAGAAGCATTCTGGCCGCACTTGTTCCAAGACAGATTTGTTCATTCTTTTGGCAGTCCATGGTATATTCAATATTCTTCGCCAACGCCACAATTCAAAGGTGTCAATTCTTCTTCGGTCTTCCTTATTCATTGTCCAGCTTTCACAAGCGTACGATGTGACTGAAAATACCATGGCTTGGGTCAGGCGCACCTTAGTATTCAGGGTGACATCTTTGCTATTCAACACTTTGAAGAGGTCCGTTGCAGCAGATCTGCCCAATGCAACACGTCTTTTGATTTCTTGACTGGTGCTTCCATGGCTGTTGATTGTGGATCCAAGTAAAATGAAATCCTTGACAACTTCAATCTTTTCTCCATTTATCATGATGTTGCTCATTGGTCCAGTTGTGAGGATTTTTGTTTTCTTTATGTTGAGGTGCAATCCATACTGAAGGCTGTGGTCTTTGATCTTCATTAGTAAGTGCTTCAAGTCCTCTTCACTTTTGGCAAGCAAGGTTGTGTCATCTGCATAATGCAGGTTGTTAATGAGTCTTCCTCTAATCCTGATGCCCTGTTCTTCTTCATATAGTCCAGCTTCTCGTATTATTTTCTCAGCATACAGATTGAACAGGTATGGTGAAAGAATACAACCCTGATGCACACCTTTCTTGACTTTAAACCAATCAGTATCCCCTTGTTCCGTCCAAACAACTGCCTCTTGATCTATGTAAAGGTTCCTCATGAGCACACTTAAGTGTTCTGGAATTCCCACTCTTCACAGTGTTATCCATGGTTTGTTATGATCCATACAGTCGAATGCCTTTGCATAGTCAATAAAACACAGGTAAACATCCTTCTGGGATTCTCTGCTTTCAGCCAGGATCCATCTGACATCAGCAATGATATCCCTGGTTCTATGTCCTCTTCTGAAACCGGCCTGAATTTCTGGCCGTTCCCTGTTGATATACTGCTGTAGCCGTTTTTGAATGACCTTCAGCAAAATTTTGCTTGCGTGTGATATTAATGATATTGTTCTATAATTTCCACATTCGGTTGGATCACCTTTCTTGGGAATAGGCATAAATATGGATCTCTTCCAGTCAGTTGGCCAAGAAGCTGTCTTACATATTTCTTAGCATAGACGAGTGAGCACTTCCAGCGCTGCATCTGTTTGTTGAAATATCTCAATTGATATTCCATCAATTCCTGGAGCCTTGTTTTTCGCCAACGCCCTCAGAGCAGCTTGGACTTCTTCCTTCAGTACCATCAGTTCCTGATCATATGCCACCTCTTGAAATGGTTGAATATCAACTAATTCTTTTTATATAATGACTCTGTGTATTCCTTCCACCTTCTTTTGATGCTTCCTGCATCGTTTAATATTTTCCCCATGGAATTCTTCACTATTGCAACTCGAGGCTTGAATTTTTTCTTCAGTTCTTTCAGCTTGAGAAACACCGAGTGTGTTCTTCCCTTTTGGTTTTCCATCTCCAGCTCTTTGCACATGTCATTATAATACTTTACTCTGTCTTCTCGAGAGGCCCTTTTAAATCTTCTGTTCAGTTCTTTCCCTTCATCAATTCTTATTTTTGCTTTAGCTGCTCGACGCTCAAGAGCAAGTTTCAGAGTCTCCTCTGACATCCACCTTGGTCTTTTCTTTCTTTCCTGTCTTTTCAATGACCTCTTTGCTTTCTCCATGGATGATGTCCTTGATGTCATTCCATAACTCGTCCGGTCTTCAGTCACTAGTGTTCAATGCATCAAATCTATTCTTCAGATGGTCTCTAAATTCAAGTGGGATATACTCAGGGTCATATTGAACTTGCATATGAGCAACTGATGGTCTGTTCCACAGTCGGCCCTTGGCCTTGTTCTGACTGATGATATTGAGATTTTCCATCATCTCTTTCCACAGATATACTCAATTTGATTTCTGTGTGCTCCGTCTGGTGAGGTCCATGTGTATAGTCACCGTTTATGTTGGTGAAAGAAGGTATTTGCAATGAAGAAGTCATTGGTCTTGCAAAATTCTATCATTTGATTTCCGACATGTGTTCTATCACCAAGGCCATATTTTCCAACTACTGATCCTTCTTCTGTTTCCCACTTTTGCATTCCAATCGCCAGTAATTATCAATGCATCTTGATCGCATGTTTGATCAATTTCAGACTGCAGCAGCTGATAAAAATCTTCTGTTTCTTCATCTTTGGCTCTAGTGGTTGGTGTGTAAATTTGAATAGTAGTCGTATTAACTGGTCTTCCTTGTAGGTGTATGGATATTATCCTATCACTGACGGCGTTGTACTTCAGGATAGATCTTCAAACGTTCTTTTTGACGATGGATGCAACACCATTCCTCTTCGAGCTGTCATTCCCAGCATAGTAGACTATATGATTGTCCGATTCAAAATGGCCAATGCCAGTCCATTTCAGCTCACTAATGCCTAGGATATCGATGTTTATGCATTCCATTTTTGACGATTTCCAATCTTCCTAGATTCATACTTTGTACATTCCAGGTTCCGATTATTAATGGATGTTTGCAGCTGTTTCTTCTCATTTTGAGTCATGCCACATCACTAAATATAGGTCCCAAAAGCTTTACTCTATCCACGTCATTAAGGTCGACTCTACTTTGAGGAGGCAGCTCTTCCCCAGTTGTCTTTTGAGTGCCTTCCAACCCGGGGGGCTCATCTTCCAGCACTGTATCAATGTTCCGCTGCTATTCATAAGGTTTTCATTGGCTAATGCTTTTCAGAAGTAGACTGCCAGGTCCTTCTTCCTAGTCTGTCTTAGTCTGGAAGCTCAGCTGAAACCTGTCCTCCATGGGTGACCCTGCTGGTATCTGAATACCGGTGGCATAGCTTCCAGCATCACAGGAACACACAAGCCCCCACAGTACGACAAACTGACAGACACATGGCATAATGGACACAGTACTCAAAAATAGCATATAAATAGAATTATATGCTACTAGCCAAAAGTTTGGCAGTTCAAACTCACCCTGAGGCACCTCAGAAGACAGGCCTAGAGATGCGCTTCTGAAAGGTCACAGCTTCACAAACCCTATGGAACCCTGAAAACCCTATGGATCAGTTGTCCTCTGCAACATGCAGTGGCCATGAGTTGGAATAGATTCAATGGCAACTAACAACAACACTCTTAAAAGATTGTCTGTAGAGGTAGAAGTAAAGGCTACTGTCAATCTAGTGTAATTTTTTCTACACTTTGTCTCATTATAATATATACCCTAAAGTCAAAAGCTCACCCTTATATTCACCTAACACATACCTGGTATTTTATATTATTTTTAACTCCTCTTAGATAAAGTTTAAATTGCAGAAGTAATACATCATCTTTATAATTTTAAGCAATAAAAAAAAAAAAAAAAGCAAACCCATTGCAATCGAGTCGATTCTGACTCATAGCAACCCTATAGCACAGAGTAGACCTGCCCCACAGGGTTTCCAACAAGCACATAGTGGATTCGAACTGCTGACCTTTCCGTTACAGCTGTAGCTCTTAACCACTAAGTCACCAGGGTTTCTGTTCAAGCAGTAAAGACAAATATAAAATAAGAAGTGAAAATTTTACTTCCTCTTTCCAAATCCTACATCCTAGAGAGGTATGGTTAGAAAAAAAAAATTTTTTTTTTTATGGTTAGTAGGTAGAAAATGCCCCTACCCAAAGATTCCCATGTCCTAAACTGCAGAACCTGGGAATATGTTAGGTTACATGGTAAAGAGGACTAAGACTACCGATGGCATTAAGGTTGCTAATCAGTTGATTCTGAGATGGCAAGATTATCCTGGATTATCCAGGCAGGAGAAATGTTATCATTAGGGTTCTTATAAATGGAAAAGGAGCGTAGAAGCATCAGAGTCAGAGAAGTAGATGTGACTACAGAAGCAAGGATGTTGCAATGATGCGAGGTGAGGACTCAAACCATCAATGCTGGCTTTGAAAATGGAAAGGGACCACGAACCAAGGAATGCAGGCTGTGAGTAGAAGCTGGAAAAGGCAAGAAAATGGATTCTTCCCTAGGGCTTCCAAAAGGAAGGCAATTCTGCCAACACCTTGATGTTAGCCTAATGAGACCCAATTCAGACTTCTGACCTCAAGAAGGGTAAGATAATAAATTTGTCTTGTTTTAAGCCATGAAGTTTGTAGTAATTTGTTACAGTATCCATTAAAAATCAGTACAAGAGATAACCCCTTATGGTGCAGTGAATTGTTTTTATATGGCCCTTTCTAGCCATGGTTTCTTAACTCACAAAACGATTGGCTTGGACTATGCAAATTAGGTTTGTAAAACTCTTGGAGGAACAGGACAGAGACTGTGCACATAAGCTGGCTGTGGCCTAAGAAGGCAACCAGTCAGTTCTGCCATCCCACTAGGTTTAAAAGAGCCAATCCCACAGATATTGAGGGGGACCTCACTATTACCAAGAAGAGCCTGGTGCGTTCTGTGTCCGTTGGATCCAGGGTTCCTGCACTGGAAACCTCTTAGACCCAGGAGATAGAGCTGTAATACTGGAAATGGCATGAGGTGGCATGAGCCAGGAAACTGGTGCAAGATGGCCGTGGTGGACTTGCAGATCCTTGGAATGAGAAAACTGAGTGTGTTCGGGCAGTAGGCTTCTCCTGGCACAGTGGGATGCCTCCAGAAACTTACTGCCAGAGCTAAAGTGTTGTAGTGCTTGCCTGAGCAGGGCAAAGGCCGAAAGTGAGGGCTGGCGGTAGACATGGCTGAGAGCGAGGCCTGCCTGTCTGCCTGCCTGCGGGCATGGCAGAGAAGGAGAAGCTGTCCTGATTTATGAACTTTATCCTGAGTTGTATGCTGTCACTCCCAAGTTGATTCTGATCTTGAGATGTAGCCTGTAATTTCCCTGATAAACTCCATAATCATGAGTATGGTCTGTAAGTTCTGTGTGGCCACTGCAAAGAATTATTGAACCCAGCAGAGAAGCAGAGAGTGCCATGGGAGGAACAACTGGTGTAAGAATTGGTAAAAAGGCTGGCGAGTGGAAGTAAGCCTGATCTCCACTTTTATAAGAACCAGCTTTGGGTTGATGGTGATTCTCATTCCCACCCCTGAAGTTAGATGAGGACTTTACCACTATAGCATTACACCCCTGATAATAGTTAAATGACTATATTACTAGACACTTTTTGATGCCTATATGAATAGGGATTAATAAAACACAGGTTTTCTTCAATCAAGGAGTACTGACGGCCCCACTTTTATTTGGAATTTTAATCACAGCAGCACATACCCAGAAACAGAAAATAGCAACATTCCTAGGATGACTGACTCTACCACTGTCCCTCACTCCCTACTATCCTAACCAGTATTTAATTCCTGCCAATTCTAATGTCAAAATATTTCATGAATCCAGCCCTTCCAACTTCTTTCCATTGCTATCACCTTAGTTTGTGATATTATTTCTAACCTGGAAAACTGTAAAGGTAGCTTCCAAACTGTTAACCTCTGAATTCTAGTATTTCCTCATGTAACTCTCCATATGGTTTTATCTTGATCCAATTCTGCTTGAAGCATACTCTCCTCACATAGTCCCTTAACACCAATAATGATTTATACACAAGAGTAACCTTGCAATTTTTTTCCTCTTTCTGCCCTCCCCCCTAAATGTTACCAACAAGTAGGCATCCTACAAAAACATACTGTGCTTCACGTCTTTTAAGAATGTGTACATCTATTAACTTAACTAATGTCCTTTATCAATAGCCCAGTATTAACCATTTTCTAACTACATATTTTTGTGAGACGAAGAGATAATTCTAACATAAACAAGGGGATATTTCAGTCAATTTTCAGAGTCAAAGACCTGTCATACCAGGGACATTTAAAAATACTGATTTGGTTGATGATACTCAATTTTTGATTTATAGGCTGTGATGATTAGGATTGTGTGTCAGCTTGGCTGGGACACGATTCTTGGTGTTTTGGCAGTTGTAAAATGTTGTGATCACCTCCCTGTTGAAATCTGGTATGTGATCATCCCTATGATGGAATCTGCTGAGTGGTACCAGCACAGGTGGGGCCTGCGGCGGGTCACCGCCCCCTCAGCCTTCATCTCTCCACCTTTCGCTGCCTACTTCCTTCCTGCTCACTTTGCAAAGGTTGTTGGCTTGTTCTGGACCCAGTAGCTGTCTCTTGTCTGAACTCTGGTTCTTGGAACTTGAGCTAGCAGCTTACCTGTCCATCTTGGGATTTGCCAATCTTCATGGCCTGCGAGCAAGAGTCCTGCTCCCTGACCTGCCTGTCTTGGGTTCGCCAGTCCCTGCAGCTATGTGAATCAGAAGAAACCTTGATGTCTTGCTTGCTTACCTTGGGGGTTCCTCGACCTTCACAGCTTGTAAGCAGGAACCCTGATCTCTGACCTGCTTATCTTGGGTTCACCAGCTTCTTCTGCAGCTCCGTGAATTGAGAAAGGCCTCTATCCTGATCCAAGGACTTGAGGCGTTACAACCCCTACAGTCACATGAGCTGTTTCCTTGATATAAATCTCTCTCTGTATATACTTATACACTTTACTGGTTTTGCTTCTCTAGAGAACCCAGCCTAAGCTACAGGTTGATTTTATTATTAACGTTCTACTTCTCCATTTTTAGAGATTTGATCAGAGTTAAAACATAGAAGTATAATGTGAATTTTTTTTTTTTTTTTTTGGGTAGTGGAAAGCTTGATAAACGTCACCTGGAATAATGACCATATTTCCAACCTTCCTTGTGGCTAAAGTATGGTCATGTGACTAGGTTCCAGCCAATGGCTAGAAATAGGTTTTGAAACTTTCCTTACAAAGAGGGTGCATGCTCGTACTCCCTTTCTCTTGTCTGCTGTCTAATGAAGATACCATGACTGAACTCCAGCAGCCTTACTGGAACATGAGGTGAACTTGGAAACAGAGCCTAGTGCTGGGATAGAAGAAAACAAAAGGAGTCTAGGTTCCTGAAGACACTGTGAGGTACCACATTAGCCCTGAACTGTGTGCTACAAAACTTCTTTTAAATGAAAGGGAAATAAATGCCTGTCTTCTTAAAGCCTTCATTATTTGGGAGGATTTTCTATTACTGGGACCTAAACCTAAGTGTAACTGATAAAGTATTTTCATGAACTAAGAAGTAGGTATAGAGTACAAAGATTTTACATAATACCTACTTCAATAAACAATCTTTTCAATACACAATATGGAAATCTGTGGCTCTCATGTTAATCACTTTAACCACACTAACTCAGATATATCTCTAAAGTCCAACCTTTCCTTTTTCAAGATCACTTTTTTCAAAGTTCAGACCCTCATGACCTCTTGATACAGTGAGAACTTCTGCCATCAGTATCTTTCACATTCTATTAATTTTCTACTCTTGCTAGAGTTATCATTTTAAAACACAAATTTGTGCTTTTCACTCTTTCCTAAAAATCTTATTTTTGATTCCCTGTGAGTTGGAACTGACTTGATAGCAACCAACAACAACAACGCAACTTCCCAGAATGAAGACTAAACATCTTAGAGTCAGTTTCGCATCATAATGCAATGCTCACTTTCCACAACTCCTTTATAATATTTCGGAAATATTGAACTGGGTTTTTCTAATATACGAGAAATTTCTGCACGTTAGTATATGTGCTTTTCTACATGCTGTTCTGTCTGGAGTACGCTTCTTTACCTGGCAAGCTCTATCTCACCTCCAAAATTAACTCAACTACACTCTATAAAATATCTCTTTCTCAATGATAATTAGTTGCTATCTATTTGGGGCTTCAAAAATTCTCAGTCAGAATGCTTATCAAGTTGTACTGTAATTATATGTTCAATATCATTCTTTTCTATGGGAGTATGAAGTTCTTAAAAGTAAGAAGGGTGTTTCAGTAATCTGGCAACGCATATGGAACACAGAGAGCATTCAATCGCAATGATGAATGAGTGAAGATTATCATCAAGATCATTTTAGTTAGACAGTGCCATTTTTGTTACTTTTAATGAACAAAATGGCACCATTAGAATCCAAATTATAGGAAGGTAATTGAAAGGCAGAGAGAAGATAAAGATCAAGGAAGGTAATTAGCTCCATACAATATAGTATAACGTTATGACTAATACAGCAGACTTTCATGCATTTGTGATGAGATCCATATTTGTGTATAATATTACATTTGTATTGTGTTTTTTAATATTTAAAGTATTTTTTTCAAACATGGACGAATAACAGGTCTTTAAAAGAATGCCAGCTGATAGGTGCTACTACTTACTCTGTAGTTTTGTAAACGTCAGAATACAGCCCTGCTTTCTGATACTTCTTCTTTGGGGGACGAGGGGTCTTCTTTTCCCTTGGGATGAGAGAGAGTACAGGCTGCAAGCTACTTTCAGGTTCAGGAGGTTTGTCAGGGGTTTCGAGAGGACTGGGAGTCTCAACTGCTGCTTCGGTGAAGCTAGAAAGAAAAGTTTAAAGATAATTTCATTGTGAAAAAATTATTTCCCTGCAAATGTTTTTCTATTTAAAAAAAAATCTCAGTTTTTAAAAAAGGGATATGGTGATTTCCTCATCTGGCCATGTTGGAGTAAGTGGTACTAGATATGTCCTTCCCATGTAAACTACTAAAAACATGATCAATCATTAGAATCCTGAACTTAATTTATAAGACAATTATCAGACACTAGACAACAGTTAGTACAAGACTGTAATCTCTGAGAAAACAAAAATTAATAAGGTAAGTCCTAAAATCACACTAGTTGTTTGTGCAGAGGTGCTTTCTAGACCGTGGTGCAGGTAGGAGAACTGCCAAACTGATGAACTGAAAAGAGAGATAAGAGTACAAGAGGCTGAGGTATCTGGAATTTATAGAGAAGAGTAACAAAGTTGAGAAAGCTGTGAAGAAAAATAACTCCAGAAATCTGTGTATGAGTTTTCTTTAGAGTACTGTGAGGTTTAAATGTATTTTACCCACGGGGGACATCTAGCTCAATTGGCATAACATAGTTTATAAAGAAAACGTTGTACATCCTACTTTGGTGAGTAGTATCTTGAGGTCTTAAAAGGTGAGTGGCCATCTAAGATACTTTACCGGTCCCTTCCCATCTGGAGCAAAGGAGAATGAAAACAACCAAAGGTAAAAGGGAAAGATTAGGCCAAAGAAGTAATGGACTACAACTACCACAACCTCCACGAGACTGAGTCTAGCACAACTAGATGACGCCCCGCTACCACCGCCGACTGCTCTGACAGGGATCACAATAAGAGGGTCCCGGACAGAGCTGGAGAAAAATGTGGAACAAAATTCTAACTCACAAAAAAAGACCAGACATACTGGTCTGACAGAGAATGGAAAAACCCCGAGAGTATGGCCCCAGGACACCCTTTAGCTCAGTAATGAAGTCACTCCTGAGGTTCACCTTTGGGCCAAAGATTAGATAGGCACATAAAACAAAATGAGACTAACTGGGCACACCTGTTCAGGGGCAAGGATGAGAAGGCCGGAGGGGACAGGAAAGCCGGGAACAGGGAACCCAAGGTCGAGAAGGGGAGAGTGTGGACATGTCATGGGGTTTGCAACAAGTGCCACAAAATAATATGTGTATTAATTGTTTAATGAGAAACTAATTTGCTCTGAAAACCTTCATCTAAAAAATAATTAAAAGAAAAAAAAGGAAATAAAATTTTTTACCGAAAGGATTTGACCTTTATCCTTGGTTCTCAAGAGATAATCTGTAAAACCTTAGAAATGCCTCAGTTATTGAAGTGTCTTTGATGAGGCCTCCTGACCACACCTGAGGGTTTACGCTAATGATGTCACTCAGGTGGGGGCTGGCCAGGACAGAAAGACCACTAAATGGCTCATATTCAGCTAACCTTAAAGGCGTGTGGCACGGGGGTGTATGATTTCATCAATCATGACTACATAATGCACCCAAATAAAGATTCTGGACATGGAAGCTCCATAGGATTCTTGGTTGGTGAAAAACACTGGTGTAAATGAGAGGGTAGTACATCCTTTTTTGGGACATGGAAGCTCCACATGGGGAACCCTTCCAGATCTTGCCGTATGCATCTCTTCATCTGTATCCTTTTTACCGTAATAAAACTGTAATTGTAAGTATGGCACTTTGTGTGAGTTCTATGAGTTGTACCAGCAAATTATCACACCCAAAGGAATAGTGTAAGCCAGTAGGTCAGAAGTGAGGGGCAACGGGGACGCCTGAGTTTACAGCTGGTATCCTGAGAGGGCAGAGAGAACCCTAAATTTGTAGCCAGCAGGTCAGACATCAGGGGAGCCCTGAGTTTGCAGCTATCAGTCTGAAGGGGTAGGGAAAAACTCTGAATTTGTAGCTAGCAGGTCAGAAGTGAGGGTGTTGTAATGATTCCCAAGCTTGTGGCTGGCTTCTGGTGTCTTGGCAGTCTGAAGCACTTTAACTTGTGAGATCCGACCTTGCTCCGGGTGGTTAGAGGAAGAAGTGCTGCATGTGTGGCTGCTGTCAGAACACAAGTGGCAAAGAAGTGAGAA
Organism: Elephas maximus indicus; assembly: GCF_024166365.1. Taxonomy (NCBI): domain Eukaryota; kingdom Metazoa; phylum Chordata; class Mammalia; order Proboscidea; family Elephantidae; genus Elephas; species Elephas maximus. Next base: position 193,334,351 of record NC_064821.1, read on the forward strand.
GTGAGGATTCTGATTTATACTGATGATTATTATTCTCATAAGTTTACTGGTAAATACTAAGTTGTACATGGAAGAGTGAAATTTGAGGAAGCTGGACAAAGAACAATCTTATTATGTTGTAATCTGAGCAATTCTCAGAGCTCACATTATGGTAGAGTGGAAAGACACTGCTGAACACCCAGGACATTCCACTGAGACCTTAGAAGGATAACTTTACCTGTAGTGGTAGGGCTAAACTATCCCTGGAATAAAGGGCGGCCGTAACAAAGCTTAAAACACAATCCTTAAAAAAGATTTAAGTTGACCCACTTGTAACTTAACTGCCTACCCAAATAAACTTGAACACTTGTTAACAGAAGAGAACAAAATCCATACATTCAATAGTGCAACATTAACAATGTCCTGTATCCAACAAAAAAATTCCTAACACATGTCAAGAAGTAGGAAAATGTGACCCTGGAGGAATATCATTCAGCAGAAACAGCTCCAGAAATCACAAAGATGGAGCAGGACTTTCAGAGTATGACTGTAAGTACGATCAAGGTCTTAAACGAAACCATGAAGATAATAAGGAGAGAAACAGAAGACATTAAAAACAAAAACCCAAAGGGAACTTAGAGAACTGAAAAATAAAAAATCTGAAATGAAAAATTTACTGGCAGGTGTTCAACAGTAAATCAGACATTGCAGAAGAAAACATCAATGAGCTTGAAGAGACAGCAACAGAAAACACAAACATATACACAGAAGACTATTTACTTATGTAAAATCAACAACCTATGGGACAATATAAAGCAAGTGGAATTTTGAAGTCCCAGAAGAAAACAAGAGGGAAAATATTTAAGATTAATGTCCAAATATTTTCCAAAGATGATAAAATATATAAACTCACAGTTCCAAAAAGTTAAACAATAAACATAATAAAACCAAAAAATGAACTAAGACATATAACAAACTCGCTGAAACCTAGTGATGAAGAAAAAAATTAATACAAGAAGCCAGAGGGGAAAAATACACATTACATACAAGATAAAAAATAAGAAGACTATGTCTAAAAGAATGCAAGCCAGGAGACAATGGATTAGCCATCCAAAAGTGCTCAAAAAAAAAAAAAAAAAAAAAAAAAGATGACATACCACACACACACACCCATTGCTGTCAAGTCGATTCCGACTAATACAAACCCTACAGGACAGAGTAGAACTGCCACATAGGGTTTCCAGGGAGTGCCTGGCGGATTCGAATTACTTTTGGTTTTAGCAGCCATAGCTCTTAACCACTATGCCATCAGGGTTTCTGAGATGACATGGATGTTGGAATTATCTGACAAAGATTTTAAAACAGTCATCACAAAAACGCTTCAACAAGCAATTACAAACATGCTTGACACAACGATGAAACAGAAAGCCACGGCAAAGAAATAGAAGCTACAAAGAACAGAACCTCTGCAACATGTGGGGCTATAACAAAAGATCTAACTTGTGTGTCATCGTAATCGCACAAAGAGATGACAAAGAGGGTGAGGCTGAAAAAGCATTCAAAGAAATGATGGCTGAAAAGTGTCCAAATTTAGCAAAACACATAAACCTACAGATCCAACAAAGTGAGAAAATCCAAAGTGGAAAAACTCAAAGAAATTTATATTGAGACATATTATAATCAAACATCAGAATACTAAAGACAAAACAAACCAAAAAAAAAAAAAAAGCAAACAATGAGAGAAATGACTCCTTACCTATAAGGGAAAATCAATTTCTCACCTGAAATCATGGAGGCCAGAAGGAAATGGCAGAACATTTTTCATGTACTGTAAGAAAAGAACTGTCAATCCAGAATCTTATACCTATCAAAGTATCCTCCAGGAATGAAGGGGAAATCAAGACATTTCAAGATGAATATTAAGAAATTTATTGCCAGCAAAGGTATCCTGTTAAAAATGGGTAAAGTTAGTTCTCTAAACAGACAGTAAACATAAAAGAAGGAAACTTGGAACATCAGAAAGGAAGAAAGAGCAAGAGAAAAAATACAGGTGAATATGATAGGCTTGCCTTTTTCTCTTGAGTCTTCTAAATTATATTTGATGGTTATAGCAAAAAGAATAACATTGTCTGATGTTGATCTCCATGTATGCATAGGAAATAATTACGATAATTATATTACTAATGAAGGATGGTTAATTTAAACAGAGATAAGGTAAGAATTCCACAGGGTGAAGCAAAATGATACCAGATGGAATTTTGACTCTAAACAAAGAAATAAATAATAACAGTGGAAACAGAAAATTTCAGCTCCCTCATTTTCTAATTCCTTTAAAAGAGAACTGGTTGCTTTCAGTAAAATAATAATGTATTCTGGAGTTTATAATACACATAGAATTAAATGCATAACAGAAATAGCACAAAGGTTAGGAGCGAGTAAATGGAAATACAACCACTCCTCACTTGTTGACATGGTTAGGTTCCAAAGCCAGGGCATTACGTGAAAACCGGTGTTATGTAAAAACCAAGGATGACCACTTCTGATCACAAAATGGAAGATGACTACAGTATTACACAAGTGCGAAATCTTGAGGATCATGGCCCAACCAAGTTGACACACAGCACTAACCATCACAGCCAGCATTACTCTCGCTTCGCACCTCAGTGTTCATTACTAACAGATGTACATCATTAATGCAAAGAGTTGGATAGTAGATTTTTTTTTTTTTTTTTTTTTTTACTATTATCGTAAATGTGAAATGTTGGATAATGAGGTAGCTGGTAAGTGAGAAGTAGGTGTATATTATAAGGGTCTTACATTATCTATTACACGTAAAGTGGTACATTATTAGAAGGCTGATTGTGATAAGTTAAGGATGTATACTGTAAATCCTAGAGCAAACACTAAAATCAACAATAAAGAGGTACAGCAAAGAAGTAAATGGTAAAGGTAAAATGAACCAGAAAAAGTATTCAATACAAAGCAGAAAAGAGAGGGAAAAAAAAAAAGGAACAAAGAACAAATAGGTCAAAGGGAAAACAAATAGTAAAATGGAAGACTTAGGTCCAATCAAATTGATAATTACAGAATTATCTGTATATATACAGATACACAGAATTACGTGTAATTAACTGATGTGGTAGAAACACATCAATTAAAAGGCAAAAAATTGTCAGAATAAAAAAAACTTCCTACTATATGCTGTCTATAATAAAAAAGTGAAAAGTAGATAAGTGTTGGTGAAGCTGTAGAGAAATCGAAACCCTCATATATTGCTGGGGGTAATGTACAATGATTCAGGCACTGTGCAAAACACTTTGGCTGTTTCTCAAAAACTTAAATATAGAATTACCATACAACCCAAGAATTCCACTCCTACTCAAAATAATTAAAAACAAGTAGTCAAACACTTATAGACACATGTTCACAGCAGCACTATTCACAAAAGCCAATAGGTGAAAAGAACCCAAATGTCCATCAACAGATGAACAGATTAAAAGATTGTGCCATATAAAATATAAGAAGTGTAATTCAGTCATAAAAAAAAAAAATACTGATACAAGCCACATCATGGAGCAACTTTGAAAACATTATGCTACGTGACATAATCCAGACACAAAAGGTCACATATTATATGATTGTATTTATACGAAATATTCAGATAGGTAAATCCATACAGACAGAAAGGAGACTGCTAGTTGCCAAGGGGTTAGAGGAAAGGGAAATGGGGAGTAATTGTTTAACGGGTACGGGGTTATCTTTTGGGGTGGTGAAAATGTTTTGGAGCTAGACAGAGGCAGCGGTTGCTAATTATTGTGACTGCCACTGAATTATTGACTTTAAAATCTCTAGTCTTTTGTTTAGTGAATTTCTCCTCAATTACAAAAAAAAAAAGGATACTGTTGAGGAAATAAAAAGGTAAGCCACAGAGTGGTAGAATAATATTTACAACTCATTTCTGACAAAGGACTTGAACCCATTTTATATAAAGGACTCTCAAAACTCAATAATAAAAAGGCAAACTACCTAATAAAATGGGCAAAATACTTTAACGGACACTTCATAAAAGAAAACATACAAATGATCAAAAGCTGCTCAACATTATTAGATATCAGGGGAATGGAAATTAAAACTAAATGAGACAGGAGATGCGACACACACACAAGAATGGCTAAAATTAAAAACAGAAAATATCAAGTGCTGGCAAATACATGCAGCAACTGGAATTCTCATACATGGCCGGTAGGAATATAAAATCGTAAAATGACGTTCGAAAACAAACACGTTGGAAAAATAATGCCGCCACTTCCTTCACAGTTACACATACGCTTATCATATATCTTAGCAATTCCACTTCTCGTTATTTGCCCAGAGATACTAAAATGTATGTGTACAATGCATCCAAATGTTTGCTCAAGCCTTATTAATAAGAGTCCCAAAATGGAAACAGCCCAGAGATCTACCAATAGATGAATGGTAAAAAAATTGGCAGTAATCGAGATAATGGATTATTACTTTGTAATAAAAAAGAGGAAGCTGTTCATACAAAACAGAGATTAATGTTTGAAACATGTTAAAAGTAGCCAGAAATAAAAGACTGCATGTATACATAATGATTCTATTAACATGGAACTTCTTGAATAGGCAAAATTAATCTGAAGTGGCAGAAATCATATCTTTGGTCTCTTGGGGTTATGAATAGGGAGGGTCTGCCTGCAAAGAGGTATGATGGAACCTTCTGGGATGATGAAAAGTTCTATTTCTTCTCTATAGCGATGAATGCATGGGTAAATACATTTGTCAAAACTAAAAAAAATAAAAAAAAACCACACACAAAACAAAGCACTATATTTCAAGTGGTACATTTTACAATAAGTAAATTATATGTCAATATATCTGATCAAATAAAAAATGATAAATCATCTCACTCTAAAATTCAATTACATGTTTTCTAAAGTCATAATGTTTCTCTATAGTCAATGACTTATACCACAGAATTAACCAAATAAAGCTGGGTATATATGGAAGGAAAGACCATTTCGCTATATGCCTTATCACTTTCCTATTCTTTCTTCTAAACCCTTTCATGTATAGAAAGCCATTCATCTAGATGTAAATAGCAATGATAATGAAAAATATTTGACTTGACATCTTTTATACCTTAGTGTCTTCTGGAGTGTGGTGAGTGGAAGATAATAAAACGGGAGCTATGAGAAATATCATCAGCAGCTAACGTCCCATCTTTCATATATTTCATCGTATTAGTGAGACAAAGTTCTGTTCCCACTAATGGCAGAATACACTCTATCATTATAGATAACTATAAACTCCAGGAAACAACTACCCAAAGGCACTGGAAAATGAACAAAAGCAGGTATATTCTGGAGTAGAAATGTTGAAGAAAGGAATTGCAAGTGGTGAATTTCCCCCACCCCCCGTTTTTATGCCTTTTAGCCTGAACATAGACCATACTGGGTGCAACGAGGGGCAGCTAAAACTGTAACAGTAAATCATCAGTCTTCCAGCTTGAAGAGCCAGAGGATAAATTTTTGGGTAACCGTACCTGTTGGAAAATAAGGGGGTGGTACTGGGAAGGGCAAAGATAGAGAAACCCAGAAAAGATAAAGAAGGGAAGTCCAAATTCTATGTCTAGGCCGTCCAAATCTTTGTCTGATCCCTGAATAGGCCAGACTCCAAGATGCTCAGCTAAGGAAAAAAGAAGTGAACAGATATTTAAGCTGCCATCCTAAAGAAAAAGTTTTAGTTTGAGTCCAATCAAGTCAATCTCAAACTACAGGAATGAACACAAAACAATACTCTTCAGAATAACAGAATTCATTATCTCTACAACGTAACATTGATATGTATTGAATATAATCTAAAATTACTTGAGCTACAAAGAACCAAGAAAACATAATCCATCCTTAAGAGAAAAAACAATCAGTGGAAACAAACTCCGAGATGACCTTGACGTTAAATTTTGCAGAATTTCTAAAGCATCTATTAAATTATGTTCAACAATATTAAAGAAAATATGCTCTGTGCTTTATTGACTATGCAAGGCATTTGACTGTGTAGATCATAACAAGTTAAGGATAACACTGTGAAGAATGGTAATTCCAGAACACTTAATTGTACTCATGCGGGGCACGTACACAGATCAAGAGGCAGTAGTTCAAACAGAAGAAAGGGATGTTGAATAGTTTAAAATCAGAAAACGGGCATGTCAGGGTTGTATCCCTTCACCATACTTATTTAATCTGTGTGCTGAGCAATAATCAGAGAAGCCTGTGGCATCAGGATTGGAGGAAGGCTATTAACAATCTGTGATATACAGATAACACAACCTTGCTTGCTCAAAGTGAAGAGGACTGGAAGCACTTACTGATGAAGACCAAAGACCACAGTGTTCAGTACTGATTACACCTGAACATAAAGAACACAAAAATCCTCACAAGTGGACCAGTAAGCAACATCACGATAAATGGAGAAAATACCGAAATTGTCTACTATTTCATTTTACTTGGATCCACAATCAATGCCACAGAAGCAGCAGTCAAGAAATCAAACGATGTATTGCATTATGCAAATAAGCTGCAAAAAATCTCTCTTATGAAGTGTTGAAAAGCAAAGATGTCACTTTGAGAGCTAAAGTGCACCTAACCCAAGCCATGGTATTCTCAGTTGCCTTATATGCATGCGAACGCTGGACGATGAATGAGACAGATTGAAATATTGATGCCTTTGAATTATGGTGTTCATGAAGAATGTTGACTATACCATTGTGATACTTATGGTTGTGTGTCAACTTGGTCTGGCCATGATTCTCAGTGGTCTGGCAGTCATATGATGTTGTGATCACTTCCATGATGAGATCTGATATAATGTGCTCACCTTCATAATGGGAACTGCTGAGTAGCCGATCAATTGAATGGGAGTTTCCTTGGATGTGTGGCTTGCACAGAACGTAAGTGAAAATTCTGGCAAGGCTTATGGGCTTTTGTTTGCTCTGGATCCTGCAGCTTGCTCCTATCTGTCTCACCTTCAGTTCTTGCGACTTGAGTTAGCAGCTAACCTATGGTCTTGCCTACCGATACTGGGTTCACTAGCCCCTGTGGCTACTTGGATCAGGAGAAGCTTCTATCCTGACCCACAGACTTTGGACGTTCCAGCCTCTACAACCCTGTGAGCCATTTCCTCGATGTAAGTCTCTCTCTCTCTATATTTATACACTTTACTGGTTTTGCGTCTCTACAGAACCCAGCCTAAGACAACCACGGACTGCTGGAAGAAGAAATAAATTTGGGTTGGAGGAAATACAGCCAGAATGCTCCTTAGAAGTGATGATGGTGAGACTTTGTCTCATGTAATTTGGACAGGTTGTCAGAAAGGACCAGTCCCTGGAGAAGGACATCATGTTTGGTAAGGCAGACGATCAGTGAAAAAAAGTAAGCCCCTCAATGAGCTAGACGGACACCAGCTGTAACAATGGGCTCAAGCATAGGAAAAATTGTGAGGATGGCACAGGACAGGGCAGTATTTCATTCTGTTGTACATGGGGTTGCTATGAGTTGGAACTGACTTGATAGCACCTGTTATGGATTGAACTGTGTCCCCTAAAAATATGGGTTAACTTGGCTAGGCCATGATTCCCAGTATTGTGTGGCTGTTCACCATTTTGTGATCTGATATGATTATTCTACATGTTGCAAATCATAACCTCTATGACGTTAATGAGGCAGGATTAGAGGTAGTTATGTTAATAAGGCAGGATTCAATCTACAGGATTAGGTTATATCTTGAGTCAATCTGTTCTGAGATATAAAAGACAGAATCAAGCAGAAAGGAGAGGGGTCTCAGTACCATCAAGCAAGAAGTACCAGGAGCATGTGTGTCCTTTGGACCTGGGGTTCCTGTGCTGAGGAGCTCCTAGACCAGGGGAAGATTGATGACAAGGACCTTCCCCCAGAGCTGACAGAGAGAAAACCTTCCCCTGGAGCTGGTGCCCTGAATTCGGACTTGTAGCCTCCTAAACTGTGAGAATAGACTTCTGTTTGTTAAAACCATCTACTTGTGGCATTTCTGTTAAAGCTGTACTAGATAGCTAAGACAGCATCTAACAACAACATGTTCAGAATGAGTATAAGGACAGGGAATCTCAGTAGACAAATGGAATGTTATTGTAAAAAAGAACCAAATGGAAATACTAGAACTAAAAAATACAATATTTAAAATAAAGAAAATTCCCCGATTAGGCTTAACGGAATAATAAAGAAGACAGAAGAAAGAATCTGAATTGGAAGAAGGGGAAAAAAAAGTTACCCAATTTGAAAAACAGAAAAAAGATGATAGGATAAATGAGCAGAACGTTATGGACTTGTGGCACAAAAATCATACAATATGTACTCCTCCCTTCCCCATGGTATAGCACGTATCAACAGTTCATTTCTTTTTATTGCTGAGTAGTACTGCATTATATAGATATATAATAGAGCTGGTATGAATATTCTAATACATTATGGAATACAAGGTGTTCACAAAAATGTGGAGCAACTCTCTGGAATGTAAAACGATACAGCTAGTTTGCTAAACAGTTTGGTAGTTTCTTAAAATGTTAAGTGGAAGTTAAGAGATGAGTGGAAGACGATATAACCCTATCATGTGGTCCAGGTGTCCCATTCCTAGGTATTTAGCCACATGAAGTGAAAGCACATGTGTATAAAAAGATATACATAAATGTTCACAGCCAAAATACAGCTTTTGTTCTTGTAGGATTTTTTTGCTGGATATACAATTCTGAATTGATAAGTTTTTCTTTCAATACTTGAAAGATGCAGTTCTACTGACTTCTGGTTTCCATGTTTGTTTTATAAGTTTTATTGAGATAAAATTCACATACCACAACATTCACCCTTTAGAAGTGTACAACTTAGTTTTAGTATATTCACAACGCTATGTATTTGCGTCACCACTACCTAATTCCAAGATACTTTCATCGCTACAAAAAGAAACCCCATACTCATAAGCAGTCATTCTTCCCTTCCCTGAGACCCTGGTAACCACTAACCTGCTTTCTGTCTTGATGGATTTTCCTATTCTGGATATTTCATATAAACGGAATCATACTCTATGTGGCTTTTTATGTCTGACTTCTTTCACTTAGCATAATTTTTTCAATGCTCATCCATGCTGTAGCATGTATCAGAACTTTATTCCTTTTTCTGGTCAAATAATATTCTATTGTATGGACGTATCACATTGTTTTTGATGAAAAGTTTTAGGGCATTCGAGCTGCTGTTTCACTATGTGTTGTATCAACTCTGGCTGCATCCAAGATCTCGTCTTTTTACTTGTTGTTCAGCAGATTGATTTCCCTTTGTGTTCATCCAGCTTGAGTTTCACTTAACTTCTTGAATCTGTACATTTAAGTCATTTATCAAACTTGGGAAAGTTTCAGCCATTATTCTTCAAATATTTTTTTCTGTTCCATCTCTCGCCTCTCCTTCTGGGACTCTAACCACACTCATTAGACTTCTGATCTTGTCCCACAGATCCATAAAGCATATTTTCTTTATATGGTTGAACACAGTTTAATAGATGCTTCAGAATTTCTTTCTGTAAAATTTATTATCTGGATCATCTAGGAGCTTGTCTCCATTGATAGTATTTTTCTAGAAATCTCTTCATTTCAAATGAGTTTTCCAATTAATTGGTCATCAAGTTCATAAAATAGTCATTTTCTAGTCTCTGAAACGACATGTAGTTGAGCTCCTTTTTCATTCCTAATTTAATTGCTCCCTTTTTCTGAGCCTACAGTCCAGCTTGTAACTATTAAACGATTCTTTTGCCTTCTGGTTTGCCATTATTTAACAAATAGTGACCAAAATCTTTAACAGGGCATATAACGCCACCTGTATGACCTGGCTCCTACAACCCCCTCTCCAGGCTTACTTTACGTATGGTACTCCCATTCACTCTGTATTTTAGCCACAAAGCTTTCTTTCATTTCCCTGAACCTGTTATTCATCAGTCTGGTGTAGTTGTGATAACCATGATCCTTTAAATAACGAATAAAACCTTTTCTTCAGATTTTAGCTTAGTCATTACTTCCTGAGGGAAACTATGTCAATTTCCCCTACTTATATTCTTAAAAGCTTAGGTAAGTCTTCAAAATAGTACTTAGACCTTAAGATCCATGAGGGTGGGGAATGTGCTCACCACTACTGGTATGCATTGCTTAACATCTGCGATATGTTCTGTGAAATACGATGTTATATACAATATTACATACAGGAGAGAGGCGCACAGGATGATCGCCAGTTGGCTCAGGACCCGTGCCTCTACTGGGCCTTGCAGGGAGACTGCGTGAAAACATTGGCTCTCTACCGCCGGTATTGTGTGCAACCCCATTCAGGTCTCTGAGAGCTGCACCCATCCCCTGCTCGCCCGCCCCGCTTGCTCATGTGTGCCTGCACTTGCCATCCAGCCAGCTACTTCCTGGCCCTGAAGCGCTGCCACTCCCTTCCCTTTCTTCTTCCCTGCCTGCCTTCCCAGTCTTTCCTAATTGGCTTTAAACTCTTCCAGCCCTACCTGCCCAAGCCCAGAGTGCTTAGGAAAAAGCCAAAAAAGTCATTGCCTCCGGCCTGGGCTTCACAGACAGGGCGCGCTGGCTGAGTAGGGCAGCAGACTCGGCTGGGCATCACCCTTAGCAGCTCTGGCAGCATCTGCAGGTCCCTGCCTGAGGCGAGTACTGTGGGACAGGCAGCCACAGACAGGTGCCAAGACTCCCTCCCCCCGCCATCTTATGACTGGAGTGGACGGGAGACTGAGAACTAATGAGATTTCCCTACTTAGAAAAGTATTTCCATTATATCCCGCTCTATGATCGAGATTAACTCATGGGGCCACAGACGTATACGTGGTTGGATGCTGCCCTAGCGGATGTTATCCAATGCATACCTGTGTATGTATCCCTAGCACACAGAATACAGTAATCTTGCAATAAATAGTTAACGAATGAATAAAAGAACAAATATCTACTACATGACAAGTGGGGCAATAGGTAAGCTCCAGTCTGCTAACTGAAAGGTTGGTGGTTTGAACCCACCAGCTGCTCCATGGGGGAAGATGTGGCAGTCTGCTTCCATAATGACTTACAGTCTTGGAAACCCTATGGAGCAGTTCTACTCTGTCACAGAGTTGCTGTGAGTCAGGACTGACTTGACGCACACAACGACCACATGATAGGATCTAGTTAAAAAAAAAAAAAAAAGGATCTAGTTAGAGAAAGGTAAAAACTATTGCAGTCTCTGGGAACTTACTGTGTCACGTACGTCCTTTGCCACACAATCTCATAAGGGCAGGAATGATATAAGTGTTTAATATTGCTAACTGTGATACCAGAATTCTCTGGGACAGAGGCTAATCTGAACTAAAACCTTTTCTCTAAAGCACATTTTTAAGGTGACTTTTACTGAAGTGAATGCTCAGTGAATCATGCCAAGATGTCTCAAACTAGTATTTTCTTACTACAGTGATGGCAGAAAGCATTCTCCTTGTTGGAAGCTAAGGCCAGCCTGTTGTATAACCTTCACCCAAATGTTTTGCCATTTGAATATACAACTCACCAGTCACAAATCAGCTGGCTAATCTGGAAAAAAAAAAAAAAAAAGTCTTATTGATTCTTTTTAATGATTCTCTTTTGTTGGAAATACCGAACAATAAAATTTAAATATTTGGACTTAACGTTCCTAAGTTATGTGCAAGTATAAATGTGTATAATCTCTTTATGACTGTAAAATACACACACACACACACACACACACACACACACAATACCACAAAGAAGAACAACATCTAATCAAGAGTGTTAGGAGGGAGCCAAGATGGCGGACTAGGCAGACGCTACCTCGGATCCCTCTTACAACAAAGACACGGAAAAACAAGTGAATCGATCACATACATAACAATCTACGAACCCTGAACAACAAACACAGATTTAGAGACGGAGAACGAACTAATACGGGGAAGCAGCAATTGCTTCCAGAGCCTGGAGCCAGCGTACCAGTCAGGTACGGCACAAGCACAGAGACCTGCTCCACCCCCCTGAACTAACCCCAGGAGGGGGACCAGCCGGTTCCACGGGCGGCGTGGGACGCAGCCGGTAGGAGAAGTCCCCGGGAGGCAGTGACTGGTCTTGGAGCAGAAAGAGCAGCATCCGAGCAGGGGAACCGTCCCGCAGGGATTTGGACTGGACGCAGGTATGCCATAAACACGGAGAGTTGCTCCACCCCCCTGAACTAACCCCGGGAAGGGGACCAGCCGGGTCGCGCGGGCGGCGTGGGACGCAGCCAGTAGGAGAAGTCCCCGGGAGGCAGCGACTGGTACTGGAGTGGGGAGAACAGCGTCCCAGCCGGGACACTCGGTCACGGCACAAGCACGGGGAGCTGCTCCACCCAACTGAACTAACCCCGGGAGGAGGCCCAACTGGTTCTCGGAGGCGGCACAGCCACGCGGCTGGAGGGACGAGAAGTCCCCAGGAGGCAGCGACTGATTTTGGAGTCGAGAGTGCACCGTCCCAGTAGGGGAGCCTTGACACTGGGCGTGGGGCTGGAAGCGGAGGATCTGACCGTGACTCCAGCGGGCCAGACCCCCCAGGGGCAATCTCCACACAGCCAGCACACATAGGCGACGCGCCTGCGGGAATCTCAGATATAATAGTCATTCCAAGCAAGACAAGCAACTCTGGCTATATTCTGAGGTGCTACTCTCCTATCTCTCTGTTCCCTCCCCCACCCTCCCCAGGCGGCTTCATTAACATCCGAATAGCCTGAGCCAGAGGGAGAACTCTGATAGGGATCTGACTGCATTTTTTTTTTTAGCGGATTTTCTGGAAAAACTAGTTTCCCAGTGATGGCTCGGAGACAACAATCCATATCAAACCACTTAAAGAAGCAGACCGTGACAGCTTCTCCAACCCCCCAAACAAAAGAATCAAAACCTTTCCCAAATGAAGATACAATCTTGGAATTATCAGATACAGAATACAAAAAACTAATTTACAGAATGCTTAATGATATCACAAATGAAATTAGGATAACTGCAGAAAAAGCAAAGGAACACACTGATAAAACTGTTGAAGAACTCAAAAAGATTATTCAAGAACATACTGGAAAAATTAATAAGTTGCAAGAATCCATAGAGAGACAACATGTAGAAATCCAAAAGATTAACAATAAAATAACAGAATTAGACAACGCACTAGGAAGTCAGAGGAGCAGACTCGAGCAATTAGGATGCAGACTGGGACATCTGGAGGACCAGGGAATCAACACCAACATAGCTGAAAAAAAATCAGATAAAAGAATTAAAAAAAATGAAGAAACCCTAAGAATTATGTGGGACTCTATCAAGGATAACCTGAGGGTGATTGGAGTCCCAGAACAGGGAGGGGGGACAGAAAACACAGAGAAAATAGTTGAAGAACTCCGGACAGAAAACTTCCCTGACATCATGAAAGACGAAAGGATAGCTATCCAAGATGCTCATCAAGAAGGATAACCTGCGGGTGATTGGAGTCCCAGAATAGGGATGGGGGACAGAAAACACAGAGAAAATAGTTGAAGAACTCCTGACAGAAAACTTCCCTGACATCATGAAAGACGAAAGGATAGCTATCCAAGATGCTCATCGAACCCCATTTAAGATTGATCCAAAAAGAAAAACACCAAGACATATTATCATCAAACTCACCAAAACCAAAGATAAACAGAAAATTTTACAAGCAGCCAGGGAGAAAAGAAAGGTTTCCTTCAAGGGAGAATCAATAAGAATATGTTCTGACTACTCAGCAGAAACCATGCAGACAAGAAGGGAATGGGATGACATATACAGAACACTGAAGGAGAAAAACTGCCAGCCAAGGATCATATATCCAGCAAAACTCTCTCTGAAATATGAAGGCGAAATTAAGATATTTACAGACAAACACAAGTTTAGAGAATTTGCAAAAACCAAACCAAAGCTACAAGAAATACTAAAGGATATTGTTTGGTCAGAGAACCAATAATATCAGATATCAGCACAACACAAGGTCACAAAACAGAACGTCCTGGTATCAACTCAAATAGGGAAATCACAAAAACAAACAAATTAAGATTAATTAAAAAAAAAAATACACATAACAGGGAATCATGGAAGTCAATAGGTAAAAGATCACAATAATCAAAAAGAGGGACTAAACACAGGAGGCATTGAACTGCCATATGGAGAGTGATACAAGGCGATATAGAACAATACAAGTTAGGTTTTTACTTAGAAAAATAGGGGTAAATAATAAGGTAACCACAAAAAGGTATAACAACTCTATAACTCAAGATAAAAACCAGGAAAAACGAAACGACTCAACTAGCATAAAGTCAAGCACTATGAAAATGAGGATCTCACAATTTACTAAGAAAAACGCCTCAGCACAAAAAAGTATGTGGAAAAATGAAATTGTCAACAACACACATAAAAAGGCATCAAAATGACAGCACTAATTATCTATAATTACCCTGAATGTAAATGGACTAAATGCACCAATAAAGAGACAGAGAGTCACAGACTGGATAAAGAAACACGATCCATCTATATGCTGCCTACAAGAGACCCACCTTAGACTTAGAGACACAAACAAACTAAAACTCAAAGGATGGAAAAAAGTATATCAAGCAAACAATAAGCAAAAAAGAAGAGGAGTAGCAATATTAATTTCTGACAAAATAGACTTTAGACTTAAATCCACCACAAAGGATAAAGAAGGACACTATATAATGATAAAAGGGACAATTGATCAGGAAGACATAACCATATTAAATATTTATGCACCCAATGACAGGGCTGCAAGATACATAAATCAAATTTTAACAGAATTGAAAAGCGAGATAGATACCTCCACAATTATAGTAGGAGACTTCAACACACCACTTTCGGAGAAGGACAGGACATCCAGTAAGAAGCTCAACAGAGACACGGAAGATCTAATTACAACAATCAACCAACTTGACCTCATTGACTTATATAGAACTCGCCACCCAACTACTGCAAAATATACTTTTTTTTCTAGCGCACATGGAACATTCTCTAGAATAGACCACATATTAGGTCATAAAACAAACCTTTGCAGAGTCCAAAACATCGAAATATTACAAAGCATCTTCTCAGACCACAAGGCAATAAAACTAGAGATCAATAACAGAAAAACTAGGGAAAAGAAATCGAATACTTGGAAAATGAACAATACCCTCCTGAAAAAAGACTGGGTTATAGAAGACATCAAGGAGGGAATAAGGAACTTCATAGAAAGCAACGAGAATGAAAATACTTCCTATCAAAACCTCTGGGACACAGCAAAAGCAGTGCTCAGAGGCCAATTTATATTGATAAATGCACACATACAAAAAGAAGAAAGAGCCAAAATCAGAGAACTGTCCCTACAACTTGAACAAATAGAAAGTGAGCAACAAAAGAATCCATCAGGCACCAGAAGCAAACAAATAATAAAAATTAGAGCTGAACTAAATGAATTAGAGAACAGAAGAACAATTGAAAGAATTAACAAAGCCAAAAGCTGGTTCTTTGAAAAAATTAACAAAATTGATAAACCATTGGCTAGACTGACTAAAGAAATACAGGAAAGGAAACAAATAACCCGAATAAGAAATGAGAAGGACCACATCACAACAGAACCAAATGAAATTAAAAGAATCATTTCAGATTATTATGAAAAATTGTACTCTAACAAATTTGAAAACCTAGAAGAAATGGATGAATTCCTGGAAAAACACTACCTACCTAAACTAACACATTCAGAAGTAGAACAACTAAATAGACCCATAACAAAAAAAGAGATTGAAACGGTAATCAAAAAACTCCCAACAAAAAAAAAGCCCTGGCCCGGACGGCTTCACTGCAGAGTTCTACCAAACTTTCAGAGAAGAGTTAACACCACTACTACTGAAGGTATTCCAAAGCATAGAAAATGACGGAATACTACCCAACTCATTCTATGAAGCCACCATCTCCCTGATACCAAAACCAGGTAAAGACATTACAAAAAAAGAAAATTATAGACCTATATCCCTCATGAACATTGATGCAAAAATCCTCAACAAAATTCTAGCCAATAGAATTCAACAACACATCAAAAAAATAATTCACCCTGATCAAGTGGGATTTATACCAGGTATGCAAGGCTGGTTTAATATCAGAAAAACCATTAATGTAATCCATCACATAAATAAAACAAAAGACAAAAACCACATGATCTTATCAATTGATGCAAAAAAGGCATTTGACAAAGTCCAACACCCATTCATGATAAAAACTCTTACCAAAATAGGAATTGAAGGAAAAGTCCTCAACATAATAAAGGGCATCTATGCAAAGCCAACAGCCAATATCACTCTAAATGGAGAGAACCTGAAAGCATTCCCCTTGAGAACGGGAACCAGACAAGGATGCCCTTTATCACCACTCTTATTCAACATCGTGTTGGAAGTCTTAGCCAGGGCAATTAGGCCAGACAAAGAAATAAAAGGTATCCGGATTGGCAAGGAAGAAGTAAAGTTATCACTATTTGCAGATGACATGATTATATACACAGAAAACCCTAAGGAATCCTCCAGAAAACTACTGAAACTAATAGAAGAGTTTGGCAGAGTCTCAGGTTATAAAATAAACATACAAAAATCACTTGGATTCCTCTACATCAACAAAAAGAACACCGAAGAGGAAATAACCAAATCAATACCATTCACAGTAGCCCCCAAGAAGATACTTAGGAATAAATCTTACCAAGGAGGTAAAAGACCTATACAAAGAAAATTACAAAGCTCTACTACAAGAAATTCAAAAGGACATACTTAAGTGGAAAAACATACCTTGCTCATGGATAGGAAGACTTAACATAGTAAAAATGTCTATTCTACCAAAAGCCATCTATACATTTAATGCACTTCCGATTCAAATTCCAATGTCATATTTTAAGGGGATAGACAAACAAATCACCAACTTCATATGGAAGGGAAAGAAGCCCCGGATAAGCAAAGCACTACTGAAAAAGAAGAAGAAAGTGGGAGGCCTCACCTTACCTGACTTCAGAACCTATTATACAGCCACAGTAGTCAAAACAGCCTGGTACTGGTACAACAACAGACACACAGACCAATGGAACAGAACTGAGAACCCAGACATAGATCCATCCACGTATGAGCAGCTGATATTTGACAAAGGACCAGTGTCAATTAACTGGGGAAAAGATAGCCTTTTTAACAAATGGTGCTGGCATAACTGGATATCCATTTGCAAAAAAATGAAACAGGACCCATACCTTACACCATGCACAAAAACTAACTCCAAGTGGATCAAAGACCTAAACATAAAGACTAAAACGATAAAGATCATGGAAGAAAAAATTGGGACAACCCCAGGAGCCCTAATACAAGGTATAAACAGAATACAAAACATTACCACAAATGATGAAGAGAAACCCGATAACTGGGAGCTCCTAAAAATCAAACAGCTATGCTCATCTAAAGACTTCACCAATAGAGTAAAAAGACCACCTACAGATTGGGAAAGAATTTTCAGCTATGACATCTCCGACCAGCGCCTGATCTCTAAAATCTACATGATTCTGTCAAAACTCAACCACAAAAAGACAAACAACCCAATCAAGAAGTGGGCAAAGGATATGAACACACATTTCACTAAAGAAGATATTCAGGCAGCCAACAGATACATGAGAAAATGCTCTCGATCATTAGCCATTAGAGAAATGTAAATTAAAACTACGATGAGGCATTAATCCAAAAAACACAAAATAAAAATGTTGGAGAGGCTGCAGAGAGATTGGAACTCTCATACACTGCTGGTGGGAATGTCAAATGGTACAACCACTTTGGAAATCTATCTGGCGTTATCTTAAACAGTTAGAAATAGAACTACCATACAACCCAGAAATCCCACTCCTAGGAATATACCCTAGAGATACAAGAGCCTTCATACAAACAGATATATGCACACCCATGTTTATTGCAGCTCTGTTTACAATAGCAAAAAGTTGGAAGCAACCAAGGTGTCCATCAACGGATGAATGGGTAAATAAATTATGGTATATTCACACAATGGAATACTACGCATCTATAAAGAACAGTGACGAATCTCTGAAACATTTCATAACATGGAGGAACCTGGAAGGCATTATGCTGAGCGAAATGAGTCAGAGGCAAAAGGACAAATATTGTATAAGACCACTATTATAAGATCTTGAGAAATAGTAAACCTGAGAAGAACACATACTTTTGTGGTTACGAGGGGGGGAGGGAGGGAGGGTGGGAGAGGGTTTTTTATTGATTAATCAGTAGATAAGAACTGCTTTAGGTGAAGGCAAAGACAACACTCAATACATGGAAGGTCAGCTCAATTGGACTGGACCAAAAGCAAAGAAGTTTCCGGGATAAAATGAATGCTTCAAAGCTCAGCAGAGCAAGCGCGGGGGTCTGGGGAACATGGTTTGAGGGGACTTCTAAGTCAATTGGCAAAATAATTCTATTATGAAATCATTCTGCATCCCACTTTGAAATGTGGCGTCTGGGGTCTTAAATGCTAACAAGCGGCCATCTAAGATGCATCAATTGGTCTCAACCCACCTGGAGCAAAGGAAAATGAAGAACACCAAGGCCACACGACAACTAAGAGCCCAAGAGACAGAAAGGGCCACATGAACCAGAGACCTACATCATCCTGAGACCAGAAGAACTAGTTGGTGCCCGGCCACAATCGATGACTGCCCTGACAGGGAGCACAGCAGAGGACCCCTGAGGGAGCAGGAGATCAGTGGGATACAGACCCCAAATTCTCATCAAAAGACCAAACTTAATGGTCTGACTGAGACTGGAGGAATCCCGGCGGCCATGCTCCCCAGACCTTCTGTTGACACAGGACAGGAACCATCCCCGAAGAGAACTCATCAGAAATGAAAGGGACTGGTCAGCGGGTGGGAGAGAGACGCTGATGAAGAGTGAGCTAATTATATCAGGTGGACACTTGAGATTGTTTTGGCAACTCTTGTCTGGAGGGGGGATGGGAGGATAGAGAGAGAGGGAAGCAGGCAAAATTGTCAAGAAAGGAGAGACTGAAAGGGCTGACTCAAGAGGGGGAGAGTAAGTGGGAGCAGGGAGTGAGATATATGTAAACTTATATGTGACAGACTGATTGGATTTGTAAACGTTCACTTGAAGCTTAATAAAAGTTACTAAAAAAAAAAAAAAAAAGAGTGTTAGGAATTACAAATTTAATTATTTCCTCGGGAATATCTTTATTCACTAGCAAAGACTTCAATACCTATAGAGATAATCTATATGCCTGGCTGAAAAGACTCCAAATGGTAAAGATGTTAATTTCATCATAATTAATTTGATATCTTTTAAAGTAATATCCATTAAAACTGGAATAGGACATGTTCTACAATTTGACAAAACAAACTTTCAAAGTTGATCTGGAAGAATAAGTGTGAGATTTTTTATGATAATTTTGAAAAGATTAGTGAGGGGGAACACTACATCAGATTTTGTCATGGACTGAATTGTGGCCCCCCCACCCCGCAAAAAAAAGCGTGTCAACTTGCCTAGGCCACAATTTCCAGTATTATATGGTTGTTCTCCATTTTGTGATCTGATGTAATTATTCTCCATCTTGTGATGTGTTGTAAATCCTAACTGGTACATGTTAACGAGGCAGGATCACTGTGGGGTGTATCCTGAGTCACAGTCTTAGAAGAGGTTGTGACTCAAGTCATGCCCTTACACAGGTCACACTTTTGCTTAGTCACATCTTTTATCTTAACAAAAGACAAGAGAGAGAAGTGAGTAGAGAAGGGACCTTACTACCACCAAGAAAGAAGAGGCAGGAGCAGAGCTCATTCTTTGGACCTGCGGTCCCTGCGCTGAGAACCTCCTAGACTCAGGGGATGACTGATGCCAGGATACACGGAGACCTCCAAGGCATGCCAGGTCCACAGATGTTGAGAGGGGACGAGGACCCTCCCCCAGAGCTAACACAGGGAGAAAGCCTTATCCTAGAGCTAGCACCCTGAATTCGAACTTTTAGCCTCCTAGTACTGTTATAGCAGTACTAGATAACTGAGACAGATTTTAAAATGTATTTTAAAGCCTTAGTAATTAAAACTGCATGACAGTGATGCCAGAATTGAAAGACTGATGAAAGACGATATAAAAATATTAAAAACTGACCCTAAGTCCCATGGATTTATAAGAATTTAGTCTATGATAAAGGTGTCATTTCAAGTAAGTAGTGAAAGGATGAATTTATCAATATATGGTGGTAAAACTACCAGTTAAATGTTTGTGAAGAAAATTAAATCCTTCATGTTTTATACAAAAGTAAATGTCAAGTGATAAAAAGAGCTAAATGTGAAAAAGAAAGATGTAGACCATCACAGGGGAATAATCAAATAAATTATGATACATTTTTATCATATATTATCATTCTTACCAAGGTAATTCTGTATGTACTGATGACAAGGTATCCCAGATACATTAAGAGAAAAAGTTACAAAATTAAATATATAACAAGTTGTCACTTATGTAAAACCACAACTTGCATGTGTACATTATTTGTAAACGCATAAGAAAATGTCTAAAAGGATAACCAGAGTATTGATACCAGTCTTACCTATGGATAGAAGAATGGAATTTGATAAGAAAAGGTGGTCATGTGAAGAGAGGCTTTTATTTCTGAACCATTATACTACTAGTTTCTTTGAATAATTTAAAATAAGTAGATTATTACTTCTGAAATTTAACAGAATCCTGTAAATTCTTCAGAAAAAAAGTGGATATTTGATAACCTTAGAGGCTGAAAAACCTCTTTATGCATGATTTACAAAGGCATAGCCATAAAGAAAAGACAGATTTAACTGTTCTTTCGATATATGGCAAGAGACCATAAACAACATAGATGTTAACAACAAACATTAAGGACTAATAATCTGAGTATATATGAGCAGTTAAAAAATAACAGATAAAACTGGTAAGAAATATAAACAAATGCTAACCTCCTTCAATATGCAAATAAGTACAAATTAAAGCAGTTAGGAAGTAACACTTAGGAAGAACAGTTCAGCCATATCCGATTGGAAAAGATAAAAAGAAAATGATAACATCTCAGGCAGATAAAGGTCAAGGGAAACAGTATACAACTATTTCTGTATAACGTCAGCAGAAGTGAAAACTAGTGTGCCTCTCAGGGGGGCAAATTAACAATGTATGTCAAAAGTCTTAAAATACGCTTAGCCTTTGGCTCACTGATTCTACTTATAGGAATTTATCTCACTGCAGTTTCAATTTGTATTTCTCTTACTGTGAATGACGTTATGATGTGAATGAGACTGAGCACGAGCAAAAGAAAAGCCATTTACACAATATCAGTACACCTTCAGGAAAAGAATCTAGTGGGACACACTTCAAAAGGATTAAATGATCTTTTTTTAGGTGACTTTTGATTTTGGAAAAACATTAAAATATAATTATCAAAACTACGAAGAAAATAAATTTATCATGCTAAAATATTTAATAGTTAAGAAATATAATTGAACTTAGAATGTATTTGATGACAGGATAAAAAGTTGAGTGCACGGAGAAGATAGTGTGACAGTAAAAATAATTCCAGCAACACAGGTCTTTAAGGACTAAATACATAATCTCTCTGGGCTTTAATTTCCTCACCTATAAAGTGAGGGGCTTGAATTAGATTATGACATCTCCTTTGCTTCTTAATTACTTATAGTCTGGGACAGCTATAAACAAGTGCAGTTTTTTTTTTAAAGAACAGAAAAAAGCAGGTCTTATACAGTGAAAAGGGAAAGGAGTTAAGGTTAACTGAAACATTAACCTATATAGATATACTACAGCTACACAAAGTTAATTTCCTCTACTCAGGAATTACCTTTTATTATTCTCTTGCTCTTCCTCTGGTAACGGCTTCTGCTTTTTCCTGGATTGTTCTTCTAACAGCCAACTTTTCCTCTTCAATCCCTTCTTATGTTCTGGGTTCAGGTTTACACTCTGAACAACAGCCTCGATGACATCTGTAACTGTATCAGGACCTAGATGCAATGCCCCTTCTTCTTCATTCAATTCTGGGCTGACAAACTCGGCAGCCTGGAACGCTTGCGTTGACACCACAGCCTGGAGGGGACATTTCCGAGGCCGACCCGGTCTGCGTTTCACAAAGTTATTCCCTGTCCTGGCCTGCCTTTGAAGTTTTTTGGCTTTTAAAATTTTATTGACATGGTCCAGGTTTTTCTTCGTGGCCAAGATTTTGTCATAATTGCACATTTTCCGAGCTTGGCGCTGCATAGCTTCCACTACACTTCTCTTGATATGATGGGGTGAACAGCTGCTTGGCAACTTTTCAGGAATGAGCGCGATGTTATTAGGACTGCAAGAGTCACTGGGGACTGCAGGCACTAGAGGGCCGTCTGGTTTTCCCAGGGTTCGCTCCTTGCTATGACTACGGCCTGGACTGGAGGAAGGTGGTGCAGAAGCAGTGGCAACCACAGCATCAATATCGTTTTCCACAGGTTCTTGGTCCTCATGTTGCACCATCCGCTGTAGCAGACTATCCACAGAGTCATCCACAGAAGCTCCCAACCTTGGACTTCGAGAGGGAACTCCGTTCACTAAAAAAGGAAGCAAATCACAGATAAAAACTGAATATAGCTAGTCATTTAGGGAAAAATTTTTTTTACATAGTATAAAAAACAAGAAATATGGCTCTATTTTCTACAACAAGATTAAATATCATAATACCATCCATAGCTGTCTTTGACAGATAGTGGTGTTGTTCGGTGCCGTCCAGTCACTTCTGACTCCCGGCAACCCTACGTACAACAGGACCTAACACTGTCCGCTCCTGCACAACTGGTACTATGTTTCAGCCCACTGTTGTAGCCACTGTGTCAATCCATCTTGCCGGGGGTCTTCCTCTTCTTCACTTACCCTCTACCAAGCATTATGTCCCTCTCCAGGGACTCAACTAATTTTTAATTTTTCTGAATAAGCTACATTACAGTTAGCATGATAAAATAAAAACTGGCCCATATTTGCCTAAAAATATATGGATTGAAAAAAACAAACCCCAGTTCTCACTCTGTGAGATGAGAGGTAGTAAGAAAAAATTTCTTGAAAAATTAAGGTCCAGTTAAATTAAAGGACTTGGTAATTAAATGTTGGATAAAGAGCTTTAATTACAGCCGGAATTTCCAGTTTAGTGCTTTTTCTGACAATATTTTAAGAGGCGAAGCTCTCTTCTTGGGGAAAGCTTTAAAAATGAGAACAGACAATCATTTGTATAAACTAGTTTAGAAAGAGTATATGTTGAAGGAAGATTAGGAACTAAGTGAGCTTAGATAAACCTTGTTATTTTAGTGGCCCAATGATTTGGTGATGTTTCATGTAAAGCAGAATATCACACTTTATTAAATTAGGTCCCCTATTAAGAATTATCACAATACTTTCTCTTTTCCTAATACTAATCACATTTCTAATTATTGGTTTAAAGTTGTAATTCTCAAGCAATGAAACATGAAGGCAGGGAGTGTATTCATCAAAGCCACACTGTATTTCCAATGACCAGGGCATAAAAAAAGTTAAAAAGTAGCTGAAGAATGAATCCTGAGCTCAAAATTCTGAAAATTATTTTGATTCCTCTTCTGCTTCATCAATAGCTCTGAGGCACCAAATGTATTTAAGCCTTGAGATTAATTTAAAACAAAATCTTAAAACATGTACATTGTTTGAAGCCTCCTTCCTGAGCCACTCACCTAGAGCTGCTGTTGTCACCGTCCAGTTGATTCCAAATCATGGTGACCTCATGTGTACAGAGCAGAACTGCTCAATAGGGTTTTCAAGGCTGTGACTTTTTTGTTAATTTAAATACTTTATTATATTTTCGGTGAAAGTTTACACAGCAGATGAGGTTCCTATTTAACAATTTCTACACAATTTGTTCAGTGACATTGGTTACATTTTTCACAGTGTGTTATGTTTCTCATTATTTCTGTTCTGGTTTCCAGTAATCAAGTTTCCCCGCCCCCTTGTCTTCTCGTCTTTGCTTGAGAGTAAATATTGACTGTTTGGTCTAATATAGGTATTTTTTAAAGGAGCACAGTACTCACGAGTGATATTGTTTATTTTACGAACCAATCTGTTATGTAGCTAAAGGATTACGTCATGGAATACTTTAAAAGTTTAAAAGTATCTCAGGGCAATAGTCTTGGGGAGTCCTCTGGTCTAGTAAGTCTGGCCTATTAAAGAATTTGAGTTCTGTTCCACATTTTGTATCCATTCTACTAAGATCCATCTAGTGTGTTCCTGATCAGGATAGTCACGAGTAGTAGCTGGCACCATCTAGTTCTTCTAGTCTCAGGGGAGATAAGGCTGTGGTTTCTATAGATGATTAGTCCTACAGACTAGTTTCTTCTCTGAGTCTTTGGTTTCCTTCTTTCTCTTTCACTCCAGAAGCACAGGGACTAAAGTTGTATCTTAGATGGCTGCTCGCAAGCTTTTAAGATCCCAGATGTTACTCACCAAACTAGGATGCAGAACATAAACTATATGTGCTATATTATGCCAACTGAATGAGCTGTCCCATGAAACTCTCGTCCGAAGGCTTTAGACCCAGTAACTCAATCCTGCAAGGTGTTTACACGGTTAAGTCTAATAAGTATCTGTGTTTGTGCCCCATGTGCTTTCCTGTAAATATGAATATATATACACTCCACTTATCAACTATCTTACTATTCCCCACTTATCAACTATCTTGCTATCTGACATTTCACATTTACAACAATAATAAAAAATCTACTACCCAACTATTTTGTGCATTAACGAAGCACGTCTGGTAGTAACGAACGTTGAGGTGCTAGTCAAAAGTAATGCTGGCCGTAACAGTTATTTGTCAACTTGGCTGGGCCATAATTCTCAGTGGTTTGGTAGTTATGTAATATGCAGTCATCCTCCATTTTGGATCTGTCGTGGTCATCAACCATTTTCACATAATGCCAATTTTCACATAATGACCTGGTCTCTGGAACCTAACCATGTTGACAAGTTAGCAGTGGGTGTAGATCCATACACTTACCTATATACACACCTGCACATACATTTACATATGTCCACATATATACACACATATACACACCCATACACTTGTATGCATACATACATACAAATAAAATCATATTCATATTTTTCAGTCATCAGTGTTATTGTTGCAAAGTTGTATATGTCACAGTTATTTACCAAAAACATCTTTTTTTCTTGTGTACTTCTTAGTGACATCATATACTTTGGTCAAGTTGCGTATACTTCATCCACATTTGGTGTTGCCTTTCCCATCAACAAATATAATAAGTGTCTACCATCTACAGAGCAACCTCCCCATCTCTGGTAACCACCAGTGAACAGTGGTTTCAGTGTGTATACCTATTCTTGTCTTTTTATAACAATGAGATCATATAGTATTTGTTCTTTTGTGACTGACTTATTTCACTCAGAATAATGTCCTCCAGATTCATGCACATTGTATTTTGAGAACTCACCATTATTCTTTTATTTTTTTAACTGTACTTTAAATGAAGGCTTATAGAGCAAATTAGTTTCTCATTAAACAATTAACACATGTACTGTTTTGTGACATTGGTTGCCAAACCCATGACATGTCAGCATTTTTCCCTTCTTGATCTTGGGTTCCCTGTTAACAGCTTTCCTGTCCCCTCATGCCTTCTTGTCCTTGCCCCCGGGCTGGTGTGCCCATTTAGTCTCACTTTGTTTCAAAGGCCTACCTAGCCTTTGGACAAACGGTGAACCTCAGGACTGATTTCAATACTGAGTTAAAAGAGTGTCTGGTGACCATACTCTCGGAGTTTCTCCAGTCTCTGTCAGACTAGTAGGTCTGGTCTTTTTTTGTGAGTTAGAATTTTGTTCTGCATTTTTCTTCAGCTCTGTGTGGGACCCTCTATTGTGATCGCTGTAAAAGCTGTCGGTGGTGGCAGCCGGGCTCATCATTATTTTTTATGGCTGCATACTATTCCATTGTATGTACAACGCTGTTCATTCATTCATTGACGGGCCCTTGGGTACATACCCAGAAGTGGGATTGCTGGATCATAAAGTAGGTCTATTTCTACTTTCTGGAGGAAGCACCATACTGTTTTGCATAGAGATTGTACCACTTTACAATCCCAACAGCAGCGAATAAGGGTTTCAATCTCCCCACATCCTCGCCAGCATTTGATGTTTTTTAGTATGTGCCATTTTAGCAGGGGTGAGATGGTATCTCATTGTAGTTTTGATTTGCATGTCTCTAATGGTTAATGATCATGAGCATCCTTTCACGTGTCCACTGGCTGCCTGAATGTCATCTACGGCAAAGTTTATGTCCCCTGCCCATTTTTTAATTGGGTTGTCATTTTCCTGTTATTATTTCAGAAATTAAACCCTTATCAGACATGTTGTTCCCAAAGATTTTTTCTGTCTTTTTACTCTTCTGGTAAAGTCTTCTAATGCGTACAAGTATTTAAGTTTTATGAGATCCCAGTTATTTGACTTTTGATGCTCGTTCAGTAACAGTTGTATCTGAAAATTCATTAAAAAAAAAAATTAGATCCCATAGTTTTGTCCCTGTTTTCTTTCAATAACTTTATGGATTTAGCTTTAACATTCAGGTCTTTGATCCGTTTTGAGCTATTTTTTTGTGGGCTGTGAGCTTTTGGAAGCAGACTGCCAGGCCTGTCTTCTGAGGCTCCTCTGGGTGGGTTCAAACCACCTATCTTTCAGCTAGTACTCAAATGCTTAACCATACGTGCTATCCAGAAATATCACACTTAATCTTCTGAATTGTTTATACCTTTTCCAACTTCTAGCTTGAGAATTTGTTTTTCTTGGTAGTCTTTGCTCTCATGTCTAGCACAGGATGCCGAGTACTATGGTTTAGACATAACCCTTTTTTTGAAAAACTAACTTTACTGAGGTAAAATATGACATAAAATGAACTGAAAGATTTCCATTAGCATTTTTGGTAGTGCAGGCCTGCTGGCAAGAAATTCAGGATTTTGTTTTTCTGATAATTTTTTACTTTGCCTTCCTTTGTGAAGGATATTTTCAGTGCTTACAGAATTTCAAGTTGATGGGATTTTGTTTCAGCACTTCAAACATATCGTTTCACTGTCTTCTGGTTTGCAAAATGTCTGACAGTAACTTTGCTATAACTCATTGCTATGTTCCTTTATATGCAATTAAATTTTTTTTTTTTTGCTGGTTAACTTTAAGATTTTTCTCCTTACTAGCTGTAATCAGAAATTTGCTACCTATATGCCTTGATGTGTGTATCCTGTTTGTTGACGTTTTGGATCTGTGGATTTATACTTTTCATTAAATTTGGAAAACTACTGAACATCACTTCTTCAAATGTTTTCTATTTTTAATTTCCTCCTTATGGGACTTCAATTCCATGCATGTTAGTACTGCTGACATTGTACCACAAGCTGCTGAAGTTCCATTTACATTCTGGCAGTCTATTTTTCTCCCTCTATTTCATTTTAGATAAATTTTATTAGTATTTCTGTAAATTCACTGATTTTTTCTTCTGCAGAATCTAATCTGCTGTTAATCTCATTCAGTGAAATTTTCATTTCAGTTATTATATTTTTCCTCTCTTAAAGGTACATCTGATTTTAAAAAATATTTCCATTACTCTCTTCACTATATGTTTTCCTTTAAATTCTCCAATATTGCTGTTTTAATATTCTTCTCCGCTAGTTCCACCACATGACATTTCTGTGGCAGTTTCAATGAATTTTCTACTCCTTATGAGTAACATTTTCTTGCTTCTTGGAATGTCTACTAATATTTTATTAAATGCTGGACATCATGATGTTACATTTGTTAAGTGCATGGATTTTGCTGTCTTTCTTTAAAAGGTGTTCAGGTTTAAGAGCCAATTAAATTACTTGTCTCGGCGATCTACTTCTGAAAGGTCTCAGCCATTGAAAACCTTATGAAGGGCAGTTCTACTCTAAAACACAAGGGACTGCCATGAGTTGGAATCGATTCGAGGCAAATGGTTTGATTTTTGGAACAATCTGATCCTCTGAGTTCTGTTTTTAAATCTTTATCAGGGCGGGTCTAGTGTAGCCTTCCTTCTAGGGACAGTTCATCCCTACTAAGGTGTGAGCACTTTGGGGTCTCCATAATTGCCTTAAAAACCTTGCCTTAGGGGATCATAAAGGACTCTATACTCTGGATAAGCAAGAGTTCAAATGTTTCACTGGCTGGTGTAAGCTCTGGGAATTTTCCAATTAGAACTCCCTGGTTGTTATCTGTTTGTTGAGTTTCACTCCTGCACACGGTATCCAGTACTCAGCAACGGTTCAACATATAAGGATATTCATCAGATAGGCCTATGAGCCTTTCCAATATTCTTTTTATTCTATACTAATTATCCCTTTTTCCCTCCTCTGTGAACTAATTCTCATCTCCTTACCCTCATAACAGAAATGGGAGGAGGTCTAATAGTAGCAGTAGCAACAACAGAAGGTACTGTTTACTCAAGGACTGCTTCCATGATAGGAGCTTTATGTAACTTTTCTCTAATCCTCACCATTCTACAGGATAAACCGAAGTAGCTTCAATTTATAGTTAAGAAAGCTGTGGCTACAATAGGTTATACAACCTGCCCAATGGTACAGTTAATAAATTGATGAAGCCGAATTCAACCAGATCTACCTCAAAAGCAAATGGTTTTTCCACCACCTAATGATTCTTTCTCTCCTTCTTCCATATATAATGTCCAGCCATGTCATATCTATAACAGCTTTTAAGCTTCAATCTAAAGATTATGGAAGCCTTTTCTGATTAACTTTGCATCATTTCAGCACTTAGGTATTTGTAGCACATTACTTTACAATCACTAACACATTTTACTATTCATCTCGAGTTAAACTAATTGTAAGTAACACAAGTTACTTGGTATTAAGGACTGTCTCTTCCCATTTTTTAGGCCAAATATAGTTCCCTGAATACAGCTGAAAAAACCCATTACCAGCGAGTCAATTCCTACTCATAGCGACCCTATAGAACAGAGCAGAACTGACCCATAGAGTTTCCAAGGAGTACGTGGAGGATTTCAACTGCTGACCATTTGGTTAGCAGCTGTAGCTCTTAGCCACTACACCAACAGGGTTTCCCTGAGTACAGCAGGTGCTCAACAATATAAATTACAAACAGACTATCTCTTTCATCAGTGTAATGATATTGGCAAATAAGCTAAAGAAATATGAAGAACTACTGCAAGGGTTTAGTTTCACAGAAATTCTAAATTACTATGGATATGTGCCTTAACTATAAAGTTTTCTAGGTTAAGACAAAACTCTTAGAAAAGAGAAAATAGATAAACAAAAAGTTATCTTAAAAGCTACAAATAAAAGATTTATAAAATAGAAATCAACTTTAATAGAGGGTATCTGAAAATATTCCATTCCTCTTTGCGTTTTTTAAAAATTAATTAATAATACAAAAATTATACACACCTTGCTATGTACTTCTAGCTGTTCTCCCCCTAATGAGACAGCACATTTCTCCTCTTCTCCCTGTATTCCCCATGTCCATTCAACCAGCTCCTGTCCCCTTTTTCCTTCTCATCCTGCCTCCAGACAGGAGACGCCCACATAGTCTTCTGTGTCTACTTGAGCCAAGAAGCTCACTCCTCACCAGTATCATCTTATAGTCCAGTACAATCCCTGTCTGTAGAGTTGGCTTCGGAAATGGTTCCAGTCTTGGGCTAACAAAGGGTCAGGGACCATGACCTCCAGGATCCCAACAGTCTCAGTCAGACCAGTAAGCCTGGTCTTTTTATGAGAATTTGAGATCTGCATCCCCCTGGTCTCCCGCTCTAGCCGGGATTCTCCGTTGATTTCCCTGTTAGGGCAGTGATTGGTGGTAGCCGGGCACCATCTAGTTCTTCTGGTCTCAGGGTGACGGAGTCTCTGGTTTATGCATCCCTTTGTCTCTCGGGCTAATCTTTACCGCATGTCTTTGGTGTTCTTCATTCTCCTTTGATCCAGGTGGGTTGAGACCAATTGATACATCTTAGATGGTTGCCTGCTAGCGTTTAAGACCCCAGATGCCTCTCACCAAAGTGGGATGCAAGAACGTTTTCTTAAAACATTTTGCTATGCCAGTTGACCTAGATGACCCCAGAATCCATGCTCCCCAAACCCCGGCCCCTGCTACTCTGGTCTTTGAAGCATTTGGTTGTATTTAGGAAATTTCCTTGCTTCTGTGTCCAGTTTAGTATTCAGTCCAGTTATGCTGACTTCTCCTGTACTGTGTGTTATCTTTCCCTTCACCTAAAATAGTTCTAGTCTACTAATTAGTGAATACCCCTATCCCTCTCTACCCACCCTCGTAACCATCAAAGACTATTTTCTTCTCTGTTTAAACTTTTTCCAGAGTTCTTCTAATAGTGGTCTCATACAGTACTTATCCTTTTGCAACTGACTAATTTCACTCAGCATAATGCCTTCCAGATTCCTCAACGTTATGACATGTTTCACAGATTCATCATTGTTCTTAATTGTTGCGCACTATTCCACTGTGTGAATATACCACAATTTATTTATCCATTTATCCGTTGATGGCACCTTGGTTGCTTCCATCTTTTTGCTACTGTAAACAGAGCCGCAATGAACATGGGTGTATATATCTGTTTGTGTGAAGGCTATTACTTCTCTAGGATACATTCCACGGAGTGGAACTGCCGGGTTGTATGGTAATTCTATTTTTAGCTTTTTAAGAAAGCACCAAATCGATTTCCAAAGCGGTTGTACCAGTTTACATTCCCACCAGCACTGTGTTTCCAAAGCGGTTGTACCAGTTTACATTCCCACCAGCACTGTGTAAGTGTTCTAGTCTCTCTACAACCTCTCCAACATTTAATATTTTGTGTTTTTTGGATTAATGCCAGCCTTGTTGGGGTGACATGATATCTCATTATAGTTTTGATTTGCATTTCTCCAATAGGTAATAATCATAAGCATTTCCTCATGTATCTACTAGCCACTTCGATGTCTTCTTTGGTCAAGTGCCTGTTCATGTCCTTTGCCCATTTTTTAATTGGGTTATTAGTCTTTCCGTTGCTGAGTTTTTGCACTATCAGGCAGAATTTAGAGACCAAGATGCTGATCAGAATTGCCATAGCTCAAAACCTTTTCCTGATCTGTAGGTAATCTTTCTACTCTTTTGGTGAAGTCTTTGGATCAGCACAGGTGTTTGTGCATTGTTAGTAATGTTCTGTATACTGTTTATGCCATGTATTAGGGATCCTAGTGTTGTCCCTATTTTTTCTTTCATGATCTTTATCATTTTAGATTTTATATTTAGGTTTTTGATCCATTTTGAGTCAGTTTTTGTGCATGGTGTAAGGTATGGGTCTTGTTTCATTTTTTTTGCAGATGGATATCCAGTTATGCCAGCACGATTTGTTTTCCCCCATTTAACTGACTTTAGGCCTTTTTGTTAAATATCAGCTGCTCATATGCAGATGGATTTATGTCTGGATTCTCAATTCTGTTCCACTGGTCTATGTATCTGTTGCTGCACCAGTACCAGGTTGTTCTGACTACTGTGGTGGTATAATATGTGCTAAAACCTGGTAATGTGAGGCCTTCCACTTTGTTCTTTTTTTCAGTAATGCTTTATTTATCTGGGGCCTCTTTCCCTTCCATATGAAGTTGGTGATTTGTTTCTCCATCTCATTAAAAAATGCCATTGGAATTTGGATTGGAATTGCATTGCATCTATAGATGGCTTTTGGTAGAACAGACATTTTTACAATGTTAAGGTATATTTTTTCACTTATGTAGGTCTTTTGGTTTCCTGCGGTAGTGTCATGTAGTTTTCTTTGTATAGGTCTTTTACGTCTCTGGTAAGATTTATTCCCACGTATTTTATCTTCTTGGGGGCTACTGTAAATAGTGTTGGTGATTTCCCCTCCTGTGTTCTTTTTGTTGGTGTAAAGAGGAATCCAACTGATTTTTGTATGTTTATCTTGTATCCTGATACTCTGCTGAACTCTTCTATTAGTTTCAGTAGTTTTCTTGAGGATTCTTTAGGGTTTTCTGTGTATTAGATCATGTCATCTGCAGACAGAGATACTTTTAACTGTTCCTTACCAATCTGGATGCCCTTTATTTCTTTATCTACCTCCAGCATAATGTTGAATAAGAGTGGTGATAAAAGGCATCCTTGTTTGCTTCCTGTTCTCAAGGGGGAATGCTTTCAGGCTCTCTCCATTTAGGATAAGGTTGGCTGTTGGCTTTGTATAAATGCCCTTAATTATGTTGAGGAATTTTCCTTCTATTCCTATTTTGCCGAGAGTTTTTATCATGAATGAGTGTTGGACTTTGTCAAATGCTTTTTCTGCATTAACTGATGAGATCATGTGGTTCCTGTGTTTTATGTATATGATGGATTACATTGACTGTTTTTCTAATTTGAACTATCCCTGGATACCTGGTATGAATCCCACTGGTCATGGTGGATTATTTTTTTGATATGTTGTTGAATTCTACTGGCTAGAATTTAGTTGGGCATTTTTGCATCTATCGTTACGGAGTTTTTACCTGATTTTGGTATCAGGGTTATGGTCACTTCATAGAATGAGTTTGGGAGTATTCCATCCTTTTCTATGCTTTGAAATAGGTTTCGTTAGTAGTGGTGTTAACTTTTCTCTGAAAGTTTGGCAGAATTCTCCAGCGAAGCCATCAGGGCCAGGGCATCTTTTTGTTGAGAGTTTTTAAATTATGTTTCCAATCTCTTCTTTTGTTATGAGTTTATTTAATTGTTCTACCTCTGTTTATGTGAGTTTAGGTAGGTAGTGTGTTTTTAGAAATTTGTCCATTTCCTCTAGGTTTTCGAATGTTAGAGTACAATTTTTCACAGTATTCTGTTATGATTCTTTTAATTCCAGTTGAGTCTGTTGTGATAGCGCCCATCTCATTTCTTATTCCGGCTATTTGCTTCTTCTCCTGTTTTTCTTTTGTCAGTTTGGCCGATGGTTGATTGATTTTGTTAATGTTTTAAAAAAACCAGCTTTTGGTCTTGTTGACCCTTTTAATTGTTTTTCTGTTGTCCATTTCATTTAATTCTGTTGTAATTTTTATTATTTGCTTTCTTCTGGTGCTCAAGAGTTTCTTTTGTTGATCTCCTTCTATTTGTTCAAGTTGTAGGGATAATTCTTTGATTTTGGCCCTTTCTTCTTTTCGGATGTGTGCATTTATTGCTATAAATTGACCTTGAACACTGCTTTAGCTGTGTCCCAACAATTCTGATAGGAAGTTTTTTTATTCTCATTTGATTCTATGAATTTCTTTATTCCGTCCTTAGTTTCTTCTATAATCCAATCGTTTTTAAGCAAGGTGTTATTCGGTTTCCATGCATTTGATTTCTTTTCCGTTTTTTCTGTTATTGATTTCTAGTTTCATGGCTTTATTGTCAGAGAAGATGCTTTGTAATATTTTGATGTTTTGGATTCTGTGAAGGCTTGCTTTATGACCTAACATGTAGTCTATTTTAGAGAATGTTCCATGTGCGTTGGAAAAGAAAGTATACATGTCTGCTGTTGGGCAGAGTGTTCTGTTTACGTCTATGAGGTCAAGTTGGTTGATTGCGGCATTTAGATCTACTGTGTTTTTATTGAGTTGCTTTCTGGATGTTCTGTCCTTCACTGAAAGTGGTGTGTTGAAGTCTCCTATTATTATCGTGGAGCTATGTATCTCACTTTTCAATGGTGTTAGTTTGTTTTATGTATATCAAAGCCCTGTCCTCAGGTGCGTAAATATTTAATATGGTAATATCCTCCCAGTATACTGTCCCTTTAATCATTATGTAGTGCCCTACCTTATCTTTGTGGTGGTTTTAACGTTAAAGTCTGTTTTGTCATAAATTAGTATTGCCACTCCCGCTCTTTTGTTGATTGTTGTTTGCTTGATATACTTTTTTTCCATCCTTTGTGTTTTAGTTTATGTCTTTTAAGTCTAAGGTGTGTCTCTCATAGGCAGCATATACATGGATCGTGTTTTTTTATCCATTCTGCAACTCTCCATCTCTTTATTGGTGCATCTTGTCCAGTTACATTCAGCATGATTATGGATAGGTATGAGTTTAGTGTTGTCATTTTGATGTCTTTTTTTGTGTGATGTTGACAGTTTCTTTTTCCCTTTAATTTTTGGTGCTGAGTAGTTTTTTTTTTTTTTTAATAAATTGTGCTTTCCTCTTTTTCATTGTTGTTGATTATATTTTTGCTGAATCTTTATGTTTTTCTGGTATTTTATTTTGATGTGTAGGGCTGTTAGTCTCCTTTGTGGTTACCATATCATTTACCTGTATTTTTCTAAGTTTAAACCAAACTTTTATCTCCCTATATCACTGTGACTTCCTCTCCATATGAAAGATCTATTACTACATTATTCACACCCTCTTTACTGATTTAATGCTGTCAACTTTTATATAATGGTATCACCATTTCTGTTTTGAGCTTTTTTTTTTTTTTTTAATCTTGATTTATTTTTGTTATTTCCCTATCAGGGTTGATATGTGGTTTCTTTGTCCTATATTCTAGTTTCTAGTTTTGGGTTGTTATCTGATGTTACTGATTTTCTAACCAGAGAACTCCCTTTGGTATTTCTTGTAGTTTGGTTTGGTTTTTGCAAATTTCCTAAACATCTGTGAATCTGGAAATGTCCTAATTTTACCTTCATATGTGAGAGACAATTTTGCTGGATATATGATTCTTGGCTGGCAATTTTTTTCCTTCCAGGCTTTATATATGTTGTCTCATTGCCTTCTTGCCTACATGGTTGCAGCTGAATAGTCCAAGCTTATTCTGTTGACTCTCCTTTGTAGGTGACTTTTTGTTTATCCCTAGTTGCTCTTAAATTTTTTTCTTTATCTTTGGTTTTGGCAAGTTTGATTATAACTTGTCTTGGTGACTTTCTTTTGTGATCTATCTTGTATAGGGTTCGATGAGCATCTTGGATAGATAACTTCTCATCTTTCACGATATTGGGGAAGTTTTCTGCCAACAAATCTTCAACAATTTTCTTTGTATTTTCTGTTTTCCCTCCCTGTTCTGGTACTACAATCACTTGTAAGTTATTTCTCTTTATAGAGTCCCACATGATTCTTAGGGTTTGTTCACTTTTAAAAATTCTTTTAACTGATTTTTCTTCGACTATATTGTTACCAAGTGTTTTATCTTCAGTCTTGCTAATTCTGACTTCCACTTCCTCAATCATGCTCCACTGACTATCTATTGAGTTGTCTAATTCTAAAATTTTATTGTTAATCTTCTGAATTTCTGATTGTTGTCTCTCCATGGATTCTTGTGGCCTATTATATTTTTCATTATGCTCTTGAATAACCTTCTTAATTCCACAACTGCTGTATCTGTGTGTTCCTTGGCTTGTTCTGCGTTTTGCCTGATCTACTTCTGGATCTCTTGAAGAGTTCTGTATATTAATCTTTTGTATTCTACATCTGATAATTCCAGGAATACTTCTTTATCTGGAAGATTCCTTGTTTCTTTGTTTTGGGAGTTTGTTGAGGTGATCATGGTCTGCTTCTTTAAGTGATTTGATATTGACTGTTGTCTCTGAGCCATCTGTAATTTATGGTATTAATTTATTTTATGTTTGCTTACTGTGTCCTAGCTTCTTCCTTTGTTTTGTGTCGACATACCCAAATAGGCTACTTGAGTGAGCTAAGTTGATTACTGGAGCCTCTGAAGCTCTAATGTCCTGTCACCAGATGGCTAGAGCTGTTACCAGGTATACAAGCCCTGGAGTCTATTCAGTATTCTTGTATGGATTCAGTTTAGGTGTCCAGGTAACTGATCACCAAGTGTGTGGCACAGGCTCTCACCTATAATCTTAGTCATCCTCGTATTATTAAGTTCCAAAGACCCAGTAAGATACTGAACACCTCCAGAAAAGACTAACAAGATTTCGTTCATCAATCTCCTAACATTTTTGTTATCATAGGCTCATGGCATTATGACAATGACTGCAGTTGTCATGATCCCCTTGGATTTATTTCAAAACGGGAACATTAGTTCAAGGACATGCCATGTGGAGTCTTTCCAAAAAAGAAAATTATTATTTGCCTCTACAGTTGTTTATATATTTTCATTTACTAAACATAGTCTAGAGATACTCCTTTGAATATATCTATAAGGTTACAGCATGGCTCTGGTTCAGTTACTTACCTTTAAATTGCAAAAATAAAGGCCATTAATTCCCGTGTTGTTAGAGTAAATGGGAATGCTAGGTCAACCAAGATCAATGATACTTTGATCACAAAAAGCTAAGGCTTGCACTTAATGAAAATTCTTCTCTAGAGTATATGGATTTGGCTCTGCAGGGCATGTGGGGGCACTACGAATTTAAGATGAATTTTAGCTTTTTATGGGTCTCACATGCAATATAAATTCTACATTCAAACTGTATGAGAATGGAGGGTTTGTACAACTTGTGGTCAGGAACTCTCTTTTTTCCCTACTCCTATCAAAACCTAAACTAAAACAAGGGAACTATCTTCTTTGGTAATAGGTTTATTTCTATTTGCTGTTTTACTGATAGTGTCATATTTTAGGGATTCCAGCTTTATGCAGGGAATTCTGATGTGATCTTCTGTTCTGTTAGAGCCCTAGGCTTTACCCTTTGTCTCTTGCATCTGGATGTGTTCCACTAACTAGGCTCTAAGCTATCAGGGGAGCCCTGGGGGCACAGTGGTTAAGAGCTCGGCTACTAACTGGAAGACCAGCAGTTGGAACCTACCAGACGCTCCGTGAGAAACCTGTGACAGTCTGCTTCCATAAAGATTACAGCCTTTGAAACCCTAAGGGACAGTTCTAGTCTGTCCTATAGGGTTGTTATGAATTGGAATTGACTTGATGGCAACAGGTTTAAGCCACCAGGAATGAATCATATGTCAGTTAGCTCCAGTGCTCTTTATATCTGTCATTCGAGCTTTCTGAAAGTTTCTCTTTTCCTAATGTTTGCCTTACTTCAAAGTTTAGCCATGCTTTAAGAAATGTTTTTTATAATTTACCTAGAATTTTAGGTTTCAAGTACCAAAGAATCTGTTTGCTCTGCATATCTAACTACCACATTGCTGGAAATGAGGAGCTTTCATTTACTACAGTTCATCTGAATTCTAATGGTCCCCTTTTCTAGTCCTAAGCCCCCAAAATGCTTTTATTCCCCACCACCAAACTTTTTTTCCCCCAATAAACTCATCTGACAATTTTCTGTCTCTATCTTTCTTGACCTCTTTGTGATATCTGATGCCGTTGACTACTCTTTTCGACTCTATTCTCTTCTTAGGCTTCCATGACACATACTCTTTGATCTTTGCTATTGAAGTCTCTTTAAGCAACATCTTTTCTTTCACTTTCCTCACCTCAAATAATGCTAATGTTTCTTAGGTCTCCATTCTTGTCACCTCACTTTACATTTTCTCCTTGGGTGATCTCATTCACTTCCGGATTCAAGTTTAATTTATAAGTTGCTAGATATGTATATCTAGCATAGACGTCTATCAAACTATAAACCACTATTTCCAAATGTCTACTCAACATCTCATCTCCACAGCCCAAAGATGCTTCAAATTTAACATATGTAAATATTAACTCATTGTCCACTACTCCATTTTCATGTTTTCTTTGCCAAATTCCATTCTCTACATAGTAATGCTCTAGCATTTTTTCCTAAAATGCACACATGGTAGAGTATATTATTATGTACAAATATTTGCTGCCCTTCTCCAGGGGAGGATTATTCTTCCCAGCCCCACTGACATCAGATTTAACCATGTGATCTGCTCTGGCACTGAAATACAAAAAGTAACATGTATCACTTCTGGGCAGAAATTTTAAGAGCCAGTTAGTGTTTTGCTATGTGCCTTTTGCCCTGCGTCATGGGATAAACAACATTCCCTGTACAGGTTGCTCTGTCAGTCAGGGTCCTAGAGGGAAGACAACATACAGCAGAGTTGCGGCCAACACGTGATGATCACATACAAAAAAACCCAAACCCGCTGCCATGGAGCCGATTCCGACTCATAGTGACTCCACAGGACAGAGCAGAACTGCCCCATAGGGTTTCCAAAGAGTGGCTGGTACATTTGAACTGCTGACCTTTTGGCTGGCAGCTGAGCTCTTAACCACTGAGCCACCAACATATATAAAAAAACAGCATAAATAAAAAATAAACCTCTGTTGTTTTAAGCTACGAGTATTTTGGGATCCTATCTACAATAAAGTCCCAACTCCTCTGGATGACAAAACATACCACGTATGATATAGTCCAGTACTACCTTCACAGCCTCATTACCTACCACTAACACATAATAAAAATAAATACCCCTTGCATACTAGCCATATCCAATACCTTGTTATTTTCTAAAAACACCTTGTGATTTTACAGTTTTGTGCCTTTCTTTGGATGTGCTATTGTCACTGTGATAACTATTCTTACCCTTTATCTTGTTCCACTTGTCTAATCAAACCCAAGACACAGTAGTGTATGTGTCACTTCCTCAGTGATGTTTTCTTTAGTCAAACCAAGGGGTTAGAACTTAAGTTCCTCTGCGTGTTATACCACTTTGTACATTGTGGTGTCACAGCATTTAACACACGGTTTATAGGTGCCTATGTCTGAATCCTCGAAGGCAGGAACCATTTCTTATTCATTTTGTATGCCCAGTGCCCAGTACTTACAGTAACCCTCAATAAATATTTCATTGAATAAATGGTCTCTTGGTAAGAGAAATTTCATAAATTCAGACACTCTTTTCTTTTGCTCACTAAAGTATTTTGGTGATTTCATATATAAATATGTCCCATCAACATCTCATAGATTTGAAAGAAGGAAACCCAAGAATAAGAGAAGGAACCAAACTATAGGGCCAACTGTGTTCATGAATCATGGCCTCTTCTATCTTGAGACCAGAACTAGTTTGTGCCTGTCCACCACTACTGAACTTTGATCAGGGTCACAATAGGTGGATCCTGATAGAAAGGGACAAAAATGTGGAACAGAAATTCAAATTCTCGAACAATTAAGGCTTATTAGGCCTGTTGAGCCTGGAGAAGTCCCCAAGGCTATTGTCTTGAGCTACTCTTCAAACCTTGAATTGAAATTATCCCTTGAAGTCACCTTCAAACTAAGTAACAGTTCAGCTCAAAAAGTAAAGGTTGCCATCCTTGAGTATTGCTATCTTTTAAAAAATTATCTGTATAAGACCAGATGGACAACAGCTATTTTAAAGTATAAAGAAGAAGGCTGGGGAGCAGGGAGTTTAAGTCAATGAGAGTGAAACAAGAAGAAAAGAAATAACTAAAATGTTGAGACAATGTGAAGAATGTAACCAATGTTAGTGATCATTATGTCCAGGAACTGTTGAATGAGAGCAGGTTTTGCTGTGTACACTTTCAAAATATTATACAAAAATACAATAAAATATTAAAAAAAAAAAAAAACCCACATTCATTAAAAAAGAAATCTCATTCATTTATTCAGTGGTCACTGAACTTTTTTTTGTAAACGGCCAGATAGTAAATATTTTAGGTATTGTAGGCCACGTATGTTCTCTGCCACATAGTCTTCTTTTTCTTCTTTTAAACAATGCTTTAAGAATGTAAAAATAATGGGAATCAGACGAGGATGCCCTTTATTACCACACTTATTCAACATCACACTACAAGTCCTAGCTAGAGCAGTAAGGCAAGAAAAAGAAATAAAGGGTATCCAAATTGGTAAGGAAGAGGTAAAACTATCCCTGTTTGCAGATGATATTATCTTATAAAAGAAAATCCCAAAGAATCTACTAGAAAGCTACTGGAACTAATAGCAGATTTCAGCAAAGTAGTAGGATACAAGATTAACATACAAAAATCTGCTGGATTCCTCTACACCAATAAAGAGAACTTCGAAAAGGAAATCAGCAACTTAATACCATTTACAATAGCCCGCAAGAATATAAAATATTTAGGAATCAATCTAACATGGGCTATAAAAGACCTATACAATGCAAATTACAAAACACTACTGCAACAAACCAAGAGAGACTTAAATAAGTGGAAAAACATACCATGCTAAAAGATAGGAAGACTTAACATTGTGAAAATGTGAATATTACTCACAGCAATCTACAGATACAATGCAATCCTGATCCAAATTCCAACAGCAGTCTTTAACGAGATGGACAATGAAATCAACTGTACATGGAAAGGGAAGAGGCCCTGGAGAAGTAAAGCATTACTGAAGAACAACAAAGTGGAAGGCCTCACAGTACCTGATCTTAGGACCTTATTATACTGCCACAGTAGTCAAAACAGCCTGGTACTGGTACAGCAGCAGACACAAAGACCAATGGATCTGAACTGAGAAGCCAGACATTCAATCCATCCACCTATGAGCAGCTGATATTTGACAAAGGCCCAAAGTCCATTAAATGGGGGAAAAGACAGTCTCTTTAAAAAATGGTGCTGGCATAACTGGATGTCCATCTGTAAAAAAATGAAGCACACCATACACAAACTATCTCAAAATAGATCAAAGACCTAAATATAGAATCTAAAATGATAAAGATCATAGGAGAAAAAATAGGGACAATACTTGGGGCCCTAATACACAGCATAAATAGTATACAAACCATAGTTTATAATGCACAAACGCCAGAAGATAAACAAGGTAACTGGGAGCACCTAAAAATGAAAACACTTATGCTCATCAAAAGGCTTCACCAGAAGACTAAAAATAGAACCTACAGACTGGGAAAAAAATTTTGGCACCAATGTGTCTGAAAAGGGTCTAATCTCTAAAATCTACAAAATACCTCAATAACAAATAACCCAATTAAAAAATGAGCAAAGGGTATGAACAGACACTTTGTCAAAGAAGACATTCAGGTGGCTAACAGACACCTGAGGAAATGCTCACGGTCATTAGCCATTAGAGAAATGCAAATCAAAACTACAATGAGATATTATCTCACCCTGACGACACTGGCACTAATCAAAAAAAAAGATAATAAGAAATGCTGGAGAGGTTGTGGGGAGACTGGAACCGTTATATGCTGCTGGTGGGAATGTAAAATGGTACAACCACTTTGGAAAATGATATAGCTCTTCCTTAAAAAACTAGAAATAGAAATACCATAAGATATAGCAATCCCACTCCTAGGAATATAGCCTAGAGAAATAAGAGTCGTCACATAAATAGACATGCACACCCATGTTCACAGTAGTACTATTCACAATAGCGAAAAGATGGAAACAACATAAATGACCATCAACAGATGAATGGATAAACAAATTATGGCACATATACAGAATGGAATACTACACAAAGAACAATGATGGAGCTGTGAAACATTATGAATCTGGAGGGCATTATGCTGAGTAGAATAAGCAAATCACAAAAGGACAAATACAGTATGAGACCAGTATTATAAGAACTCAAGCAAAGGTTTACACACAGAAAAAAAATTCTTTGATGGTTATGAGGGTGAAGAGGGAAATCACTAACTAGATAGCAGACAAGTATCAACTCTGGTGAAGGGAAAGACAACACACAGTATAGGGGAAGTCAGCACAGCTTGACCAAAGCAAAAGCACAGAAGTTTCCTAGACACATCCAAACAACTTGAGGGACCGAGTTGCTGGGACTGGGGACCATATTCTTGGGGGACACCTAGGTCAACTGGCACAACATAGTTCATAAAGAAAAGGTTTTACATTCTATTTTGGTGAGTAGTCTCTGGGGTCCTAAAAGCTAGTGAACAGCCATCTAAGATGTATCTATTGGTCCCATCCCATCCGGAGCAAAGGAAAATGATAAAACCAAAGACACAAGGAAAATATAAGCCCAAAGAACAAAAGGGTCATGCAAACCAGAGCCTATACAAGCCTAAGCCCAGAAGAACTGATGGTGCCCAGCTGCCACCACCAACCACTTTAACAGGTATCACAACAGAGTCCCAGACAGAGCAACAGAAAAAGCAGAACAAAATTCAAATTCACGAAAAAAGACCATACTTACTGGTCTTACTGAGACTACAGGAATCCCCGAGATGGTCGTCCCTGGACACTCTGCTAACTCAGAACTAAAACCACTCCCAAAGCCCACTTTTCAGACAAAGATTAGACAGGGCTATAAAACAAACAATAACACACATGAGGAATGTACTTCTTAGTTCAATCAAATAAACAAGACCAAATGGGCAACTCCTGCCCAAAAGCAAGAAGGCCAGAAGGGACAGGAACTGGATGAATGGACGCAGGGAACCCGAGGTGCGAAGTGGGAAAGTGCTATCACATTGTGGGGACTGCAACCAATGTCACAAAACAATATGTGTGTTAATTTTTGAATGCGAAACTAACTTGAGCTGTGAACTTTCACCTAAAACACAATGAAAGTTAAAAAAAAAAGAATGTAAAAACCATTCTTAGCCTTAGGTCTGCAAAACACAGGCCTTGGACTGCATTTGGCCAGAGGACTGTTGTTTGCTGACCCCTGGCTTGGTGAACACCATCAAAATTAGTCATTCATTGTTAGGGAGTCTAAAAGTTTCCCTGAGGTAGGATAAAAACGCAGCACTAGGAGAGATACAACTACTGCTGTTTGAATTCTACTACTCCTTTGGCACAATGGTACCAATGAACACCTTAAGAAATGTTAAAAGATAATCATCTAATAAATTCAATAAATACCATATTAATACAACATGGCAGTGAGACCTTGTACTGATGAAGAACTTAAATGTTCAGAACACAAGTTATCTCCAAATCAAAGACACATGGATGGAACGGTAAGAGATGACCTGCCAACTCTTTGCTTAAAAACTTTCACTGGCTTCTCAGTGTTCTTAAGGCTCTACATGACTGGTCCCTAAATACCATTCTAGTCTCATATTCAGTTATTATCGTTCCTCTAACCACACTGGTTCTATTTAGTTTCTCGAACTCACTATTTATTCTGCCTTTTACATATATTAGTCCTATTGCCTGGAATGAGCCTACCACTCCTCATCTCTCCTGATAATATTCATAAATTACAAATAATTTCTTACTCTTCAGTCTTCAGGAAAAGTAGAAAACAGATATATATCATCACCCCCCCGCCTTTTTTTTTTCAGGTAAACACACATACACTACAGCTATTTATAAATTAATATAAATATGTTCTTATCCTGAGTCTTGGCACCAAGGAAACAATCTTCTGGTAATTTCAGTGTCTTGGTCCAGGAATTCTGGGCCACACCTGAGAATCTGTGCTGGAGAGTGGGGGCTAGCTAGACCAGAAGTGCTCACCTGGAAAG
This sequence comes from Elephas maximus indicus, assembly GCF_024166365.1. Lineage (NCBI taxonomy): Eukaryota > Metazoa > Chordata > Mammalia > Proboscidea > Elephantidae > Elephas > Elephas maximus. Next base: position 193,377,835 of record NC_064821.1, read on the forward strand.
CTGCACTTGGTTCAGGAGGCATGATTTAACCTATCATGCAGGAATGGCCAATAAAAGCCCTAAACACTAAGGCTTAGAGGGCTTTCTGGTTGACAAGGTGATCTGCTCTCAGGCGGGTATTTTGTTTTTTGGGATATGGAAGCTCCATGTTGGGAACCCTCCCAGACCTTGCCCTGTGCATCTCCTCATTTCTTTCTTTTTTGGCTACAATAAATCTGTAGTTGCAAGTATGGTATGCTTTCTGTGACTTCTATGAGCCATTCCAGCAAGTTACTGAACCCAAGGGGGAAGTAGGAGCCAGCCGGTCAAGTAAAGGTATTGTGTGGGCTCCTGAGCTTGAGGCTGGCATCCTAAAGGGGTAGTGGGAAACCAGCCCTGAATAAGTGGTTAGGAAATCAGGAGCTTGGGGTGTCATGTGGATTCTCCAAACTTTCACCGGGCACTGCCTATTTGGCAGTCTAATGGACAGTGTCCTTTTAACTTGTGAGCTCTGACCTAGCTCTGGGTGGCTATGGTCAGAGGAGTGCCACAAGGGCATCTGGCAAAAAGAATGAAGAAGTAGGAGTGGAGACTGGATCGATTTGCACATTTTTGGTATTGGATTCATGGTGATCCTTACTGAGCAATGTTATACTGTGTTAATAAATTACATCTATTTAAAAATGTACAAAAATTAGAAATTAAAACCCTGAGTTTAAAAATAAATATAAAGGTTCTTCTCATAAGCTCATAGATTTTTTTGCATATCCTCAGAGATTTGTGATGTTACTTTGAAAACTATTACAATATTGAGCAATTTCACATGTATCTTAGTCTTTATTAAATAGCTTCAGTCTACACTCCTCTACTAAACACCCTACTCTGTGACCTCAATTCCTATTTTTAAACCTCCACTTTTGTGCCTGCTTACTCTCATTCACTTTGAATTATTCCCTCTGAGAATGTGAAAATCTCTACACCTCATAGAACATGCCTAATAGGACATAAAAACAGAGAGATGTAAAAGGAGAAGACTGTTATATTGTTACAGTGCACATTATTACTGACTCTCACATCCCATGATCACTTATGCTTTCTCCACAGTACTACATTGTAAGTATATGTTCATGAATAGCAGACAGGAGATGATTCTGGAAGTGTGGGCAAAACAGATAACCACTTGCCTGTTGAAGAAGTGCTCTCAGATGGAGACCTCTTCCGGGTAGGGCTACAGTTTGTGCTTTCTGAGGGTCGCTGGGAGGGCTTCTCTGGGGTTGGCTGAGAACCTGGAGGAGACACGACAGAGCATACGAAAATTCAAACCAAAAAGTAATGTTAAATCATTATGTGTTAGAACTGCAGTGTTTTAGTTTTGCCACTGCCATCCCCTATAATGACTTTTAAGCTGACAATAAGATGACAAACCACGCTAGATTTTGTATACAGAATTCCATAGTTCCCATTATACATAATTTGTCTTGTTACATTAGCAGAGGAAAAACTAGTTTCAGTAGAAGAATGAACAAAATATATATGATTTAGTTTTTATGTATTACTACTATGAAGCATATTATTAAAAGGATATTTATCAATAAAAATGACTAACAATATTCTCATCAAATCTGTTCTTGACTACTGATTCAAATTCATATTACAAACTGACAAAACTTATTATGCAATTAATTAGGAATAACTGCTGCATGAAAAGCAGGTCCAATCTGAGCATCTCACTGAACAGAATCAGACATGAAAAGTAAAGGGTTGGACCTCAGATTCCCACATCCTATCCAGCCCAGAGAGATCATTCCACGTTCTATGTTGTTCCTCTACAGCATATTCTGGGAGAATTGGTGATTAATCTATCCACGGACTAGAACAAACCTCCCTTAAAACTGTATACTTAAGGTTCCTGGCTATACATAAAAAAGCTCCTTAAGACAAAGAAACTCTAATTTCTTTCAAAAAATCTGATACTTTTACCAAAACCCAAATCAATGAAGCATAATTCAACACATCTCTTGTTCAGGAAAGGTTATTTTCCTCAATAAAACATACATGGTTCTGATACTGATTTTCTTATAACCTAAAAAGCCATCTGTTGAGAATATACGATGAGTATCTACCACTTATTTGTAAAAAAGCTAGCAGCATTCTGAAAATATGTACTTTTAACTTGGAAAAAAAAAAATAACTGGAGGCAGGAAAACGTACAAGAAATCAAATAGTTGAAGATGAGATTTTTAAGATCTTTGTCTCTAAAGGAGAGTTAAGTCCTTAATGAAGAAGTATTTCACTGAATGACAACTTGGGGACAGAAGAAATGAATGAAGATAAGCTTCCAACATTTCCCTAATTCTCTGTAAGAAACAGTAAAACACGAGTTTTATTTTAATTAAGCAGTACCTTAAATCATACCACTGTAAATATTCTCTTAGTGGGCTACTGGTAGCATTGCTCAGGTGAGATGTAAGATTATGGGCTGTCGTTTCAAGAGTAACAAGTTGGTTTTTGGAAAACTGATGCTGTTATAGTACATCCTACTTCTGAAACACAGTGATGACCGATGTAAGATCCATTCAAGAGGCAAGACTGTTTATTGTTGAATCACAAAAACAGATTTTTAAAACCAGCAATAGAATAAATCCCTCGAAAGCATGGTACAGATAAGATTTCCACTAAAGAGCTAAATATCAAAATATCAAGAAGTAAAACCCTAGGCATCAGTGAAGATATAGCTTTAAGTAAAAATACTAAAAAATTCATTTACTGGACAAATACATACTTCCTATCCAGAAACAAGCTAAGACAGAAGACAAGAATCTTGAGACACTGAATTCTCTTTACCACAATTCCCGATGAATGGGTAAACAATCTTAGATTAAGTAGTAGGGGAAGAAGGGGTTCAAAAACACTTTTTATATTCTTTTCTCTCAGTCATAAACTAATATTTATGGAGTACAATTCAGATGTTCAATATTATGTTAAGACATTTTGGAGGTGGGGGAGAGAGATAAAAATATTGTAATAGTCTCTACCCTCAAGGAGCTTATTTAGGGTCTTGTATTTCACCATGTATTACATTTCAGGTGGCATTTGTGCCATCCGTTCTTGAGCTCCATCTTCAATTCCTAGGCTATCTGGTAATGTTGCCTAAATTTCTTGGTCATCTTCAATAAAGTCTTGATGAAGGCTTCAACTATACCTTTGATCATCAGGATATCCTGAGAATCACCCTGCCTGGCCTCACCCGCCTCAGGGTAAAAGAGGGTACAGGCACTTTCTTCAAAGCTCCTTCTTTGGGTGGCATCTGGAGCTGCAGAGGAGGCAGTGGGAGGTGGAATGGGGGTCAGATCCCCGGAGATCGTTATTGGCACCATTGTACAGCAATTCCTGAGAAACTGAAACAATTGAGAGAGAGATGGCTTAGCTCACTTAGCTTCTGAGCCATTTTTCATTTCCTGAAAGTAATGGAGGCCAGCAGCCTAGTCTTAGGATTTAATAGGAGATTGGAATAAAACTTCATTCAGGAAGGTGCTTACTTTTCATTTTTTAAAGGCTGTTTGAATTCTCTGTTCATACAGAACTGTTGTTAACAATATTCCATACTTAAGGGGAATAAAGTTGTATCTCTGAGTTACAGATCTCTAGGGCTTATAGGGGCAGTAAGAGGATGAGGATACCTGAATGAACATTGCCTAATCATGTAAAGCAGCCAAGTCTAAGACTGGAAAATGATGCAAAGACTTATGTACAAGAGGTAGCAACCTGGTGAAGATGTTCAAAAACATGTTAAAACTGGCCTAACAACAGAAATCATATAGAATCTGCAAACATCATCTCAGGCAATGCCAGGAATATACTGTTTTATAAGTCTCATTATGCAGCTGGGTGGCTAGGGAAGAAAAAGATAATGCCTAGAGAACTGGCCTGTCCATTTCAATAGAAACCAACATATATCAAAACCTAAAACAGAATGCAACGTAGAGCTGAGTGTAGTGGTGTTAAGTACATGAACTACGGACTAAGGAATTCTGGGTTTGAACCTGGGTCTGCTACTAATTAAACTGTAAGATCTAGACAAGTAAACTTGTCTGAACTTTGGTTTAATAACAACAGCCTAACTCACAGGATTGTTGTGCATCCAAAATGAGATACATAATATAGAAATCCTTTTATAAAATTCAAAGAGTTTTACAATGTTAGTGACTAGTAATATATCTGAATTGGCTCCTTACGCTTAACATTAAATTTCTTACTCTAAACACTTGATAATGTTACCAATATGCTTGGGCTAACATTCATAATTAACATAAGAATGAAAAAATGGGCTGGGACTTATGTCTCTTTAGGGAGCTAGAACTAACCTGTATCATCAAGCATTTATTTTAAACATTAAGTGAACTAACCAATTAGGAAGTACTGGTACGGTAAGTACCTCCAGCATTGGTAGGTACCTACAGGGTAGGAACAAATTCCTTTGAAGTTAATCTTTTAATTCACTGACTCTTCACCATAGCTTCTCCAGGGTTGGGGCTATGCTCTAGATTACAGCAATAAAATCTCATGTACCCAAGAGAGAAGTCAAATCCAGAAGGTATCGGGCCTTATTTTGGCTCTTTACCAAGGGAGAAAGTCTGCTTCCCCTGCTTGGCTCTTCGGTTCATTCTTCTAATTCATGGTTGTTTTCTTCGGGGAGTTACTACTTTGTTGTCTCCATCATGTGACAGATGTTTACTTATGCCTCATATAGGGATCTTTTTAGATTTGTCTGGAGGAATGTGTGAAGACTCTCCATTTCTCAAAAGGCAAGAGGCTTGTATGTATTCTAGTTCATAAAAGGCAGAGCTAGAAACTCTGATACTTTCTCAAGAACTATGCACGGAGAATGCGTAATTTTAGATACCAGAGAGTTCCCATCATTTCTCATTTCAAAATATTATAAAGTAGGATAATTTAGTAGTTCAGAAGTAAACAGAATATAAATGGGAATTCCTCGATTTGCATAACTACTGGGTAGAGAACACTACTAGGTAGCATCATCACTCAGATGATAGCTTCAGGAAATAAATCACAAAAAAGAAGTACCTGAATAAAACTGGACTTCAGCATAAGTGTAAGTTGATTTTCAGGAGTAAATTCCTTTTCTTTGGTTGGAAATAAAGACCTCCATGTAAAAAAAAAAAAAAAAAAAGGCAGACTACTAGTAAGTAGGGAGACTGAAAAAAAGAGAATGTTATAAATTGGAATAAGAAATAGAAAATTGAGAATTAAAAATAAACTTAAAAATCTGAAGAAGCCTTGGAAGTGGCTTTGATTGTCAAATCTCTGGAGCTTAATTTGACCATTACTTGATGAAATTTTCAAGATAAAGAGAGGTTTTGGGCAATCACTTATGTCTATTTAGACAAGAGGGGGAAAGATGGTAATTTTATAGCAAAACAGTAAGATGAAATCATGGATAGGAATGCCAGAAAGTTGAGAAAGTAAAAAAGAACATAACTGGATTATGAAAGGATAAGAATCTAGAAATCTTTATATTATACACAAAAATGGGTACAGAGAAGACGCAGTTTTAATCTGTCACAAGAGATCTACATAGTAGGAACAAAAACATATCTAAGCTAAAAAGGAATATTGTATTTACAGATGCCTGGGTTTAACAATATAGTCAGAAAGACAAAGATATCAGCATAAATTGAGAAAATTCCCTCTGATAATGGGAGGGGGGTGGCATCACAGAAGAAAAGTTAGAATAAAGATTCAGCCTAACTACTTCACTGAAGTCCTGAGTATCTTAGACTTAAAAAAGAAGAATTTCCCCAGTGCCAAATGTAAATTAGCAAAAGAACACAGTGAATGAAACCAACATTTGGTTAGATAAAATATATACGTATATGTCTTTAGCCTAAACTCACTATTAAACTTTTTATAACTTAATATAGGATGAGTTTAGCTTTGGTCACACTCTGTTGGGAGTTCAACACTGAAGACTCAAATAAGTTGAGAATGGTTTGAATGAGCATTCATAGTCGAAACACTATAAACACCTTTGGGTAAACTATGGAAACACAGATTAAGTGTGCTAGATTTTGAAGGACATTATTCAGTAATCAGTTCAAAGATGATATAAATTTACTTTAATATATTTTTAAAAGCTTTCTAACATTTAATCACTCCTTCCCACCAAAACTAAAGCGTGTTACAAAATTTGAGTTTTAAGAAAGAAATTTCTCTTCTTTTATTGAATATGTCAAGGCTATCTGGGAATCTATGTTCAACAGTGACTTAATCAAAACTGGCTGTAATAAGAATGGTTATCATAGTAGGAGCAAATGAACACAAAATACCAAACTATTTGGAAACCTCTGATCAGGTTTTTTGTTTCCAGAACCAAGTTTTGATTCCTTTGTATGGTTCTTGGCTCACAGCAGCTCTGAAAGCTTCTTGTGAATGAGCTGAATGCTGGGATAAAAGCTGGTTCCACAATAAAAACAGCTGTTTCCAATTGTGAGAAATGCATTTACTGAAAGCAATACATTTCATCTGACTCATCAATTAAATGCACTACGAGAGAATGATTCAGAGCCTGTGTGGCGATTTTTAAACTAAAAAGTCTGTTTCCCCCTCTAATTAGGCTATTTCTCATAATGTCCAAATCAGAGCATTTACTAAAATGGAATTCCTCTGAAAATTCCCAGAACTGCACTAACCACCACAATCAATTTTCTGCTTTCATCTCCACTTGTACACACTTAACTCCTTTATATCTTCACTAGTGGGTGTACCTTATACACTAGAGACAGTACTCCAAATTGGTTTATTCTGACCAATGCTTTCGCTCTTCAGTTCAAACGAAAACAAAACTCAGTATACTTTGCTTCAACCGATATGCTTTTACAGTGAAAATACTTTTTCCAAATAGAAAAAGATTTAGCCCTAATTTATTCTTGGTGGACAAAACAGTTATCAACATTGAGTGCATCAAAGAATGCACAATACTTAAATGAACTAAATCACCTATGATAATGCCCCATTCTCTGATTAGTCTATCATTTGTAAGCCGTAACTTAAAATACATGAAAAATACTCAATGCTACTGCTCTGCCCATTTCTGAAATCAGGTTGCAGGGTCTGCTATATGCAGCCAGCCATGAGTTGAAAATGCTGAAAAACATGGATAGAAGATCAAAAATTCTCTCTCACTGGACCTACTGCATGTTTACCTAACATAGATAATTAAATTAAATAGAGCCCATTATCAGGATTGGTAAAACCAGAAACCTTGGCCTCACTTAAGTGCACAATTATACCACAATTTCATGCTTTATCAACTAACTCTAGAATGTCAGCATTTAAATCAGAAAAATAAACAATGTAGTATGTCTGTAAAAATGATCTGTAAAATGATTTGGCCTGCTCTTCTTTTTAATGCTTTATGCTATTTATTTGTTTACTCTAAAAATGCTAAAGTAATGAGTCAGTCTGAATCCCCATCTATGAAAGGAGGAAAGAAACAAAGGTTAAACGCCTTGCTCCATGCTCCATAAAAAGGATTATCATTCTTGTCTGTGCCTCTGCAATGATCCCATTTATTTTCCTAAAACTTGTATCACCATAATTTATCAAATATGCCTGTTTTATGCCAACTACCAGTTATGGTAAATCCATTCAATAGAAATAGTAAATAATCTTTTTTATTTTTCCTCAAAGAGTTTGAGATATAATTTACTTAAAAATTTGTACACCGTTTAAAAAAAAAATAACTTCTTTATTTTGGAATGATTTTAGATTTACAGAAAAGTTATAAAAATAGTACAGAGAGAATGCTCAAATATCCTTCACCCAGCTTCCCTGAATGTTAACATGTTACATAACTATGTAACATTTGTGAAAACTAAGAAATTAATATTAGTAGGATACTATTAACCAACTTCCAGACTTTATTCAGATTCCACCAATTTTTCCACTGATGTTATCTTCCTGTTCTAGGGTCCAATCTGCAAGTTTCCAGTGGAAGCTGAGGAAAATTAAAACAAGTCCACGAAAACCAAAATACAACCTTGAGTATACCCCACCTGAATTCAGAGACCATTTAAGAATAGATTTAATGCACTGAATACTAATGACCAAAGACAAGACCAGTCGTGGACTGACATCAAGGACATCATATATGAAGAAAGCAAGAGGTCATTAAAAAGACAGGAAAGAAAAGGCCAAAATGGATGTCAGGAGGGACTCTGAAACTTGCTCTTGAACATGGATCGCTAAAGCGAAAGGAAGAAATGATGGTGTAAGAGAACAGAAGGTTTCAAACGGCGGCTCGAGAAGACAACGTACTGACATGTGCAAAGACCTGGAGATTGAAAGCCAAAAAGGAATGACACGATCAGCATTTCTCAAGCAGAAAGAACTGGAAAAAAAAAAAAAAATTTTGAGCCTCAAGTTGCAATACTGAAAGATTCTAAGTGGAAAATATTAAATGCTGCAGGAAGCATCAAAAGAGGATAGAAGGAATACACAGAGTCACTGTCCCAAAAAGAACTGGTCGACATTCAACCATTTCAGGAGGCAGCATATGACCAAGAATTGATGGTAATGAAGGAAGAAGTCCGAGCTGAACTGAAGGCACTGCAAAAAACAAGGCTCCAGAAATTGATGGAAAACCAATTGAAATGTTTGAATGAACAGATGCAGCGCTGGAGATGCTCGCTTGTCTATGTCAGGAAATTTGGAAGACAACTACCGGGCCAACTGACTGACATCATTAACATCACAAACAAAATTTTGCTGAAGATAATTCAAAAGTGGCTGCAGCAGTATATTGACAGGGAAATGCCAGAAGTTCAAGCTGGACTCAGAAGAGCACGTGGACCAAGGGACATCACTGCTGGTATCAGATAGATGCTGGCTGAAAGCACAGGATACCAGAAAGAAAGATATTTACCTGTGTTTTATCGACTATTTAAAGGCATTCGACTATGTGGATCATAACAAATTATGGATAACAATTTGAAGGATGAGAATTTCAGAACACTTAACTGTGCTTATGGGGAACCTGTACAGAGACCAAGAGGCAGTCAATCGAACAGAATATAGGGATACTGCGTGGTTTAAAGTCAGAAGTGTGATTCAGGGTTGTATCCTTTCATCATACTTATGCAATCTGTATGCTAAGCAAAGAATCCGAGAGGCTGGACTATAAGAACAGGGCATCAGAAGTGGAAGAAGACTCATTAACGACCCGAGTTACGCAGATGACACAACCTTGCTTGGTGAAAGTGAAGAGGACTTGAAGCACTTACTAATGGAAGATCAAAGACTACAGCCTTCAGTATGGATTATGCCTCAACATAAAGAAGACAAAACTTCTCACAACTGGGCCAAAAAGCAACATCACGATTAATGGAATAAATACTGACATTGTCAAGGATTGTATTTTACTTGGATCCACAGTCAACACCCATGGCAGCAGCAGTCAGGAAATCAAATGACATACTGCACTGAGCAAATCTGCTGCAACAGATCTCTTTAAAGAGTTAAAAAGCAAAGACGTCACTTTGAGGACTAAGATGCACCAGACCCAAGCCATGTTATTTTCAATTGCCTCATATGAATGTGAAAACTGGACAACACATAAGGAAGATCAAAGAATTGACATGCTTGAATTATAGTGTTGGTGAAGAATACTGAATATACCATAGACTGTCAGAAGAACGAACAAATCCATCTTGGAAGAAGTACAGCCAGAATGCTCCTCAGAAATGAGGTGGCCAGACTTCGTCTTAGGTACTTTGGACATATTGTCAGGAGGAACCAGTCCCTGGAGAAGGACATCATGCTTGGTAAAGTAGAGGGTCAGTGAAAAAGAGAAAGGCCCTCATTGAGATAGACTGACACAGTGGTGCAACAATGGGCTCATGTATAACAACAACTGTGAGGATGGCACGGGACCAGGTAGTGTTTCATTCTATTATACACAGAGATACTATGAGTCAAAACCATCTCAACAGCACCTAAAAACAACAAGGGTATAATCTATGGTGCCATACTGTCATCATGTCTCCTCAGTCTCCCGCAATCTGTGATAGTTCCTCAATCTTTCCTTTGGTGTTTTATGACCTTGATACCTTTAAGGAGTACTGGTAAGATATTTTGTAGAATATTCCTTAACAAATTTTTTTTCCTGATGTTTTCTCATGATTAGACTGGGATTATGGGTTTTTGGGAAGAATATTAAAAAGATGAAGTAGCTTTTTCATCACATCACATCAGTGGGTACATGATATCAGCATGACTTATTATTGGTGAAGTTAACCTTGACCACTTGGTCTGCCAGACTTCTTCACTGAGAAGTACTATTTTTCCCTTTCCATACTCTGTTCTTTGAAAGTGAGTCACTACATCCAGCTCATCATCAAGAAGTGGGGAATTAAGCTCCATCTCCTATAGGGGAAAGGATCTACATATATTATCTGGAATTCCTCTGTAAAATTTTTATTTATTCAATTATTTATTTATATCAGCATGTACGCTCAGATATTATTTGGGTTATAATCCGATACTGTTATTTATTTTGTTGCTTAAATTGTTTCAGCTTTGGACATTGTGAGATCTTTCAGGATAATACTACCCCGAATGTGACTGACAATTTTACAATACATGGCATGGTAGTTTTTTTGGACATTCCACTAGAACAGCAAATAAAGTAAAATGAATCTACATTCAAGGTAAGTATGGAAAAAAATCAACTGAAGACTGAGGAAGTCAATTTAAAATAACAAGTAGTTACACTGTTTTTATACTTTAAGAAAAAAACTACATGGTACCAAAACTATCACAGATTGACAGAATGCAATTATTTCTTTGACAGAATATGTAACTATAAAAGTAAACAATAAACCAGTCAGGATTGCTGCAGAAGAAAAACAGAAAAAACAACAACAAAAAAAACAGCAATATTTATAGCTGTAAGAATAGTTTTAGCTGTCTGCCATTTCCTCACTTCCCATTCATTTCTTAACCCCCAGAAATCTTACATGTCATATGGAAACTGCACTCAGATCACCAAAGACAACCTAACTGATGTCAACTGTCTATTTTCTGTCCTCATTTAACTAACCTCTGTAGCATCTGATACTCCTGACTACACCTTCTTTAAGCAAGTCAGTGTGCTCACCCGAACATTATCACCTTTTCTCACGGCTTCAATACTCACCTAAAACTTAAGTTTCAGGCTATACCTCTCTTTTGAGCTATAAATCCATATATCTTACTAAAACCAGCTGCTGCTGAGTGGATGCCAACTTATGGTGACCCCATGTGTGTTAAGAGTAGAACTGTGCTCCATAGGGTTTTCAATGGCTGATTTTTCAGAAGTGAATCCCCAAATCTTCAAACAAAAGCCTATCACCACACTGGTCTAACGCTATCATCTCATCCAGAGTACTGCGACAGCCTAACTGGTTTCCCTATAACTATTTTTTGTCCTCTCCAATTCAGTGTTCGAAACAGGAGCCAGGCTGTTCTTCTAAAAATAAAAATCTATAAACAATACTCTCCTGCCTATGAGGGACTGCTCTTAATATAAAATTCAAAATTCTTAATATATGGTCTGACTTGCTCCTTCCTTCTTTCCTAATTTTCTTTTTTGTACTCCCTCTCCTTCCACAATGAACTTTTTTTCAGTTTCTCTAAGGTCTATGCTCTTTCTCAGTTCACGGTCTTCAAACTTGCTCTTCACGCAACCTCTGCTTAAGAAGCTGGTGGCTTCTCATCCTTCAGGTCTCAGTTTTTTCATCCTCAGGCCATTTCTAAAATCTCTAAATAAATTCCTCCTCTTTATTCTTCACCGTAACACTGTTAATTCTTAACTTTACAGCATCTTTCTCAATTATGCCATTATTTTTTGCTTATCACTATACTGTTTGTCTTCCTTCAACAAGCTAAAAGTTAGTTAGGGCAGGTGTTGTATCTTTGTTCTCTGCTATATACCAGTGAGTAGAACAGTGCTGGATGTGTCTGAAGTTCATTAACTGCTTTGCTAAATAAATGAGTAAGTGAATGCATGAATGGAATTCTGTCTACCCAGCTAACTGTTGCTCATTCTTCAGATTCCAGTTTTGGGGGACTTTCTAAGGGAAGCCTTCTCTAAGTTAGGCCACCCATTGCATGCTCTCACAGAATCCTGTACACATACACACGGTCTCTTTTTATAGTGCTTATCACCCTTTTAAGGTATAATTTTCTTGTTTAGAGCCATCTCCTCTACTATGAGTTCCATAAGAACAATGAACCTGTGTGCTTTGTTCCCTATTATATAACAAGGGCCCACAAAGTAGAATGGCTGACATACACTAAGCCAAGCTGCCATTGAGTTGATTCTGAGTCACGGTGACTTTGCTTGTTTCAGAGTAGAACCGCACTCCACAGAGTTTTTAATGGCTGTGACCCTCTGGAAGTAGACAGCCAAGAACCCTCTGGGTGGATCTGAAACTCTAACTTTTGGTTAACAGCTGAGTGCTTAACTGTTTGTGCCACCTTATCCAGGAATTATTGTTGATTAAATATTTGTCCAAAATTCGTTGAATGAACCTAGTTAAAGTTTAGGATTTGCATTTTCCTCTTTATCACTTTGTTATTGCCGACCTTTTGGTTAGCAGCTAAGCTCCTAAACCACTGTGCACCAGGGCTCCTAAAAACTAAAGAGCCCAAAACTTCTCTAAGATAATTTTTATTTTTCAAAAGTTCAGGAAAAATGAAAATCAGCAACAAAAACTCTTTGTCCCTTAGAGGTTTATCTTTTCCCCTCAAGCAAACATTTTTAATCTTTTGGGGGAATAATAACAGCAACAAGCATCTGTGTGTTTAACTCATTACCCATTGCCGTCTGTGTGCTTAGTATGTGCAAATCACTGTGCTAAGAACTAGAATCTCATCTACTCCTCAAAATAAATCTACTATTCCTATTATATATATATATATATATATTTTTTTTTATATAGGAAGGGATATTGCGGTTTCACACAAGTATACATACAACATTTGAGGGTTCATGGATTTTATAAACCCTTTAGGTTTGAGGTTCCTGATAAAGAACACCTGACTTAGGGACATCTTTTGTTTGAACGGTCAATGCCTCCTATTTCTTGTTTTTCATCTTAGTCTCAGTTCTTAAAAGACACTTCCTAGATGTTACAAATGCATTATCTAAATTATTTGTTTCATGTCTTTATATATCTTACTGAAGTAACTTTAATGAAGATAAAATATATTAGACATTAACAAATTACTGTAAGTTCTGAGATGGAAGAATGAAGTTTCATCCAAGACAAAGTCATTTTCATAGACGTGAACAGTTAGATAAAAACTAGCATTTATCTTGAAACTACACTGCTGTGTTTAACATTGTGAAGCTACTGCAATAAAAACAGACATATGATTGGCAAAAATAAGACTGACTAAAATTGATGGAGACAATAATAATTTCTCAACTAACGAGGTCATTAGACTGATGATTTTATAACATGAACTAATGAAGATATTTGAATTACATTTTTGGATATAAATAGCTCCTTTGATTTTTTTTGTAGCACTATAGTAGATATACATCAGCACCAGGGACGGGAGTGAGTGGAAGGAAAAATGCACTTTGGAATATCCCGCAGCTTAGCCCAGGAAGTTATTGACCTCAATTATTTTTACATTTTTTGATTAGTAATCAGTAAAAACTATCAAAGAATATACCCTAGGGTGTTTAGCAAAAAAAAAAAAAAAGCTCACTAACGGCATAATATGGCAACTTAAGAGAAAACCAATTTTTAAGAGGGTTTGTTTTGGAAACATCTAAATCTAACTCACAGGAATACTGTAAAGGCAGAAACACAGCCTAAAAGTACTCTGCAAATGAAGTCTCTGAATATTCAGTTAGATTTTATAACGGATTGACGTTTTCCAATGCCTGGACTTCCATTATGAGACATGCAAGGTCAACAACATATTCTTCCTGTAACACGGAAGTATATGTAATTAGATTAGTATCTCTTAAAAAGCCTACATAGCTACTAAGAAATATCTACGAGCCATCTCTCACTAAAGAAGTTGTGTCATATTTTTTGTATGAGAAAGACAAATCATTTATTCTAATTTTCTAAACTTCTCTCTGTATGTGTATTTTGCTTTGATAATTATACTTCTCAAAACACTTGGTTGTTAGTTGCCGTCGAGTCAATTCCAACTCATGGCGGCCTCATGTGTGTGGAGTAGAACTGCTCCGTAGGGTTTTCAACGCTGTGACCTTTCAGAAGCAGATCGTCAGGCCTGTCTTCCAAGGCATCTCTGGACAGGTTTGAACCGCCAACCTTTAGGTTAGTAGTCCCGTGCTTAGCCGTTTGCTTTACCCAGTGATTCCTTCTCAAACCACTAAATCAAGGCAACAATATACCTTATCTTAATTCTAATACCTAAGGAAAATAATGTTGAAAAAAGATTTCAAAATACATTTATAAAAACAAAGATGGCAGATCTGTTAAAAGTTCATCTACATGTAACCAGAGGGCAACATAATCTATTTCTCAAACACTAATAAAAAACAACAAAATAACCCTCTTACCTGTCAGGGTCTGTACTGCCCTTTCATTGGAAGGCAGTGGGTCCTTTCTGTGAGGCCGATTTAACGAAGTGTCCTGTGCAGAAAAGAGTCCAGGGCTGTCAGTTAATTTCTTCCGGCCACTGGAGTTTGGGTTTGAAACTCTGCAGCTGCCTATTGCACTTGTGAAAAGGTTTGTATGTTCATCACTGCTGGCTGGCTCAGAGTTGGGAGTGAATCCACCAAGGGATAAACTTGGAGAACTTTCTGAACAGTCAATCTGTAAAGGAGTCTGCAATCCCAAGGCCAATGAACTCGATTCTGAGGGCTCTCGGTGGACCCACTGTTCCTCTCGGTTTATTAAGCTTTTTGAAGGAGAAAGATGAGGACAGGACAGGTGACACCGGTGCTTTTCCTTATGTTTATATCGCTCTCCGACACTATCCTTCCCAAATCGATAGCGCTTCAAAGACTCCAGGACAGATCTGGAAGAGCCAGTGTCCATGGAAACCTGGGGCTGCTCAGAAGAACGGTGCTCTCTGTGTTTGTGACGGTGCCTGTGTTTGTGCTCAACCATCCAACCATAGGCCATCTCAGGAGGGACACTGGGGTAAGTACTCATGGAAAGGAGGGGAGTCCTGCTGGTTGTAAGAAAGGCCTCCTGTCGAAGTAGCTTATGCTTTTTCTTATGGTATTTGGTGGGATTTAGAAGTAAATGACCAGCATGCATATAGGAAGGAGGTGGAAGTGGGGTGGTGAAAGAAGGAGATGGAGGAGGTGGATAAAGGGTGGGGGGATACCTTCCATAGTAACCTAGTCCTATGGGAGCAGCTGTAAGTGGTGAAGGAGAATAAGGCATGCCATAAGAGGGATAGAATCCAGTACTGGAGAGAGGAAAACTAAGGCTGTGCATAAAAGGCATTTCGGCCATTGCCTCCCTCATCTTAGGGGGTCTCCCTCTTTTCTTTTTTAAGTCAGGTTTTCGAATGTAGTGCAAAGGGTCTATGGGAAAAGAAGGATGTGTATAGAAACTATTAAAGTTGATTCGAAAAATAGTTGGCAGAAGATCTCGGGGAATAAAATGATGACTTCGATGGGTGATACGAATTTCACTTAGGCGGCTTATTAGCTCCTCCAGCTCTGCAAGAAAGTCTGGGTCCTGTCTGTTTCGGAGTTGGGGATATTTCTTTTTCCGCTTTCGTTTCTGCCTTTTCATCTTGTCAAAGCTGAGGTAATCATGATTTCTGCGCTTACATTTGTGTTTATGTTTTTCTTTAAGACTGTTCAGGACTGTGGCGGTTTCAGGGGGGATCAAAGAAACATGCTCAAAAGAATGTCGTCTCTTTTTTTGCCCACAAAATTTCTCTGCCCTGTCTGATGTACTGTTATTATCCGTTCCAATTCCACTATCACTGGGAATGGTCTCATCACTATGAGACTCACTAATTGGGGATGGAGTTGCTTCTTTCAAAGATGTGAGTTCACTTAAGTGCGAGGGGGAATTTGGCAACAAAGTTGGAGGAGATAATCGCCTCCGTCCTTTTGAGGCCTTCTTCATTGCAAGAGTTTGAATCATACTGCCCTGTCTGGAGTGTAAATGCAAATACGGCACAGAACTGGGTTCAACGAAGCCTGCATCACTGCTTACAGGGCTCTGACCTCCACTAGTCCCAGAAGACTGAGAGCAGATAGGTGATGGAAGAATCTCAGAACTACCAGCAGCTGATGGCAGTAAAGGGGGGAGGATCTGTCCTAATGCTGACCCAGCTGCCTGCTGAGCTGTTTGCTCAAGGACAGCAAGGCTGGTAGGGCTGCCAGCAAGAATGCCATTTAGGACAGTTTTCGGTTTTCGACCCCTTCTCTTTCCTATGTAAATTGTTCCTTTCTTACTGACATTTATCTGTTGGCCCAATTTAGAGCCAAATGTGGCAGCAAGACTTGACACTGTATTATGGAGTTTGGATTGCACTTTCCCTTTATTACTTGATTCTACAGAGCTTGAAAGGATCTGATTCAACAGTTTCTTTCTCTTCAAAGTCTTCATTTTATTTATTTTGCGGATAATCGTTTTCATTAATTGTCCATTGTTTCTCTTGCTAATTTTTTTATCAGGCTCCATCTCAAGGTCACTCATACTACAGAGGCTTGGCCTATGACTGTCATCTAGATCATCCGGATCCTGAAGCTGGTCCTCGCTCTCAAAGAAATCACTGCTACTTCTCTGGTTGTCACTTTCAGATTCCAGCTTGCTTGGACTTTCAGTGGCAACAAATGGAGCCACTGACAGTACAGGTGGCTTCATTTTGACTGGTGACCTCATCTGTCTCTTAGGCCTGCCTCTCTTTTTGGGAAAAGGAGACACAGACAGACTTTGCTTAAAGGAAGGAATTTCAATTTCTGGCTGTAAAATTGGAGGTTCTTGCTCTTCCTTAGACTGTAAAGAAAAAACTTTAGAGGCTGGGATTTTCAGAGTCCTTTTAGGGGGACCTTCCAGTTGAGGCATCTCCTTTGCTTTAGGTCTTCCTCTTTTAGGTTTATAAATATCAGACAAAAGGTCACTAGAGACACACATACTGGAGGGTAGTTTGTGAGTAGCAAAAGACTTATGAGATGGTTTTTCACTGTCAGTTAAGAGAGCGAGAGATGGAGCTGTGGATTTGCTCAACTTTGGCAACCGGCGTTTAAGAAAGTCATGATCTACAAATGAAGATGCTCCAATATTTTTCATAAACTTGGCGGGCTCAGAATTACTACTTGAGAGTGAGCTACATGAAACATTTTTAAAAAGCTCTGATCTTTCTAAGTCTAGCCCTTTTGGAGACCGGCATGTGCTTCTTGCCACCACTTTAGTCCACCGAGGTTTTCTTCCTTTCCTTTTTTTTAACGGTTTGGACTGCAAACTAGTGCTTAGGCTTTCAGCAACTTGGCAGTGTTTGTCTGATGCAGTTACTGCACCAAGTTTTAGAAAGGGCTTGTTGCTAAACAAACTAGTGAAGTTAACAACCGAAGGGGTAATTGTATGAATACTGGATTCAGAAGCCAGGCTCGGCTTTTTTCCCAGGGAAGAGCTTATTCTTGGAATATCTATATGTGTAGTTTTTGAATCATTTAGCTCCTTATCAATCCCTTTACAGTCAATATTCATGCTATGACCCATGGACCTATGACCAATGTTCAAGTGGGCACTCTCAGAAGTAAACTGATTCTTTGCAACAGATCCAGAAATTTCTTCCATTAGTTCTGTGGTACGACTTAAAAGTAACGGATTAGCCAGCTGTGAAGAAGTTTCAGGGGGATTTCTGGTTAAAGGATTAAC
Source organism: Elephas maximus indicus (assembly GCF_024166365.1). Lineage (NCBI taxonomy): Eukaryota > Metazoa > Chordata > Mammalia > Proboscidea > Elephantidae > Elephas > Elephas maximus. The sequence continues at coordinate 193,395,714 of NC_064821.1, forward strand.
AGATACTGTAGGTGATGGGGAAGGGAGATTGCTTTCTCCTACTGCACTAAAAGGCGATTTAGCTGTAGATGCATCAGAAGCACCTCCCATCTGAAAGTCCGGAGAAGTGCAATATACGGGAGGCTGCTTTTCATGCTTTGAAGTTTCATAGGACCCCCTTTCACTGGATGAGAAATTGTCTTGCTGAATGCATGTTCCTTCATTAAACATTTCTTTTTCCAAATTAATAATTTCTTTACGAACCGAGAACTTTTCTAATATGCTGTCTTTACTCTGCCGTATAACATTCTTCTCAAAAGTTTTGCTGGTGGTGTTGTCTTTCAGGGATTCAGAAAGTTCCTGATTTTCATGACTACTGATGTTTGTACTACAAGAAGCCTTAAGTGGTTCCTGAGTGGGGAGCAGTGCTTCAGCTTTAAGGTTTATGGCCTCTTTACTGACCAGTCCTGTCATAGGGCAAGTCACTAGTTTCTTTCCAATGTCCTTATTAACCAATCCCATTGTTGAACCTGCTACAATCTTCTTTGCACAGTCCTTGGCCACCAGACCAACAGTAGAACTCAATTTCTTTCCCAAGTCTTTATTAACCAACCCTACTACCGTGCCAAGTCCTAACTTCTTGCCAGATTCTTTATTCACTAAACCTGGAACAATTCCAATTCCTAGCTTCTTTCCTGAATCCTTGCTCATCAGTCCTACGGTAGTGATAGTCCCTGTTTTTTTGCCCAAGTCTTTATTAATGAATACCGCTGTAGTGCTGGTTCCCAGTTTTTTTACAGAGTCCTTACTGACCAATCCTACAGTTGCATTAAACACTGGCTTCTTCCCAGGATCTTTAGTTACCAATCCAACTGCTGTGCTGATAGCTGGTTTTTTAATTAAGTCCTTATGTATTATTCCAGCTACAGAGCCAATGCCTGCTTTCCTGATCAAATCTTTGCTAACCAATCCTGCTGTAGTGCCAGTTCCTAATTTCTTCGGTTTTGTTTTGGAAGACTTAGAAGGAGGACAAGTAGCAATGAGCTGTGCCAACTTTTCTGTTACACTAGCTCCTCCATTAAGTAATGCTCGATCCTTTAAATCAGGATCCCGGCCACCAACAAGAGTAGATGGTGTTGCATTAATGTAATCTGCCATTTCTGAGTGCACTGGAGAAAGCTTCTTAGACAAAGGATTGTTTTCTCCCTGTGAATGAAGATGGATGCTGTCTTCAGACTGGGATTGAATGGCTGCAACATCACCTGCTTTCTTGTACAACTTTGAAGGATCCTAAAATTTGAACAAGAAAAAGGTTTCAGAGAGAGTAAACCTTATACCACTTCAATTTAGCATTACAACTCAACAAGCTAATTGACCATTTATCAGGTATAAGGTAGCATGGCAACAGAGATTTTAAAAATCTAACTAAAATCCCATCCTTGCCCTTGCAAAGTTCAGTCTATTAGTTCATCTGCTGCTAAAGTGGAGGGTATCAAGATATTATTTTTGTTGACTTTTTGACATTGTTTTAAAAAAAAAGCAGTCTCTACTTTCATCGTAATTTTGGCTGATCGATTAAATACATATTAAACATACAAATGTACTGTTTTTGAAGAAAAATATTCTTAGCTACAATAACCCACAGGCATCTTTTAAAATAATAGTTCAATGCCTACTTCCTTCATTGACTTCAATGATTACAAACCAATACAGAACACTTCCTGATTTACTTTCACTCCTTTAACTCTCATTTATGCTCTAGAATGAACAGTAAATCTCTATTAATGTGAGAGGAAGAGACAAGAAAAGGCATGAATATAAGACTGTGTTTTTATGTAAAATCTTAGAGTTATTTATTGTATATCGGTATCTAATGCATGAATCATCTTCACTATATACTTTACAAATGAATTCACTACTTCACACAATAGTCTGTTTTACTTTAAGTTCTTCCTAACTATAAAAAAGTCATGAAAGACTTAAATGTAGATTAAAACAAATGTAAACACACGCTATGTCTGTGGATAAAAAGACATCATAAAGATGACAATTTTCCCTAAGCAAATTCATAATTTTAATGCAATCCCATTAACAATACCACCAGGCTTTCTTTGGGAACTAGAAAAGTTAATTAAACGTTCTTTTGGACAACAGACAAGCAAGAATTGCCAGGAAAATTAAAAAACAAAAAGTATATTTAGAGGTGGCAATAACCTTAGCAAATATTAAAATATATTGTAAAACACTTATCATTAAAACAGTATAGAACTGACACATGAAAAAAAAAAAAAAAAAAAGAGCCGATGGAATAGGATGGAAACCCCCAAACAGATCCAAGCATATACAGAAATGTACTGCATGCAAAATGGCATAACCCTTATGGAAGGGAATTTGGTAATAGCTATAAAAATGCCATCTGTATTTAACCATACCTTTTGATCTTTTTTTTTTTCTTTGATCTAGGAATCCCACTTTTAGGATCTATCCCAAGATGCACTAAGAAAAATATAAAATAATGTCTGCACAGTGCTATTAAACTGCACCACTATTTTTAATAGTAAAAGTCTGAAAATAACCAAATGATCATTTTCAGAGGGCTGGCTGAATAAACTAACGTACGTCTGTACAATGGAATACTATGAAACTGCAAAAAAAAAAAAAAGGAAGAAGATATCAGTACACTACTATGGAGTGATCTCCAGGATATACTGCTAGATGAAAAAGCAAGGTTTGGTACAGTGGTTTTAATATGCTACCTTTTGTATAAGATGGGGAGGGAGAAATAATAGTATATATACATACCTCATTATATTAAAAAAAAATGGAATAAACCAAAAATTAATAAAAATTTTACCTATGGGGGAGTAAACAGAGCTGGAAGCTAGACATCTCTGCATGTGCTTTATTTTAGGGTTTTTACTTTGGAACTAAGTAAATGAATGTTTTACATAGCCAAGAAACAAAATTATATCCTCAAGAAAAGAATCCTAGAATCTGTAATATTGAAAACAATGCATCTAATTCTACATCAAATTATTTTTATAACTGTATGAATAATAATTATTTTCTATTACTTTAAAACACAATATTCTCACTGTACATTCTAAAGACTAAAAAATTACCCATGAAGAAATCTTAAATTGTATTTAGTTAGCATGATATTAGCGGTAATATTGATAGTTATTCTGAACCTAGACAGATTTAAAAAAACCTGTTACCGTCAAGTTGATTCCGACTCATAGCAACGCTAGACAGACAGATGGACCAAGTAAGTATGTGAATCACATTTGGATCCAAAATTTTCAGAGTAGGAAGAAAAGAGATACAAATTAAAATATTAAAGAAGTAAAAACCCCGTAATTTTAAGCTTGAATTAGAATATATGAAGTCTTTTTTAAAAATAACTATTTCCTAGCTCTATGCAATGAGATTCTTAAAGACCACTGACAGTCCAGTAGCAATGAAAAACTCTGTAATTTAAGAGGAACCTCTAAATACCATTTCCAATTAAAAAAGGCAGGGATCGTTGTAGAAATGGCTTTTTCCAAGGATGAGAGAGTAAATGCACAAGATGATCCTGGTGATAGGTATGTGTCTCTAATTTTTCACACATTTGAACTCAACCATCACAAGCAGGTTCACTTCTCTCTAGCCATTCTCTGCTAACCATGTCTGTTTGTCAGTATTCCCCTTTACATGTGGCACCCAACACTGAGCACAATATTACCAATGGCTGACAGAAAACTACATTTTCTTTAAATGTCCCTAGGTGGCACATATGGTTTATGCTCCACCGCTAACCTAAAGGTGGGCGGGTCAAACGCACCTAGTGGAACCTTGCAAGGCCCGGTCATCTGCTTCCTTTATATTTATGCATATACATATTTTATCTCCTATTATTTATATCATAACCAAAACCCCACTGCCGTCGAGTCGATTCCGACTCATAGCGACCCTATATCATAAGGAAGTTAAAAACTTTTATGTATTCAAATACATATGAACGACTGTACTAAGTACCTCATATGTTGTATGCCATTTATCCCCACAACAACCATATGATGCAGTTACTAATTAGATGCATTTAATAAAGAAGTAGTAGTTTATGTTAGATAACCTGCTCAAGGTCACTTAACCAGTAAGTGTCTGAGGTATGATCTGCACCTAATCTGATTTCAGAGCCAAAGCTCTTACCTACTACAGTAAGTAAAATAATCTCTTTTGCTTTATAGTTTTGATTTCATATCATATTTGGAAAGATCTGGTTCTCCTCAAGAATATAATCTTCATGGCATTTTCTATTAATGCTTTTACAGTTTAATTTTTTTTAACTGTACATCAGTGAGGAAGAATGAAGCTCTTCTTACCACAAAGTTGGCCAGTTGTTCTAAGAGTATTTCCATTACTCACTCATTTCATGCTTACTGATATGAAATACATTTATCATGTACTCCTATGATAAACAACATCATGATAGTACTGAGAAAAAGCTGAAGTTGTCAAAGATAACATTCTACTCAGATCAACAATCAACATTCATGGAAGCATCAGTCAAGAAATCAAAGGATGTACTGCACTGGGCAAATCTGCAGCAAAAGACCTCTTTAAAGTTTTAAAAAGAAGTTCCTTTGATGACTAAGGTGAATCTGACCCAAGCTATGGTCTTTTCAATCACCTCATACGCACAGAAAAAGAATGGACGTGTCTGAGCTGTGGTGTTGGCGAAGAATGTTAACATACCATGTAATGCCAAAAGAATGAACAAATTAGTCTTTAGAAGAAATACAACCAAAATGATCCTTATAAGGGAGGATGGTGAACTTTGAACTGCTTAATTTGGAACCATCATCAGGAAATACCAACCATCAGAAAAGGAAATCATGTTTGGTAAAGTAGAGGAGCAACAAAAACAAGGAAAACCCTCAATGAGATGGACTGACACAAGAGCAACAACAATGGACTCAAACATACCAATGATTATGAAGATGGCACAGGACCAAGCAATGTTTGGTTCTGTTCAGGGATTCGAACTGGTTCTGCCCTGGCCAACAAGGTGAATCAGAACAGACCCGAATTTTTAAAATTTGGGTGATTTGGAACTATAACTGAAAGAAAAATTACAGGTTGAAGCCCTGGAATGGGAGACTCGGAAGAGGCGCAGTGAGCCCTTTGAGGAGCCTAATGTGTGAAACTGGGTTATCGCCAGGACTGAGCAGAGTGACATACATTCAAAGTAGCATGGTTGGCTGCCATATCTGTGTGAAGCACTGCTGTTTCTGACTGTGCAAAATCTGATGGCCAAGAGATTTGGTTGCTATGCACAACTTATTCTGCCCTTGTTTTCTAAGAGGGAAATGAAGTTTCTAGCATAAACTTTTCCCATTCTGGTTCACCAGAATTTTAAAAATTCAGGTCTGTTCTCGTGTCATTCCCTTAGTTATGACTGAACCGGAAGAACTTGTTCGAAGCCCTGGTTGTGTTATACATAAGGTTGCCATGAGTCGGAGCAAACTTGATGGCAACTCATAACAACTACGTTCCTATTTGGGTCTTTTTCTAAGCTCTCCATTTTGTTTCATTAGTCTTTAAGTTAATGCCAGAGCCAGTAATGCAATGTACTGATGCTGTAACTTTATGTTTTCATACTTAAATGACTATTTTTTTCCTTTTTGTATTCCTATAAAAATTTTCTGGCTATTTATTTCATAACAACATTATTGAGATAAACTTCACATACCATATAATTCGCCCTTTGAAAGTGTTTGTAGTGGTTGTTAGTACACTCAAGAGTTGTATAACCATCACCATTATCTAATTTGAGAACATTTTCATCAGCCTCTCTGGCTATTTTTTCTTATATATTCATCCACATAAGCCTGAGATCCATTTGAAGTTTCAAACACTTCCAAATGGCTGAAACTTTGTGTACTGATATGAAGTTATCTCTGTAATAATAAAGTAAATTTATCTATTTAGCTAAGTTTTTTTTTTGGTGACATTTATTTGTGACATCTAGGTCCTAAAAGCTTGCTGTCAATCTGACTCTTCATTCATTCAAGACATTTATTGGGTGCCTACTAAGTACAAAGGCTATGTTGTTGTTGTTAGGTGCCATCGAGTGGGTTCCGACTCATAGAGACCCTATGCACAACAGAATGAAACACTGCCTGGTCCTGAGCCACCCTTACAATCGTTGTTATGCTTGAGCTCATTGTTGCAGCCACTGTGTCAATCCACCCTGTTGAGGGTCTTCTTCTTTTCCGCTGACCCTGTACTCTGCCAAGCATGATGACCTTCTCCAGGGGCTGATCCCTCCTGACAACATGTCCAAAGTATGTAAGACGCAGTCTCGCCATCCTTGCTTCTAAGGAGCATTCATTCTGGCTGTACTTCTTCTAAGACAGGATTTTTTTTGTTCTTTTGGCAGTCCGTGGTATATTCAATATTTTTCGCCAACACTACAATTCAAAGGCGTCAACTCTTCTTCGGTCTTCCTTATTCATTGTCCAGCTTCCACATGCACATGATGCGACTGAAAATACCACGGCTTGGGTCAGTTGCACCCTAGTCTTCAAGGTGGCATCTTTGCCCTTCAACACTTTAAAGACGTCCTTTGCAGCAGATTTACCCAATGCAATGCATCTTTTGATTTCTTGACTGCTGCTTCCATGGCTGTTGATTGTGGATCCAAGTAAAATGAAATCCTTGACAACTTCAATCTTTTCTCTGTTTATCATGATGTTGCTCGTTGGCCCAGTTGTGAGGATTTTTGTTTTATGTTGAGGCACAATCCATACTGAAGGCTGTGGCCTTTGATCTTCATTAGTAAATGCTTCAAGTCCTCTTCACTTTCAGCAAGCAAGGCTGTGTCATCTGCATAATGCAGGTTGTTAATGAGTCTTCCTCTAATCCTGATGCCCTGTTCTTCTTCATATAGTCCAGCTTCTCGGATTATTTGCTCAGCATACAGATTGGATAGGTATGGTGAAAGAATACAACCCTGACACACACTTTTCCTGACTTTAAACCAATCAGTATCCCCCTGTTCTGTCTGAACAACTGCCTCTTGATCTATGTAAAGGATCCTCATAAGCACAATTAAGTGTTCTGAATTCCCATTCTTTGCAATGTTCTTCCACAGTTTGTTATGATCCACACAGTCGAATGCCTTTGCATAGTCAATAAAACACAGGTAAACATCCTTCTGGTATTCTCTGCTTTCACCCATGATCCATCTGACATCAGCAATGACATCCCTGGTTCTATGTCCTCTTCTGAAACTGGCCTGAATTTCTGGCAGTTCCGTGTCAATATACTGCTGTAGCTGTTTTTGAATGATCTTCTGCAAAATTTTGCTTGAGTTTGTCTGCCAGTTTGTCGTACTGTGGGGGCTTGCGTGTTGTTGTGATGCTGGAAGCTATGCCACCAGTATTCAGATACCAGCAGGTTCACCCATGGAGGATAGGTTTCAGCTGAGCTTCCAGACTAAGACAGACTAGGAAGAAGGACCCGGCAGTCTACTTCTGAAAAGCATTAGCCAGTGAAAACCTTATGAACAGCAGTGGAACACTGTCTGATATAGTGCCGGAAGATGAGCCCCCGAGGTTAGAAGGCACTCAAAGGATCACTGGGGAAGAGCTGCCTCCTCAAAGTAGAGCCGACCTTAATGACATGGATAGAGTAATGCTTTCAGGACCTTCATTCACTGATGTGGCATGATTCGAAATGAGAAGAAATAGCTGTAAACATCCATTAATAATCGGAACTTGGAATGTACTTAGTATGAATCTAGGAAAACTAGAAAACGTCAAAAAGAAAATGGAATGCATAAACATCGATATCCTAGGCATTAGTGAGCTGAGATGGACTGGTATTGGCCATTTTGAATTGGACAATCATATACTCTACTACGCTAGGAATGACAACTTGAAGACAAATGGTGCTCATTGTCTATCATTAATTTACAAAGGCTATACCATGTAACAATAAAGACAAAACCCCTGCCCGCACGGAATTTAGAGGTCCTGCGTGGTGCAAATGGTTTGCACTTGACTACTAACTGAAAGGCTAGTGATTCAAACCCACCCAGTGGTGCCAGAGAAGGCCTGGCAATCTGCTTCCATAAAGATCGCATTCAAGAAAGCCCTAAGGAGTAGTTGCGCTCTGTATATACGGGGTTGCCACGTTTCAGCATCGACTCGATGACAATGTGAATGGAGTTTATATTCTAGTGTGAGGGTGTGTGTGGGTGTGTGTGTGTATGTGTGTGGTGTACAATGAAGTAAAACATAATAAATTTTAAACAATTATTTATTAAGAGGTAGTAACTGCTCTGGGAAAAATATAAGACAACTGGGAGTTCTAGGGGGGCGTTTACAAAATTAAGTCATGTGACGGGGTAGGCCTCACTGATCAAGTAACATCTAAGCAAAGACAAAGTGAGGAACCTGGCAGGAACAACAAGAATACTAATGTGGCAGAAACTGTGTGACTAAGTGGGAGAATAACGTATGTGATCAGAGAGGTGTGTGAGGCTATAGTATGGAGGTACCTGTGCGACACTATAAAGATCTGAGTTCTGACTCTGAGTGAAATGGGGAAGCGCTGGAAGCTTTTGAGCAAAGAATGACATAGCTTTACTTACATTTTCAAATATGACTCCTAGCTACTCTCTTGATAAGGTTATAAGAAAACAAGGGTAGAAGCAAGGAGTCTTCTTAGGAAGCTATAGCACTTATCTTGAACAGAGTTGATAGTAGCTTACACTAGGACAGAAGCAGGGGAAGTGTTAAGAAGATAACAAAGACTATGTTGAAAGAGGGCTGAAAATGACTATCAGGAGTTTATTTTTGCAAATGTTAAGGTTGAAATGTGTATAAAACATCCAAAGAGAAATGTCAATTGTAAGTTGGGGCCTGAAGGTCAGGGGAGAGATCAGAGAAGATTCAAATTTAAAAGTGAATGGCATATAGATATTTAAAGCTTCGTGACTGGTTGACATAACCAAGTGCGAGTGAATGTAAACAGAAGAGTAAAGAACAAAAAAGTGACTCCAAACTACAACACTGAAATAGGGAAGGCGAAGAGGAACCAGCAAAGACTGAGGAACCAGGAAGGGGGAGGGAGAGAAAATGACAGAGTGAGTGAGAATGTATGGTATCCTGGAACTCAAAAGAAGAACATGAAAATTCTGGAAATGAGTGACATTAGTAGTAGGTCAAGTAGCAATGAGAACATAGATTTGTCTGTTGGATTCAGCATTGTGTGGGGCGGGGGGGTAGGGGGGTCACTGGTGACCATGCAGCAGCAATTTCTGTAATATGAAAGGGCAAAACCTGATTGGAATGGGTTTAAAACAGAACAGGAAGAGAGAAATTCAAACCAATTGGCATAAAAAAGCCAGAGAAATAGAAATGGAGTCATAGCTACAAGATCAAGAAAACAAAGCAGTTTTTGAAAAAGATGTAGCAGCGAAAAAAGAGATGAAAATCAAAGCACTAATAAAGCTTACTAAATATGTGTGTGTATATATGTGTACATCTGTATAAAATGTCCCAGTTACCCAGTTCTAACAGAATTCATTGAACAACGCATCCTTCATTCAGTGATGGAAAATACTAAACTTCTCATTGTACTAAATCCTCATATATATCTAGGTCTATTGCTGGACTTTCTATTCTGGATCACTGATTTTCTGTGTGTCCGCATACCACTATCACAATGTCCTAATCATTTTAACTTTGTTTTATTGTCTAACAAGCTTGATTCCCACACCTTATTGTTCTTTTCAGACATCTTCATTACTCTTGCTTATTTTTCAATATAAACTTTATAAACAACTTTTCTAGCACCCGCAATCCTTAAAATTGATACTGACTGTTAAATTTGGAGATTAACTTCGGGAGAACTAAAATCTTCATGATGCTGTCTTATTAAAAAACATTTTCATATTTAAAAACATTTTTTTGAAATCTCAGTAGTATTTTGTTTTGCCTTAAAATTCTGATGTTATAATTATGGTTGTTGTTAGTTGTCATCAAGTCGGCTCTGACTCATGGTGACTTTACATATAACAAAATGAGAGTTTTTCTGGTCATGCACCATCTTCAAGATTGTTATTAACGTTTGAGTCTACCGCTCTGGCTACTGTGTCAATACATCTCATTAAGGGTTCCTCTCATTTTCCACTGACCCGTTACTTTACCAAACATGATGTCCTATTCTACCAACTGGTCTTCCTAATGATGTGTCCCAAGTAAAATATATACAACATAAAACTTACCATTTTAATGATTTTTGAGTGTAGAATTCAGTGGCATTAAGTACATTCATGGAGTCCCTGGGCGGTGCAAACAGTTAACTTGCTTGGCTGCTAAAACCAAAGGTTGAAGGTTTGAATCTACCCAGAGACTCCCTGGAAGAAATGTCTGGCAATCTATTTCTAAAAAATGAACCACTGAAAACCCCATGGAGCACAGTTTTACTCTGACACACATGGGGTTGCCATGAGTCAGAATCAATCTGACAGCCAACTGGTACTGTCAAGTACATTCCCAGTGTTGTGCAACATCACAATCCTTTTCCAGATCTTCTGAAACATTCCAAACAGAAACTCTATACCCATTAAACAGTAAGTCCTCATTACCAGCTCTGTCTAGCTCCTGGTAAGTTGCATTCTACTTCCTAAGAATCTGCCTATTCTAGATTTTTCATGGAAGTAGAAACATACAATATTTGTTCTTTTGTATCTAACTTATTTCACTTAATGTATTCAAGGTTCATCTATGTTGTAGCATGTATCAGAACATCATTCCTTTTTTATGGCTGCATAATATCCCACTGCATAGACATATCACATTTTGTTTACCCATTCATCCACTGATGAACATTTGTGTTGTTTCCACCTTTTGGCTACTGTGAGCAATGCTGCTATAAACACTGTTGTACAAGTTATCTGTGTGAGTCCCTGCTTTCAGTTTTTTGGGGTATATACCTAGGAGTGGAATTGCTGGTTCACATGGTAATTCTGAGGAACTCTGATGGTGCAGTGGTTAAAGTGCTCAGCCGCTAACCGAAAGGTTGATGGTTTGAACCTGCCAGCTTCTCCGTGGGAGAAAGATGTGGCAGTTTGCTTTTATAAAGACTTACAGCACTGGAAATCCTATGGGGCAGTTCTACTCTGTCCTACAGCATCACTATCAGTCGGAATCCACTCAATGGCAATGGGTATGTATGTATATGGTATGATAATTCTATGTTAAATTTTTGAGGAACCACCAAACTGCACCATACCAGCTGCATAATTTTACATTCCTACCAGCAATGGATGAGTGTTCCAGTTGCTCCACATCCTTGCCAACACTTGTCATTTTCCATTTGTTAGTTTCTATAACAGTCATCTTACTGGGTATAAAGTGGTATCTCAGTATGGTTTTGATTTATATTTCCCTAATCACTAATGATGTTAACCATTTTTTCCTGTGCTTACTGGCCATTTGTAAGACTTCTCCAGAGGAATTTCTACTCAAGTCCTTTCCCTATTTTTAAAATAAGTCTGTTTGTTGTTGTTGAGTTGTAAGAGTTCTTTACATATTCTAGACACTGATTTCTTATCAGATATAAAAACATGTTGCCATGGAGTTGATTCTGACTCAGCAACACTGTAAGACAGAACTGCCTCATGACATTTCCAAGGCTGTAATCTTTACAGAAGCAGACTACCACATCTTTTCCCCCGTGGAGCAGCTGGTGAGTTCAAACCACGGACCTTTCGGTTAGCAGCTGAGTGCTTAACAACTGCACCACCAAGTCTCCATATATCAGAGACATGATTTGCAAATAATTTTCTCCCATTCTATAGACTGTCTTTTCACTTTCTTGATAATGTCCTTTGATACAGAATGTTTTTAATTTTGATGAACCTCAATTTATCTATTTTTTCTATTATTGTCCATGCTTTTAGTGTTATGAAGCTTTTCCCTTTTGTTTTCTTCCAATAGTTTTATAATTTTAGCTCCAAGGGTTAGGTGTTTGACCCATTGTGCGCTGGCATTTGTATATGGTGTAAGGGAGGGGTCCAACTCTACCGTTTTGCATGTGGATATCCAGTTTCTCCAGCACCACTTGTTGAAAGATTGTGTCCTGTTCCCCACTGAAGTGTCTTGGCACTCTTGTTAAAAATCAATTGACCATATATGTGAGGGTTTATTTCTGGGCTCTCTGTTCTTTTCCATTGACTTATATGTCTACCCTTATGTCAGTACCACACCGTTGTTGGTTATTGTAGCTTTGTAGTAAGTTTTGAAATAAGCAAGTGTGAGTCCTTCAGCTTTGTTCTTCTTTCAGTACTGTTTGCCTATTCAGGGTCCCTGTAAATTTCGTATGAATTTTAGGATAGGTTTTTATTGGGATTTTGATAGGCACTGCACTGAATGTGTATACTGCTTTGGGCAGTAACGTCCTGTACTGTAACAATATGAAGTCTTCCAAGCTATGAGATGTCTTTCCATTTATTTAGATCTTTCAAAATTTCTTTCAGCAATGTTTTGTAATTTTCAGTATACAAGTCTTTCACTTCCATGGCTAAATTTATTCCTAAGTATTTTGTCCTTTTTTCATGCTATAGTAAATGGAACTGTTTTCTTAATTTCTTTCTTGGTTTGCTCATTGCTGATGTATAGAAATACAAATGATTTTTGTGTGTTGATTCTGTACCCTAAAGCTTTGCTGAATTCGTTCATTAACTTTTAACCTTTTGCGTGTGTGTATGTATCCTTCAAGGTTTTCTACACGATCGTCACATACAAACAGAATTTTACTTCTTCCTTTTCAATTTGGATGTCTTTTATATATTTTTCTTGTCTAATTGTTCTGGCTACAATTCCAGTACTATGTTGAGTAGTAGTGGAGAAAGTGGGTATCCTTGTCTTGTTCCTGATTTTAGGGGAAAAACTTTTATTTTTTCAGCACTGATTATGTTTTTCCTACATGACCTTTATAAGCTGAGGAAGTTTCCTTCTATTTCCTAGTTTACTGACTGTTTTTGTCACAAAACTCAGTAGTGTTTTGAAGCTTTCTTCATATACATCTTAAGTCTTTCACATTAGGTTTATTTCTAGATATTTCATCTCTTTTATAAATGGAATCTTTTCTTCCATTTTATCTTGTGGCTGTTTATATATATGTGATGGCTACTGGTTTTGCATTTATTACTCTAGTAGTCAGTCACCTTACTGAATTCTCTTTTAAGATTTTTTTATTATTTAATGGTTCTCTCAGAATTTCAGGAGCCCTGGTGGCACAGTAGTTAAGAGCTTGGCTGCTAACCAAAAGGCTGGCAGTTGTACTCTGTCCTAGAGAGTCATTATGATTTGCAATCAACTCGAAGGGAAGGGGTTTTTGTTTTTTTCTTGGGATTTCAAGGTATGCAGTATCATTTACAATTAACAATAATCTTAATTACTCTTTTCCTACTTTTAATTTCTCACTTATAATTGTATTAACTCATACCTTTGCAATATTATTAAAAATCAGTGGTGACAAAGGACATCCTTGTCTTCATCCAATTTTAATAAGAATGCTTCTGGTGTTTCATTAAACATGGTATATATTATACACACACATTCACTCATTTTTATGTTTACATACATACAGTATTAAGAAAATTAAATCTATTTCATTTTAAACTATTAATATAACTAATTATAATATCAATTTTCTAGTAGCCAATTCCTAGAATAAACCATACTTCATAATGAGGCTTTTTTTTTTTTTTAAATAAACATGTTATTTGACATAAACGTAGAATCATATGCAGTAGTAAGAAATGATACAAAGACATTCAGGATACCCAGTTTTCCCTGATGGTAACACCTTGTAAAGCTATAATAAGGATAGTAGCATGCTTCTCTTCCTGTTCCCACCTAACCTCACCACATTTTTACATTTTTTACTTTTTTAAAACTTTACCAGTGTCATCAAATTCAAATGACATCATCTAACCCTGCTATACAAAACTGAATAAAACAGTATACATTCAAACTGCTCTCCCATTTTCCCTCTTTTCCCAAATTGTTGTTAATTACAAAATCAACACCGGCTCCTTTGTTTTAGCTTCCATTCTTTTTCTGGTAGGCTAACGAGGCTGATGGTTGTCTTCTAGAGTTTCTTCAAGAAAATTATTCTTTGAATTCGAGTACTCAAAAACATTTGTTGATATACTCTTGGTATATTTTATAGATGAACTGCCCAACCTGAGAATATTATGGACACTGCTCTATTGTTTGATGGTTCTGAATTTTGATAGGAATAAGTATGAGGACATCCTGAATTTTATCATTCAGAGGTGTTTTGATCTTTTGGCCTAAATCAGAGAGATTCTTAGCTTACTGACGAAGTCTAATACTGTAATTACTGTTTCCAAGATGAACATTCTGTATTAATTTTATATGACACAGCACAACCTTTCAATCTATATATTTAAATTTTCTATTATTGAATGATGCTGGATGCATCAAAAGAAGATGGAAAGAATACACAGAGGCATTGTACCAAAAGCAACTGGTTGATGTTCAACCATTTCAGGAAAGTAGCATATGATCAAGAATCAATGGTACTGAAGAAGAGGTCCAAGATGCACTGAAGGAATTGGTGAAAAACAAGGTTTCTGGAATTGATGGAACACCAATTGAGGTGTTTGAACAAACGGATGCAGCACTGGAGGTGCTTGCTAGTCTATGGCAAAAAATTTGGAAGACAGCTACCTCGCCAACTGACTGGACGAGATCTAAAGGTGTTTCAAGAGAATGTGGAAATTACTGAACAGTATCATTAACAGCACACGCACATAAAATTTTCCTGAAGATAACTCAAAAGCAGTTGCAACAGTATGTTTGACAGGGAATTGCCAGAACTCAAGCTGGATTCAGACGAGGACATAGAGCGAGGGATAGCTTTGCTGATGTTAGATGGATCTTGGCTGAAAGCACAGAATACCAGAAAGATGTTTACCTGTGCTTTAATGACTAGGCAAATGCATTCAACCATGTGGATCATAACAAATTATGGGTAACATTGGGAAGAATGGGAATTCCTGAACACTTAATTGAGCTCATGCAGAACCTGCACACAGAGACAAAAGAAGCAGGTATTTCAACACAGCAAGGGGATACTGGGTGGCTGAAAATCAAGAAAGGTATGTGTCATGGTTATATTCTTTCACCATACTTACTTAATCTGTATGCTGAGCAAGTAATCCAAGAAGATGGACTATGTAACGAACGTGGCATCAGGATCGAAGACTCATTAATAATCTGCAATATGCAGATAGCACAAACTTGCTTGCTGAAAGTGAAGGGGACTTGAAGCACTTACTGATGATTGTTTTTTGTCCGCTTGTTTCCTTGGGTCTCACATGTTTCATCACCTTCAGATGCCTCATGTGTTTCCTGTATTTTTATAATGTTGCTTTATTCTTTGTTTTATAGAGGTGACTGTTTCATTAAGTTTTTATAATTTCTAACAAAATATTTGGAAACAATTTTCATCCACTCTGTAGCAATACTTTTTATAGTGAGGATTCTGTATATGCCATTTGTTTTTCCTGATAGTCCTTACTATCAGTTTTCCTTTATAGACTCCGTCCAAAATCTGAACAGGCCTAGCTTCAGGACTTTTCTTTGGTCCTCCAGCTTCTTTTAAGACCCTTCCACAGCTTCCCTCAAAATTATTTAAGATCTTATTCCCATAATAAACACCTTATTCTATAATACTCAGAATGGTTCTTCTTCCCTGATTAAACACCAACTGAAACCAATAATAATACCACCATATGTATTTAGGATAGTGATTGAAATATAGTGGGAATAATAAATGTTATATGTGATACTAATAACTACTATTAGTATTCTATTACTTTGATCTTTTCCTCTGAATCTTGGGTTTTTTCAGTTCTTTCCTCTAAAACATTGATTCCATTCCTGCAACGTCAATTCTCTTTCAAACTGTGCAATGGCTTTATTTTCTATCATCGTGTTTTTAGTTTTGTCTTCTCCTTTTTTTACTTTATCCTTTTCACCCTGGTGTATGTGAACCATCTGTTGTCTAAAGGTCTCTTTTCAGGAGTGAAACTGTTTTCAAAGTGAGTGCATCTACCTTTTGCATATTAAGTTCCTATTCTCTTCTTTGCCTTTTATTAACTAATATCCCAAATAAGTTTTGTTCTTCTTGTCCTTAAAAATGGATACAGTTCTATTAAGGGCCTATTGCCTACTCCAACATCGTATGGACGGATTGTTTCATTTATGTCTGCATTCCTGGGAGTACAAGGTTGAGAGCTGAATATTAACAATCCATAAAATGTGTTTAGTCAGGAAAAAAGAGGGGCAAGAGTTGCCACAGTTAGGCAGGTGCCACCCAGAACTTTCTGAGAGCAGCGTACATTTATTGACATTCTTGTACCTAAAGTTAGGACTGCTAAAACTTTATTATATATGTTGCACTAATCATGGATTGGAGAGAATTTAGTAGGATTGAGTATAAAGTACTCCAGTCTCTGTATTTTACTGGATTATGACCGTGCAATCCCTTATTGGTGACTGGTTCTCTGCCATGAAATGGCTCCTCTTCCCGCCTGCCAATGCCTTAATCAGGCAGCAAAAGGTAAAGTAGCCAGCTGTGCTTGTTTTTTTTTTTTTTTACAGAAACTTTGCTGTGGCTTAACAGTGTTGTTTAGGTGTGCTCAGAAAACAGACTATTTCCATGTCAGGTAATATCAATAAGTATCCTCCAGAATTCTTCCATGTATTTCCTACCACACTCCACTACTCTCCCAAAGAAAGTGCTAAGAGCCAATTCTAAGTATTTTCTTTCACTGTGATCCATATTTTATTATAAAACCAAAAACATACCTAGTAGATATTTATCATTTGTGCTATGTGTGGGGTACAGTCATTACTAGTTTTAGTACTAATGTTTTGCCAATTTTGTTTCCTTTTTATTTCGGTCAGTTATAAGGAAGCTTTTGATAAATCTGCACTTAGTCCCCCACTGTCCCTCCAAGTCCTTTATAGCATCTGCAGACTTTAAGGCATTTTAATATTGATTGAATGAATAAAGGCAACTGGAACCTTTATTAGTCCCAACTGTAACTAATGATGAAATTGAGTTTAGGTACACCTGTTAAGAAGAGGTTGGGTATATAAATACTCCTTCTTGACATGAAACTTACATTCTTGTCAGCTAAAGAGGTATACACATGTATATAGTAGGAGAGATCCAAAAAATAAGAAAACTGTTTAAAATTGTATTCTGCTCATTTTTACCTTTGGGTAAGATAAGTCAACTGGTAATCTATAGTAAATGAAAATATACTTCATTGCTATGGAGTTCATTTTACTCCTAGTACAAAGAATTACAAATGTCACAAAAAGTAAATTACGGTCTATTACAACAAAAAATAAAAAATGCTGATACACTCTAAATGAGCTCAGGAACTCTGCTCGTCTTTTGTGATTTTTCTCTTCAAGTACAGTTAAACTCTATGTTGACATATTTTCTGACTTTAAAAATCTTTAGATGATCTCAAAGAATTTGTTCAAAGCTCAAAATTTTCTTTGTGAAATAATCTTATTTTAAACTTTGATTGGTAAATTATAGCATAATATTCAACTAGCTTTTAAGCTCCCTCAATACCTAACCATGATGCTTACCTATGTAATTTCTACAATACTTAACACTATACCTTATATATCTATAATAAAGACGTGGAAGGAAACTTTTATAAAAGAGTATTCCTATTATTTTAAAGATAAAAAAAATGGAGAGGAGAACTTTAAAGACATGCACTCAATGCAAGCTGCTCAAAATTACCCTATAAATACATGAGAGTCAAGATTTCTACTTTGTACTCCTTCTGCTCTTAATACCAGAACTACCACATTCCACTGAGTTTGGAACAATACGGAATCATATTTATTTTCAGAAGCATTTAAAAAATAATGCCTTTGAGTGCACTAAGGTGAGGGTATGGCCAAGTTCAAGTCACAAGATCATATAGTGATTGGGGGAAAAGGGACAAATGACGAGAAATAAATTATATTAACAATTACAGCTACACCATTTAATGAGCACCAGGTACACTGACATAGCTTGTTTAATCTTATGTTTGGATTAGCTCCACTTCTAAGGTAGATGTTAAACTGCAGATATATCACTCAAACAACTAATAATGTAGATCAAGCTTGCATTTACTATGGAGGCTAACCTGTGGTTCTTCACCAGAGAGCTATCTACACTGATATAATGCAGGAGGAACCTGGTATTCAACAAATTTCCAAAATGTTTTAAGGGCTGGCATGTTAGAAACAGCAACGTGTTTTGCTCAAAGTCTTTTTACCATTTTTAGGTAAAGAGATGACGTGGATATTCTATTCCAAATACAGATTAGGAACGCAAAGCGGTCATATTCTTTTATCCACTTGGCACATAGCTAAAGGTTCAATATAAGCTTGTAAAGGCCAACATGACTCCAACAAATACAAATGGAGTCAGAGGGAAAGGGGATAAAGTATTACCTCCATGTTTCTGAACATTTTCTTTAATCTTTTTTCCAAGTACTACAAAAGTGAATGGATTCATCATTGTCTTCTATTACTAAAAGTAGTGAACCGGACTTTGTTAAATATACATACACAAATTAAGAATCACTAACTTGATCCTGAGAAATCATTTAAATTTGTTTCTGGAGAAAACTGTAATTTTAACTTCAAAAAGTTAGGCAGTAGATAGATATGCGTAAATCTCACTTGATATTCAAAGTAATTTAACAATGCAAAACCAGTAAAACTGCCAGAAAACTAGTAAATGTGCCCATCACATGACTAAAACATAAACTAAGTTTTGAACCTCTCATTCTGACTTAGTATTTCAAAATTACAGTGAAGGCTATCAAGAGAAAATAGTTAATAATAATAAAAGTGACATTTCTAAATACTTAACATTTCTAATACTTCTCTTTTTAGCATATTTACCTTAATCCACTGTAATTTTATCCTAGAGAAATACAAAGCTTAGTTACCAATATCCCAAAAACCCAGTGCCGTCCAGTCAATTCCCTATAGGACAGAGTAGAACTGCCCCATAGAGTTTCCAAGGAGTGCCTGGTGGATTGGAACTGCCAGCCTTTTGGTTAGCAGCTGTAGCTCTTAACCACTATACCACCAGGGTTTCCAGTTACCAGTATACCAGGTATTAATACCTTCACTTTATGTTATCAGGCATGGGGATAAAGAACTAGACATGAAAAGGCGGAGATGTAAAAAAAAAGGGGGGGGGGGGAGGCTGCTATTATCATTTCCATATTTCCAATTGATATTTCGACATAGTCCCCTCCCCAAAGTTAATCAAGAAAGACTAGAAACAGGCATTGTTCATTAAACAATAATTATTCAATGCTTTATTATGAAGTATTTTAAACATACAAAATACAAAAAATAAGACATCCATGTAGCCAGAATTCATATTTAATAGACATTAACATCCTTTTCTAATTTCTTCCTATCTCTTCTTTTGAAAATTAAGCATTACAGACACAAGAACTCCATGCACCATACCCTAGTCTTCCCTACTCTCACAAGGTAAATATTATACCTAAGTCGATGTTCATTTTACCCTTGCATGTTTTTATGTTTTGTCTCTGCTTCTGGATATAAATAATAGTGTTGTTTGCACATTTCATAAATATACAAAAATGAAGTCATTATCTATCTACCATTACTTATCATTAATTGGGGTTTTGATTTATCTACTTTTATTGCAATTACTGATATACTGCATCTACTCCTACCATCTAGTTCATGCGCTTTATTAATACTGCTTTCTTTTATAAATTTGGAATGGTTCTATATCTCTGATCCTGCTTTCTTGTAGACTGTTCAGGTTTCTTTCATTCCTCACCCAACCCTGACTACTTTGGAAGTTACGCACTGTATTTTTATTCTTTTAGTGATTACACTAATAGTTTTACCACGTATATTTTCCTAACTCTGAAGTTAATATCTCTGCCCTACTCTAAAACAATATACATTAACCTCTGATTATGAGCCCTTCAGCCTAACATTCATTATTTTAATTCCACCTTGTTTTCAAAACACATCCAACATCGTAAAATATTTTATTTTTGCGATGAATGTCTATTTGGAGCCCTGGTGGCACAGTGATTGAGAGCTTGGCTGCTAACTAAAAGGATGGCAGTTTGAATCCACCAGGTGCTCCTTGGAAACTCTATGGGGCAAGTCTACTCTGTTCTACAGGGTTGCTATGAGGTGAAATCAACTCTACGGCAACGGGTTTGGTTTTTAATGTATATTTCTGTAGGTTCAGTTTCCATGTAACTTTTTTCTTTTTACTTTTTTGTGAGTAGTATACTCTCTCCATCTTTGTCTGAAAAATCTTTGTTTGAATGACAGTTTATTTGGGTATAAAGTCCTTGGCTGACAACTCCTTTTCCTCAGAACCTGAAGGTCCTATTTTCCACATGGCCTATGTTGCTGCTTTTGAGAGGTACGGTGAGTTCTGCTATAATGTACCATATGCATTCCTAAAAATCACCACATTATGCAAAATAACACAATAAAAATACCATAGCAGAACACTGAGAAACTTCACCAGTGACACATTTTTAAAAAGACAGGAACCATAAAAAAGCACAGTTTTACACATGTTAAATGGCTAAAGAACACACTTAGCACTAAAAATACTACCTAAAATATGGCACTTTACCTTGAAAAAGCCCTGACGTTTGCTTATAGGTTGCAACTTGTGAGTTATTGTGAAGTAGAAATTGGATCTCAAGTTCTAAGATTAGATGAGGCTGGTATGGCGCGTGACAAAGGCGGTAAACGGAGGCAGCTGGTAGACGGGCAAGCTGTGCGCGGCGCACATTCTGTGCATTCCTACTCAGCTCAGCTCAGTCCTGCTGGGTGTAGTTTTCTGTGTTTACACAGTGTTCCCTGTGTATAGTGCATAACCAGAAGTGAAGTTTTCTATATGAGCAATTTTTTCCTAATATATCAATTGTTTTGGAACAAATTCATGTTTTTAAAACAAGCATTGTAGCAGAAGTGACTGCACACTGTTAATTTAAATGTGGTTCCCCTGTAAGTAAGCTGTAATTGCTTCTAAAATTCTTCTTTATTTCAGGTGTTTTCAAGTTTTACTACAATGATCTAGATAATGATCATTGTATTATACTTCTTAGGATTCATTTACCAAACCTGAGAATATACATCTTTCATATACGGTGGGAAATTCTTTCCTATTCTCTCCAATTACTGCCTCTTCCATTCTCTCTCTCTGTTATTCCTATCAGATGTAATACCTGACATTGCAATCTATCCTTCATGTCTCTTTAATGTCTCTCATATTTGCTCTTTGGCTACACAATGAGTAATTTTCAGATTTATCTTCTCAGTCACTATTTATCTTCCCAGCTATGAGTAATTTACTGTTTATCCCAACCAATGAGTTTTTGTTTTAATGACTTTATTTCTCACATCTTTCTTTTTCCAGTCTGCCTATTCTTTCTTTTCTTTTTATAATGCCTATTTCTTTCCTTATAGTTTCTATAATCCCTTTAATTCTTTAATAATGTTGAACACATTTGTTCTTAAGGTATTTTTTGTATTAGCTCAGATTCTTTGGGACCTAATCCACCTGTATGTTTTCTCTTTATTTTCACTCATGGTCAACTGAGTACCTGTGTTGTTGGGAGTCAGACTGTGGATGACCTTAAAAACAAAGCTAATTGACTGGAACTAAATTCTGAGGAATAGTAACAAGCATTTTACAAGAAACAGGGGTTCAATGGTAACATAAATTTGGAAACCACTAAGTCAAATAAACTTCTGTAGGCTTCTCAAAGCTTTTAAAATATCTTTACTTTCAATCTTCAAGACAGATATAGGATGCAATGTTTCCCAAGTCTTATCTACCCATGGACCTCTGTTTTTAACACACATTTCACGTATCACAGAGTGAACATTATATGGGATAAGCTTTGTGAAACGCTACTGTAAGCAGTTAGGAAAATAAGTTTATAACCATTGGAAAATACCCAACTGAAAGAAATACTTGTATTTCTTAAACATAAGCTAGGAAAGACTGGATAAAAGAAACAGAAGCCATAAAAATCAGTTAGAAAACTGTACTAATAATCTAAGGGCAAAAGAATAAGTGCCTGAAATAGACATATTTTGAAAGATATAAGTTATTCAGGAAACAATATCCAGAAATAACTGGAAGTAAAGAGGAGGCTATTTTTGATATAAACATTATTTTATTTTTCACAATTAGAAGGTAAATAATCTCTAGGGAGGGTTTTTTGTAACTACACCTGCCCAGCCCTAACCTATCCTGAAAGCTCTGACTACTAACTCCTTCAGGGAGATGTGCTACAGGAGTCTCATACTCAGCTGGTATTAACATAAAGACAAAGAATGAGAACCACTGTTAGAAGACAGAAGTCAAATTAGTAAAGAAAGAGAAATGCTATTCAAATATATGGTGACTAAATGAGTGCGTACAAAAAACCTGATGTGTCCATGGACAAGTTACTTATCACTTGGTTTCTCTGGCTCCCACTTTACTAACCTGGTTAACAAATGAAAATATAGGTACAAATGAAAATACTGTATATATCTAGAAAGCAGAGTCATACTGTCAGATCAAAGGAGAATCGTTTCAAGGGGAGGTGAATGGATATCACTGAATGGTGCAGAGAAGTTCAAAAGAACAAGGGCTGAGTCTCGAGGGACATCTAGCTCAAATAGCATAATACAGTTAATAAAGAAAATGTTCTACACCCTACTTTGGTGTGTACTGTCTGGGGTCTTAAAAGCTTGTGAGTGGTCATCTAAGATACTCCGCTGGTCCCACTTCATCTGGAGCAAGGGAGAATGAAGAAAACTAAAGACAGAAGGGAAAGATTAGGCCAAAGGACTAATGGACCACAACTACCACATCTTCCACCAGACTGAATCCAGCACAACTAGATAGTGCCTGGCTACCACCACCAACTGGTCTGACAAGGATCACAATAGAAGGTCCTGGACAGAGCTGCAGAAAAATGTAGAACAAAATTCTAACTTGCCATAAAAAAAAAAGAAAAAAGACCAGACTTACTGGTCTGACAGAGACTGAAGAAACCCTGAGAATATGGCTCCTGGACACCCTTATAACTCATTAACGAAGTCACTCCTGAGGTTCACTCACCCTTCAGCCAAAGATTAGACAGGCCCATACACAAAACGAGACTAAATGGGCACACCAGCCCAGGGCAAGGATGAGAAGGCAGGAGGGGACAGGAAAGTTGATAAATGGGGAATACAAGGTCAAGAAGGCGAGTGCGTTGACATGTCGTGGGGCCGGCAACCAATGTCACAAAATAATATGTGTATTAATTGTTTAATGAAAAACTAATTTCCTCTGTAAACTTTCACCTATAGTACAACTAAAAAAAACAAAACAAAACAAGGACTGAGGAAAGACCACTAAATTTGGAGATTTCGGTGTCAGTAGTGACCTAGGCTAGCAAAGACAGCTTCAGTTCTTTGAATGTTCGCAAACAGTTTTCCAGATACGTGGAGGAGAGTGAGGAAAAGGTTATTTACTTTATTTATTGAAAAAGAATTTATTAAGCTCCTACTATGTATCAGACAGAGTACAAAGTGGTACAAAACTCACTAAAGAAGTCTAGTGAAAAAACAGAAAGCTAGCAAGAAGGCATTTCAGAGCGTGTTTGCAGTCAGAGGGTTAAGCGCCTGATATTATTCTTATCCTTTTCCTTACAAGCTTTTGGTGTCATCGTTACTTAGATATAAATACCATAAATCTGAATTTTTTCAAAATCCAATCTGAAAATTTGTTTTTTAACTGTTCTAAGTACATAGGGTTGCTATGAGTCAGAATCAACTCCACGGCAGTGGGTTTGGTTTTTTTGGTTTTAAGTACATCTGCACAATTACTGGAAACCCTGGTGGTGTACTGGGTAAGTCCTACAGCTGCTAACCAAAGGGCTGGCAGTTCAAATCTGCCAGGTGCTCCTTGGGAACTCTATGGGGCAGTTCTACTCTGTCCCATAGGGTCACTAGGAGTCGGAATCGACTCGACGGCACTGGGCTTGGTTTGGCACACTTACTGAAATACTTGCATCTCTACCATTTTTTTTAGACCTTCGATTTACCATGTTCATAATGGCTACTTTTTTTCCCTCCTTTCCGGCCTTTTAATGGAGCCCCAGTGATGCAGTGGTTAAGAGCTGGGCTGCGAACCAAAAGGGCAGCAGTTTGAATCTACCAGCAGCTCCCTGGAAACCCTATGGGGCAGTTCTACTCTGTCCTTTAGGGTTGCTATGACTGGAACCAACTCGATGACAACGGAGTTTTTGGTTGGAAATGTACAGGTCAAGATTTCTCTTAATCTCATCCTTAGCCCCCGGAAAGATACACTGGTTACTGTTAGCTCTTTAAATGCAGAGTCAACTTAACAAAGTAGAAAGTTAATCAATGTCTGTACCATCTCTACCTAATTAATACAATGGTCTTCGAAAACTAACCCTGATCAGCTCCCAGCTTATACATTATTGCTCTGTAGTATTTAAGCTTCAAGTTCTTAAACTCAACGCCCTTTTTGCTAACAGCCAATCCCTGACTTAACAACATGTTTACCATTTTTTTGTGTGTGTGTCTCATTGTGCTTTCTTTTTTCATTTGTCTTGTATTCCCATTTGGGATTCAATTTCCTTCTTCCTGAAGGATATCCCTCAATATTCTTTCAGCAATGGTCTGCCAACGAGAAACTCTTTAAGGCTTTCAAACATCTACTTTGCCCATATACATTAATGATAGGCTAGCTGGTTATAAAATTCTAAATCTATAATTCTTAATTTTCTTTACACCATGACTTTTATAAGAAATTATAGTATTTTAATGACACACTGGGGAAAATGGATGAGGCTGCTTGCACACAGAGTTAGGTAATTGTCCTAAAGGGTTTCATAAGTTTGGGGCTTCACCTAGATACCCCATGAACTAAGGAAATAATGTCCTTGCTACACCTGCAGTTCATTCTGCCAAAACATGTCAGCTGGAGAAGCTCTATTCTGAACTTAATTATTTTCTCTCAACACTTTAAAGATATAATTCTTCTAACATTTCTTTAGTTGCTGTTGAGAAGCCTATGATTTCAGCTATCATTCCTTTGTCTAATTCTCCCTGGCTGTTTTTCAGATCTTTTGTCTTTGATAATCTACATACTGCATTCACTAGCTAAGATGCATCTCAATGTAGATATAGTTCGTTAACCCTTCTCAGAAGGACATCCAAAATTACCCTTCCAAATATTACATCTCCTCCATTCTTGCCATTAAAACTCCAATTAGAACCTACTGGGTTTTGTCTTACTATTTATAATCTTCTCTTATTCTTTCTACTATATTTGACATCTTTCGCTCTGCTACATTCTGAGTAATTTTCTCAATTATGTATTCTAGTTCACTATCCTCTCCACAGCTATGTTTCAACTGGATGCCTAAACTATTATCCACTGAGGTTTCAAATTCCAATGATTGCATTTTTTATTTCAAGAAAATACATTTTTCCTATACTAAGAGTCATCAAAATTCTTAAATTAAAATTTCTGTCCTAAGAATTAAGATCCACTTGCAAAAGTTTAGACAATTTCTTCTAAAAACCAGGTAACTGCTATCTTCCAAATATACATTATATTCTTCAAGATATATATTTTTTAGAATTCGGAAGGACTGGACTGAAGGAAACTAAAATGATAGATTAAAAAAAGATTGATATATCAAACACAGGTATATATGCAGTTTGGAAGAAAAAGGGGAAAAAAGTGTGGGTGACTGGGTAGGAGAGAACAGAAAGAGAAGGAAGGAAGGAAAGACAGAAGCTATAAGAAAAGACAGGCAAGCCTGAATAGTCTTGAAGAGGTTCTAATTATTTATTATTATTATTATAACTATCACGGTTAAATATTTGACATGATATTTTGGAACATTTGGAAACTGTGAAGTGAGTCATTTCTGGTATCACAAACCTTTCGAGTAATCAACATCATAAAGCAGACTAGTACCATTTATAATCAGTTTAACACTGTCAATAATATAAACAAGGTGTGGCACTCAGATTTACAGTATTAGTTGAATATTCACTTTCAAATACAGTTAAGCATTCTACATGAAACATGGAGTGAGAGATTTCTTTATGAGTTTCTTATATTAAATTTTAATAAGCTGAGGTATATTTATTATTGCAAAAGTGAACTGCTGAAATAGTTATAATCACGAAAGCTATTAATTTCATATTCTAAAATAAACAAATCAAATAAATAAGCAGGGAAACAGACTAACAATACAAATATTGAAAATACTTTATCTAGGTTAGTATATTACATTATATTTGAGCGAACAAATGTAAATGGAATTTAAATAATCATATAAGAATAATAACTGTATCTAAATAATTCTAATCTTTCTAGAATTTTGGTGAATTAGCCTAAATAACATTAAATGTATTAGCCTTTAAGGGAAATATTTAATTCTTTTTAGTCCTTGAGCTTTCAAGAAAAATCCTATTTGGGAATTCTTCACATCTTGTAAAAATTAATTAAAAGCAAAATGTCAACTCTGCTCAAAATTTCACCACAGAGAAAACTCCAAAGCAGATCACATTTATCCATGATAGATCACCATTGATCAGAACAAAATAATGTATAGCAGAACAAAATAAGGAATACCCGGCTGCCGTCGAGTTGATTCTGACTCATAACAACCCTATAGGACAGAGTAGAACCGCCCCATAATGTTTCCAAGGAGCGCCTGGTGGATTTGAACTGCTGACCTTTTGGTTAGCTGCCGTACCACTTAACTACTACTAAGCCACTAGGGTTTCCAAAATCAGGAACAGCATAACAAAACAGGAAACCCTTGTGGCATAGTGGTTAAGAGTTCAGCTGCTAATCAAAATGTCGGTGGTTCGAATTCACTTCACTCCTTGATAAGCCTACAGGGCAGTTCTACTGTCCCATAGGGTCCCTATGAGTCAGAATTGACAGCAATGGGTTTTTTTTTTTTTTAAATAATAACAAAAGAAGAAAATGTTAAAGGAAAATGAAATAATTTAAAACAAGCTTTGTTCATATGCCAAACAAAAGAACTGAATGCTGTGTAAGTCTTTATGGCCATGATTCTATGAAGCCTAAAAGTTGAAATAGCTTGTCGAAATGTTTCTAAAGACTCCTGATCATTTTTAGCAGTTAAAGACAAAAGATTTTTGAGACTTGCCCAAACTATGAATTCAAGGTACAAAGTTCCTTCTAGAAAACATTTTATTAAAACACGTGTTCTTAAAACTTATTCTGCTACATACAAAAGGTTAATGATATCACTAAAAAAGCTCCTTCTATATCTTGCACATCAGGCATTTGGAGATGCAAAAACATGCATGTTTAACAGTGCAAGACAATAAGATATAACTTCTGCTTTGATTGTTTGCCAAAACATTTCTTCAATCAACAGAATCAATCTGATTAAAAAAAAAAATCGTATAGAATGGAAAATCAGTAAAGGAAAAGTAGGTTAAAAGAAACTGTCATTCAGCTAACACTGATAATAAACATGGTAAAGGTTCAGTGGAAATCACAAGCAAAGGATATTTTGTTCATACAACTATATGCTCAAAGAATAATTATACCACAGAATTTCAGTTACAGAACTACTGTCTGTAAGCAGAAATACAATAAGATATTTTCATCATTCTTGAAATACTAGAGATTTTGGAATTAACTTGCCACATACTTAAAATAATGAAACAGGAAGGGCTATTAGTTGTTACACATTAAAAGACTGTCTGAATGAAGGAAAGCTTTAATATTACACTCTGCAGATAACAATATCAACACAGAAAAGACTTACTAATTGTTGCTTGTAGAAGAAAGTAGTTTGTCTAATGGAATTCACTGAAAAAGTAAGCACAATGATATGCCTTGAGGGTATATACTCTTTCTTTACTGGTATCTGCTGGAAAGTCCCTCCTAACATTCTATGACATGTGGAATCCAGTGTGCACAAAATGAAAGCTGAGATTATGAAGGAAATTCACAGACAATTTTATCATCTTGCCAGCCAGTTATATACTCATTCATTACAATGTTTCTAAAAAAAAGGTTTATGAACAAATGTTTCTCAAAGATGCTTCTCCATACTGGCAGAGTTAGCCAAAAAAATGTACTGCTCTTCCTCTGAACTCAGTTCAAAGTAATTATCTTTTTGGTATCAAAAAATGCACACTATATATAAAAAAAAAAAAAGCACAATATTTTTTTATAGTACTAGTATAGAATTTATAAAATTACTATTTCTGCACTCTGACAAAATTTTAAATTTTGACTATAAATTTAAAAAATTAAATTGTAATAAATTTAAGTATTTTGGGAAAAAAATTTAGATTTATTCTTGTATCCCAGTAGTTCACTCTGTGATAGCAACATTCAATTTTGGCCAGGGTGGAATACTGGTTTTAATGCTCAGCCATTTAGCACTCTGCCAAAATGGATACTCAGTGCACTTTCAGTTATGGCCTGATTATATTCAACTGCTTAGATTAAGAGTAAAGCAAATCAAATGAGAATTGGGAGGAAAGGATGATAAATGGAAGGAAAATGTGAGAAGAAATTCTTCATGAAAAATCTCAATTTAAAATTTAAGAAAATTTAATCAAAGGAGAACCAAAATATCTAAAAATAAGGAAAAAAATTTCAAGAAAATTAAATACATAATTAAGTCAAGCATTTTAATAGAAAATCGCCAAAGATTTTTTGTTCAAAGCAGACCACTATGGGCTTTCCTTAAATTACAAAGGCATTATTAGGTACTAGGCTTGAACTCTATATTCCAGACTGAAGCCCAACGTCTATGACCATTCTCCTTATTGCCCCATTACAATCAAGAGTCAGTCGAAACAGTACCGGAGGAAGTTTAATACTACTTTAATCAAAAGAACAGCAACAATATAGGAATTATCATGTGATGTAAACTTTCACCAGCAAAAAGCTCTTCTTGCTACATAATTTAAGAAACAATCATGAGGTGCCAATATCAGCAGCAGACTTATTTTATTCCTAAAGTGAAAAACCACCACCACAGCATATATCTGACTTAATCTATAGTCTTTCTCTTCGGATTTCTCCCCAAAGATTCCTATCAGACTAGTTTGGAAAGAAAATTTAGAACCATGTATCCAGCAGCTTTTCACTTATAGTGAGGTCAGACAAGAAACAACTTTGATTTCATCATGCATTCAACCTTATCTCCCTGTTAATGAAATTTCGTAAGAGCTCCAGGTTTTGTTATCTCATCATATAGGGCCTTTAATTCTGAATGTTTCCCCCAAAAGTCTTCATCCATTTCAATGCAGCTGTCTCAGAATTAATTAGCAACGTGTACTTATTGAGCAGTCTCTATGTGAGCATCTCAAGGGTGATGTGCAATCATTAAAATGAAATAAAAGATAAGACAACCATAAAAAGGAACATGTGAATTAGTGAGTAAATGTGATGGTATTTAGGCTTAATTCCTTAGGACTCAATATGATGATGATATTTAGGCTTAATTCTCCAGGAGTAAAGAAGCTATCCCTTCTATCAATTTGGTTCAATAATGACCTTTTCCATTAACATGATCAGCAAGGAAATGAGAAACATCCACATACACCATTCCTCATTATGTGCACCATTAAAACAAACCACAATACGGTCTTGAGCAGATATCCCTAACACTCTACACTCTGAGACAAAATGGACTACTCAATCAGCCAAATGCAGCACTGATTAGACAAGTGTCTACCTCGAACTGAGAACAAGAACTGAAGATGAACCTGATTAAACTAATTACGGCAGCTTTATCTTCCTGCTACATTTAGAGCAAAGACTGCACAGCACAATAGAAGGGATCTGCTCTTCATCTCCATTTAAGGGAACATATGCTTCCATAATAGAAGTTATTTTGGGAAAAGGGTGGCTCCTTGTTTTCTCTCCAAGGCTTAGGACATATCATGGCTGCCCTCTTAGATGTCGGCTTTGTATATGCAAAGGGGGAAAAAAGGCTTTCCTGAAAGGCAAGGATCCAGGAGAATTTGCATAATAGCTGCTGCCATGGAGAAGCTGGGCTCTATGCCAACTGTTATCTTCTTTTCTACTACAAAAATATCTCTAGCTCAAGCAGCTTCCAAAGTAAACAATCAAAATGAAG
Source organism: Elephas maximus indicus (assembly GCF_024166365.1). Lineage (NCBI taxonomy): Eukaryota > Metazoa > Chordata > Mammalia > Proboscidea > Elephantidae > Elephas > Elephas maximus. Next base: position 193,426,015 of record NC_064821.1, read on the forward strand.
GTAACTCATCAGAACTTGATCAAAAGAGACCCTGGAGATACCTATACACCATCAGGTCTTTTTGCGTGAATAACTTCTGTCAACATAAACATGGGAGTGGAAGGGAAGCAGTGGGATAATGTGGGTTTGCATTCTGGACTTTTTCAGAAACTGCCACAAGAAAGACTGCACTCAGAGGTGGCACTCAGCCCACAGGGAACAGGTAGGATGAAAGAATGTGCCCAGAGGTGGGGGCCAAGGTGGCGGAGTAGTCAGGCGCTTCCTGTGGTCCCTCTTAAACAAACACCCGAAAAAACACGAAATCGATTATATATGACAATCTAGGAGCCCTTAACATCAAAGACAAAGTTGAGGAGTCAGGCTGAGCAGCACAGGGAGGGAGAAACAGTTCAGAAGCAACAAGGATTTGCCACGCCTGACCTCACCAGGACCCTGCAGGCTGCATCAGCTCGCTTGTGCCATGAGGCAGGCAATAACACTTGGGAGAGTCAGCTCAAGCCTCTGGAACCAAAGAAAAGCAGCGCTGAATCTGGCAAAGTTAAGTGCAAGCCTCTAACCTACCTCTCTCCCATTTAGTGGCCCCCACACTGCTGTGTTCTGGTCTGTCCCAGTTCAGTTTAATCAACTGCCAAGCCCCCTGGGCTAGAATTGAGACACGTCGCACACCCCAAGCCATTCTTCCAGCTTTGGAGAGGGAACAAACAGGAAAAAAATAACCTGCCAGCTCCCCTAAGCCGGACACTCCGGGAAGGCACAGCCCCTTTGCACAGGCACAGGCATAACGGGTCCACAGACTTTGAATGCCTTTCACCTCTATCTAGACCTGTACGGGCCCATTTCAACAGCACTAGCCCTCATTAACACAGTACAACAGGGTATATACCTGAAGGCTATTTTCAACTGCAACAGCTAAGGGAGAGTGGCAGATTCTCCAGACATTTGACACCGCCCTGCATATTAAGCAGGATCCTCACCTACCCGCATCAGGGGCCTGAGGACTGGTGGCTCCAACCACTCTATCCGCGACCAGGGGTCTGAGAATAAGTGATGCCCCCAAGTCCTTACAACCAACAGCACTGGGTGCCCAAAGTACAGCTGCAAAATCCACTCACCTACATGCTCTAAGGAACAGGGACATGCCTTCCACCCAAGCACTCGGGCAGCTGTCAGCCCCCTCCAATCCTCAGCATATAACCTCCTACTGCAGCCAGATACCTGGGCCTACTCCAGTCTGCCCTAGGTAGCCCTGGACCAGCCCAACTAGTACTGTAGGTGAGACGCTGCACCACACACTCAGTGACCGATGACCTGGACACTTAAGATGAATCCACACAAGAAAAGTAAATGGACTCCTGGGCGCATATACCTAGTAAAAGCTCTAACCACCCGGTGACAGGACGTAAGAGCTTCAAAGATGCCAATAATCAAAGTAGCTCACATGATCAGCCTATCTGGGCTTATCAAAACAAGAAGCTAAGACACAGTAAGAAAACATAAAATAAATAAACATAAGAACTTATTGATGGCTTGGAAACAAAGTCAGTATCAAATAACATAAAGAGGCAGACCATGATGGCTTCAGCAAGCAACCAAAACAAAGAATCAAGAAACCTCCTGGAGGAAGAGAATGTCTTCCTTGAGTTGCTGGAGGTTCAAAAGATTAACATACAGGGCTCTTCAGGCGATCGGGGAGGAGATCAGGCAAAATGTAGAACAAGCAACAGAGGAACTTAAGATGGTTATACAACAGTGTAATAACAAATTTAATAGGTTGCAAGAATCCACAGAGAGATAGCAAACAGAAAAAGATTAAAAATAAAATTTCATAATTAGACAACTCAACAGAAAGTCAGAGAAGAACTGAGGCAATGGAAGTCAGAATTAGTGAGACTGAAGATAAAGCACTTGACACCAATTTATTTAAGGAAAAATCTTATTAAAAAATTAAAAAAAAAAAAAGAAGAAACCCTAAGAATTATGTGAGGCTCTATCAAGAAGAATAACCTACAAGTGATTAGAATATCAGAACAGGTGAGGATAACAGAAAATACAGACAGAATTGTTGAAGATTTGTTGGCAGAAAACTTCCTGATATCATGAAAGATGAGAAGATATCTATCCAAGAAGCTTGCTGAACCCCACACAGCGTATATCCCAAAAGAAAGTCACCAAGACATATTATAATCAAACTTGCCAAAACCAAAGATAGAGAATTTTAAGAGTGCCTAGGGATAAACAAAAAGTCATCTACAAAGGAGAGTCAACAGGACTAAGGTCTGACTACTCAGCAGAAGTCATGCAGGCAAGAAGGCAATGGGATGACATATATAAAGCCTTGAAGGAAAAATATTGCCAGCTAAGAATCATATATCCAGCAAAACCGTCTCTCGAATATGATGGAGAAATTAGGGCATTTCCAGATAAACTGAAGGGGATTTGTAAAAAACAAACCAAGATTACAAGAAATACTAAAGAGAGAACTCTGGTTAGAAAATGAGTAACATCAGATAACAACTAAGGCTAGAACACAAAACAGAACAAACACATATCAACCCAGATAGGGGATGTCACAAAAATAAATCAAAGCTAAAACACTGAAAATAGGGAAACAGAGATGTCAGTATGTAAAAGATGATGACATTAAAACAAGAAAGAGGGACGAAATAAGGTAGTCACAGAACTTGCATATGGAGAGGAAGTCAAGGCGATATCAAGAAATAAAAGATTGGTTTAAACTTAGAAAAACAAAGATAAATATTAAGGTAACCACAAAGGAAAGTAACAATCCTACACAGCAAAATAAAAAAGAAGAAAAACATAAACACTCGGCAAATACAAAATCAACAACAATGAAAAAGATTAAAAGAAAATATATGACGAAAAGCGACTCAGCACAGAAAATTAAGTGGAACAAACTGTCAACAACACACCAAAAAAATACATCAAAATGATAGCACTAAACTCATACCTATCAACAATTACACCAAATATAAATGGACTAAATGCACCAATAAAGAGACAGAGAGTGGCACAATGTTTTTTTATCCACTGTGCCACTCACATACATGCTGCCTACAAGAGACATACCTTAGACTCAAAGACACAAACAAACTAAAACTCAAAGGGTAGAAAAAAATATAGCAAGCAAACAACAATAAAAAAAACAGCAAGAGTGGCAATATTAATCCCTGACAAAATAGACTTTAAAGCAAAATCCACCCCAAAGGATAAGGAAGGACACTATATAATGATTAAAGGGTCAATACACCAGGAGGATATAACCATAATAAATACTTACCCAACAACTGGGCTCCAAAATACGTAAGATATACTCTAACAGCACTGAAAAGAGAAATAGTTCCACAATAACACTAGGAGACTTCAACACACTGCTTTTGGTGAAGGACAGAACATCCAGAAAGAAGCTCAATAAAGAGAGGGAAGATCTAAATGCCACAATCCACCAACTCGATCTCGTAGACATATGAAGAATACTCCAACCAACAGCAGCCCTATATATTTTCTTTTCCAATGCACATGGAACATTCTCCAGAATAGACAAAATACTAGGCCACAAAGCAAGCCTTAACAGAATCCAAAAATCATAATATTACAAAGCATCTTTTCTGACCATAAAGCCATAAAAGTAGAAATCAACAACAGAAAAAACAAGGGAAAAAAATCAAACACATGGAATCTGCACAACACCTTGCTCAAAATCTAATGGGTTACAGAAGAATTCCAGGATGGAATATAGACATTCACAGAACCAAATGAGAAGGAAAACACATCCTACCAGAACCTTTGGGACACACCAAAAGCAATGCTCAGGGGTCAATTTATAGCAACAAATGCAGCACATAAGAACAAAGGATGAAAATCAAAAGAAGCCCAAGGGCACCAGAAGAAAAGAAATAATAAAAATCAGAGCAGAAATGAAAGAGAGAATAGAAAAATAACTGAAACAGTTAACAAGACCAAAACCTGGTTCTTTGAAAAGATCAACGAAGTCGATAAAACAATGGCCAAAACGACAGAAGAAAAACAGGACAGGAAGCAAACAACCCAAATGAGAAATGAGATGGGCAGTATCATAACAGACTCAATTGAAATTTAAAGAAGTATAACAGAATACTATGAAAAACTGTACTCCAACAAATTAGAAAACCTAGAGGAAATGGACGAATTTCCAGAAACACACTACCTACCTAAACTAACACAAACAGAGGTAAACCAACTAAATAAACCTATAACAAATGAAGAGATTGCATAGGTAATTTAAAAACTCCCAACAACAACAAAAAAAGCCCTGGCCCTGATGGCTTCCCTGGAGAATTCTGCCAAAACTATCAGAGTAAACACCACTACTACTAAAGGTATTTCAGAGCATAGAGAAGGATGCGATACTCCCAAATTCATTCTATGAAGTCAACATAACCCTGATACCAAAACCAGGTAAAGATGCCACAAAAAAGAAAATTACGGACCAATATTACTCATGAACATAGATGCAAAAATCCTCAACAAAATTCTAGCCAATAGAATTCAACAACATACCAAAAAAATAATTTGCCGTAACCAAGTGGGATTCGTAGCAGGTATGCAGGAATGGTTCAACATTAGAAAAACAATTAATGTAATCCATCACATAAATAAAACAAAAGACAAGAACCACATGATCTTATCGACTGATATGGAAAAGGCATTTGACAAAGTTCAACAGCCATTCATGACAAAAACTCCCAGCAGAATAGGAATAGAAGGGAAATTGCTCAATATAATGAAGGACATTTATACAAAAGCTAACAGCCAACATCATCCTAAGTGGAGTCTGAAAGCATTCCCCTTGAGAATGGGAACCAGACAAGGATGCCCTTTATCACCACTCTTTTGCAACATTGCGCTGGAGGTCCTAGCCAGAGCCATAAGGCAAGAAAGAGAAATAAAGGGAATTCAAATGTGTAAGGAAAAAGTAAAAGTATCCCTATTTGCATACGATATGATCTTACACACTGAAAACCAAAGAATCCACAAGAAAACTACTGCAACTAATAGAAGATTTCGGCGAAGTATCCGGATACAAGATAAACAAACAAAAATCAGTTGGATTCCTCTACACCAACAAAAACAGCTTCGAAGAGGAAATCACCAAATCAATACCATTTACAATATCCCCAAGAAGATAAAATACTTAGGAATAAATCTAACCAGAGATATAAAAGACCTATACAAAGAAACTACAAGACACTACTGCAAGAAGCCAAGAGACACCTATATAAGTGGAAAAACATACCTTGCTCATGGATAGGAAGACTACTCAACATTGTGGAAATGTCAGTTCTACCCAAAGCAATCTACAGATACAATACGATCCTGATCCAAATTCCAAAGACGTTTTTTAACAAGATGGAGAAACAAATCACCAACTTCATATGGAAAGGGAAGAGGCCCGGATAAATAAAGCATTACTGAAGAACAACAACAAAGTGGGAAGCCTCATACTACCTGATTTTAGTATCTATTATACTGCCATGGTAGTCAAAAGAGCCTGGTACAACAACAGATACACAGACCAATGCAACAGAACTGAGAATCCAGACATAAATTCATCCACCTATGAGCAGCTGATATTTGACAAAGGTCCTAGGTCCATTAAACGGGGAAGAGACAGTCTCTTTAACAAATGGTGCTGGCATAGCTGTATATCCATCTGCAAAAAATTGAAACAAGACCCATACCTCACACCATGCATAAAAACTAACTCAAAATGGATCAAAGATCTAAATATAAAACCTAAAATGATAAAGATCATGGAAGAAAAAACAGGGACAATGCTAGGAGCCCTAATACATGGCATAAACAGAATACAAAACATTACTAACAATGCAGGAGAGAAACTAGATAACCGGGAGCTCCTAAAAATCAAACACTTATGCTCATCGAAAGGCTACAGCAAAAGAGTAAAAAGATAACCTACAGACTGGAAAAAAAATATTGGCTATGACATATCTGATCAGGGTCTAATCTCTAAAATCTACAAGATACTGCAAACTCTCAAAAGCAAAATGACAAATAACCCAATTACAAAATGGGCAACGATATGAACACGCACTTCACCAAAGAAGACATTCAGGAGACTAACAGATACATGAGGAAATGCTCACGATCATTATCCGTTAGAGAAATGCAAATCAAAACTATAATGAGATACCATCTCACCCCAACATGCCTTGCATTAATCCAAGAAACACAAAATAATAAATGTTGGAGAGGTTGTGGAGAGACTGGAACACTTATACACTGCCAGTGGCAACATAAAATGGTACAATCACTTTGGAAATTTATTTGGCACTTCCTTAAAAAGCTAGAAATAGAAATACCGTATGATCCAGCAATCCCACTCCTTGGAATATATCCTAGAGAAAGAATAGCTGCACACCCATGTTCACTGGAGCATTGTTCACAATAGCAAAAAGAAATAACCTAGGTGCCCGTGAACAGAGGAATGGATAAGCAAATTCTGGTATGTTCACACTATGGAATACTACACAATGATAAAGAACGATGATGAATCTGTGAAATCTATCACAAAATGGATGACTCTGGAGGGCATTATGCTGAATGAAATCAGTGAGTAGCAAAAGGATGAATTGTATAAGACCACTATCATAAGAACTCAAAGAAAAGGTTTAAACACAGAAGAAAACATTCTTTGACAGTTATGGGGGTGGAGAGGGAAATTCACTAAGTAGATAGTAGACAAGAATTATCTTAGGTGATGGGAAGGACAACACACAATACTGGGGAAGTCAGCACAACTGGACTAAACCAAAAGCTAAGAAATTTCCAGAACACAAGCAAACACTTTGAGGTGTTTGAGGTCAACTGGCATAACAAAGTTTATCGAGAAAACATTCTGCATCCCACTTTGGTGACTGGCATCTGGGGTCTTAAAAGCTTGCAAGCGGCCATCTAAGATGCAATCAATTGGTTCCGACCCTCTTGGAGCAAATGTGAATGAAGAATACCAAACACACAAGGAAAATATTAGCCCAAGAGATAAAAACGGCCCCATAAACCAGAGACTCCATCAGCCTGAGACCAGAAGAACTAGATGGTGCCTAGCTACACCAGTGATGGCCCAAAGGGGGAACAAAACAGAGAGTCTCTGACAGAGCAGGAGGAAAGTGTGCAGCAGAACTCCAATTCACATAAAAGAGACCAGACTTAGTGGTCTGACTGAGACTAGAGGAACCCTCAAAGACGTGGCCCCCGGGCGCTCTGTTAAACTAAACCATTCCTGAAGCCAACTCTTCAGACACAGATTGGACTATAGAACATAAAATAATATTCAGGAAGAGTGTTCTTCTTAGTTCAAGCAGATACACGAGACTAAATATGCAGCTCCTGTCTGGAAGCAGAAAGGGACAGAAGCTGCCTGGGTGGGCACGGGAAACCCACAGTGGAAAGGGGGAGTGTGCTGTCACATTATAGGGATTGCAAGTAGGGTCACATAACCATATATGTATAAATTTTTGCAGGAGAAATGAACATGAGCTGCAACGTTTTACCCAAAGGACAATAAAAAAAAAAAAAAAAAAGAATGTGCCCATCTTCTATTTAGCAAGTCTCAAATTCTCTGGCTGGATCTAAGGAGCCTAAACAAAAAGTTTTTTGTTTTTTTTTTTAAATTAAAAAAAAAAAAGGGCTTTTGGATCAAACTAATACTCCATACAGCCAAAAACCAAATCAGCTGCCACTGAATCAGTTCCAGCTCATAGCGACCCCATGTGTTTGTTGCACAGCAGAAGTGTACTCCATGGGGTTTGATCTTTCAGAATCTGATCTCCAGGTCTTTCACCCAAGGTACTACTGGATGGATTCGAACCCTTAATCTTTATGTTAATAGCTGAGATCTTAACAAATTTGCACCACTCATTTGTTGTTAGGTCTCAATGAATAGATTCTGACTCATAGTAACTCTATGTGACAGAGTAGAACTGCCCCATAGGGCTTCCTAAGACTGTAATCTTTACAGGAACAGATTGCCAGATCTTTTCTTTCACTCAGCAGCTGGTGGCTTTGAGCCACTAAACTTTTGGTTAGCAACCTAGTGCTTAACAACCTAATGTTTAACCATTGCACCACCAGGGCTCCTTTAATACCCATAGTAGTAACAATAAAACTTTCACTTGAGGTCATCTGGTACCGCCTTTTGGTGGCAAAGTCACTAAGATGTGTTAAATGGTTTCAAAAGGTGTCTGGCATCTAAAAATGTTTTCTTAAACTAAGAACCTGCTGTGAGGTTGTTTTTAAATGTATATACTATAGACAGCTTAGTTCACCACTCTATGTTGTGACAAAATACTTAAAAGAAAGATTTTGCTTGTCCTTTTATAAAATGAATGAGTTTTCTAAGGACAGTCACCACAGTTGTCCTTTACCATGAGATTCATGAAACAGACACAGGTAGTAATTAATATCAATAACACTAACTTCTTAAAAGAAGGAAAGTATAGATTATTTTTAAGTATATCTAAAAGTTTTACTATATTTACATTTTTAGGAAACGAGAAAATATAAATAGCTCAAATATGACAGCATCTGTAAAAACACAAATCCTCTTATCCCCAAGCTATATTTTAAAGTGCTTTTTTTTTTTGGTGGTGGTATTTGTTTTATGCTTATAGTTCTTATCCTCAGTCCATAATTCTTTTTTTTTTTTTAAAGCACTTTCTGTGTTGATTATGAAGTGCAAAAACTAAAAAAAAATCACCCTGACACTCAAGGAGCGTTAATTAAAAAAAAAAAAAAAAGATAAAGAAATTAATAATTACCACACAACAGGCTATATGTTAAAAACAAAGATACATACAATGAAAGAAGAGAGGATGGAGTGATGGACTCTTCCTGAGAGGGTAAAGGATCATTTCATAGAATTGGGTGATATCTGAGCTTAGCTTTTACCACTCCCCTTCATTTTCCTTCCTTTGTGTATACTGCATACTGAATCTTTTTTCTTTGCTTTTTTTATTTATGAATTTAGTTAACTTTAAATTCTTTTTCCTCCTAATTTTTCTTTCTTATCTTAGGTAATTTAATCTTTAAAGATGAAGCAAGGAGAAGAAAAAAAGTGTCACCAAGTAGCTTAGGAGAATTTACACCTGTTGGATAAAGAAATGATTTTCCTATAATTGCCTGGAAAACCCCAAATTGTCGTAATTGACAGTTTAAAAAGAAAAGTTACCAAGCTTCCCTGTATTTTACTTGTAATTTTCAGGATCTGCCTGTGATTTCTTCAGCAGTCTTCTGTAGCACCCTACCCATTTAATCAAGGACTGGACAAGGAACTATATGACAATCACACTCAGCAATGCTGCAGAAAATGAAGACGTAGGGTTCAGAAGCAGGTTCCATCTAGTTCACTGTTTTTATTATGAATGTTACTATCAAATCCTGCAACTGTTAAAATCATCTTCTTTCACATATACTCTCAGATGTTAGTAATTCAATGTAGCTTGGCTAAAAATAGCTATAATATTGTAGTGTATATGTCTACCATGTGAATCTGTGTCAAAATGCTTTTCATGCACCTCCTAAACTCTGACTTCCTAAAAGAGTAGCAGAGCTTTGTATTCCAAGCTTGTATACAACTTTGAGATGTTTTATAAAAATAAAGGCATGATATACATAGTACAACAGGATTTGGTTGTCAGACAACAAACAGTTAAGACCAAATTTAATAGTTTATTATCTATTTTGTTTTAAGAGTGAGTTCTCTGTTACTATTTCACTTTAACAATACAGGCATTCCCCAGGTTACAAATGTACGAATTACGTACAACCTGTAGTTATGGACCAACCCCCTAAAAGCATATTATATTAAAAACCCAAGGTACATACAATGGTTTGTAATAGGAAACAGGTGCTACTTTGTGATCCACATCAAAATATTATTACTGTATTATTATGTTAAAGATGTCTTAGTGCATCCAGAAGTGTTTAATTTTTTATGCACAAAGGAACCCTAGATACTACAACAAACATTTGATGTCAGACGTGAACCATACCTACTTGCTTTGATTTACATACAAATTCAACTTAAAAGACAGACTCAGGAACGAAACTCATTCCTACTCATTTCTAATCCGGGGACTGCTTGTACTCATTTCCATCTTCACTGTTGACGTTATCTTCTTTCAATAATCTGTATTCTCTCAATTTAGATAATAGATTTTAGGGAAACGAAAGCCTTAAGAATACCATAAATTCAGTTTAAAGAAATATCCATATTTATAATAAGTGGTTTCAATGCCACAGTTAATATACAAACCGCCATTCTCTTCCCTGGTAGTCCTTAACCAATCATATATACTTCTCTTATCTCTTGACATTAGCCAGCCACCTGCTGGCACAAAGTGACTCAAATGTCAAGAAAAGGCAAGGGTTATTAAGTAGATTCTGCTGACACCTTCATATTTTTCTACCTTTTAGTTCCTGGGAATACTAGACATATAAGTTCCTTTTTCTTTTTGGAACATAATTCTTAATTGCTACATTTAACTGTTGGTTAAAAAAAATACACACAAACACAGGCAATCTTTGAGGAGACCAACAACACCCATGGGTCACGCTAAGCTTTGCCAGCTGCGCTCTTAACCCCCACCACACCGCTCTCTCTTCCCTACCCGCTTTAATAGTTAAATCCCACTATTCCTCCTCAAACCTAATCTCTAATGCCACCTGCTGTTGCAGTTCTGTGTCCTCAGGCAGCTTTGCCAACCTGCCCCAATATTATTCCTGCCTTTCACTTCTGCATGCAGACCAAGGTAGCTCCCCTATTAACTATGTACAGATTTATAAAACTCATTTTCAGATACTGTATCTTTGTTAAGATTTAACATTACAGTTATAAATGACAGGGTTCCTACTTACACAACTACAAGTAATCCCAAATTCCTTAACTAGAAAAACTATCCAAAAAAGCACCTTTAACTTTCAATTTTTCCTCTTTCTAAGAGAAATACTATTATAAAGTAAAACCAAACTCACCATATCCATTCCGACTCATAGCAACCCGCCCCCGAGGGTTTCTAAAGCTGTAATCTTTATGGAAGCAGGCTGCCACATTTTTCTCCTGTGGAGCGACTGGTGGGTTCAAACCATCGACAGTTGGTTAGTAACTAAGCACTTTAACCACTGTGCAACCAGGCTTCCTTCTATGATAAAGTAGGCCCACAAAATTTAAAAAAACGAAGAAAAAAACCTAAAAAACAAAAATGGATACAGTCATGCAATTCTTATCTTAAAGGACTCATAGGGTCGCTATGAGTTGGAATCGACTCGGCGGCACTGGGTTTTTGGGCTGGATATAATGCTAAAAGCAATGCTGTACACAGCATATGATTTAAAACACACACACACAGTAAATCAAAACAGGACAAGTTTCAACCAAAGATCTGTCAAGAAGAAAAAATTGACAAAAGCTTAGGTAGTGGTTTCCAAAGTTTTAAGAGGTCGATTATACAGTAAAACCTGCGAAACATGTCAGAGAAAGAAAACTGAAATATTTCCCACTAAAAAGAATGTCAGAAAGACTGCACCCAAAAGGAGAAAGCTTGCGAGATCTGGGAAACCAAGGCAGTCCCCGCAGGTCCCAGTTCGCATGGGTTTCACTGTGTAAGTAACCCTCTTCTCCACTCTTAGTTATTTTCTTCTTACCTACATTAAACTCTTATTTTAGCATAACTGACAACACTGTGGGATATCTGGGAGTCATCCTAAGCATGCCTTTGCACTCCTTTTATTGTTTACTTTGCCCCAAAGCCCTTCTCTTTCCAGAAAATTCTACCAAAGCTGTTAATGCCTAATTTTAAATGAGTTCCTGTGTAAAGCTTTCCTTAGATGTTTCTCTTACTCACCACCCTCTTCCAGTGATTCTGTGATTCCATAAATACTTTGTATGTATCCTTACTATGGCACTTGCCATATTATCCCATAATTACTTGTTTACTGCACAGGAGAGGCACTTAAATATTTTATGGAATAACAAATAAATTGAAGAATGCTGTAAACCTGGACCAAAGATTATATCTAAAATTAAGTGATACAAAACTTGACCTTCTTTTGATGAAAAATACAAAGTAAAAAATTAGCCCAGTGATCACGTATCTAAACTGTAAAAGGCAAATAAAAAATATACGTATTTATTTAGGATGATGAGAATTTTCTGAAATTAGTGGTGATGATCGTAAAACTTTAAATATACTAAAAATTTCAAATATACTAAAATCCTTAAAAGGGTGGAGTTTGGGATTCAAATTACATCTCAAAAAATATATATATATTTAGTCTAAAACTGTGCTAACCCAACACAGTACAATTTAAGCAACCACTGTATCAGAAAACCTAGAACACTATTGTTATTTAGCAGAAATATCAAGGAAAGAAAAGCTAAAAACCTAGATAACATCAAACCGATTTTTCCTCAACAATTCCATTTCAAAATACTGGGAATCCGTTTGCAGCACTTCAAAAATTGCTAGTCATATTTTCTATACTGAGCAAGAACTGAGACACTATTATTCCTTTTATTTTCTTATTTAGGAAACCACCTTAACCTGGAAGCACTATACTTTTACAAAATCTCAGGCCTTACTTCTAATACTTGTGTTCATGTAGGCTTTAATAATTTCTCATAAAAAAAAATCACTTCAATGAAATTAAAAATCATTTTTCCGATGAACTGTTTGCTAAATAATCCATTAAGTTTGCACAGGCATTTGCTTCCTAAACAGAAAACTGGTGTTTCTGAAGAGAAATTATAATTATGGCTGTAAATTTTGTTTACATTTCATTGTATTCATTAAATTGATTTATCTATCCTGAAATAACATCAAATAAACTGTTCAGTGACAAAATGTTACCCAACATAACACCAAATTTCAATGGTATTTGATTTAATTTATAACCCGTATATACCAAAAACAAACAAACCCATCGCCACCCAGTTGATTCCGACTCATAGTGACCCTATAGGATAGAATAGAACCCACAGGGTTTCCAAGGCTGTAAATCTTTATGGAAGCAGACTTCGATATCTTCCTCACATGGAACAACTGATGGGTTAGAACCCCTGACCTTTCTGTTAGCAGTGAAGCGCTTAATCACTGAGCCACTAGGGCTCCTTCAACAGTATATACAAAAAAAAAAAAAACCCAAACCCACTGCCGTCAAGTTGATTCGGACTAATAGTGACCCTACAGCACAGAACAGAACCAGCCCATAAGGTTTCCAAGGAGCGGCCGGTGGATCTGAACTGATCTTCTAGTTAGCAGCCAAGCTCTTAAGCGCTGCGCCACCAGGGATCCAATCAGTACATAGTGGTAGTGAAATATCCCCCCACCCCCCTACTTTTCTACTCACAGGTTGCAGTTTCAATTAACTGCTTTAAGAAACAGTTATTTTAGTTATTTTTAATTTGCCACAAAACCAAGCTTCTTGGCTTACTAAACAAAACCAATATTAGGTATAACTTGCTATGCTACACAATTCCAAAGCTGTAATTTTCTTTAAATGCTGGAAAGGAACGTACCATTGCCTTGTCTCCTTTTTAGTTAGTGTGTGATAAATATAAGTAAATATTATGACTTCCACCTCCACTTTCAGTTTCTAAAATACTCTGCAGAAGAATGAATGTAGTACCATTCTGACAACTTATGAAATGGCACAGACACCACGTGGAGTTGCAAGACAGCCAAACTCAAATTTCCACAGGAAATTTACAGGAAAAAGTTTTTCTCTGCACTATAGAAAAGACAAAAAGAGACAGGAAGACCTGCTATGAAATTAATAATGAACCAATTTCTTATAAACCAACCAGGGGATTTCCACTTCTAGCTACGCTGCTGTTTTGTGCCCTCAAGTCAATTCCAACTCGTAACGACCCTATAAAACAGAGTAGAATCACCACATAGGGTTTTCAAGGCTGTGATCATTATGGAAGAACCCTGCTGGTGCTGTGGTTAAGCCACTGGCTGCTAACAGAAAGGCTCGCAGCTTGAACCCACCCGCTGCTCCACGGAAGAAAGATGTGGCGGTCTGCTTCTGTAAGGATTGCAGCCTTGGATGTGGTAGCTCTACCCTGTCCTACAGAGTAGCTATGAGTCCGAACTGACTTGACGGCAGCAGGTTTGGTCTCGTTTAATCGTTACAGAAGCAGACTGCTACATCTTTCTCCCATAGAGTGGCTGGTGGGTTCGAATCTCCCAACTTTTGGTTAAGAGCCGAACGCTTAATCTCTGTGCCAGTAGACCTCCTTACTTCTAGCCATGTGGCAGGCAAAATACTGGAAAATGTCTTCCTACGACAATAAAATAACCCAATCCAGCACAAGATATAATCTTTACTGCACTGCTGGCTTCATAGGAAATAAGGAAAATCTCTAAGAAGACCAAAAGAAACAAAAAAAAAGGGGGGGAGGCTAAACTAAGTAGGCATGATTGGCCTAATGGTAAATGCATCGAGCCATGGTCTGGAAGCAAAGTGGAAGATCCTAGGAAGGAGGGAATACAGCTTGAGTTCTGGCAAAGCAAAACCAATGCACCTCAAGGAAATCATCCTCAAATTACGCTCCAAGATGAACCACAGATAAAGATGAAAATATGAACTTTATAATCAGTTGAACTAGTTAAAAATCCCACTAGTACTTTCACTGAGAGCACATTTTTATAAATTAATAGGCAAGAATGTATGGAGCACTCTGAAAAATAAGACCAATGAGGAAAGATTAGTAGCCCTACCAAATGAAAAATACAATAATTAAAACTATTATCATGTGGGCAAATGAACAGGTAAATCAATGACACAAAACAGAAAATCAGATCAGACTCAAGTACACATGGAAATTCAGTATACAGTAAATGTAGCCTCTCAAATAACAGAGGTAAAGATGGACTTTAAATAATGGGTGCTGGGACAACTGTGTAGCCATTTGGGAAAATATAAAGTTGGATTCATACTTCATATTGCACCATGATAAACTCCAAATGGACCCCAGATTTATATATTAAAAATTAAACATATAAAGTCCTACAAGAAAACATGAGTTTTTTTTTAATAATTCTGAGAAGTGAAGACCTTTCTAACTGTATGTGAGAATTTAGAAGCCATAAAAAAAAAGAGTAAGTATATTACATTAAAGAAACTAAAAACATGCATGGCAAAATAACATAAGCCAAGTAAAAAGATAAATGACTGTCATGGAATGAACTGTATCCCCCCAAAATATGTGTCAACTTGGTTAGGCCATGATTCCCAGTACTGTGTGGTTGTCCTCCATTTTATGATTGTAATTTTATGTTGAAGAGGATTAGGGTGGAATTTAACACCCTTACTAAGGTCACATCCCTGATCCAATGCATACGCAGCTTCCCTGGGATGTGGCCTGCACCATTTTTTTTTTTATAAGAGATAAAAGGAAAGGGAAGCCAGCATAGAGTGGGGGACCTAATACCACCAAGAAAGCAGCACTGGAGCATGGGCGCAGAACATGTCCTTTGGACCTGGGGTCCCTGCGCCTGAAAAGCTCCTTGACCAGGGAAAGATTGATGACAAGGACCTTCCTCCAGAGCCAAAACAGAGAGAAAGCCTTCCCCTGGAGCTGATGCCCTGAATTTGGACTTGTAGCCTAACAGACTGTGAGAGAATAAACTTCTCTTTGTTAAAGCCATCCACTTGTGGTATTTCTCTTACAGCAGCACTAGATGACTAAGACAATGACATACTTCAAAAAAATTTGCAGCCCCCATCTCAAAGGACTAAAAAAGCATTTTTAGTACTAGCATAGAAAAATCTCCAGAATACACTAAGTAGAAAAAGGCAAGATGCAGAATAATGTGTATAGGATGTTACTCTGTATTCAAAAAGAGAGAGAGTAAGAACTTGTGTGTATGTGGCGGACATCTATTTACTTGTACATGCGTAATATATTTTTGGAAGATACCAAAAACATTGATGTTGGAGTTACATTCCTGGAAGTTTTTCTGCACCAACTTTGGTTCCAAACAATTTGGTTTTAATGTGGTATTATCTTTCGAGTAAAGGTAAACCCAAAGACACGCTAAATACAGTAAAACATGCAAAAGTCTGGGCCTGTGTAAGGTAGAAACCTACCAGGAGAAGGAAAACTAAAACATTTTCCAGTAACGGAGAATGATAAAAAAGTGGTAAGACTGCATCCTGTCAAAGATGGAAAACTTGAAAGGCCTGGAAAAACAAGGTAGTCCTGGGGAGTTCTGGCTCTCACAGGTTTCACTGTATATACTATTCTTTATTTTGGTTGAGAAATGGTTGTTCTGCTTAATCACAAACGGTAAGGTATTATCACACTGACTGCCTTTACCAGGTATTTCCGAAAGGATTTGCTTGGGATGGGGGTAAGGGACAGTGATAAACTGTTACCTTTTAAATTTTGAATCATGGGTGTGTAAAAACCACCCACTGCTGTTGAGTCGATTCCGACTCACAGCGACCCTATAGACAGAGTGGAACTGCTCCATAGAGTTTCCAAGGAGCGCCTGGTGGATTCGAACTGCCAACCTCTCGGTTAGCAGCCGTAGCACTTAACCACTACGCCAGCAGGGTTTCCCATGGGTGTGTATTACCTAAGTAAAATTTGCTGGTTAAATATCCTTATCCTTATCCATTAAATTTTCTTCTAACAGTTTTCCAGGTTCCACACATCCCTTGCTAGCTGTATCTATTTTGTTCCTGACTTTGGACAGCAAGTTCAAGGTGAGAGGGATGCCTGTGAACCTCACAAGAGCAACTCACTTCCAGATACAAACTGGACTTTCTCTAATCATGATTTTACCTTGTTGCTGCTCAGGAAATGCTGAAATACTGGTGGAAGAAAGTTTTTTAAAACAATATTTTCATTAAAACTATATAATTATAGTTGCAATAAGTTACAACTATATAATAATTCTTGTGCCAGTTCAGAACTGATTCTAAAATAAAATCATATTTTCTAATTAAAATAGGCTTACAGTAGCACAGTGTCATAGATTGAATTGTGTCCCCCCAAAATACCTGTCAACTTGGCTAGGCCATGATTCCCAGTATTGTGACTACCCACCACTTTGTCATCTGATGTGATTTTATGTGTTGTAAATCCTATCTCTAGGATGTTCATGAGATGTGATTATTGGCAGTTATGTTAATGAGGCAGGACTCCATCAACAAGATTGGATTGTGTCTTGAGCTAATCTTTTTTGAGATATAAAAGAGTACTGAGCAGAGAGATACGGGGACCTCATCCCACCAAGAGAGCAGTGCCAGAAGCAGAGTGCGTCCTTTGGACCTGGGGTTCCTGTGTAGAGATGCTCCTATACCAAGGAAGACTGATGACAAGGACCTTCTTCCAGAACTGACAGAGAATGACAGCCTTCACCTGGAGCTGGTGCTCTGAATTTGGACTTCTAGCCTCCTAGACTGTGAAAGAATAAATTTCTCTTTGTTAAAGCCATCCACTTGTGGTATTTCTTATAGCAACACTGGATAACTAAGACACACGACAAAAATATACAGACCAAAAGTCTTCATTTTCAAAGTAAACATATAACTAACTCTTCTCTATCATTCTGTTAACCAGAAAAATGACAACTGAACAAATCTAGAGTTTGATGGTTGACAATCACGTTAACCTAAAAATTCTCAAACAGCTTCCAAATCTTTCACATTAAAGTGTTTCACATTTTAAACTACAAATTTCCAAATAAAGTGGGTATGAAATTTGTGAAACCACACTACTAACCATGCGTACTATCTGATTAGGCAGAATAATCACTTCTTTAACCAAAATGAAAAAATCTTGAATATCGTGAATGTCTCTACAGGTTTTCCTTTACTTGGGAAATAATACCACATTAAGAACTGACTAGAACCAAAGCTGGTACAAAGAAACTTCCAAAAAATAATCCTAATTTGACATTTTCTCTATTCGATACCTGCATAAAGAGTAATTCATTAGCATCTTTATTAATCAGAAGTACAAAATTCTCAGGAATTATAACAGTTCCATATACCTAGTGTTTTTCTAGTCTCTCAGACTTTGAGGTTTTATGCCTTCTCTGAAGACCTTTCCTCACTTCTACTATTTATGGTTTTAATTGTTCCCCAACAGGGTCTTAAAATTAAGAGTAGGACATAGAGTTCAAGATTCTTTCATATCCTCCTATTTTTTTTAAATGACTCACTGAAGGAGAAAATACTATTTATCACTTCAATAGGGAATTCCTCTTAAGGATACTTCTCTTGAAGTAGCGAAGAGAAACTAGCAAGGCGATCTTAGTTTTCTCTGTTAAAGAAGATACATATCTTTATTATACAGTTATAAATTTAATGGGTGACATTTTGCAATGTGAGCTACCTCTCTGGATCAATTAGGTGCTTTTGGAAACATACGAACTTTTTCAAATTACTAAGGGACCAAGTATGAAATTGTTAAGTAGGATGCTAACATACATACTTTATCAGCATTAAGAATAGTAAATCTTATAATTTAGGAAGCTAGTGCCACTTTATCATCAGCATTTGCTCTTGTTTTTTATTCTTACACTGCCTTCTATCTTTCTGTTTTCTGATTCTTTTATTCTAATAGCTTTCCACTGTCTTCCTGCTACTGCGCCCCATGTACTTTACCCTAGATACACTTATTGTTTGAGAAGTAGAATTAAAGAGTTGCTTGACCCTGTATGTAATCTATTCAATGACAGCCATTAGGAGTTTATGATTTTAAAGATATGAAAAAGAAAAAAAGAATATTTCAAACTACAAAAATTCTGTTTTCTATAGCTAACTCACCGAGCAGGATATGACCCACTCGAATTTCACTGCAAGAAAAAGTAGTGTTTCCCAAACTTGCCTGGATAGGAAAAGTCACCTGAGGCAGATAAACTGAATCAGCATCAACAAGGAGGCATCTGGGAGGCTGTATTTTTAACAGATATCTTGTACACGTATTTTGGCATAGTACTCCTGTAAGATGGTTTCTTACAAATTATACCTTGTGATCTAGAAATTGCCCGTTTTAAATTTTAACAGATAGAAACAAACTGTTCTCAAGAAGTACTATACCAATTTACTTTCCACCAACAGTGCATGAGGGCTTGTTTCCCTACACTCTGCCAACACTGAGTGTTACGAAATCTTTGTTTTTGCCAAAATGTAATTCAAAAAGTATACTCCAAAATGACTTGAAAACAAACCAAAATTAGAACCTTGAAAATCTGTAACTAATATAACTTTAAATACGTGAGTATGAGTTGCACTAAGGACAGTTACCACTAACATCTTTTCAAACTTACTAAAACAACTAGTTCCTAAATCATGGATTGAAATGAAAAAAAACTAAATGACCTTTTAAATCACTCTAGATAATAGGTCCCCACGACTAAAACACTATAAATTTAACAATAACCCACTGCCATCGAGTCAAATTAAAGTCCTACAGGACAGAGTAGAACTGCCCCACAGGGTTTCTAAGGAGCGACTGGTGGATTTGAACTGCCGACCTTTTGGTTAGCAGCTGTAGCTCTTAACCACTGTGTCACCAAGGCTCCATAAATTTAACAATAGGTTATGTAATTCAAGATAGTAAAAAACTTCACTTATAATTATGGAACAGACTTCAGTTTTACTTAAAAGGTAAAATATACAATCTACCTTTCTTTGTCATTTATAGGGTCGCTAGGAGTCGGAATTGACTCGACGGCAGTGGGTTTGGTTTGGTTTTTTGGTATTAGACATTTACGGCCTAAGACAGTAGTTGTTTTAAGTAGCACTGGCAAAAGATCAACTGCTTTTAAAGAACTAGGGGGAAAAAAGTTTCACTTATTTGGTGATAAAGTTTTGCTTTAAAATGATTAGCACCACACCTCATAAGAGTTCACCTTTCCCTCTTAGCCAGTGCTGTTTATTCTTCTTGTAGTCCTGAACACTTTTGATAAGCTGGTGAGAGCTACAGAAAAATGCATCCAAACACACAAAATTCTGCACAGACTACCAGATTCAGAAAACACATACATCCAGCCCTTGCAGAGATCCTAGATTGTGAAGCCCTACCTCAGGCTATAAAAAGGTAAAGAGAAATTCATAAGAACATATCACGTGCCAGATACTCTATATAAATTTCTCCAAGTAACCATTTAAGATAGGGCTCACTTTGTAAATGAGAAAACAAAGGCCCAGTAAGATAAAATAACTTGCCTATGCACAATTCTTAAGCCAGGATTTAAATTTAGTTCTGACTCCATAGTCCATGTTCTTCCCATTATTTCTGAAGAACCAATTCAGAAGGTAAGTGATACATTCCACCACCATGCGTATGTCATGTACTTGTGGTCGGTGTGTTGCTAAGATGCTGGAGGCTGTGCCACTGATATTTCACATATCTGCAGAATCATCCATGGTTGACAGATTTCAGCAGAGCTTCCAGACTAAGAAAGAATAGGAAAAAAGGCCTATCTATCTACTTCCAAAAATTAGACAATGAAACCTTAAGGCTCACACAGAATTTCATCTGATAAGTGCTGGAAGATTAGCCCCCTAGGTTATAAGACACTACACAATAGATGCAACAATGGACTCAAACACAGCAACAATCATTAAGGTGGTATAAGACCAGATATCATCTTGTTCTGTTATATAAAAGGTCACTTGATAGCAACCAATGACAAAAAAATATATTCAAGAACAATGAAAAGGAAATCAGGAAAACAATACCATTTATGATAACCCCTAAAAAAATAAAATACTTAGAAATAAATCTAACCAGGGATGTTAAAGACCTATACAAAGAAAACTACAAAACACTACTTACTGCAAGGAGCCAAAAGAGATCTACGTAAATGGAAAAACATACCACACTCATGGATAGGTAGACTCAACATTGTGAAAATGACAATTCTACCCAAAGCAATTCACCAATACCATGCAACCCCAATCCAAATACCAACAACACTCTTTAAGGAGATGGAAAAAATTATGATTAACTTTATATGGAAAGGGAAGACGCACCATATAAATAAGGCACTAACGAAGAAGAATAAAGAGGACTCACACTACCTATCTCAGAACATACTATACAGGCATAGAAGTCAAAACAGCCTGGTACTAGTACAATGACAGATACCTTGACCAATGGAACAGAACTGAGAACCCAGACGTAAACCTATCCACCTACAGCCCCCTGATCTTCAACAAGGGTCCAAGGGCCATCGAATGGGGAAAAGAGTTTTCTTAACAAATGGTGCTGACAAAGCTGGATGTCTATCTGCAAAAAAAAAAAAAAATGAAACAGAGCCCATACCTCACACCATACACAAAAACTAATTCAAAATGGATCAAAGACCTAAATATAAAACCAAAAACTATAAAGATCATAGAAGAAAAACTGGATCGATGCTAGATACACAGCATTAACAGGATACAAACCACAACCAACAACTCACGAACTCTAGAAGATAAGCTAGATAACTGGGATCTTCTAAAAATTAAACACTTAAGCTCATCAAGACTTCAACGAAAGAGTAAAAAGAGAACCTACAGACTGGGAAAAAATTTTTGGCTATTACAAATCCGACAAAGGTCTTATCTCTAAAACCTACAGGAAAAGCCAACACCTCTACAACAAAAAGACAAATAATCCAATTAAAAAATGGGCAAAGGAAATGAACAGACACTTCACCAAAGAAGACATTCAAGCGGCTAACAGGCACATGAGGAAATGCTGTGATCACTAGCCATTAGAGAAATACAAATCAAAACCACAATGAAATACCATCTCACCCCCGCATTACTTCTCCGAATCAAAAAAAGAAAATAACAAATGTTAGAGAGGCTGCAGGGAGACTGAAACTCTTACGCACTGCTGGTGGGAATGCAAAATGATACAACCATTTTGCAAAACAATATGGTGCTTCCTTAGAAAGCCAGAAATGGAAATACCATGTGATCCAGCAAATCCCACTCCTAGGAATATATCCTAGAGAAATAAGAGCCAAACACACAAACACCCATGTTCATTGCAGCACTGTTCACAATAGCAAAAAGATGGAACAACCTAGATGCCCATCAACAGATGACTGGATAAACGATGGTACATACACACAATGGAGTACTACATGATGATAAAGAACAATGATCGATCTGGGAACCATCTCACAACGTGGGTGAATCTAGAGGGCATTATGCTGAGTGAAATAAGTCAATCGCAAAAGGACAAATATTGTTTGAGACCACTACTATAAAAACTCATGAAAAGGTTTACACAAAAAAAGAAACAATCTTTGATGGTTACCAGGGTACAGAGGGGTGGGGATGGAGAACACTAAACAGACAATAGATACGTGGTAACTTTGTTGAAGGGTAAGACAGTACACTATACTGGGGAAGTCAGCACAACTTGTACAAAGCAAGGTCAAGGAAGCGCCATAGACACACCCAAACTCCCTAAGGGCCCAAATTACTGGGCTGGGGGCTTTGGGGAGCATGGTCTCAGGGAACATCTAGCTCAATTGGCGTAATTTATTAAAAAAAAAAAAAAGTTCTACATTCTACTTTGGTGAGTAGCGTCTGGGGTCTTAAAAGCCTATAAACGGCCATCTAAGACACTCCACTGGTCTCACCCCTTAAGAAGCAAGGGAGAATGAAGAAAACTAAAGACACGAGGGAAAGATTATGCCTAAGGGCTACTGGACCACAACTACCACGGCCTCCACCAGACTGAGTCCAGTACAACCATATGGTGCCTGGTTGCTCTGAAAGGGATCACAACAGAGAGTCCCAGACAGAGCTGGAGAAAAATGTAGAACAAAATTCTAACTCACGAAAAAAGACCAGACGTACTGGCCTGACAGACTGGAGAAACCCTGAGATTATGGCCCTGGACACCCCTTTAGCTCAGTAATGAAGTCACTCCTGAGACCACCCTTCAGCCAAAGATTAGACAGACCCATACAACAAAACAAGACTAAAGGGGCACAACAGCCCGGGGCAAAGACCAGAAGACAGGAGGGGATAGGAAAGCTGGTAATAGGGGACCC
Source organism: Elephas maximus indicus (assembly GCF_024166365.1). Taxonomy (NCBI): domain Eukaryota; kingdom Metazoa; phylum Chordata; class Mammalia; order Proboscidea; family Elephantidae; genus Elephas; species Elephas maximus. The sequence goes on from NC_064821.1 coordinate 193,449,120, forward strand.
AAGGTCGAGAAGGGAGAGTGTTCACATGTTGTGAGATTGTTAACCAATATCATAAAACAATATGTGTACTAACTGTTTAACGAGAAGCTAGTCTGTTCTGTAAACTTTCATCTAAAAAAAAATAACCAAACCCAGTGCCGTCAAGTCGATTCCGACTCATAGCGACCCTATAGGACAGAGTAGAACTGCCCCATAGAGTTTCCAAGGAGCACCTGGCGGATTCGAACTGCCGACCTCTTGGTTAGCAGCCGTGGCACTTAACCACTACGCCACCAGGGTTCCCCAACTTTCATCTAAAGTACAATAAAAAATATATATATATACATATTCAATATCATATACTAAAGTTACTATTGGAAAAATAAACACCCATCCATCCACAAGCAATTTTGTAGGTATATGGATACGTTGTCATAAAGCACAGACTGCATTCTACTACAAAGAGGAAATATGGCATATAAACTTATATTGAGTGTAAGTAAACGCCAGTAGGCGAAATCTTTGAGTACAAAACACCATCATCAGCACTGTCTAATTAAAAAACACTACAGGAAGATTTTGAGTCGGAATCGACTCGACGGCACTGGGTATTGGAAGATTGCAAAAGACAATCATCCTAGGGCCCTTTACGAGTCAGCTGTGCAAGGTAATACTATTTAAAGGTAAAAAGTCTAGATAAAAATCTTTCTCAATCAAATTTATGAAAACTTTGGAGGTCAGCTGAAACAGGTATTATCTTCATTTCAGAACTGAGGAAAATAAGGCTCAAGAAAGGTTAACCAACTACCTAAGATCCATCCAGTTAATTTTTTTCAAGAACTGGGACAAACCCTATCATTTTACTTATAATCTACTAACCCATTTACAACGTATTGTATCAAAAAAAATCACAAGTTATGGTATAATTATACAATCTTATAGAGAATATAATTAAAAAATTCCAGATGTCAAAGCAATCTGGAGAAGAAGGATCTGCATCATTATGGTTTCTGGTAACATACGTACAAAGCACGTGAATATGATATTAAAGAACTAGCAGTAAAAATTAAGTCATTTCACAAAGCTGGGAATATTCTGAAATTTTTGCCAGAATGTTAAGCCCACTCTTTCTGCCTAGCCTCACTGCTTTACTTACATATGCACGCTATTTAAATCTATCTGCTGAAATCAGACATTGTAGAGTGACTTAAACCTGTGGACAACACAGCATCTAAAACATATTTAGTATCTTTATTAGACACAGTAAAAAGAAAAAGTAGTTAGCATACTGAATAGCTAACGGGGGGCGGGAGCATCTTTAAACATATTAACTTGCCTTATGAGGAACAACAGGCAGAATTCTTGTACAGAACAATTCAACAAAGCCTTTTGACAAATGTTAGTGAATGTGATGCTTACAGACACAGTGGAAGGTCAGTGGTATTACGACCAATTAACATCTCTGAGCCTCAGTTTCTTCCCTGTTAATTTGTCCATTGTCATTGTTAGGGAACAGGAAGGCAAAAATCTAATGTTTTTTTCCACTATGCTACATTAAGAGCAGCAATCTGGGTTTACCCCACTTAAAATATTTGCCATAATTTTACAAACACAAATACGTATATGGTTATGATATCACTCGTACTTTTGATAAGCCTGAAATATTATTTTGGGGTCACAAAACAGACTATTTGGGGATAAAAAAGAAAGATTAAACTCCAAACTTCCTGAAATACGTACGTAAGTTAAATCAAAAATAATAGAGAGGTCCATATATTGTCAATGACTATGTATTACTGAGAATTCAACTTACCCGTTTTGAAGTACAATGTTCATTCTTCTCATCTGTCATCTTCCCGCTTTTAAGTGCTTTCCTTGGGTGCTTGATAGTTGTTTTTATAGCAGGTCGACATACATAATTCTCCAAGTTCTTTGGAGGCTTCTTAGTTCTCTTAGCCTGAAGGCCAATTTTTAATTTTAAATTTCCCTCTGAAAAGTTTGTTTCTTTCACTGAAAACTGGTGCTGTGCATCAGTCAAACCATCACCCTTCCCTGCCTCATCGTTTCCTTCCCGATTCCACTTGTGCAGGTCCTCTTCCTCCTTTGTGTTGTTCTCTAGCTCTACTTCTCTCTTGCTCACCAGTGTGCCAGTGTTGATGGCAGAGGAACTCTTTCTTGAAAATCCTTCGGCATCAGAACCCAATCCTAACATAGCAGTATTTCTAGGGTCCATCACAAGCGTGTGTTATTGCTGGGAATCTTGTGAAAGTTTTACAGAACTATGTTCCATAAAAAACAGAGATCTCCAAGACTTGCAACCAGCATCTCTTTCTCTGCAGGATAGACCATAACAAAAATGTATCAGAAAAGAGGCAATCACTGATTAGCATGAGTAATAGGTACGGGAGAGGGAGTCAACGATGTCAAGAACGCAAAACTCACAATCAAAGTAAATCAAAATGTAGTTCAAAATAGATTTAAATTCATTTGCCACCTAACAGTCACTTATCGACTATCTCATTATCTGACATTTTGACTTATGACAACAGTAAAAAATCTACTGCCTAAAGGAGGTAAGTAAGGTTTGTGAGAAGAAGCGAGGTCACATAGCAGTGGTGGCTCCTATCACCCAGGCAGGGCAGAGGAGCCAGGCCAGGGGCAGGCGGGCTGTGTGCAGGAGGTGGTGGCAGCCAGGGCTGTGGGAACCAAGCGGGGGGTTGGAAGTCTCTTCTTCCAAAGAGGCCTCTCTGCCACCTCCTCAGCCTTGCTGGGCCCAGGTGGTTGGGCCTCACCTACCAGCCCAAGAACCGCCTGCCGCTGAGGACTGGCTCCAGGGCTGACGAGCGGAAAGGTGGAGAGGCAAGGCGCAGAGGTCCGCAAAGAGGCCTGGAGCACAGCTAGGTAATGGTGGGCCTCTGCTGCTCAGGAGGCAGTAGGCAGCTCCCAACCACCACCATCATCACCCCCAACCCCTACAGACTCCGTGGTGGTGGGGAAGGCGGCTGTCCAAGACTCGCCAGAGACACTGGATGGGGAGGTGGAGAGACAACACAATGCTGAAGATGGGGCATGGCCCAACTCTCACATAATGCCAATTTTCAATAATAATCTGATCTTTGGAATCTAACCACATCCTTAAGTAAGGGGTAGGTGCAGTTATAAATACATTTTAGTAGTGCATACACACACATACACACACACACACAATCTTAAATGTAAATACATTTCAGAATAAGTTTATCATTCTACAGACACCATGAAAAAGCTGTAGTGCTATGGTGCAAATCAAAGTATAAAAATCACTGTTATAATTCAACCAAAAAGCTTCTGCAACGGATGGCTAAGCAAACAGAGCCTAAAATAAAAATAATCTCACATATTTTAACACTCTTCCGATTCAAAGAAAATATTATTTCCTACATTTTTGTTGAATAAAATCAGTTTCATGTAAGATAAAGAATCATGTTTTGGGTTGGTTTCAGTGTTCCAAACTTTTCTAAAAATAGTAAGAATACTCTTCAAATCATGTCATGCTAATAATGCTTCTTGCTTTCTACCACTTCACATCTTATAAGGCACAATGGCATTCAAGTCTTTTCATAATTTGGCTTTACCCTAACTATTCAGACTTGTTTATCCTTACTGCACAACTCACATCCGCTATGATTTAGCCGATTCTGTTTTCTTTACTGTTCCCACTAAATCACGCTTATTTCTGCTTCTGTGTTTTGGCCTTTCCCCACTCCTTACAAAAGTCCAAAGTCCTATCTTCTCCATGATGAGTTCACAACTCCGAAATCCAAAAACAAACTCTAACGAACAGAAGTTTTCTCAGAACTCACTAGTGGCAAAATCTGACTTGATCTGGAACGACTTTAGTTTAATTTTCACAATTTCTGTGAATATTTATACGTTTCAGTGCAGAGGTATGAATGTGCTTGATTAAAGAGTACTACTCAAATAGCCCCCTACGTGTCTGTCAGTTTGTCATACTGTGGGGGCTTGTGTGTTGCTATGATGCTGGAAGCTATGCCACTGGTATTCAGGTACCAGCAGGGTCACCCATGGAGGACAGGTTTCAGCTGAGCTTCCAGACTAACAAAGACTAGGAAGAATGACCCGGCAGTCTACTTCTGAAAAGAATTAGCCAGTGAAAATCTTACGAATAGCAGCAGAGCATTGTCTGATACAGTGCTGGAAGAAGACACTCAAAATACAACTGGGGAAAAGTTGCTCCCTCTAAGTAAAAAACCAAAAACCCAGTGCCGCCGAGTCTATTCCGACTCATAGCGACCCTATTAAAAAAAAGGAAGTGGACCCTAATTTAATTACGTGGATGGAGTCAAGCCTTCGCGACCTTCATCTGCTGATGTGGCATGTCTCAAGATGAAAAGAAACAACTGCAAACATCCATTAATAATCGGAACCTGGAATGTACGAAATGTGAATCCAGGAAAATTGGAAATAGTCAAAAATGAAATGGAATGCATAAAGGTTGATATCCTAGGCTTTAATGAGCTGAAATGGACTGGTACTGGTCTTTCTAAATCAAACAATTGTATGGTCTACTACGCCAGGAATGACAACTTAAAGAGGAATGGTGTTGCATTCATCATCAAAAAGAACATTTCAAGATCTATCCTGAAATACAACGCTGTCAGTGATAGGATAATATCCACTTGCCTACAAGGAAGACCAGTTAATACGACTATTATTCAAATTTACACACCAACCACTAAAGACAAGATGAAGAAATCGAAGGTTTTTACCAACATCTGCAGTCTGAAATTGATCAAACATGCAATCAGGATGCACTGATAATTACTGGTGATTGGAATGCAAAAGTTGGAAACAGAGGAGGAGGATCGGCAGTCGGAAAATTATGGCCTTGGTGATAGAAACAATGCCAGAGTTCGCATGACAGAATTTTGCAAGACTAACGACTTCTTCATTGCAACATTTTCACGAACATAAATGGTGACTATACACAGTGGCCTCGTCAGATAGAATACACAGCAATCAAATCTACTACATCTGTGGGAAGAGCCAACGAAAAGCTCAAAATCATCACTCAGAACAAGGCCAGGGGCCAACTGCAGATCAGATCATCAATTACTTATATGCAAGTTCAAGTTAAAACTGAAGAAAATTAGAACAAGTCCATGAGAACCAAAGTACAACCTTGAGTACATACCACCTGAATTAAGAGAACATCTCAAGAACAGATTTGGTGCATTGAACACTAATGACTGAAAACTAGACGAGCTGTGGAATGACATCAAGGACATCATACATGAAGAAAGCAAGAGATCATTAAAAAGACCTAAATGGATGTCAGCAAGAGACTCTGAAACTTGCTCTTGAATGTCGAGTAGCTAAAGCAAAAGGAAAAAAATGATGAAGTAAAAGAGCTGAAAAGAAGATTTCAAACGGGGGCTCAAAAAGATAAAGTATTACGATTGCATGTGCAAAGACCTGGAGATAGAAAACCAAAAGGGAAGAGCACGCTCAGCATTTCTCAAACTGAAAGAACTGAAGAAAAAAATTATGCCTCGAGTCACAATACTGAAGGATTGTACGGGGAAAATATCAAACGACACAAGACGCATCAAAAGAAGATGGAAGGAATACACAGGGTAACTATACCAAAAAGAACTGGTCGACATTCAACCATTCTAGGAGGTTAACGTATGATCAGGAACTGATGGTACTAAAGGAAGAAGTCCAAGCTGCACTGAAGGCATTTGCAAAAAACGAGACCCCAGGAATCAACAGAATACGAATTGAGATGTTTCAACAAATGGATATAGTGTTGGAAGTATTCAACTGAATATGCCAAAAAATTTGGAAGACAGCTACCTGGCCAACTGACTGGAAGAGATCCACATTTATGCCTATTCCCAAGAAAGGCGATCCAACTGAATGCGGAAATTATCAAACAATATCACTAACATCACAGGCCAGCAAAATTTTGCTAAAGATCATTCAAAAGCAGCTGCAGGAGCATATCAACAGGGAAATTCCAGATATTCAAGCTGGATTTAGAAGAGGACGTGGAACCAGGGATATCATTGCTGATGTCAGACGGATCATGGCTGAAAGCAAAGAATACCAGAAAGATGTTTACCTATGTTTTATTGACTATGCTAAGGCATTCCATTGTGTGGATCATAACAATTTATGGATAACATTGCGGAGAATGGGAACTCCGAAACATTTAATTGCGCTCATGAGAAATCTGTACATGGATCAAGAGGCAGTCATTCAAACAGAATAAAGGGATGCTGCATGGTTTAAAGTCAGGGAAGGTGTGCATCAGTGTTGTATCCTTTCACCATACCTATTCTATCTGTATGCCGAGCAAATAATCCGAGAAAAAAAAATGGACTATATGAAGAGGAACGGGACATCGGGATTGGTGGAAGAGTCATTAGCAACCTGCATTATGCAGGTGACACAACCTTGCTTGCTGAAAGTGAAGAAGACTTGAAGCACTTACTGATGAAAATGAAAGACCACAGGCTTCAGTATGGATTACACCTCAACATAAAGAAAACAAAAACCTTCACAAGTGGACCAATAAACAACAACATGATAAACAGAAAAAAGGCTGAAGTTGTCAAGGATTTCATTTTACTTGGATCCACAAACAATACCCACGGAAGCAGCAGTGAAGAAATCAAGATGCACTGCATTGGGCAAACTGGCTGCAAGAGATCTCTTTAAAGTGTTAAAAAGCAAAGATGTCACCCTGAGGACTAAGGTGCACCTAACCCAAACTATGGTGTTTTCGATCACTTCATATACATGCGAAAGCTGGACAATGAATAAGGAAGACCGAAGAAGAATTGATAACCTTTGAGTTGTGGTGCTGGCGAAGAATGAACAAATCCGTCCTTGGAACAAGTACAACCAGAATGGTCCTTGAAAGCAAGGATGGCGAGACTGCATCTCAAATACCTTGGACATGTTGTCAGGAGGGATCAGTCCCTGGAGAAGGACATCATGCTTGGTCAAGTAGAGGGTCAGCAAAAAAGAGGAAGGCCCTCACAAGATGGACTGACACAGTGGCTGCAGTACGGGCTCAGGCGTAACAATTGTGAGGATGGCCCAGGATCCGGCAGTGTTTCGTTCTGTTGTCCATAGGGTCACTATGACTTGACAGCACCTAACAACAACAACAACTCAGATACCACTACGCAAAGGCATTCAACTGTATGGCTCATAATAACTTAAGGATAACACTGCAAAGAATGGGAATTCCAGAACATTTAAATGCGCTCACGTGGCAACTGTATACAGACCAAGAGGCAGTCACTGGATCACAAGAGCATACAGCATGGTTTCAAACCAGGAAAGGCATGCATCAGATCTGTATCCTTCTACCACACTTAGGCAATCTGCAGTTGAGCAAATAATGCAAGAAGCTGTACTATTCGAAGAAAGCAGCATCATGATAGGAGGAATACTCATTAACAACTGCACAGTGAGGGTGAAGAGGACTTGAAGCACTTACTGATGAAGATGAAAGACTACAGCCTTCAGTATGGATTACGCCTCAACATAAACAAGACAAAAATTCTCACAACTGCACCAATAACCAACATCATGATAAATGCAGAAAAGATTGAAGTTATCAAGGATTTTATTTTACTCGAATCTATAGTCAACACCCATGGAAGCTGCAGTCAAAAAATCAAATGACATTTTGCATTGGGCAAATCTCACGCAAAAGACCTCTTTAAAGTGTTAAAAAGCAAAGATGTCACTCTGAGGACTAAGGCGCGCCTGACCATGGTACTTTCAATCACCTCATATGCACGTAAAAGCTGTTCAATGAATAAGAAAGACTGAAGAATTGATGCCTTTGAATAATGGTGTTGGCAAAGAATATTAAATATACCATGGACTGCCAGAAGAATGAACAAGTCTGTCATGGAAGAAGTACAGCAAGAGTGCTCCTTAGAAGTGAGAATGGCCAGGCTTCGTCTTATGTACTTTGGACATGTTATCAGGAAGGACCAGTCCATGGAGAAAGACATCATGCTTGGTAAAGCAAAGGATCAGCAAAAGAGGAAGGCCCTCAACGAGATGGACTGATGCAGTGGCTGCAACAATGGGTTCAAACATAGCAATGATTATGAGGATGGCACAGGACCAGGCACTGTTTCGTTCCACTGTACACAGGGTTGCTATGAGTCGGAGCTAACTCCAACGCACCTAATAAAAACAACTCAAACGCCACAGTGGGAAGTTCCCACTATACTGCTTTCCCGAAAGCCAAAAAATACTTCTGGTATCAAAGGTTTTGAATATGGACCGTGTACCTATATTTTCAGACCTACATTTAAGCTTGCACTGACCTGGCTCTTCCCTGAATATCTATCTGTATCATAATTTGGGCAATTGACTTTTTTCTTCTTGCTCCACATTTCTTAGCCACTTCTCCAAGTTGTTGTGTGTCTCTGAGTTGATTCCAACACATATTGACCCTCCAGGACAGAGGAGAACTTCCCATTGGGTTTTGTAGGCTGTAATCCTCACAGGAGATTGGCAGATATTTTCTCCTGTGGAGCCACTGGTAGTTTCAAACTCTCAACCTCTCGGTTAGTAGCAGAGTGCTTAACACTGTGCCACCAGGGTTCCCCATCCCCAAGCAGACTGTATAGTTAGTCCCCAACTTGCGATGGGTTCTGTTTGGACAACTGCATTGTAAATTGGTTCTGACGTAAGTCAGATACCTTTTTTTTTTTTTTAGCTTTCATCATCATTGCCTTTTGTTATCAGTATCCTCATAAATCTGATCCTTGTCTTTAGGGGCTGGCATCAGAATGACAACATCAGCAAATTATGTGCTGTGCACCGTATATAGTATATACTACAAACATTAGACAAAAAAAAAAAAACAACAAACTGACAGTCATAAGTGCGGTTCATCGTAACTCAAATATGTCATAAGTCAGAGACTACCTATAGTTAAAACGCAAGCTTCATAAAGGCAGGGACCTCTCTGGCTTGTTCAGCATTGTATTCCCACCACCCACAACAATGAATAGCACATATTTTTTTAAAAAACTCATTGCCACCGAGTCAATTCCAATTCATAGTGACCCTACAGGACAGAGCAGAACTGCCCCGCAGGGTTTCTAAGGCTGTAATATTTAAGGAAGCAGTCTCTCTCCTGAAGAGTGGCTGGTAGGTTCAAATTACTGATCTTTCGGTTGGGTGCTGACCACTGCACCATCAGGATTAAAGTACTCCATAGAAGTGAAATGAACAAATGAATTTTAAGGTCCCTATATGTCTTTTTTTTTTTAGAGAAACCCTGGTGGTGTAGTGGTTAAGTGCCATGGCTGCCAACCAAAATGTCGGCAGTTTGAATCCACCAGGCACTCCTTGGAAACTCTACTGGGCAGTTCAACTCTGTCCTATAGGGTTGCTATGAGTTGGAATCAACTCAGTGGCAATAGGTTTTCTATGTCTAACACAAAGTTTGACATGTCTATTTCTTTCCCCTTTTCTATTTTACATAATGACTTCATCTTGTGTTACAATGAGAAATCTACAAATTTTTTCTTATATGTCGATTATATTTCATATAGGTAGTTTTCCGTAAACTTACTAAAATATCTTAATTTCACCAGTAGCATGCCTCCAAATCACATTTTACAAGTCTTCTGTCCCTGTACCATCAAAGCTGGTCTAAGAAAAACAAACATACTCACTAGTCTTTCTATTTCTGACCACTAACCTCAAGTGGACCCTCAGGGCTGGTACACTTTTCCCTGAGTCTGTCTACTCTATTTCACCACTCTCTTAGACAACTATTTCATATCATCTCTAATCTCTTCACTCTGACTGTTCTTCCTATCTGCCTATAACTGTAGAAACAATAAGAAGAAAACTGACACAAGCTCCCACTATACATCTACCCACCTATTTCTATCTGTTCTTATAGACTTTGCCTTCCCTCATATCATAATACAGTAAAACCTAAGAAAACTGAAACCTGTGTAAGGCAGAAACCTGTCAGAGAATGAAAACTCAAAACTAAAACGAGGTAGGATTTTTTTTTTTAAACTGTGCTTTAGGTTAAAGTTTACAGTTTCAATTAATTTCTCATATAAAAATTTATACACATATTGTTATGTGACCCTAGTTGCAATCCCTATAAATGTGACAGCGCACTTCCCATTTCCATCCCTGGGTCCAATCAACCAGCTCCTACCCATTTCTGCCTTCTCATCCCGCCTCCAGACAGGAGCTGCCCATTTAGTCTTGTAAAACAACATAGGATTCTTAATACAGAGTGCTAGTAAGCATCCTGTCAAAGGCAGAAAACTTGACAGACCCGGAAAAACAAGATAGTCCCGTGGAGTTGCAACTGTGAGACATTTCACTGTATATAAACTGCCTCTACTCATATATACATAGCCAACCTCTCCACTTGAAGACTAAATCCCACCACCCCCCATCCTCTCAAGAGCACTATTCAGGCAGCAACCCAACCATCACATCATCCATTTCCCACCCTTCTTCTGGATACCAATCAGGCTACAATTATCTCTCATCTAAGAAAACCCCTCTTGATCTCACATCTTCCATCAGTTTCACATTTATGTTCCCCTTTACAACAAAACTTTTTCCACGAGTTGTCTAGTCTGCCTATCTCCAAATCCTCTCTTCCTTTTCTTTTTCTCTCGAATGCTCTAATAATGCTTTCACCACCACCTCTCCACAGAAACCGCTCATCAAGGCTACAAATGACATCGATGTTGCTGAACACAATGATCGAGTCTCCTTATCTTACTCAACCAAAAACAGAATACACAGCTGAATAGCTCCCCTCTTTCTTCACTGCCCTTCCAGGATACTTCTGTTGATTCTTCTCCCTCACTGGCTACTCAACCTCAGTCTCCTTTGCTAGTTCTTCCTTTTCTGATTTCTAAATATTAGAATGCCCCCAGGACACTTGGACCTTTTCCCTTTTCTGTCTATATTCACTTCCTAGAGGATCAGATCCAGTATTCTGGCTTTAAATACCATCTAACACTGATGATTCCCAAATTTCTATCTCTAGCTGAGAACTACTCATGAAACTACAGATTCATATATTTAAATGCCTACTTGACATACTAACAGGACATCTAATAAACAGGCACTTAAAATTTAAAGTCTAAAACCAATAGATCTCCTCCCCCCATCCCACCCCCAATCTGTTGTTCCCACAGGGTTCCTCATTTTAGTAAGCGGCAATTCCAGCATTCAGTTTTTAGGCCAAAATTGTCTAATCATTCTAGACTCCTTTCTTTCTCTCATAGCCTACATACCTATCTTGTAAACAAAGTCTGTCAGCTTTACCTTCCTAATATTATGCAGAATCTAACTACTTCTCACTACCTTGACAATTACCCCCCCTCTGATCTAAGTTATCATAATATCTGACTTGGATTGTGACAACAGCCGCCCAACTGGTTTCTTGTTTCGGCTCTTGTATCTCTGACCGTCTTCTCAGTTCAGCAGCAGGGTTATCTTTTTAAAGCTCAAGTCAGATCATGTCACCCCATGCTCAAATTCTTTTTAATGGCTTCCTATCTCACTCAGAGGAAAAGCCAAAGTCCTTACAATGGCCTATCAGGTCCCATGTAAACTATATCCTCTCTACCTGTTTATATCCCACCAGTCTCCCCACTCCCTCAGTTTCAAGAAGGGTGGGGAGACTGTTTCTCAAAAACAACAAAAACACTCCTACCTCAGAGCCTCTGCACTTAACTATTCTGACTAGAACACCTTTGCCCCAGATAAATGAATGGCTTCTTCTATCACTTCTTTCTTGTGTTTGCCTAAATGTCACCTTATAGGAGAGGAATTCTCTGACAACTCTATATATAGACAAAATACCCAGCATGTCACCCTCTTTTCATACTGTTTTATTTTTCTCCACTGCTTTTTTCACTACCTGGTGTACAATGTATTTATTTTTATTGTTTATTGCCTATATCTTTCCATTGTAATGTAAACTCCACCAGAAAATGGATTTTTGTCAGTTGAGCTTATTGTTGTATCCCAGTACCTAGAATATATATGTGTTCGATAAATATTTGTTGAATTTATACCATGCATTGTCTTTCTTAATAACTAGCTTTATCAGCTATTTCTTAACTAGTCCCTTTTCTAGTAGTTTGTTTGTTTTTTCCTTTTCTTACTTGCTCCCTAATTTCTAATACCCATCCTGAGTTTTACATTACATTGGCGAACTGATGGATTTGCCACATTTCTTTTTGGCTTGTTGTTAAAACGAATCTTTTCTGGAATAAAAGGAAATAACATTTTACAATTTACACAAAAACATCTGCTTCTGCATTCACTACACCCAAATATACATTTTAAACTTTCCTATAATTTGTTTTTAACAATGAAAGAATTTGAGAAGTCTTAATACATATTTATAAACACAAAGCAGAATTTCAGCATCTCTTCCAAAAAATTCAAAGCATTTCTACCTGCACTTATTCACTTTCAAAACATTCCAGAGAATGGTATGGAAGAGTATGATTCTCCTCATTTTAAGAATGGAAAAAACTGGAGCCAAGTGACACAGATTAGTACATAAATAGCAGGATATCAATAAACTGAAAAGGGATTAATTTGAAAACATTAAACTTTCCCCTAGAAATTTATATAATAGAGAAATATTTGCATTTCCCTAAGGAGCCCTGATGATGCAATGGTTAAGTGCTCGGCTGCGAAACAAAAGACTGGCAATTTGAACTCAACCAGTGGCTCTGTGGGAGAAAGACCTTGCAATCTACTTCTGTAAAGATCAGTCAAGAAAATCCTATGCGGCAGTTCTACTCTGTCACGTGGGGTCACCATGAGTTGGAATCCACTTGTAGGTACCCAACAACAACAACCCGGATCAATGAGGAGAAAAGAGCAGTATGAATGAGGGTGTATTATGTGAATCTATTTAGGCAGTGAGGCTGGAAGATCATGACTGGTAAACTCTACAGACCAAATTTAAGTGTTTCCAGTAAATATAAACCTAAACTCTGAAGATACTTCACAACACAGAGTACTGTTTATCTGCTGAATGTAAATAGCTTGAAAAGCAGTCCCTACAGCACCTATTGGAATGCTGTTTTTGAACTTTCAAAGCAATGTTCTTTATGAATGATATTTTCTTCTGCCTTTGGAAAGATACCTATACAATCTCGGTTTTCCATCTAGAGGCAAGAATGCTATGCTGTTACACAATATTATTTTGGTTCCCATTACAATTCAATTTAAAATACAGTCCCAAGGATAACACAGAACTAAGACTGCTAGAATCTCTTTGCTCAAAAAGGCAAATTCAACATTCATCAAACATGCAGCTTAGGGATTTATGTTTTCGAAACACGAAAGCCATCTATAACATCCTAGTCTAAACTCGAAGGAAACTAACACTACTGCCTATAGCATGAAGTCCTTTGGCATAAATCATTATAGCTGTGAACAAACTAAATACTATATCAACACAAAGTATGCTGGATACTGTCAATAAATTTACAAGATAAATCCTAATTCACAGTGACTTACAAAGGCCTCTCACTGCATACCCTTCAATATGTGACTAAAACCAAAAAAACGTGTTGCTGTCAAGTTGATTCCGACCCATAGCAACCCTGTAGGGCAGAGTAGAATTGCCTCATAGTTTCCAAGGCTGTAATCTTTACTGAAGCAGAAGGCCACATCTTTCTCCTCCAGAGCAGCTGGAGGGTTCAAGTTACCAACCTTCTGGTTTGTAGCCAAGTGCTTAACCACTGCACAACCAGGGGCCCGTCAGTATGCATGGAAAAGCAATATGAATATGGAACTTTTGAGCAGGAATTGCTCAAACTTGTTTTTCACCTCCATACTCTATTCTCTCTATGACATGCAAACTACCACCAACCTCAAAACCTCCCATACTAATCCCACATCAGAGTAAGAAACAATGGATCTAATCACAAAAATTAACAAACACATTGTTCTTAATAGTGTGCCCTGGTCTGTAAGATACAGAGCCACTCTGGACGATAAATCAACTATTTGTAGAAACCATTCCGTGTATAGCTATCATGTCTATCATAAGAGGTGGGAAGGGAATAGATACACTTTGACAGAACCCTACTGAGGAAGGATAGGTCTTTATGATTCAGCATTAGTAAGCTAAAAGTAGTAAAAACAACTAACATTTACAGAGTTCTTAATACGTTAAGAAGCTCAATGTTAAACGTTTGACACGTATTATCCCATTTAACTCTCACAATCACCATGAATAGTTACTATTGTTATTCTCTTGAGGGATAAAAAAACAAAAAACAAAAAAACCAAATTTGCAGTCAATAAGAGACAGAGACAGGTCTGGTTCCTCTTAGTACTATGTTATACTGTCTCCCCAAAATAAATTTCAGTCTTGATCAAATTATTCCAATCTGCTACATTTGGCATATTTGTGAAACTCTCCCTTGGCTTCCATGATGACACGTTCTACTGGCTGTACCTCTCTAACCATTTCATCAGATTCCTTTATGAATTCTTCACTCTTAATCTATCTCTTCATTCACTTATTCATTCGGTATTTTCTGAGAGTCTCGAAATAAGCTTTGGGAACTGTGGCAGGCACTGCAGATACAGTGACAAGTTAATACAAATATGGTCCTTGGTCTCATGAACTTTAAATTCTAGATAAATGACTAATTATATCCATAAGTAATTATAACATATAATAACAAATGTGATTAACAAAAAGGTACTATTATAAGGTGGCACATCAAGTTAAAAATAGTAAGAGGTACTTGCAGAAATAGGGAACATATTTTAGAGAAACATTTAAGCTGAAACCCAACATCTGAATAGGAAATGGCCAGGCAAAAAATGCTCCAAATAATGGGAATGGTATGTGTAAAAAGTCCCTGAGATGTTAAGTAACAACATACAATCTACATTTTAGAAAATGTCTCTGGCTGCGGTGAAGATGAGAAAGGAAGAAAACACTGATTCTGGAATAGCAGTCATAAATTGACATGACAGACTAGGGCGGTAGCAGCAGAAACAGAGAAAAGTGGATGGATTTGAGAGACTTTAGGGGTATAACTGACTTGATTTGTCACGATGTGTGTAGTGAGGAAAAGAGAGTAGTAGTAGTGAAAGAAAATTTTGAAGACTTGAGCAAACTGAAGAATGATATGGTGGTACCCTCTGGAGACTCATTCAACAAATATTTATTGAGTGCCAAAAAAAAAAAAGTTTTTTTTTTTTTTTTAAATTACGTACCAGGGACTACGGATAATACGGATACGACAGTGCAAATGACAGACACAAGTCCCCGCCCTCATGGAGCTAACATTCTAGAAGAAAAATTTGTAAGGGTGAGGTGGAAAGGGGCGATCAAGAATTCAACGGTAAATCAAGCATAACAATGTCACTGAACCGTACATGTTAAGAATGTTGAGATGGCAAATGTTTTGTTACATGCATATTTACTACAATTAAAAAAAAAGGGTTCAATAATAAACATGTTAAAATTTTGATGCCTGTTGACTCTATGGCAACAGGTAGCAGTCAAAGGTTTAAGTGGAAAGATCAAGCAGACAACTAGAAATATAGGTACATGATATATATAGGAGGTAGTGTGACGATTAAAAAAGATTTTTTTTTTTAAAAAGTTAGTGCGGTTTTATAAGTTTTTTTTAACTTGGTAAAAGGTAGTTTATTACCTTATTAACTTTCTTTAATATGGAAGAATCTTTTTCTTCACTTACCCAAAGAAGTCAATCCTGCCTTATGTGCTGATCTAATTTGCTCCAGTAGACCTCTGTATGTTGGAATTCTTTTTCTTTTTCTGAATTCTATCCCTGGGCAATACATTCCATTTTCATAGCATAAGACTCTCTTTTAAGCTCCAGACAGTATATCTGGGGCCTGTTTAGCATCTTCACAAAGTCTATTCCTCCTCCAGTCTTTCCCATTTCAGTACCACCATTTGCTCCCAGCTGTCATCATTTATTCCTCTCGCTCCCTTACTCCCAACCTTCAACCTAACACCAAATCTTGTGAATATCACACAAATAATTTGTGATTATATCCAGTTCTCTCCAATCGCAGTGCCACTGACTTGTTCTAAACAACCAAAAATTCTTGCCCTGAATATAGCATTCTAACTTCTCTGTATATCCGTACTTGCTCTCCTTTGATTTCTTCTTAACAAGAAAAGTGTTTTAAAGACAATCTGATTATGTCATGTCCCTGTTCAAAACCTTTGGATTTTTTTTAATTGCCCCTCAGATATAAGTCCCCAATCATAATTTACGATCTGCAGTACGGTATAGTGGTGAAGGACACAGATTCTGGAGCCAAAAATGAATAGGCTCAAGACCCAGTTCTGCTATCTGAACTCTGAGGAAGGCACTCTGTGCCTCAGTTCCCTCATTTGTGAACAGGAATTGCTATTAGGTTCAATGAATATCTGACAGTAATTTAGAATACTTCACAAATGTATTGGTGTTTACTTTTTATTGTTGTTGTTATCTTCCCCCTACCTACCTCTAAGGAGCCATGCAGGCGCAGAGGGGAAGCACTCAGCTGCTAGCCAAAAGGTTGGTGGTTTGAACCAACTGGCCACACCATGGGAGAAAGATGTGGCAGTTTCCTTCTGTAAACATTTACAACCTTGGAAACCCTATGGGGCAGCTCTGCTCTGCCCTGTAGGGTCGCTATGTGTTGGAACTGACTCGACGGAAAGTGGTTTGGTTTTGGTTTTTGACCTACGTCTTAAAAAAAAAAAACAAAAAAACCCACTGCCATCAAGTCGATTCCAACTCATAGTGACCCTATAGGACTGAGTAGAACTGCCCCGCAGAGTTTCTAACGAGCGCCTGGTGGATTCAAACTGCCAACCTTTTGGTTAGCAGGTGTAGCACTTAACCACTATGCCACCAGGGTTTCCGACCTACCTCTAGCCTCACCATTTCTGACTTTGCTATAAACACGTGTGTGTTGTGTACTGCTGAGTCAATTCCAACTCAGAGTGACCCTATAAGACTAAGGAGAATTGCCCCATCAGATTTTCTAGGGCCAGGTTTTTCCTCCTGCAAAGCTACTGCTGGCATTGAACAGCTGAACTTTCAGTTAGCAGCTGAGCACTTAACCATTGCACCACCAGGGCTCCTTACTATAAACATACTAAATCTATTGCCATCGAGTTGATTCCAACTCATAGCCACTCTACAGGACAGAGAAGAACTGTCCCACAGGGTTCCCAAGGAGCGGCTGGTGGATTCAAACTGCAAACCTCTTGGTTAACAGCTACTCTTAACCACTGCACCATCAGGGCCCCATAAACATAATGAGGGGGTAAATAATAACAAAAACAAAAAAGCAAACACTGATACACGTACGTGTTCTAAGTACTTTTCAGTTTCTCGAATGTCTCTGTCTTCCCTCCTCTGGGGCATACAGTTAGCTCTCTCTCTCTTTTACCCACTTCCTGATAACTTCTACTCATCCCTTCAGTTTCATTTTACAGGAAGACACTTCCTAACCCCCCAGAATAGGATAGATCTCCCTGATAAGTGCTCATATAGCGTACTTAAATCTCTTTCTTAACACTCATCACACCTGTAACGTAGATGCTTAATATACATATTTATGACTGGAGCGTTTCTTCCATGAGACTAAGAATTCCACCTGCCTTAATTACTGCTATATACTTATTAGCAAAGTACCTGGAATGTAATAAGAATTCAATAAATATTTCTGAACTGAATAAACACACATATTACTGTATTTTTAATTACATATATAAACACTGAGAATATAGACCAAAATGAAAATAGAAATATTAAAGAATCGATATTTTTCTTTCAATTTTTAAAATTTGGTCATAATGTTTATATAGTTAAAAAAAATAAGCAATATGTATACCACTATACAATTTGCTCTCCAGATATAGGGCTAGCCAGTGTCCTACCTGGCTTTAAGATGTTTTACATTAAAACACCGACTGACTAATACTATAAGTGTCACTGAAATTACAAAAAGCCAGAAAATCTTCCTGAAGATACTATAAAATCTGAAACATATTCCTAAATGTTCAAATAACGTATACAATATAAACCAAACCAAACCAAACCAAACCCACTGGCGTTGAGTCGATTCGGACTCATAGTGACCCTATAGGACAGAGTAGAACTGCCTCATCGAGTTTCCAAGGAGCACCTGGAGGATATGAACTGCTGACCTTTTGGTTAGCAGCCGAAGCACTTAACCACTATGCCACCAGGGTTTCCATACACTATAAACCACACTTAAAAAGTAAAGCAAACTGAGTTTTTTACTCAGCTACGGAACAACTCTTCATTTAACATAGTAGTAATCATCGATGATTCCTAACTTTCAAAATACTAATGTCCAGTTGTTGCGGTTAGGTGTCAAGTCGGTTCCAAATCATAGCGACCCTATGTACAACAGAATGAAACACTGCCAGGTCCTGCACCATCCTCACAATCACTGCTACACTTGAGCTCACTGTGTCAAAACATCTTGTTGAGTGTCTTCCTCTTTTTCATTGACCCTCTCTCTACTTTACCAAACATGATGTCCTTCTCCAGGGACTGGTCCCTCTTGATAACATGTCCAAAGTACGTGATACCAAGTCTCATCATCCTTGCTCCTAAGGAGCATTCTGACTGTACTTTTTCCAAGGCAGACTTGTTCGTTCTTCTGGCAGTCTATGGTATAGTCAATATTCTTCACCAACACCATAATTCAAAGGCATCAATTCTTTGCTCTTCCTTATTCACTGTCCAGCTTTCACATGCTATAAGGCAAGTGAAAATACCATGGCTTGGGTCAGGCACACCTTAGTCCTCAAAGTGACATCTTTGCTTTTGAACACTTTAAAGAGGCCTTTTGCATCAGATTTGCCCAATGCAATACACCATTTGATTTCCTGACTGCTGCTTCCATGGGCGCTAACTGTGGATCCAAGTACTATGAAATCCTTGCCAACTTCAATCTTTTCTCCATTTATCATGATGTTGCTTATTGGTCCAGTTGTGAGGACTTTTGTTTTATGTTGAGGTGCAATCCATGCTCTTCATTGGTAAGTGCTTCATGTCCTCTCAGCTTCCAGCAAGCAAGGCTGTGTCATCCACATACTGCAGGTTGTTAATGAGTATTCCTCCAATCCTCATGCCGCGTTCTTCATATAGTCCAGCTTCTTGGATTATTCGCTCAGCATACAGATTGAATAAGTATGGTGAAAGGACACAACCTTGACGCATACCTTTCTTTATATTAAACCTCCCCTGGTTCTGCCCAAATGACTGCCTCTTGGTCTACATAACAGGTTCCTCATAAGCACAATTAAGTGTTCTGGAATTCTCATTCTTCTCAATGTTATCAGTAATTTGTATGATCCACACAGCCAAATGCCTTTGTACAGTCAATGAAACACAGGTAAACATCTTTCTAGTATTCTCTGCTTTGATGCAAGACCCATCTGACACCAGCAATGACATCCCTCATTCCACATCCTCTTCTGAATCCTGTTCGAAAAGCTTGAACTTCTGGCAGTTCCCTGTCAATGTACTGCTGCAACCACTTTGGAATGTTCGTCAGCAAAATTTTACTTGTGCGTGGCATTAATGATATTATTTAATAATTTCCGCATTGTGTTGGATCACCTATGTCCAGTAGATCTAGTCATTTTCAAATATTTCTTTTATGTACTGGATATACAGTGAAATCTGTAAGGGCTGTGACTCAACAGGACTGCCCTGTTTTTCCAGGTCTCACAAGTTTTCTGCCTTTGACAGGGTTCAGTCTTACTACTTTTCTATCACCCTCTATTAGTGAAATTTATCTGAGTTTTTCTTCTCTGCCAGATTTCTACCTTGCACAGGTTCAGGCGTTTGCAGGCTTTACTGTATTTCTTAAATTCCAAGATGTCACTGAAGACCACGTTTTCAGGTAAAAACCAAAAATGAAAACATTACTATGTAAACATAATTATCAACTATGTTATTTCTTTATTTCAGTAACGTGAAACTATAGGAGGAAAGAACGTATCTCAGAACCAAAATGCTGACTGTACCAACAAACTACTTCTAGACACTTAGAACAAAAGAACGAAACAACAAACATAAATTTACACTTAGTAAGCCACAAGAGGTAAATATACACATAAAGCAGTCTTTGAGCTAAATCCTGATGAAAAGACTATTCTCATCGAATGTCTGCCAGATAAATAATTTAATCAAACCTTATTTAGCTCTTTCTGAAAAGTGAAGTTAACAAATATCAAACACGTAACTTCGATTTTGTTTTTAAAAAGGAGGGGGGAGACTGCAAAGGATGTACAGGAAGACTGATCTCTATCCACACTGAATTCTAAAATGGAAACAGGAGGGAAGTAGAAATTACATTAGACAGACTTTTCCCATCAATGAATTATTAAACTTTGACAATGATTAGAAGCTGTCAACTCAAGGTTACTGTATATGGCTGTACAATGCACAAAAGAGTCATCCCTAAGGGGGTACCAGTCACACTGTAAACGTATTTATTTATTATAAAAATTTTCTGTGGAGAAATTTGAACCCTCATTCATTCCTGGTGGGAATGTGAACTGGTACAGCCATTTTGGAAAACAGTCCCGCATTTCTCAAAAGATTAAACAATTACCATGTAACTGAGCAATTTCACTCCTAGGTACACACCCAAGAGAAATGAAAACACATGCCCACATAAACACTGGTACACAAATGTTCACAGCAACATTATTCATAACAGCTAAAAAGTGGTAATAACCCAAATATCCACTGACTGATGAACAGAAAAATGATGTGGTGTATTCATACAATGGAATAAAACAAATGAAGTAATGATACATTCTACAACATGGATGAAGCTTGAAAACATTATGCTAAATAAAAGCCAGTCTCAAAAGATAACACATTAAATGATTACATTTATGTGAAATGTTCAAAAAGGCAAATCTAGACAGAAAATAGATTAGCGGTTGCCTAGGTCTGTGGGGACTGCCTGGGGGGTGGGAGTGGGAAGTGATCGCTAATGAGTACCATTACGAAATGTTTTAAAATTAAGATAGTGGTGACGGGTTGCACAAATTTGTGAATATATTAAAATCAATGAATTATATACTTTCAAAGAATAAATTTCATAGTATATGAATTGTATCCCGATAAAGCTGTTAAAAGTTTCTGGCTGGTTAAAATAAAACATCTTAAGATAGGGGTTCCTTTCCTATTTTGCATAAAAGCAGATGATGGGTTAGTAGCAGTCATATAGGACTGCTTTTTCAAATAGGCTTCAGTGTGACAAAAAGCTGATGTACTTGATGTATGTTGCTGCATGTTGACATAACTGGTTGTACACTGGAAAAAAAACAAGCTTAGAGCCACTCTTACTGTTATATACAAAAATAATTTCCTCATGAATTTAAGAGCTATATACAAAAATAAAATATATGTACTTGAAGAATAATGTGACTATTTCTATAGCCCACGGGTAGATAAAGCAGTCCTGGTGACGCGGTGGTTAAGCACTCAGCTGCTAATAAAAAAGTTGGTGATTCGAACTACCAGTCTTTCCACCGGATAAAGATGTGGCTTCCGTAAAGATTACAGCCTTGGAAATCCTGTGGGGCGAATCTACTGTCCTATAGGGTTGCTATGAGTAGCAGGTTTTTTGGATGGGTAGATAAGCCCTCTTAAGCAATTTGGGAAGCCTTACAGGAAAATAATGACAGATTTGATTACACAAAAGCATTATCTTTTTATATAGTGAGACACTGTAAACAAAATCAAAAGACAAAAAATAATGAGAGAGAAAATACAATAAATACAAAAAAAGATCACTGTTCTTAATATGCAAGTTATTCTATAAACTAATAACAAAGACACACAAGAGATGGGCAGAGGTGAGCATCATGTCAGTGAAAATAATGGAGTAGGCAGCTCTAAGGGATTGTCCCTCTACAGAAACACTGAAAACTCAGGCAAAAACTGTCAGAATGAACTTTGTCAAAACTCTGGAAAAGTCAAAAGTTTACAGTGACCAAGTAAAGAAAAGAAAAAGACAACCTAAAAATGGCAGAAAAGCTTTGTGACTCTTTTACTTGCTCTTGTCCCAACCACTTCCCCAGTTTGGTGGTGGTGGTAAAGTTGACAGTCCGTATTTCCAGTGTGGGATCTTGGTCCCTGGTTTCAGAGGGAGCAAACTTTATTAGCAAAAAAATGTTTTTACCTGTTTCAACTTGTTTGGGGGCTACCTGAAGGACTGAGGCAACATGCTCGTCTTTGTTCTACCTAACTGGGAACTCACTCAGGGTAGAAAAGGGGATGGCATTCTTCAAAACCACTGTACAGTAAACAACCTGAAACCTCTTGTAGCAAAAGATGACAGGTGAGGCATACAACAGAGCACTCAAAGCCTGGGAAAAAAATCTGAAGAGTTTCTCTGGGAAACCAGGGCATTCAAATTTGCCACGTGTACTGAGGAGTTTAAAATGCCTCACACATGCCAAGGCCAGAATGCATGCTCAGAAAAGACCAAGAGAAGATCCTGACCTTTCACCTCTGGTTGATGTCTAGGTACAGTGCAAGCAGGAAGTGAAGGCAACGGAAGAGTTATAAATGGCCTGCCTAGGTGTTGAACAAGTGCCCCAGTACAGAGCCAATCTGTAAAGACTTCAACAGGTTTTTTTTTTCCCCCTTTCTTTTTTCTCTTTAGCCTTTTTTTGGGGGAGAGGGGGACAGAGTTTTGGCATTCAAGGAAATCTCTGTCAAACACCAGCTGAACACAAGCTAAAGGAAGAGAGACTTCACAGTACATATTACAAAGAACACTCACTTTACAAAAATAGTTACGGTCAAAGAGCTACAGCCTACAGCACACAACAAAAACAAACCCCTAGAAGGGGGAATGAATCTGATTTCCAGAGTTGCATTATAATACCCAAATGTCCAGTTTGCAACAAAAAATAACAAAGATACAAGAAAGTAAATCCTATTCACATAAGTAATTAGAAGTAATGAGCCCTGGTGGTGCAATGGTTAAGAGCCTGGCTACTAACCAAAAAGTTGGCAGTTCGAATCCACCAGCTGCTTCTTGGAAACCCTACGGGGCAGTTCTCCGCTGTCCTATGGGTCACTATGAGTTGGAATGGACTCAATGGTAACAGGTGTGATCCCTCATGAAGCACAGACACTGGCTTTAAATCAACTGTCTTAAATATTCTCAATGAGCTAAGGAAAACCAATCAAATGATGTGTGAACAAACAGAGAACATCAATAAAGCGACCGAAATTATAAAAAGGTACCAAACAGAAACTTTAGAGCTGAAAAATATAATAAGTAAAATGAAAAACTCACTAGAGGATTTCAGTGGCAGATTTGAGCATACAAAAGAATGAATCAGTAAACTTGAAGATAAGTCAATTAAAATTACCCAGTGTGAACAGAAAGAAAACAAAATGAAAAATGAACAAACCCTAAGAGACCTGTGGGACACCATCAAGTGTACCAATATGCATAGTGGGAATCCCAGGAGGAAAGGGAAAGACACAGTAAGAATATTTGAAAAAACAATGGCCAAAAAAACCCCCAAACTTGATAAAACAGATGAATTCACACGTTCAAGAAGCTCAACAAACTCCAAGAATAAACACAAAGAGATTCACATGAGACATAATCAAATTGCTGAAAGCCAAGGACAAGGAGAAAAACTTAAAAGCAACAAGAGAGAAGTGATTCATCACATACAAGGAAGCTTCACTAAGCTAACAGTAGATTTCTCATCAGAAACCATGGCGGTCAGAAGACAGTGGGAGGGCATTTTTAAAGTACTGAAAGGAAAAAAAAAAACAAAACTGTCACCCAAAAATTCTTTATGTAGCAAACTATCCTTCAAAAATGAAGAAGAAATTAAGACATTCCCAGATAAACAAAAGCTGAGGGAGTCCTTTGCTAGGAATCAGCCCTACGAGAAATGCTTTAGGTTGAAATGAAAATATACTGGACAGTAATTCGAAACCATGTAAAGAAACAAAGAACTCCAGTAAAGATAATTAAATGGGTAAATATAAAGGCCAGTATCATTGTATTTTTTGTTTATACCTCCTCCTTTTATTTCCCATGTGGTTTAAAAAACAAATGAGTAAAACAATAATAAATCTATGTTAATGGGTACACACTGTTTAAAGACGTAACCTGTGATAGCAACGTACGGGTGAGGACAGGGTTGTACAGGAACAGATTTCTGTATGCTTATTGAATCTAAGTGGTACCAATTCAAATCAGATTATTACAGATTTAGTATGCTAATTATAATCCAAAAGATAACCATTAAGAAAATCTAAAAAATATACACAAAAGGGAATCAAAACAGTACACTACAAAATATCAATTAAACACAAAAAACAGCAGTAACGGAGAAAATGAGGAACAGAAAAGGATAAAACACAGAAACAAGTAACAAAATGGCAAAAGTCCCCCTTTATTAATAATTACTTTAAATGTAAATGGATTAAACTCTCCAGAGTTTAAAAGGCAGGCACTGATGCAGAATGGATTTAAAAAAAAAAATGATCTAACCATATGCTGTCTACAAAAGACTCACTTTAGATTCAAAGACACAAACAGGCTGGAAGTGAACGATGGAAAAAAATATTCCATGCAAAAGAGATCTGCACAGGCAACTTACAAAGGAAGAGATAGAAATAATCAATAAAAACCTTAAAAAAGATATATCACCTCACTAATAGTTAAAGGAGATGTGCATTAAAACAAGATATTTTTTAGTCATCAGTTTGGATGAAATTTAAAAAATTGATAACTGATACTGGGCAGGTGTGGGAAAGTGCACACCATCATTTTAGAAAGTAATGAAATATTTCATTTTTAAATTCTAGATACCCTTTGACTCCAAAAGGAGTATCACTTTTGAGAATCTATCACAGAAAAATAAGAGCCCCAATAAAAGATTTATTACAGCACCTGTGAAATGGCCAATAAAAAGGGTTAAATATATATACACACACAAATATAGAGCCATGTCTGCCATTTTTAAGTGAAAAAGCAAGCATGAGCTCACATTATAAACAGTAGCAAAATAAACATACATTTGTATATACACAGAAAAAATTATGAGTGACTACATATACCAATTGATACTAATGGTTACTTTAGGTAGAAGGGTTTGGAAGAAAATGAAAAATTAATTTTTATATGTATCTGTGTTGTATGACCTAATGCAGAATTTTAGTGTTATAATTAAACAAAAAATACATTAAAACTTTTTTTTAATATGAAATATACAGTAGCAAGGTGTATATGGGTTTTTGTGTGAAAGACTTGATTTGTAAACTTTCACTTAAAGCACAATAAAAATTATTTAAAAAACTAATATGAAATATACACACTCATCATATACAACTGCCTCTTTAAGCTTTTTGTTATTGTTTCCTATCTACATAGAACTGAGAAAACTGACCCAATAACTTCTGGACATACATTCTAACTCAATTATTCTAATACTTCCAGGCTATCTTTTTAAAAATAAATTCCTCTTTGCTTCCATCCCATAGACTACCACTTACTGCACACCTCTTCAAACTAGACCACCACCCTGTAATGGCTAAGGTTGTATGTCAAACTGGCTGGGCCATTATTCTCAGTGGTTTGATAGTCTTATGATGTGATCACTTCCATGATGAGATTTGGTATGTGATCACCTCCGTGATGGAATCTGCTGTAGGCAGCCAATCAGTTGAAAGGGAGGTCCTTGGGTGTGTGGACTGCATAGAATATAAGTGGATACTCTGGCGAGGCTTGGTGCCTTTTGCTCGTTCTGGATCATGCAGCTGGCTCCTGTTCATCTGACCGGTTTTTGGGACTTAAGGTAGCAGCTTATCTGCAGTCTTGCCTGCCGATCTTGGAATTCATCAATCTTTGCAGTCTGTGAGCAAGAGCCCTATTCTCTGACCTGTCGATCTTCAGTTCACGAGCCCCTGTGGCTATGTGTATCAGGAGAAGCCTCTTTCCTGACCCACGGACTTTGGACATTCCAGCCTCTACAACTGCATGAGCCATTTCCTTGATATACATCTCTCTATATACATATTTATATGCATTACTGGTTTTGCTTCTTTGGACAACTCAGCCTAAGACAACCCTTCTTTACAGGAGTTTATTTACATTTTTAAGAGAAGTCTCTGTTGAAGAACAAGAAACCAACTGTCATTCCATAATATTCATAATTCAGATGCTTACGAAGCAGGGATTCTTGGCCTAGAATCAAAACTGCCCACAAAGCCCCTAAAATTATATACCAAAAACTTTATGTACATATGTGTATTTAATGGGAGAAGGGTACAAGGTTTTCATCACAGTCTTAATAGACCTACTTTTAAAGCCGGCATCTAAGGTAATGTTAACAGAATGGATATCCATGAAATAGTGAAGTGGCCATTTTTAACCATCCAGTTCTTCTATGTTGGATTACACCTCAACATAAAGAAAACAAAAATCCGCACAAGTGGACCAATAACCAATATCATGATAAATGAAGAAAAAATTGAAGTTGTCAAGGATTTCATTTTACTCAGATCCACAATCAGCACCCATGGAAGCCCACCCAAGAAGCAGCAGTCAAGAAATCAAACGGGGGGGCGGGGAGGGGGGAATCAAACGATGTATTGCATTGGGCACATCTGAAGCAAAAGACCTTTTTAAAGTGTTAAAAAGCAAAGATGTCACTTTGAGTACTAAGGTGTACCTGACCGAAGCCATGCTATTTTCAGTTGCCTCATATGCATGTGAAAGCTGGACAATGAATAAGGAAAACAAAAAAGAATTGATGCCCTTGAATTATGGTGTTGGCAAAGAACATTTGGCTATACCATGGACTGCCAGAAGAGTGAGCAAGTAAGTCTGTCTTGGAAGAAGTACAGCCAGAATGCTCCTTTGAAACGAGAATAGTGAGACTTAGTCTCATGTACTTTGGACATGTTATCAGGAGGGACCAGTCACTGGAGAAGTACATCATGCTTGGTAAAGTAGAGGGTCAGTGAAAAAGAGAAAGACCCTCAACAAGGTCGACTGACGAAGTGGCTGCAACAATGGGCTCAAACACAGCAATGACTGTGAGGATGGTGCAGGACCTGACAGTGTTTCTTTTTGTTATACACAGGGTCGCTGTGATTTAGAACCCACCTGACAGCACCTAACAACAACAACAGTTCTAAGTCCCAACATATAGTTTCCAGATTCTTGTAGAAAAGATTCATCTAGAAATATTTTTTGAGGTTTCTCTGAACACCCAGTTCTACTTAAGAAGATGACTGAATCGCCTCTAAACTATCTAGAAATTTTTTGTAGTATTATTTAAGGAAACCATTTACCTGGACAAGAACTGGCTTTCTAATGCATGAAGATAATGATTCTGACTTTCACCTGAGAAAAAGAAAACCATACATGATATGGATCCTTACCTCCCTGGCAATTTCCATACAATAGGAACACGAAGTCATATAAACATTGGGGAGTATGTTGTAACTAGGAATATTTCCCCTCAGTGTTATGGAATTAATTTCTCTTCCTGAACTGAAAAGGGTCCAAGACTGCTGGCCTTTTTAGGCATAGTGCCAATTCAACAGATGAGCCCTACATTTTCTTAATGATGAGGTAGACTGGCAAGTGTGAGATCATGATTTCAAGCAAGAGAGTATCTCTTTGTCCATGAGCTAAAAGGATCTTTGATTGTTTTTAAATCAGTAACAATAAATAATCTACATGCTATGACTTGACTGCCATTATTGTGTTATTTGTTCCTTTAAATTTGACACTCAAACACCTTAAAATAAATCCTTACCCACAGCCAGAAAACAAGTTCCCAAATATACCGTAAGTGAATCCACTATATCAAGTTCTTAATTTTATAAGTATCAGATCTTATGTATGTATTCTAGGATATTAGATGTGTTTACTCATAAAATCCACCAGTGAAAACTGACTTCTTTAAAATAACGTCTGACAACGCCCAATAATAGACTAAACAAGAAAAAGGAGGCAGCTGGCTGTCACTCTTATTCTGTAAATCTCCAAAGTCAGAAACAGCGTGTCTACAGATAAGGAACTTCATGCCTTCTGATACCTCACATTCATTATTTTATAAACTTGAATGTATTTGCTTTACCTTATTTGGTCCTCCACAATAGATATCTAGAAAGGTAATGACCATTTCGGCCATCTTTTCAGTGTATTCAAACAGAAATAACCACTCTGGTTGATTTCACATAAAAATGGGTGTTCTGTATCCCTAAGACATACTCAAAGTACCAAATAGAAATTAGCATTTACCAATCAGTTTCTTTTTGTCTTATATCTTACCTAACTAGTACTTATTAGGTTTTCCTGGAGTCCCTGGATGGTACAAACGATTAATGTGCTTGGCTGCTAACTAAAAGGTTGGTAGTTCAAGTGCACCCAGAGGCAATTTGGAAGAAATGCCTGGCAATCTACTTCTGAAAAATCAGTCACTGAAAACCCTGTGGTTTGCTTCTTATGCAGCACCATTCTACTCTGATACACATAGGGTCACCGTGAGTCAGAATCAACTTGACAGCAAGTGGTTTTGTCCCTGGGTGACACAAATGGTTCATGTGCTCAGCTGCTAACCCAAAGATTGGAGGTTTGGGTCCACCCAGAGATGTCTCAGAAGAAAGGCATGGCTGCCTCTTTGGTCCACTTCCATGATCTACTTCCAAAAAATCAGCCACTGAAAATCCCACGGAGTATAGCTCTACTCTGACATATATGGGGTTGCTATGAGTTGGAATCTGAGTCAATTCTACAGCAACTGGTCGAGGTTTTATTAGCCAGAAAGGTATTTCTCCTAAAATTACCAAAAAATTGTCTTTCAGCCCTGACATTCTTGGTAAGTTCCTCTAGTCAAGAATACACAACTCAGTCAACTTCATCTCTCCTCTCTCTACGCTCACACTCTAAGTGACCTCATCTAGTCCCATGGTTCTAAATAGTGTCTCTACAATAATAAACTCCAAATTTATAATCGTCCTGACCTCAAGACTTGTACATCCAGCTTCCTACTCCTATCTCAACCTGAAACATTTAATAGAAATCTCAAAGTCACTATATCCAAACCAAATTTTTAATTCCTGGACTCCTTGCTCTCCACAACTTGCTTCTCCCATACTGTTCCTCATCTTGGTAAATGGCATCCAGCTGCCCAGGCCATCATTAGAGTCATTTTTTACTCCTCTTTTTACTCAGGCTCCACATCCAATATGTCAGCAAATATCATCCCCATTACCTTCAAAATGAAAACCTTGGTGGCGTAGTGGTTCGGTGCTACAGCTGCTCACCAAAAGGCAGGCAGTTCAAATCCACCGGACATTTCTTGGAAACTCTACGGGGCAGCTCTACTCTGACCTAAAGGGTCTCTAAAAAGAATCGACTTGACGGCAGTGGGTTTTTTACCTTCAAAATAATCTCAAATCTACACTCTGGGTTCAATCCACCACCGTCTCTTGCATCAACTACCACAATAGCCTCCAAACCGGCCGAACTGCTTCCATCATTCTTGTCCCCTTGTATCTTTCAAAGTCGGTCTTTCAAATTGGATCAAGTCACTTCCCTGCTTGACTTCCTACAAAGCCTAGAATAAAACCCAGACGCCTAATCAAGGCTTTTAAGTCCCTACATTATCTAGCCCCGGCCTCCTCTTCTACCTATCTCCTACCACTCTTTCCCACCTTGCTTACTCTGCTCCAGTTCCTTGCTATTCCTTGAACACGTTAAGCACACTTCTGTCTCAGGGCTCATGTCCGTGCCCCAAATAGTTGCATGGCTCGGTCCTTCATATCATTCAGGTCTCTGTTCAAATCACTGCTTCTGAAGACTTCTCTAACCACCCAACATCTCTAACCTTGTTTACATTTCCTTTACAACAGTAATCACCGAAATGGTATGACATTATATCCATTTATTTAATTAATATCCATCTTACTTACTAGAAAGTAGGCACCGGCGCAGTGATTTTTGTCTGTTCTATTTACTGCTTGCATCCCCTGGGCTTAGAACGGTATTTGGCATATAGCAAGTACTTGATATTTGTTGAATAAGTGAATGAAATAAATATTTCTTCTGTTAGAAGGCACAGGAGGCAGAATGCTGGTTTTTATTTTTCTCTGATCAGCAGACAACTTACTGATATCGCAAAGGACTAACTGTCCAATAGACTGCCCGGACGAAACAAAGGCACACAAGAAGGATTCCTCAAGGGATTTTTGTCCTAGAATTGATTTGCTCTGGCATAAAAAATAATCATACCCCAAGACATTCCTTCAGGAATCTCTAAATCTACCTTAAAGAAAGGTAACAGAAGTTTTGCTTACAACACATGTAAAATGATCGTGCCTGTGTGTACAGCAGTACTGAAATATCCTGCACTAGAAAAGGAAATGCCCAGATTTCCTAGAAAGAAGAGCATGGGCCTTCTTTGTTCATCCCTGTATAACAGTGCCTGGTACATAGTAAGCACTCAGTAAATACATGCTGGTCTTGCTTCTAAGTCAAATGAGGTGGTTTAGTGAAAGACCTGAGTTCTGCTTTAGAAGAAAAAACGAGGGAAATACTGATCAGTTGTAAAAATAGGACTGTCAGAACTAAAGCCAATTTAATTCAAACACTTAAGAAGGTTCTCTACCCAAGCAAAATTCATATAGTAACATGTATTTTCTGTTCACTTTTACGACAAATCCTTGATTTGGCAAAAAGGTCAAAAGAAGGCAAATACAAAATTCCAGGCTGGAGTTAAGTAAGAAAATGCAAAATCAGAATTCGCATGTGAAGAAAATAAAATAAACAGTACCCTAAAATTTGAGAATTAGAAAAAAAAATCCACACATGTAAAGAAACTGTTTATATATTCTAAAATGTATCTTGCATATTCTTACCTCCTATAGGAAATGTACATTAAATAGGAAATGTACATTAGGGAGGTAATTTGATCTGTTAAAAACAGTTCTCTTTCAAAAAATGAAGAAGAGAAATAACTACTAAAGAGCTAATACATATTACCCACTTGTTACATGCCATACATTATGCTAAACATTTTATACATGTTATCTCATTTAATCCCCAAACAACACTATGCTGAGAGTATTATCATCACCAACATCATCTTACAAGGAAACGAAAGACCATAAGTATTCTGCTTAAGATTATACAGTCAGTAAGCAGCCAAACTGGGATCTTAGCCTTGTCAATCTGATTTCAAAGTCCATGATCTTGACTCTAACTAGGGGAAATATACCAATGTAGAAGCTGAGAAAATTGTTCATTATTAACAGGAGTAATTACACATTTTTTAAGTAATTATTTGGACACTTATTAAAATCGAGGCCTGATTAACTAGCATGCTGAAAGAGTGAGGTGTGCTCCAGCAAAAATTTTGAGTAACTGAAGTGTAACTGGAATATTTTCTTAATTTTAATCTTTGCTACAAATTACCTTTAAATGTTATAATACTTTTTTCTGAGTATACTGAACATATTCCTATCTTTGATTGATAATCTCTAAGTACAAAGGCCAATCTTATGCAGCACTGAAGATCAGGGAATCTACAGGAGTATGGGTTGAAAGTAAGTATACTGATTCAAATTATACTCCCTTGAACTCACCCTGTTATGTCACACTCATGATCTTCCCTGTACCCAGAATGCCCTCTCTAAACCTTACTAAACAACTCTTATTTAGCCTTTAAAACCTGCCCTACCACCTGTAGGAAAAAAGAAAAAATATATATATATATTTTTTCCTATGGGAAGCCATCCCTAACCTTCCTTTTCTCCCCATAGATTTAATAACTTCTTCACCTCTCTACCTTGAAACAAAAAAAACATATATATATACACACACACACATACTTTTGTTAACACGATGTTTCTCTTACTAGACTCAGAATTTTGAAGACAAAAAACTGTATGTCTGTTTTCCCAACACCTAGCACAGAAATGGGAGCCCTGGTGGTGCAGTGATTAAGATCTCGGCTGCTAACCAAAAGGTCAGCAGTTAGAATCCACCAGCCACTCCTTGGAAATCCTATGGGGCAGTTCTACTCTGTCCTATAGGGTCACTATGAGTCAGAATCAACTTGCCAGCAACAGGTTTGGTTTTTTTGTTAGTTAGCACAAAATGAGTATGGAGTAAACACTCAAATAATATTGGCTGGATGAATGATGAATAAATGAATGAATGGAAAAAGAATATCTGTTAAACTGAATTAAATCCTGACCCTGTTCTACAGTTATTTTTTTCCTTAACGTTAAATATACATGCACGTGCCTGTATGTACGTGTGTACATGTATGTGTAAAATTAACTAAGGACGCTAGTTCACTGTGGTTTTAAAAAGCCATTGCCCTTTTTTAATATGCTTCTGCATCTAAACTTTAACTTCCCAACCTGTCTTATCATTTAGTTAGATGAAATCGCTACTTATTTGAGATATGTATTCTCCAGTCTTCTTTGAAAACCTTTATACTATAAATAATAATGTTCACCCAGTAATCATTATACATGACTGATTCACTCCATCTTCTCAAATGTCAGAGTTCTCTGACTCTTGTTTCAAAGCCAATCTTTTATATTCACTCCATTCAGTCCTATTAGCAAATATTTAAACTCCAGAGTTTTCGTTTTCAGCAGTGCTGAATTTAAAAGACCTTGTTACCTTAGGTAATGGTTCCTCCACATTCCAAATGATGTCATTTACACCAGGAAGCCATGATATAGCTACTCTGTAATCTGGCAAAGTGTCCGCCTGTGGTCTTAAGGCAAATAAACTTGTTTGGATGAGAAGAGTGATTCGGTACCAAGGGTGGAGAACAGTTTGAACAAAATGTAGAACCAGAAGATTAAGTCAAAGATTAATGATTTATTTACTGGGACACTATAACTTAAGATATAACAAAAGATAAGTTAACCAAACTTTGACTTATAATAGAACTTACATTCATCTGAGCTATAACTGCCTTTGAAGGAAAAAAAAAACATGTATCTAAATTCCACTTCACTAGCAACCATTTAAGAGCTCTATAATCTGATTCACCTTTATAGCTCAATGGCACTATTTACTTTCTTTCTCTACAGTGTTTCTGCTCATGATAACCACGCTCTATGACACAGGCATATAAGCAATAGTACAGATTTTCAAATGTTCACAATTAGAATTTCAAAGTTCAAAACCATTTACATTTCATTCTCTTTAAATAGCAAGTTGGTTTTAGAACAATTTCAGTTCCTGTTCAATCACCAGTACCATCTGATTTCTTTATAATACCCTATGATTTCTTCATGATGACTGAATCCTGTTAGAAAATCAAGAGGAACTAAAATTGAAAATGTTTTTAGCATCTTGTCACTATGCCTTAAAAAAAAAAAAAAAAAGCCTATAATAAGAGACACTTTATTTCTCACTTGTACATTTGAAAAAAGCTGATAAGCTTTTTGGGCAAACATAGGAGCCGTTCTCATTTATCAACGCAAACATCTAAAAGCAGTGATGTTGAGTCCTACTCACCTCATTTCTTAGTTTGTAGACAAATCCCTATTGACAAGTAATACGTACTAGGAGTACCTTCTATCAGTAGTTTAGTTCCAACTCTCATCAGATACTTTACTTAAAACGTTACCTAAACTTAAGTACAGAGATGCAATTCCCCATTCAGGAGTGAAGAGAATGTATACACTGAAACAGTTATGAATAAAATAATATAGTATCTGAAAGGTCTGCCTCAAAATAAGCGAAGTGGGGAATAGGGACAGGGGCCAGGATATAGACAAAACAAGAAGGGTCGTGTGTTGGTAACTGTTGAAGCTGGATGTTGAGTACCTCAGGGTTTATTACACTATTTGCTTGATTTCTATTAAGTTTGAAATTTTCCACATTTAAAAAATTAAAATAAAAAATTGTACCTGTCACATTGCACATGTCTGAGAGCAAATGACTAATAACTGAAAAGCAACATTAATACTAACAATAAAATTTTATAGATTCTTCCAATATGAAAAACCTAGATGTTCAATGAAGAAAATACAATTCTGAAATGGCAGTAAAGTTATTAAATCTGTCATCATTTGAAGCTGTAATTTATTAATTTGTTAAGTCAACATCAACCTCTGCCACTAACACCACAAGTGAAGTGGTCATTAAAAAATCATTTCTAATACATGAAATATAACATTGACAGTTATCATTAACCTAGAAGACGAATCAGAAAATCTAAGCTCTTCATACATTAAGAATATAAGAAAAAAACAAGAAATTTTAAGAGAAATTAGCAGTAAAAACTCTAAAACAAAGCCAAAAGGAACTACCTGCATTTCTCTCGTGGCAACCAAGTTTAAGACACGTCATGCTTTTAGAAAGACAGCACAGAGTGGACCTCACAGCAGATGACAGCTGGGCTCTATACTGCCTTTAAAAGACCCAGACCAACACATATGACTCAAATAGTAATATGAAGTTATTTAGCTGAGACCCAGCACCTAAATGCATGGTAAAACTTCTCTAATGTGTGCAGACAGATGACTTTGGGCAAGAATGATGGCCAATCCTCTACTAATTAGGCATGGAAGAAAACTCAGACTAAAAGCCTCAAGTGGCACTACTAATACTATAATGACACAACACAAGAACAGGACATGAAATCCCATCCTTGATCCTTAAAGATCCTGAACTATTTTTCTGTGGTTATTACAAGTATTGATTTTTTTAATTGCGAAGTATATGATACATACAAGAGACTATCTATGCATTTATGAACATGTATATGTACTGCACATGACATGTTATTATTATTAATAACACCACCAATGAACCTACTACCCAGCTTAAAAATTAGAAAAAATATTAATCTTTCACGAATGCACATGACATTCTTACACAAGGCCAATAAAGCAAAGAGACAATCAGACCATTTTTCATAAGATCTCTCTATTACCTTAACGAATTCTGTAATTTGTCCTATTAAAAACACCTTTATGAATCTCTTGCTCTTTCAAAATTGGAGTAATATTTTTAACGGGTATAGCTGGATTTTACCCCAGAAGTGTTTTCTAGATGTACGTATATGCAAAAATGACATTAAGATCTTTTAACATAAACTCATTGCAGAAACACATCTCAAAACGAGATAACAGAATCTGACAGTTCTTTCACGGTTTGCCTCCTTTTTAAATCAGATGGTTCCTTTATCCAGATATAACCGCTCATACCAAAACACATTTTTTAGCTACAAGGTTGCATATAAACCCATTGCCTTCCAGTTGATCCCAATATAGGGACAGAGCAGAACTGTCCTATACGGTTTCCAAGGAGCGGATGTGGATTCGAACTGCCATCCTTTTGGTTGGCAGCCAAGCCTTTAACCGCTACGCCACCAGGGCTCCTACAAAGCTGCATATAGACTGTGAAAACATGGTATCTTCTTAACCCGTTGCTATTGGGTCGATTTTGACTCATAGCAACCCTACAGGACAGAGAAGAACTGCCCCATGGGGCTTCCAGGGAGTGGCTGCTAAATTCGAACTACTGACCTTTTGGTTAGTAGCCATAGACCCCTCTGATAGCTTAAGAATAAGTAATAGCAAAAATTTTGCAATTAAGTCACTGAACTCAACTTCCAGATTTATGCTTCCCTTCTTGTCCTTTTGAAAGCCTTTCACTATCATACAGTCCATAGCTTCAACTGGACCAGAGTCTCTTCAAGGACCTAAACCAAATCAAACCCACTGTCATCAAGTTGATTCCAACCCATAGGGACCCCACAGGCTTTCCAAGGCTGTAAACCTCTACAGAAGCAGAATGCCACATCTTTCTCCTACAGAGCCACTGCTGGTTTCAAACAGCCAGCCTTTTAGTTGGCAGTTGAGTACCTTAACCACTGCACCTCTAGGGCTCCATCTTCAAGGACAGAGGCCATACATTCATCACTGTATTCCCCAACGAGGATTAACTCAGTAAATATTTGTTATAACTAAGCTAAACCGCAAGAAAAGAGCTGCAAACAACCTCAATTCCAATGCAAAACTGTAGAGATGCACCAATTTCTCAAGAGTTTCAGAGTAATAAGATACTAAAAGAAAACAAAGCTAGAGTCATTCGTGATGTATTATATTCCCTTATCACCTAATTCAGAATCATGTACTCAAACTGCAGAAATAGCTCCATGAAGAATGGAAAGAATAAAAAACACGAAAGCTAAAATTCTCCTTACTGTCAAAATGTTCACTGTCACAGAAGCCTTCAATGTTAAACTTATACCGACATTCCAAGAAATCTCTCTACTCTCGTCCTTAAACAAAAGCTCAAAAAACAGATGTTCAAATGAGACCTGAATATATAAATTGTTTCTATTCCATTATAGTTTAAGTCCCTGAAATTGTACACATAATTTGTGTTACTGTGCTTATTATGCTCATTTTTCTGTAGGGAGGGTCCAGTGTAACTTTCATCAAATTCTCAGAAAATAAGTGACCCCAAAACTTTTAAGAATCGCTAATCTAGTTTATTAAAAAACATCATACTTTCCAGTGGGATAAAGGTTAAAAAAAAAAAATTGCCATCAAGTCAATTCCAACTCATAGCTATCTATAGGACAGAGCAGAACTGCCCTAAGGGATTTCCAAGGCTGTAATCTTTACAGAAGCAGACTGCCAGATTTTTCTCCAGCGGAGCAGCTGATGGGTTCAAACCACCAATCTTTAGGTTAGCGGCCATGCACTTAACCACTGTGCCACTAGGGATACAGGTAAGTTGCTCAATTCTGGTATTTTTCCCATGTATTCATAGAGGGGGCTCCTTACTACAAAATAAGTCCTTCAAAGAATTTCATCAGCCCAGCCAAAAAGTTCCAGTATCCCCAGACACATATATCAACAATTCCCAGTTCCCAAAAATAGTCTGCTCATAAATACCAGAAGATGGAAAAGGCAACACATCCTATCACAAACTGCCCACTCTGTTCCATATTCTTGTATTCTTCTGTATTAAACTGTCTGAAAGACTTAAATTTCCTTCAAAATGAATACATTTTTAAGGAAAGTTTTCTAGTTTCAATTCCAAGCGATCCCCCTCATATGCACCCAGGCTATTTCAACAGTGTCACCTTAGTTAATGTCACCCCAAAGTAGGGACCATTTATTGAGTAGATATTCAACAAATATTTGTTGAATGAATGAAAGAAGGATCCTTCTTCCTATAGATTTAAAGTTAAGCTGTCAGCCTCCATGCAGCTGCTCTAGTACAAATTAAACTGTGAAAGACTTCTCTCTCTCAAATACACAAGCTAAATTGTCAGAAATGTTTTTGCTTCCTCCAAAAACATAAAATAACATAGTCATGGATATCCATTTCATACAGATCAGACTGGCAAGGACAACCTATATTCCATACACGTGACACAAATGCTCTCTCCTGATTACAATCCCAAACAGTTATACATGCTCCTAACTTTCCAATATACTCAGACGCCTGACGAAGATTTCCTGAGGCACTGCCGTACGGTGCGTGTAGTACCAGACCAGCAGTCAAAAAGCTTGAATTCTAGTCCCAACTTTGCCACCAACTTTATGTGTGACTTTGGAAAAGTCATTCTCTCTTTATATTTCAGTTTCTTATTTTGTAAAATGGGTGGAAACATCTATCCTACTACTTTCACAGAGATTAGGGATCACAAAGAAACAGAAAGAGCACTCTAAAAATTATAAAAGTTTTACATTACAGTAAAATGTTTATATAAACCAAGGTCATCAGAAAAAACCACCCATTCTTTTTACTCTCACAGCAATTACCCTGTTAAAGATGTTCTGGACCTTCACATTTACACAATTCACTCTACTCAGAAAAAAAAAAAAAGAGACAAAAACTATTCTCGAGACCACAACTGGCCTGAAGACTCAAGCCACTCCAAGTTTCTCCTCTCTTTTTCTGACCCTATATACGTGTTATATTGCCTGGTATACTACCATTACTGCTATTTCCCAATAAATAATAATGTGCTCCCAAACCCTAAAATACTTACAAATATCAACCTGCAGAAAACCTGCCAACGTTTATTTTAAAAATGAGCTAACTTGCAAAAGGAACTCCATTACACTTACACAAATACGGGCAAACCCTTCGGAAACACTTTCCATCCTTGCATACACACACAAACACTGCCGCTTACACACCAACAGACCATCTGTCTTCTAGACCAAAACATCTCGTTCCATGTACAAATCAGCCACTGACATTTATTAAACTTATAACACTAGAATCATTCTGTCGTTTCTACATACATTTTAGA
Source organism: Elephas maximus indicus (assembly GCF_024166365.1). Taxonomy (NCBI): domain Eukaryota; kingdom Metazoa; phylum Chordata; class Mammalia; order Proboscidea; family Elephantidae; genus Elephas; species Elephas maximus. Next base: position 193,487,524 of record NC_064821.1, read on the forward strand.
GTGTCAGAGACACACCATAAATCTTTCCATACAGGTAAACCACCCTCTGAAAATGATCTCCCCTGTACCCCTTATCCCTCAAACAGATACAAACTAGACTATGGGGGATGCTCCAATCATGCCCACACAAAACCTACCCCGTCAGGGGCACAACCGACTCCGCCTCCACTGCCTTACTTTCCCGCCCCCTCCTCCAAGCCAGGAGCCGGCCTGTCAGGGACACCCCTTCACTCCCGCCTGGAGGGACTTCCCGGTAAGCTCAGGATCCCCTTCCCAGCTCTCCCCTCCCCCATCCTCACCACCTCGCTCCCGGAGGTCCAGGTCCGGGAGATGTCAGCAGCTCCCAGAAAGCCCAGGCTCGACTCGCTCAGAGAGTACTTAGGCCTAGAGGCCTCCGCAGGCCCTTCTACTCACCGTGTCAGAGGCCGAGGCCGAGAGATGAGAGTGCAGGGAGGTGGGGAAGAGGGGGCGGCCGCCACCAGGCTCCTCCGCTTCCCCTGGTCCACGGCAGATCCCTCCCGCTTGTCAGGAGGCGGACGGCGGGTGAGCGGACTGGCGGAAATGCGAGAGGGAGAAGGGAAAGGCGTAGGGCTGAGGGGGGAAACTGAGGGGAGGCGGGTCCCACAACCAAAACGGGGATCTTCTCCCCCTCCGCAAAGCGAACCCAAAATGGCGGCGGCGGCGGCAGAGCGGCGGCGGCGGCAGCTCCTCGGGAGGGAGGGAGCGAAGGGCGCCTCGTGCCCCCCCACCTCCCACTCCTCCCTCCTCGCGTTCTCCCCCCCCCGCGCCCGCCCCCCCGCTCACCCGACTCCGGCCGCGGAGCGCGCACGCCCGCCCGCACGCGCCTGAGTGTATCTGGGCTCGTTTCGCCGCTCCCACCGCCCTCGCCGCCCCGCGCGCCCGCCAGCCCGTACGCGCTCGCTCTGGGGCGCCTCCTCGCGCGGTCGCCCGAGCCCCCCGGCCCCTGTCAAGCCGGCTCTGGTGCGGGCCCTCACGCGTACCTTTAGCAGCGCGAGCCCAAGCCTCCTCCTCCACCTCCTCTTCTTTCCTCCCCCCTCCCCGCCCCCACTGCCACCAACCGCCGCCACGGCCGCCGCCTCCTCCTCCTCCGGCCCCCCCTACCCTCCACCCCGCGCGCGTGCGCCTCCCACAATCCCCCCCGCGGGACTGTTCCATTCCTCTTGGCCGCAGGGGTGAGGGACAAAAGGACAGGAGAAAGCGGGCAGAGCTTGTGGTTATGAGTGGAATTACGCTGGTGGTGATCAGAGACCTATACTTACTTACCTTTCCAGGCTCGTTGCCGCGGCGCCGTGTCTCACTTCCCTTCTCCTCTTCCCGCCGTGGTGAGCGGGTCCGAGGCGGCCTCGCTCCCCTCCGCTGGCAGGTGGTTGGAAGCCGCGGCGGCTGCGCGTTAAGTAGCTTCCTGCCGTCCGATTGAGCGTTCTTCGCTGTTGCGGCTTAAAGGGTGTGCGGTTCACCGCGTCAGGACCACCGGTCCCCGACTCATGGTGAGAGAATGAACCGGCCCCGGGGTTATACCGATGAGGGAAAGGAGCGGGACTCCGAACTTCCGTGAGGTAGGGAGAGAGGTCAGTAGGGTCGGCGGGAGGAGGACCTCGGCAGAACCGGTGCCGTGGTCTTTGCTCGTCCACGGTTTTTTTTTTTTTTTTTTCCTCCTTTTTGGCACCTTAGATTTCTCAGATTTCACACTAGTGCCTACACGTGATGGTGTTTCTGTGCACTCTTCTCCCACCTAATGGATGGTACAACTCCAGTCTCATAAGGAAGCCTCATGTTAAAAACCCCTTGCCATCGAATCGATTCCGAATCACAGCGACTCTTTAGGACAGAGTAGAGCTGCCCCATAGGGTTTCCAAGGGGCGCCTGGTGGATTTGAACTGCCGCCCTTTTGGTTAGCAGCCAAGCTCTTAAACACTGCGCCACCAGGGCACCCAGCCTGATGTTAGAGGTTAAAGAAACCATGTAATTGTAGTTCGATTTTAGGCTCGACCGCCTACGTCTCGTGTGACCTTCAACACGTTATTTTTCTTAGTTCCTATCAACGAGAAATCAAACAATGAGCATAAAAAATAACTTCAAATCTGCCTTCAGGGTTGATGTGTGAAATAAGATAATATACGCAAAAAAAAATTAGCTCCTAGGCACAGAGAAAGTGCAGAGTGTTATTATGTTATCATTTAAAGTACTGTTGGTGTTGATAATGTTTGTGGGTGTAATTGGTAGTCTGTGTTCTCTTCCACATCTTTAACAACGCGATGCAAAACTAGGTCCATCAGATTCCTGTGGCTACTAAATGGTTGTGTCTCAAAATTGTACTAACATTTACTTTTCTTCGTCATTTAATTCAGCGGAACTATGGTCGGCAGTTCGAATCCACCAGCTGCTCCTTGGAAACACTACGAGGCAGTTCTGCTCTATATGTTGGTGTCAACTCGATGGCAACAGGTTTTTGTTTATGGGAGCCCTGGTGGCAAAGTGGTTAATCACTCAGCCGCTCACTGAAGGATTGGCGGTTGGAACCCACCAGCTGCTCCACGGAAGAAAGATACGGCATTCTGCTGCTGTAAAGATTATAGCCTTGGAAACTCTATGGGGCAGTTTTACTCTGTCCTATGAGTCGAATTGACTTGATGGCAGTGGGTTTGGTTTTGGTTTTGGTTTGTGGGCTATTAAAATCCACAGATAATCGCAAAATTTATTTAGTAGTTTTTAATTTCACCCAAAGGGTAAAGCAGAATAAATTGGGAGAAGGATCTACTTGGATTTCCCTTTCCTTCACATATGTAGACTCCTAGGGATCCAGGGAATAGTTTGAAAATCACTGTGCTGAATTGATCTCTAGGTCCTATTCATGCTCTGAAGCTCAAATAAACCCATTATCCTCAAGTCTGTTCCGACTCATAGTGACCCTATAGGACAGAGTTGAACTGCCCTGCAGGGTTTCTAAGGCTGCAAATCTTTCTCCCGAGGATAGGCTGGTGGGTTCGAACCAACAACCTTGCAGTTAGCAGTCAAGATGTTAACCACTGTGCCAACGGGGCTCCTAAAGCGCAAATAGACACTCCTAAATTTCCCCCTTGCCGTATTTCAGAATATGGATTAGCATTTTTGTTGGTTTTGTCCTGTTACAATAAAAAGGAAATGAAGTATTTGCTTTTCCAAACCAAGTCTTAAGGCCTTACTGTTCATGGAGCTTACTTAGGTTTACATTTATCCTTCTTTGTTTGAAGTATTTCATGTGTATTATCCAAACAGCAACATTCTTCATTTTAGGGCAGAGACCAGTGTATAGCATCTAATGCAGGGCAAGTCTTGGAAATATTGAGATGAATGTTAGATACTTAAAATGCCCAGAAGGAAAAGAGAACTAACATTTTTGGAATACCATGCCAGGAGTATTACACGTGTTCCTGTTTAATCCTCGTAAAAAACACGTTGAGATAGGTAATTTTATCCCCATTTTACAGATGAAGTCTAAAACTTAGAGAAGTAACTTGATCTTTAGCCCTTAGTTTGCCTTTCCCTTGAAACCTAACTTTTTCTATTATACCACATTCCCTTCATAGTATAATTTCTCATCATCAGCATAATTGCACATGCTACAAAGAGGAAACAGTGGAATTCCACTGCAGCAGTATATAAAGAAAGTTAGTTACTAATGGTCTCTGCCTTCAAGTAGTTTTCTGTAGCTACTCTGATTCATGAATTGTTGGCTAAGTATAGGCAAATGAGATACAGGCAGCCACCAGTCTATGAATGTCTGACTTACTGTAGCTATGAACCAACCTCCATAAAGCCTGTTATATTAAAAATTGGAGATTAATACAATGGTTTGTAATAACAAACAGGTGCTACTTTTATTTGGAAGTGTTTCTTTAGTATTTTTTATGCATGGGAAATTACACTATATACTAAGACAAACACTTGACTGAGTGATGTAATGAACTGTACCTGTTTAAATTTATGTACAAATTCAGTTTACGAATGGAACTCATTCGTAATCCGGGGATTGCCTGTATGCCCCAGACCCTACCAGAAACTAAAGTATATTAAGTACTCAGTAAAATGACCTCATTGAATGAATGAACTCGGAATTATATGAACCAAGGAAAGTGTGGAAGGAAGAATAATGGCCCCAAAGATGTCCACTTCCTAATCCGGGGAATCTGCCAATATGTTATATGGCAAGAGGGACTTAAGGGTGCAAAACCAAAAAAACCAAACCCACTGCCGTCGAGTCGATTCCAACTCATAGCGACCCTATAGAACAGAGTACTCCATAGAGTTTCCAGGGAGCGCCTGGCAGATTCTGCTGACCTCTTGGTTAGCAGCCGTAGCACCTAACCACTACGCCACCAGGGTTTCCTAAGGGTGCATGCAGATAGAATTAGGGTTGCTAATTAGCTGACCTTAAAACAGGGAGCTTATCTGAGTAGATCACAAGGGTCCTTAAAAGATGGATGAAAGAGGTAGAAGAATAGTGTCAAAGTGGTGTGATGTGAGAAACACTGGCCTGGCCATTACTGGCTTTGAAATGAAAGAGGGCCTGAGTCAAGGATTGTGGGCACCCTCTTGAAGCTGGAAAAGGCAAGAAAAGTGATTTTCTCCTAAAGCCTCCAGAAAGGGATGCAGCCCAGTCAACACCTTGATCTTAGCCCTGTGAGAATCATTTTGACTTCTGAGCTACATAACTAAGATAATAAATTTGTGTAGTTTTATGCCACTGAGTTTGTGGTAATTTGTTACAACCCCAATAGGAAACTAAGACCAAAGGAGTGCCAATCACAGCTAGCTTCCAACTGCCTTGGATTGTGGTTTTATGCTCTCATTTCAATGAGGGTGTGGTTTAATTGAGGTTTTTTTCTTCATGCGTAGCGATAGACACTCAACAAAGCTGCCTAGATTTCCAGTATTTCCCTGCTGCTCTGTTTCTCTTGGCATCAGTTCTCAAGCTGTAAATAGACAGCTGGGCTCTATGATACTGCCGTACAGCCACAGTCTTCGCTGAGCTGCCCTCAGACCTCCCCACTAGAGTAGAAGTAATTAAACATTTATTTCATGGTGCTTCCTTGCTGGAATGTTGTCTAAATACAGTGTAGATCAACAGAAGAAGCTTTTTAATGCAAGCTTTTAAAATAAGTTTTTAAATGTTAAAATTTTTGAAAATAAAACTTATTGGAATAGGGTCGAGGGTTGCCTTTACATTTAACAAGTTATGGATGAATGTTATATAAGCATAAGAGTCCATAGATAATTTTTTTTTAATTTAACAAGGGAAGAACTGAAATTTTTGAGATTTTAAACTCCTGCTTTAGATGACAGCCTTTTGTTGTCGTTTTAGTTGCCATTGAGTTGGCTCTGATTCTTGCGACCTTGTGTACGTATAACAATGAAACGTTGCCCAGTCGTGCGCCATCTTCACCATCACTGGTGTGTTTGAGTCCGCTGTCGCAGCCGTTGGACAGTGCCTCCCGACCCAGGGGGCTTATCTTCCAGCGCTGTGTCCAGAGACGCTCTGTTGTGATGCATGAAGTTTTCACTGTCTGAATTTTGGAAGTAGATCGCCAGGACTTTCTGTCTTAGTCTGGAAGCTCTGCTGAAACTTGTCCACCATGAGTGACCCCGCTGGTGTTTGAAATACCGATGGCATAGCTTCCGGCATCATAGCAGCACGCAAGCCACCACAGTGCGACAAACTGACAAACATGTGGTGGGATTGGCTTTTCGCAGAGTAGAAATATACGCTCCAGACTGCATGGGTTCAAAGCTGAGCTTCTCTACTTGTCAGCTGTGTGAGCTTGGGTGGAGCCTCAGTAGTAATAACAAGCTGATAATTTGGAAGTAATTTAATTCTTGTAATGGTCCTGTGATTTAGATACTATCATCTCCATTTTACAATGAGGAAACATACACCCAAAGTTTAACTTGCTTAAGGTCACACAACTATTAAGTGGGACAGCTGGGTTTCAAATCCCAATAATTAGATTTTAGAATCCGTGGTTTTAACCATTCTGCCATATTTGCCTCTTTGTCACCTTGTCTGTAAAATGGAGATGATGATAGTACCTGCCTCATAGGGTTGTTGTGAAGATAAGACAAGTTCACTCACATGCCTGGGACATAGAAAGTGCTTAATAAATGTTACTGTGGGATCATGATTACTTGAGTTCTTTGGAACCTTAAGTTTTTTCAGATGTGTTAGGAGCTGGACAAAAAGGGAAGCTGAAGCAGATACTCCATTCTCCTGCCTTTTCCAGCACAGCCTTTTTATCTGTTTTACACTTTGGTACTACAGATTGCTGTTAACTTGGTTCCATTACCAAAAAAAAAAAAAATTGAGTTTTTATTTTTTTTAATCTTACAAAACTGTTTAACGCCCTTGTTTTCCAGATAGAAAACTTGGGCTCAGAGAGAAAAGGAACGTTTACAGACCTAAAACAAGTAAATATCAGAACCCTAGCCTAGAACCCAGGTCCTATAGAGAATGTCATTTTTCCTGTAGAGACTGTTATGTGAAAGTTAACTCATCTGAGAAACCGAAGAATTTATCAAAAATTTCCCGAGATGAATTTAGCATATAGTTGGGGGTAAACCAAAAAAAAAAAAAAACCAAACCTGTTGCCATTAAGTCTCTAACTCATAGCATCCCTGTCGGACAGACTAGAACTGTCCCACAGGGTTTCCAAGGAGCAGCTAGTGGATTCGCACTGCCGACCTTTTGGTTAGCAACTGAGCTCTTAACCACTGTGCCACCAGGGCTCCGCTGTTGGGGGTCGGGGCCCACGATTTTTAATTATCTTCAATTTCAGCCTAACACAATTTGCATCAGGGTTTTCTGTATACAGAAAGAAAATTCATACAGAACAATTGTATATTAGTTTTAAAGGGACTCACTGGGGTTTTCTTGATATAAATTGTTTTAATTTATTCTTTGCCTAGGTAACACTAGTTACATGATTCAGAATTCAAAAGGTACAAAAGACACTACTCTCCCTCCTATTCCTGGCCAAGAGCCCATTTTCCCTCTGACAAGGCAACTAGGATTACCAGGTTTTTTATCTCCTTCAAAATATTTATGTTTTTACCAGCAAATTGGATATGTTTCCTCCTGTTTTGCACAAACGATAACCTGCTGTATACCCTTGTTCATCACTTTGTGTTTTTCACTTAATGCGAATTACAGACCTTATCAGTATGATGGAGAGTTTATTTCTTTTTTTAACAGCTGCATGGTATTCCGTTGAATGGGTGTGCTATTTACTTACCAGCTGTAGGTGGATATTTAGGTTTTTTCTAATCTTTTAATATTAGGAACAGTGTTGCAATTGAATAATCTTATGTACATAAAAAATCCATTGCCGTTGGGTCCATTCCGACTCGTAGTGACCATGTAGGACAGAGTAGGACTGCCCCATATGGTTTCGAAGGCTGTGAATCTTTAGGGAGCAGAATGCCACACCTTTCTTCCACAGAGCAGGTTATGGTTTCAAACTGCCTACCTTTCGGTTAGCAGAGCACTTAACCACTGTGCCGTTTGGGCTCCTTTTTATATATGTGTTGTTGCTGCTGTTGTTAGGTGCCGTCAAGTTGGTTCCAACTTCTAGCAACCCTATAGGACAGAGTAGAACTGCCCCATAGGGTTTCATAGGAACAGCTGGTGGATTTGAACTGCCGGCCTTTTGGTTAGTAGCCGAGGACCCTATATTTTTACTATATCACTACATAAAGTGGTTTTTAAAAAAGACCTTTTTTTTTTTTAAACACGGACACCTTAATAAAGCTTTAAAAAAACAAAAAAAGCTTAGACAGTTCTTATTACACAGACAATATTATTACTAAAATTGCTAATTGTTACTAATAACGTTAGAAATAAAAGTCAAGAAAGAATATTATAATACTAGCACCCCAATAGATCAAAAAGTTTTGTGTCACCTTTCTAAGTCTTTATCTTTACACATCTCCACTTCAGAACCATAATCTGAACATACAGTTAGGTTGAAGCCAATATAGGTCTACTGCTGAGCCAGAAAATTGTAAGGTGTTAATCCTGGGCATGTGCGTACACATAAAATGGCCTTTGTAAAGCTTTTAAGGGTCTTTCAGAATTTTCACCAGCCTGGAGTCTAATACCAGGTTCCATTTGTTGAGGAATGTCCAGAATATTCTCTAGCCTTGAAACCTGTCACAGTCCCTTCTATTTCCTTCCTTCCTTTACTTCCTCCTTTAGGAGAAACAGTATATGTTGTATCACCACTTGCTCCCTTTTCAGAAATGGAGACTAATTGAGAACTTACTTTGCGCTATTGATGTTTGTCATGATAGGTGTGTTTCAAGCTCTTTTACTTCTGTAACCCAAATGTCACTTTAGTAATCCAAACTTGGGGGAATGGACATAATGAAGATTGTAAAATGCAATATATAATTCTGTTTTTTTTCCCCCCAACTGAAATTAGTCTCCACGAACCAATTTTTATTCTATAGGATTCAGGATTTCTCAGCGGGATTTCTCAACCTTGAAATTACTAACGCTTGGGGCTGGATAAGTCTTTATTGTGGGTGATTTTCCTTTGCACAGTAGAGTGTTTAGCAACATCCATGGCCTGGACTCACTAGGTGCCAGCAGTACCCTCCCCCCTAGTTGTAACTAACAAAACTGCCTCCAGACGTTCACTGTCAAATTGCCCCCAGTTTAGAACTGCTAACTTAAAAAAGAAGAAAATTAGCCATCCTTAGAATCAGTTTGGTTTCAGTAAAAGAAAAAAAAAAAATTCATGGCACCATGAGACCAGAATAACTGGATGGCATCCAGCTACCATTACTGAACATTTTAATCAAAGATTCCATAGAATATTGGTCAAAAGGGGAAAATGCAGAACAGAATTTGAAATTCTCATGGACACCAGGCTTTCTGGAGCCATGGGGGCTAGATGAACCCCTGAAACTATTACCCTGACATAATCTTTAAACCAAAAATATCCCCTGAAGTCTTCTTAAAACCAAACAGTAGTTTAACTTAACTAGTAAAGAATGCCAGCCCTGAGCATTGTGCTTTTTCAAGACCTATGTATATGGGCTCAAATTGACAACAGCAAGATTAGATAGGAAACTTAGGGGGCAGTGACTGTATGTTAATGAGGGAGGAACAAGTCAGAAAAGGAGGGTGAGAATGGTTGTACAACTTGAAGAATATAATCATTGTCACTGAATTGTACATGTAGAAACTGTTGAATTGGTGTGTGTTTTGCTGTGTATATTCCCAATAACAAGAAAATAATTTTTTTTTAAAGAAGTCATGGCAGAGTAATATATTCTTCTAGTTAGAATTCCTGGGAAGGGTCTCTGGTGACGCAGTGATGCTATTATGTGTATCATGCCTTCGTTAAAGGAAGGCATTTGAGTCTCTCATGGATTTCTGGAGAATGTGTGTTGTCGTTTGCTGCTGTCAAGTTGACTTTCGACTTGACTTATGTCAACCTTATGCACATGAGTTAGACTTCTGTGATCTATAGGATTTTCATAAGTAGATCCCTAGGCTTCTTCCTAGTCTGTCTTAGTCTGGAAGCTCTGCTGAAACCTGGTCAGCATCACAGAAACACACAAGCCTCCAGCGACAGATGGGGTGGGGACGGCTGTGCTCGAGGTGCATTGGCCAGGCCTGGGTCTCTGGCGTGGAAGATCAGAATTCTACCACTGAACCACCACTGCTCTCTGGAGAAATGTATACTGAATTACGAATTGGTTGATTAACCATATCCAAAGAATACATATTAAATAAGTGGGTTGAAGTTCTCTCACTTATTAACATCTATGCATTGGTTCTCACTCTTGGCTGCACATTGGATTCAGCTGGGGAGCTTCAAAAACTACCAATGTCTGGGTACCATGACCAGAGATTGTGATTTAATTGGTCTGAGGTACAGTCTGGGCATCACGGTTTTTAAAGTATATCACCTAGGTGATTCTAATGTGCTGCCAAAGTTGAAAACCACTGATCTAGGACTGTGTTTTAGGACTTTTTAGGGAACCCTATCCAGTTAAACAGTTGCGTTGGTGACTTGGATGAGATCATTGAGATATTTTTCAAATTTATAGTTTTCTCTGAGTTAAAAAACCAAAACCAAACCAAACCGACTGCCATCGAGTTGATTCTGACTCACAGCTATCCTATAGGACAGAGTAGAACTGTCCTATAGGATTTCCAAAACAGTAAATCTTTACAGAAGCAGACTACCACATATTTCTCCTTCAGAGTGGCTGGTGGGTTCCAACCACCAACATTTTGGTTAGCAGCTGAGCACTTTAACCACTGTGCCACAAGGGCTCCCCTCAGTGTTAAAAGGGCAGGTAATATGTTGGTGTTAGATTTAGAGAAAAAAAAGATCTGCATGTGTAGGGTCCTGGATTTAATCCTGTAATAGAAAGAGGGCATTAGTTAATAGTATTGTGCCAATGTTAATTTATTAGTATCGATCATCTTACTGTGGTTATATAAGAGGCTAATGTTAGGGGAAGCTGGATAAAGGGTGTAAAAAAACCACTGCTGTCGAGTCGATTCCAACTAATGGCGATCTTATAGGACAGAGCAGAACTGCCCCATAATGTTTCCGAGGAGCGCCTGGTGGATTTGAACTCTGACCTTTTAGTTAGCAGCTGTAGCTCTTAACCACTACGCCACCAGGTTTCCAAATGGTCTAAGGAAAGCTTTTGTTCTGTCTTTACAACTCTTCTTAAGTGTAATTACTTCAAGATAAAAGATCTTTTGACTATTACAGTTGGATACCACTTGCAACTACTTACCTGTATGACACAAGATTTTTAATATTATACAAGCAAAAATGAAAAACCAAATGTCATTGGATATCAAGACTGATTTAAAAAACTGCAACTCTGTTCTGGAATTTCTGTTTTAAAATTTTATCAAAACAATTTTTTAGTTCTCATTGGTTAACTTTATAAGTAAATGTTAAAAATTATGAAAAAACTATTTTATTAATTAAAAAATCTCAGAAAACATTTCAACAGACTAAAACAATGCTCAAAGTTACTAAAGTGAATTTTAATAATTCACTTTTTCTTAGCTAAGATCAAGATTAACAAATAGCTGCACAAATTGAGGCAACTATGGGAGAAAATATGTACAGGGAATATGGGCTCTTAAATGCGAATCAAAACTACAATGAGATTCCATCTCACTCCAACAAGGCTGGCATTAATCCAAAAAACACAAAATAATAAGTGTCGGAGAGGTTGTGGAGAGACTGGAACACTTACACATGGCTGGTGGGAATGTAAAATGGTACAACCACTTTGAAAATCGATTTGGCGCTTCCTTAAAAAGCTAGAAATAGAACTACATACAATCCAGGAATCCCACTCCTTGGAATATATCCTAGAGAAATAAGAGCCTTTATACCACTACCCACTGCTGTCGAGTCAATTAAGACTCACAGAGCCTTTACAGGAACAGAGAAATGCATGCACATCCATGTTCATTGCAACACTGTTTACAATAGCAAAAAGATGGAAGCAACCAAGGTGCCCATCAATGGATGAATAGATAAATAAATTATGGTATATTCACACAATGGAACATCATGCATAGATAAAGAATAGTGATGAATCTGTGAAACATTTCATAACATGGAGGAATCTGGAAGGCATTATGCTGAGTGAAATTAGTTGCAAAAAGACAAATATTGTATAAGACCACTATTATAAGCACTCGAGAAATAGTTTAATCAGAGAAGAAAATATTCTTTGATGGTTACGAAAGGGAGGAGGGAGGGAGGGAGAGGGGTATTCACTAATTAGATAGTAGATAACTATTTTGGGTGACGGGAAAGACAACACACAGTACAGGCAAGGTCAGCACAATAGGACTAAATCAAAAGCAAAGAAGTTTCCTGAATAAACCAAATGCTTCAAAGGCCAACATAGCAGGGGCGGGGATTTGGGGACCATGGTTTCAGGGGACATCTAAGTCAATTGGCATAATAAAATATTATGAAAACATTCTGCATCACACTTTGGAGAGTGGCATCTTAAAAGCTAGCAAGCAGCCATCTAAGATGCATCAGTTGGTCTCAACCTACCTGGATCAAAGGAGAATGAAGAACGCCAAGGACACAAGGTAATTATGAGCCCAAGAGACAGAAACGGCCACATAAACCAGAGACTACATCAGCCTGAGACCAGAAGCACTAGATGGTGCCCGACTACAACCAGTGACTGCCCTGACAGGGAAGACAACAGACAACCCCTGAGGAAGCAGGAGAGCAGTGGGGTACAGACCCCAAATTCTCGTAAAAAGACCAGTCTTAATGGTTTGAGAGTAAAAGGACCCCAGAGGCCATGGTCCCCAGACCTTCTGTTAGCCCAAGACAGGAACCGTTCCCAAAGCCAACTCTTCAGACGGGTTGGATTGGACAATGGGATAGAAAATGACACTGGTGAAAAATGAACTTCTTGGATCAAGTAGACACATGAGACTATGTGGGCATCTCCTACCTGGAGGGGAGATAGGTGGGCAGAGGGGGTCAGAACCTGGTGGAATGGACAAGAAAAGAGAGAGTACAGGGAAGGAGTGTGCTGTCTCATTAGGGGAAGGACAATTGGGAGTATATAGCAAGGTGTATATAAATTTTTGTATGAGAGACTGACTTGATTTGTAAACTTTCACTTAAAGCACAATAAAAATTAAAAAAAAAAAAAAGGAATATGGGGTCTTCCCAAGAGACAGAAAGGCCACATAAACCAGAGACTATATCAGCCTGAGACCAGAAGAACTAGATGGTACCTGGCTACTATCAATCACTGCCCTGATGGGGAACACAACAGAGAATCTCCCCAATGGAGCAGTAAATCCCTGATGGATGCAGATCTCAAATTCTCATAAAAAGACCAGGCTTAATGATCTGACTTAGACTAGAGAGACCCTGGAGCTCATGGTCCCTGGACCCTTTGTTAGCCCAAGATTGGAACCGTTCCCAAAGCCAACTTTTCAGACAGGGCCTCGTCTGGACTATAAGACAGATGATGATACTGGCGAGGAGTGAGCTTCTTGGCTCAAGTAGACCCATGAGACTATGTGGGCAGCTCCTGTCTGGAGGCAAGATAAGAATACAGAGGGGGACAGGAGCTGGTTGAATGGACATGGGGAATACAGGATGGAGAGAAGGAGTGTGCTGTCTCATTAGGGGGAGAGCAGCTAGGAGTCCATAGCAAGGTGTGTGTAACTTTTTATATGAGAGACCGACTTGATTTGTCAACTTTCACTTGAAACACAGTAAGTAAACTAATTACAAAAAAAAAAAAAAGAATGGGCGCTTAAGTTCACTAACCATGTCTACATCCAGGCTTCACCATTTTCTAACTGTACAGTGGTTTCCATCTTAGTAAAATTGTGATTTTTCTCAGCTCCCCCCGTCAAGGAGGAAAAGTCTGTTTCCCACCACTTGGATCTGGATTGGCCTAGAATGAGCTGCAGCAGAATGTTACAGATGTTACCGTGCGGGTGAGGGGGCGGAGTTTCAAAAAGCCTTATGTGTTTCAGCCCTTTCTCTCAGACCTTTACTGTGAGAACAAGCCCAGGCCAGGTTGCTGGAGGATACGAGACAGTGTGGAACAGAATCAGTCACCCAGCTAAGGCTAGCCTAGACCAGCCAGCCAACCTCAGGTGTTTGAGGAAAGAAACTCAGCAGAAGTAGCCACACCTAGCCCAGACCAGAACTACCAGCCAACCTGTAGCCATAGATTTGTAAGCAATAATAAATTGTTATTGTTTTAAGTCCTGAGTTTTTGGTGCTTTATATGCAGCAACAGCTGATACAAATAACCTCCAGAGGATACCGTGAAGACGTAAAGCATGTACGTAGCATGATATCTGGCACATAGTGCATTATAACAGCTTTAATGTTATATTCACATACCATAAAATTCACACTTTTATACAGTTCAGTGGTTTTAAGTATATTCATGGAGTTAGGCAACCGCTATCTAATTTTAGAATATTTTTATCACCCTGTTAGCCATTATTCTTCCCTCCTTTTCCAGTCCCTGTTGGTAACCACTAATCTAACTTCCTGTCTCTATGGATTTGCCTATTTATTGGACACTTGCAGCAGGCTTCTTTGACTTAGTTTTCAAGTTTTATGTTGTAGCATGTATCAGTACTTCATTACTTTTTATTGCTGAATAGTATTCCATTGCCTGATTATACCATGTTTTGTTTAACGATTCATCAGTTCATGGATATTTGGGTTGTTTCCATTTCTCAACTGTAATGAACAATGCTGTCATGAACATTTGTGTACAAGTTTTTGAGTGGACATATGTTTTCATTTCTCTTGGTGACGTAGGTAGGAGTGAAATTGCTGGGTCATATGGTAACTCTGTTTAATGTTTTGAGGAACTTCCACAGTTTTAAAAAGCAACTGCATCGTTTTACAATCCCACCAGCAATATGTGAGGGTTCTATTTCTCTACATCCCTGTCAACACTTGTTACCGTCTATCCTTTTTATTTTAGCCATCCTAGTATCTCATTGTGGTTTGGTTTGCATTTTCCTAATGCCTAGTGATGTTGAGGGAAGAAAGCCCGGTGATCTGCTTGCAAAAATCAGCCGATGAAAACCATATGGATCACAACAGTTAGATGTGCAACCATCATGGGAATGGCACTGAACCGGGCAGCATTTCCTTCTGTTATGCATGGGGTCTCCATGAGTCAGGGGCTGACTCAGCAGCGTCTAACGACAGTGACATGACCTGAGAAAGATTAATAGCTGCTGGCTTACTCCTTAAGGCGTTGACTCATGCCTTTGTTTTAGATATATCTGAGGAATTCCATCATTTTCTCCTTCTGCTCTTGTTACCAAGAATACCTGGTTTTTGCAATCTTGTAGTAAACGTAGATGCAGATTAAAGGAAGATAAGAAACAGGTAGAAATGTGGTATGTGCAAGTTTTTTCCATGCTGTTATTTTATAAGGAATAGTGTTTCTTGGCAACTAGGTTAGTTAGGTTAATTTAGATACTCTAATTGAGTTTTTTTCTCTTTAATACCTAGATCACTAATTTCTAGAAGATTAAATAACTTCATACAGCTCTGGGCACATCAGAACCCATACCAAGCCGTTGCTGTTGAGTCAATTCTGACTCGACCTATAGGACAGAGTAGAACTGCCCCGTAGGGTTTCCAAGGAGCAGCTGGTGAATATGAACTGCCAACCTTTTCTTTAGCAGCTGAGCTCTTAACCACTATGCTACCAGTCTTCCTCTGGGCACATATTAGGTAATAAGTATTTAATACACGAGTTAACTTCTAACTTTTCCAGTGTCATATGCTAATTATCACTTCCCCAGATATAGGCCTCTGATAACACATCTCTTTTTTGTTTAATTTTTTAATTTTAGAATAATTATAGACTCACAGGAAACTTAAAATACAGTACTAAGTCTCATGTACCATTCACTCAGCTTTCCCCATGATGACATATAATTAGTGAAGTATCAAAACTAAGAAATTAGCATTGATAAAAGATTACTGGCCAGGCAAGATACCTTCTTCAGTTTCCACCATTTCAGTAATGTGCGTATATATAATTCTGTACAGTTTTACCGCACGTATTCACAAAACAAAAGCCAGCTGCCAGTTGAGTCAATTCCAACTCATGGCGACCCGTGAGTGTCAGAATAGAGCTGCACATGATAGGGTTTTCAGTGGCTATAATCTTTCAGAAGTAGATCATTGGGCCTTTCTTCTGAGGTGCCTCTGGGTAGATGCGAACCACCAACCTTTCTGTTAGTAGTCAAGTATTTAACCATTAGCACCACCCAGGGAACTTTATCCCATGTGTAGATTCATGTAAACACCTTCACAATCAAGATACGGAACTGTTCCAACACCACAAGTGGAACTTCCTTGTGCTGCCCCTTAATATCTATGCCACTACCTCATCCCCATCCCCTGGCAACCACTAGTTTGTTCCCTACCTCTATGATTTTACCATTTACAGAATGTTTTGTAAAGGGAATTGCATAGTGTGTAACCTGTTAGTGTTAACCTATTTTGCTAAGCATACTGTCCTTGAGACCCATCTAGATTGTTTCATATATCAGTATTTTCTTCCTTTTTATTGCTGAGCAGTGTTCCATTGTATGAGGTACCAGATTTAACTATTCACCAATTGAAGGACATTGGGGTTGTTTCCAGGTTTTTTTGCTATTGCAAATAAAGCTTCCGTGAACATTACATACAGGTTTTTTTGTGAATTTTTTCCACCCCTCTGGGATAAATAACCAAAAGTTCAATTGCTGGGTCATATGGTTAAGTGCATGTTTAGTTTTATAAGCAATTGTCAATTTTCTAGGGTGGCAGTACCAATTTACATTCCCACCAATAATTGATATTAATCAGTATTTTTTATTTTAGCTGTTCTAATAAGCATATCCATCACTCATCTGTCCCTTTGTCATACTGTGGTGGCTTGCCTGTTGCTGTGATGCTGGAAGCTTTGCCACCAGTATTTCAAACACCAGCAGGAGTCACCCATTGTGGACAAGTTTCAGCAGAGCTTCCAGACTAAGACAGACTGGGAAGAAGGACCTAGTGGTCTACTTCTGAAAAATAGCCAGTGAAAACCTTATGAATAGCAGCAGAACATTTTCTGATACAGTGCCAGAAGATGATCCGCTCAGGGTTGGACAGCACTCCAAAATACCACTGGGAAAGAGCTGCCTCCTGAAAGTAGAAAAAAAAAAGTAGAGTCGACCTTAATGATATGGATGAAATAAAGCTTTCAGGATCTTCATTTGCCGATTTGGCTTGACTCAAAACAAGAAGAAACAGCTGCAAACATCTATTAATAATTGGAACGTCTAAGGTAAGAAGTGTGCATATAGGAAAATTGGAAGTTGTGAAAAATTAAATGGAATGCATTAAGATTGGTATCTTAGGTATTAGCTGAAATGGGTTGGTATTGGCCAATTTGAATCGGGCAACCATATGGTCTACTATGCTGGGAATGATGAAGAAGAATGGCATCGTATTCATTGTCAAAAAGAACATTTCAAGATCTAACGTGAAGTACAGCACTGTCAGTGATAGGATAATATCCATACGCCTACAATGAAGACCACTTGGTACGCCTTTTATTCAAATTTATGCACCAACCACTAATGCCAAAGATGAAGAAATTAAAGATTTTTACAACTCTGTAGTCTGAAACTCGTGCAGTCAGGATGCTTCACTAATTACCAGTGACTGGAATGTGAAAGCTAGGAACAAAGAAGGATTGGTAATTGGAAAATATGGCCTTGGTGATGCAAATGAAGCAGAGATCACATGATAAAATTTTGCTACCAACAACTTACTCATTTGGAAATACTTTTTTGCAACAACATAAATAACGACTGTGTTCACCTCGCCAAATGTAATACACAGAAATGATGTTGACTCTATCTGGAAAGAGACAATGGAGAAGCTCAATATCATCAGAACAAGGCCAGAGGCTGACCGCAGAGCAGATCATCAGTTGCTCGTATGCAAGTTCAAGTTGAAGCTCAAAAAAATTGAAACAAGTCCACAAGAGCCAAAATACAACCTTGAATATATCGCACCTGAATTTAGAGACTGTCTCAGGAATAGATTTGACACATCAAACACTAATGACTGAAGGCCAGACAACTTGTGGGATGACAACAGAGATAATCATACGTGATGAAAGTACAAGGTCAGTAGAAACACAGGAAAGAAAGAAAAGACCAAAATGGATGTCAGAAGAGACTCTGAAACTTGCTCTTAAACGTAGAGCAGCTAAAGCAGATGGAAGAAATGATGAAGTAAAAGAGCTGAACAGAAGATTTCAAAAGGCAGTTCAAGAAGACAAAGATTTATAATGCAATGTGCAAAAGACCTGCAGTTAGAAAACCAAAAGGGAAGAACACACTTGGCATTTCTCAAGCTGAAAGAACTGAAGAAAAAATTCAAGCTTGAATTTGCCATATTGAAGGCTTCTATGGGCAAAACACTGAATGACACAGGAAGCATCAAAAGAAGATGGAAGGACTACAGAGTCCATGTACCAGAAAGCACTGGTTGACGTTCAGCCAATTCAAGGAGGTAGCATATGACCAAGAACTGATGGTATTGAAGGTAGAAGTACAAGCCACACTGAAGGCCTTGGCAAAAAACAAGGCCCCAGGAATTGACGGAATACCAACTGAGATGTTTCAACAAACGGGTGCAGTGCTGGAGGTGTTCACTTGTGTACGCCAAGAAATTTGGAGACAGGTGCCTGGCCAACCAACTGGAAGAAATCCATATTTGTACCCATTCCAAAGAAAGGTGATCCAACAGAATACAAAAATTATCGTACAATATCAATAATATCACATGTAAGTAAAATTTTGCTAAAGATAATTCAAAAGCAGGTGCAGCAGTTCATCAGCGCAAAACTGCCAGAAATTCAAGCCAGATTCAGAAGAGGCTATGGAACGACGGATATCATTGCTGATGTCAGATGGATCTTGGCTGAAAGCAGAGAATACCAGAAAGAGAGATGTTTATGTGTGTTTTATGGACTATACTAAGGCATTCGACTGTGTGGATCATAACAAATTATGGATAACATTGCAAAGAATGGGAATCCCAGAACACTTAATTGTGTTGATGAGGAACCTGTACATAGACCAAGAGGCAGTCATTCAAACCAAACAAGGGGATACTGTGCGGTATAAAATTAGGAAAGGTGTGCATCAGGGTGGTATTCTTTGTCCGTCAGTGCAGAAAATGCATTCTATGAACTATAATCTACTGCGAAAGACCTCTTTAAAATTATTTAAAAAAAAAAAAAAGTCACTTTAAAGACTGAGTTGCACCTGACCCAAGCCATGTTATTTTCAGTTGCTTCATATATATGTAAAAGCTGGACAGTGAACAAGGAGGAGCGAAGAAGAATTAATGCCTTTGAATTACGGTGTTGGTGAAGAATATCGAATATACCATGGACTGCCAGAACAAACATCTGTTTTGGAAGAAGTACAGCCGGAATGCTCATTAGGAGCAGGGGTGGCGAGACTTCGTCTTACATACTTTTGACATGTTATTAGGAGGGACCAGTCCCTGGAGAAGGACATCATGCTTGGTAAAGTAGAGGGTCAGTGAAAAACAGATAGACCCTCAATGAGATGGACTGACACAGTGGCCGCAACAACAGGCTCAAGCATAACAATTATTGTGAGACTGGGGAGGACCTGGCATTGTTCTGCTCTGTTGTACATAGCGTTGCTTTGAGTCAGAACTGTCTCGATGGCACCTAACAACAGCAACAACACTGATACCATTCTTGATAAAAACTCTGAGCAAAACAAAATTCTAACTCACAAAAAAAAAAACACTTTTTTTTTACTGGTGTTACAGAGACTGGAGAAACCCTGAGAGTATGGTCCCTGGACAACCCTTTAATTCAGTACTAAAGTCACTCCTGAAGTTCACCCTTCAGCCAAAGAAGGCCCATAAAACAAAATGAGACCAAATGGTCACACCAGTTCAAGGGCAGGGACAAGAAGGCAGGCGGGGACAGGAAAACTGGTAACAGGGAACCCATGGTCGAGACAGGGAGAGTGTTGACACGTTGTGGGGTTGGCAACCAGTGTCACAAAACAATGACTGTATTGAGTGTTTAATGAGTAACTGATTTGCTCTGTAAACCTTCATCTAAAGTACAGTTAAAAAAAGAAAAAACTCTGAGCACAAATGGAATAGAAGGGAAATTCCTCAACATAATTAAGGGCATATATACAAAACCAACAGCCAGCATTATTCTCTACAGAGACTGAAAACATTCCCCTTGAGACTAGGAACCAGACAAGGATGCCCTTTATCACCACTGTTACTCAGTATTGTACTAGAAGTCCTAGCTAGAGCAATAAGGGAAGAGGGAAATAAAGCGCATACAAATTGGTAAGGAAGAATTAAAACCGTCTCTTTTTACAGATGACATGATCGTATATAGAGAAAATCCCAGAGACTCCACAAGAAAGCTACTGAAACCAGCGGAAAAATTCAGCAAAGTGGCAGGGTATAAGATCAATATACAAAAATCATTAAGATTCCTCTTCTCCAACAAAGAGAATGCCAGGAAGGAAATCAGGAAAACAATACCATTTACAGTAGCCCTCAAAAAGGTAAAATACGTAGGGATAAATATAATTAGAGATGTAAAAGATTTATACAAACTACAAAACACTACTGCAAAAAACCAAAAGACACCTACATAAATGGAATAACATACCATGTTCGTGGATAAGAACACTTAACATTGTGAAAATGTCAATAGTACCCAAAGCAATCTACATATATAATGCAGTCCCAATGCAAACTCCAAAATCATTCTTTAATGAGATGAAAAAACTAATCACCAACTTTATATGGAAACCAAACCCAATGCTGTCGAGTCGATTCCGACTCATAGCGACCCTATGGGACAGATTAGAACTGCCCCATAGAGTTTCCCAGGAGCGCCTGGCAGATTCGAACTGCCAGCCTTTTGGTTAGCAGCCATAGCACTTAACCACTACACCACCAGGGTTTCCTTATATGGAAAGAGGCCCTAAATAAGCAAAGCATTATTGAGGGAAGAACAAAGTAGGAGGGCTCACACTCCCCGATCTCAGAATCTGCTGTACAGCCACGGTTGTCAAAACAGTCTGATACTGGTACAACGACAGACATTTAGATCAACAGAATAGGATTGAGAACCCAGGCGTAAATCCATCCACCTATGGACAGCTGGTCTGCGATGGGGGCCAAAGTTCATTAAATGGGGAAGAATAGCCCCTTTAACAAATGATGCTAGGAAACTGGATATCCATTTGCAGAAAAACAAAGTAAGATCCACATTTCATACCATACACAAAAACTAATTCAAAATGAATTAAAGGCCTAAATGTAAATCCTAAAACTATAATGATTATGGAAGAAAAAAGTAGGAACAATGCTAGCAGCCCTAAAATATGGCATAAATAGAATACCATATTTTATGGCATAACTAGAGATTTACCAGCAGAATATGAACTATATCTCCTAAAAATTAAATTTTATGGCATAACTAGAGATTCACCAGCAGAAAATGAGCTAGATTTCCTGAAAATTAAACACTTACACTTGTCAAAAGACTTCACCAAGAGAGTAAAAAGAAAACCTACAGGCTGGGAAAAAATTTTTAGCTATGACATATCTGGCAAGGGTCTAATCTCTAAAATTTATAGAAAACTTCAACACCTCGACAACAAAATGGCAAATAACCCAATTATAAAATGGTCAAAAGATATGAACAGACACTTCATCGAAGATCTTCAGGCAGCTAACAAACATGAAGAGATGCTTAAGATCGTTAGCCATTAAAAAAAAAAGTGCAAATCAAAACTACAGTGAGATACCATATCACCCTGGCAATAATAGCACTGATCAAAAAAAAAAGAAAATAAATGCTGATGAAGTTGTGGGGAGATTGGAACTGTTACACCCTGCTGGTGGGAATATAAAATGGTACAACCACTGCAGAAAACAGCATAGTGCTTCCTTAAAGAGCTAGAAATGGAAATACCATACAATCCAGCTATCCCACTCCTAGGAATATATCCTAGAAAAATAAGAGCCATCACAAGAGTAGACACACCCATGTTTATTGCAGCATCACTCACAATAGCAAAAAGATGAAAACAACCTAAGTGCCTGTCAACAGATGAATGGACATATAAACTGTGGTATGTACACACAATGGAATACTATACAGCAATAAAGAATGATGATGAATCCACAAAACATCTCACAACATGAATGGACTTGGAGGATATCATGCTGAGTGAAATAAGTTAATCACAAAAGGAAAACATTGTATGAGACCACTATTGTAAATCATCAAGAAAAGGTTTACAGGCCACATAAACCAGAGACTCTGTCAGCCTGAGACGAGAGGAACTAGATGGTGCCCGACTAACACCAATGACCGCCCTGACAGGGAACACAACAGAGAGTCCCCCTTGGAACAGGAGAAAAGTGTGGAGCAGAACTCAAATTCACGTGAAAAGACCAGACTTAGTCTGACAGAGACTGGAGGAATCCCTGAGGCCATGGCCCCTGCACGCTCTGTTAAACCAGTACTAAAACCATTCCTGAAGCCCACTCTTCAGGCAAAGGTTAGACTGGACTACCTATAAAACAAAATAATGCTTGTGAAGAGTGTGCTTCTTAGTTCAAGCAGATATACAAGACCGAATGGGCAGTTCCTATCCAGAGGCAGGATGAGAAGCAGGAAAGGATAGGAGCTGGTTGGAGGGACACAGGAAACCCGGAGTGGAAAGGAGGAGTGTGCTGTCATATTATAGGCATTGCAACTAGTGTCACATAACAATATGTGTGTAAATTTTTGTATGAGAAATGGAGCTGTAAACTTTCGCC
The DNA here is from genome assembly GCF_024166365.1 of Elephas maximus indicus. Classification (NCBI taxonomy): domain Eukaryota; kingdom Metazoa; phylum Chordata; class Mammalia; order Proboscidea; family Elephantidae; genus Elephas; species Elephas maximus. The sequence goes on from NC_064821.1 coordinate 193,510,005, forward strand.
TAATTAAAAAAAAAGGTGTACACACAGAAAGAAACATTTTTTGATGGTTACCAGGAATGGGAGGGGGAGAGAGGGAAAATCACTAACTAGAGAAGAAATGTATGTTAACTTCTGTGAAGGGTAAGACAGTATACAATATGGGGCAAGTCAACAAAATGAAGGTAAATACTTTAACATACATAATCATACAACGTAATAATTTATGAGTGGATACATAGGTCGATATGTATGCTACACAGATGTGGGAGGGCCTATGGGAGTATATCCACATGCATATATAGGTTTGGCTGTGAATAATTCTACTTACATATTTGTACGTCCTATATTTATATGTATATTCATTGTATATAATAGCGCCCACAGCGGGGCACAATCATGGGCATAACCTAACACCTCACAGTACTGAGTTACTGGGCTTGAAGGCTAAGGACCATTGTCTTGGATTGAATTATGTCCCCCCAAAAATGTGTGTATCAACTTGGTTAGGCCATGCTTCCCAGTATCGAGTGGTTGGCCTCCATTTTGTGATTGTAATTTTATGTTAAAAGGATCAGGGTGGGATTGTAACACCGCCCTCACTCAGGTCACTTCCCTGATCCAAGGTAAAGGGAGTCTCCCTGGGGTGTGGCCTGCACCACCTTTTATCTCTCAAGAGATGAAAGGGGAAACCAGCAGAGAGTTGGGTACCTCATACCACCAAGAAACCAGCACCAGGAGCAGAGCACATCCTTTGCACACAGGGTCCCTGCACCTGAAAAGCTCCTCAACCAGGGGAAGATTGAGGACAAGGATCTTCCTCCAGAGCCGACAGAGAGAGAGAGCCTTCTCCTGAGGTTAACGCCCTGAATTTGGACTTGTAACCTCCGAGACTGAGAAAATAAATTTCTCTTTGTTAAAGCCATCCACTTGTGGTGTTTCTGTTGTGACAGAACTATATGTCTAAGACAACCATCATCTCAGGGGACATCTAGGTCAGTTTGCATAACAAAGTTCATAAAGAAGACATTCTACATCTTACTTTGTTGAGTAGCATCTGGGGTCTCCAAAGCTTGCAAGTGGCCATCTAAGATAAAACTGTTGGTCTCTTTCTATTTGGAACAGAGAAGAGTGAGGAAAACCAAAACCTCAAGGAAACAATTAGTCCAAAGGACTAATGGACCATAGGAACCACAGCCTTCACCAGCCTGATACCAGAAGAACTAGATGATGCCCAGCTGCCACTACCGACCACTCTGACCAGGATCACAATAGAAGGTCCCAGTTAGAGTGGGTAAAGAAAAAATGGAGAATAAAATTCAAATTAGAAAAAAAAAAAAAAGACCATGTTTACTGGTCAGGTAGAGACTGGGGAACCCCCAAAACTATGGCCCTTAGACACCCTTCTGACTTAGAACTGATGCCATTCCCAGAGATCACCTTTTGGCCAAATAATAGGCATATAAACAATAATACATGTGAGGAAAATGCTCCTTAGAACAACCATCTACACGAGACCAAAAGAACAGCATATGTCCAAAAGCAAAGATGAGATGGCAGGAAAACCAGATGAATGGAAATGGGGGGAACTCAGGGTGGTAATGGGGAAAGTGGTGACACGTTGTAGGGATTGCAGCCAAAGCCATGGAACAACTTCTGTATGAACTGTTGAATGGCAATCTAATTTGCTCTGTAAACCTTCACCTAAAGCACAATGAAAACAAAGTAAATTGACTGTAGATGTAAAAACAAAATATGGCCAAAGTGCTGGCCATGATGACCACAGGTACATCTAGGGGGAAAAAAAATCGACTCTTTCCTTTCCAGAACCCAACCAGAGCTTCATCCCACAGCTGTCCCATAGTAGTGGCTATATGCGGAGGATGGGGGAGATCTGGGGGTCAGGATTGGGTGGGCCCAGTACTGTTGGTGGTTGGTGTTGGGGCCATGAGTAATTTGGGGATGGGGAGAGTTGAGATTGGATTGTGGGGTTTAGGGTTGGGAATCAACTGAGGTAGAGGATTAGCAGTTGGTGTGGATGTTAGCTGGTCATGGGTTGGGGGAGACAGGACAGGAGGTAGGAGAGTTGAAGTGGTAGAGAATTCAGAACTGGAATTGGGTAAAACTGGAGACTGGAGAGCTGAGAAAATTGAGCTAGTCAGAGATGGGCATTGGGTGGTGTTGGGCACCAGTAGATGGTACCATGTTGTGTTAGGTGTTGCCAAAACTATCTCAGTTTTCATGGTTCACTAGGAGGACTCAACTCAGCATATAGTCATACTCATGGTTCTGGATACAAAGCAAAATCAGCAAAAGGAAAAGCCTGGAGGAAACTAGGTACAAGCTTCCAAGTGTCCTCTCCCAGTGGAGTCACACAGATTGCACTTAATTCCTCCAGCAGTAAGTTGCAACAACATATGTGAAATAATGTCTACCAGGGAATCAGCTTCATCTGCAGGCCCAGGCGAATGCATTGTAATTAGCCAAGAAATACATAGCTATTTTTTTTTTTTATGCAGCATGTCTCAAACTTCTTTGGCCAGAGAACATTGGTGCATTTTATGGGACTAGTTAGTATTCACCAAACAAATTTTGGAAACTGCCGCTAAACCTCTGGTTTTCAAACATAGCAAAGGAGCCATAGAATCCCACAGGTGAAAAGGAGACAGGCCAAGAGAGGCCATGCCGGTCTTGTTCACCACATATGCCCTGTGTAGTGTAGAGATGTGGAAGGATATCACAGATTTCTTGAATGATGAGCTTAAGGAATGCATTGACTATTAAAAAGTAAACTTGAGAACTAAAAGGAGATGAAATTCTTAAGTGTTGATATGATTCTCTTGACTGGAATGTAAGCTCCATTAATTAACTCTGGGCTATGTCAGTTTTGTTCACCACTGTTTATATTCACAGCACCTGGCTACCATAGGTATTCAGTAAATGTTGAATAAATGGGTGCAGTTCTAGTGGTGGTGTTACTTGAAAGATTTTGTTTGTAAGAAAGGTGAAGATTGTTCACCAAATTGAGGTAATTAATGGAGATTTGATTTTAGTTATTCTATCATCAGTGGATATTAAGAGTTGTATAGAAGTATTTCAAGTATCTTTTAGCTCCCAAAAGATTAGGATTTTTTTAGTTAAATATTTCTAACATGCAGAAAAATAAATGTGAACACATGGTATAAAAGTAATAAATACCTGCGTGACCTGCCCCATCTCATACTTTTTCCTCTGCTCTGAGAGTAACTCTTTTTATGCATATCATTTTCTTGTCTTTCTGTTTCAACTTTACTATGTATATGTGTATCCCTAAAATAATGAATCGAGATTTGTTTTTTTAATTTTATATAAACCATATGCTCTCATGAACGTTCTTATACATGTTTCCCAGTGTACATGTGTAAGTTTTTCTAGAACAGATACCAAGTTATCTAATTATAGAAGTTCTGGGTGATGGGCTTGCTCATTTACAACTTTACAAGATAGTACCAAATTTGTTTTCCAGCTTACATTCCCGTTGACAGTGCATGAACATTCCCAATGTTCCACAGCCTCTTTAGCATTTGGTATTACCTGACTTTTGCATTTTTCCAAATAGTATGGTGGTTTTAATTTACATTTCCCTGATTATAATGAACTTGAAAATCTTTTCGTGGGTTTACGATCCATTTGTGTTTCCTTTATTATGAAATGCCTGTTCATGTCTCTTGCTCATTTTCCTTTATGAAATTTGTAGGCGTTCTTCATATATATAGATACTCATCTTTTGTCAGTTTTACGTGTTGCAAGTATCTTTCCCCAGTTGTGGCTTACCATTTCACTTTTTTCTTTAAGAGTGCAGGGACAATGCTGAAAGGAATGACAAGGCTTATCTCCAGGGCCCACAAGGTAAGTCCTAACTGACTTGAACACTTTGTGCCTTGTCTTTTTAGGTGAATTTCTTGTTTTTAGGTAGATTTGTTATATACAGGATGAAATGCTCTTTGGAGAACATCAGCATACTAGTGCTTTAATTGACAAGTTTACACTCAAAGAACAGTCACAGTTCCGTTCCTCTGCCCGTGCACTTCACTCCCGGCTGCCCTCAAAATCTGCAAGTGATGGGTCTCAGTAGAGTAGTTGTGCTTGGGAGTTTACCATGTGATAGGAGATTAACTTTTTTTTTTGTAAGTAAGAAAACATATGTAGGTTATTTTTATTAACTTTTATCATTTCTCTAGTAGGATTAATGATTATCATCCCTTAATGAAATATCTAAGAGAAAAATAAGTTCCAAGTTTAGACCTTAAGCAAATAGTTTTTCAGTACCCTCCATATGGCAGATACTCAGGATCCTAAGATGACTCATTTCACTAATAATAATCACCTTTGTTGAGATCCATTATGTGCCAGGCACTGTGCTAAGCGCTTTATCTCATTTAATCCTCACGACTGACCCATGAGGCAGATACTAGCCCTGTTTCACAGATGTAGGAACAAAATAGAAAGGCTCAGTAACTGACCTAAAGTAACAGGCTGTGAAGTTGCAGAGCCCAGACTAGATGCCAGGTCTGCTGACTTCAAAGCCTGTGGCCTTAACCAGTCTGCTGTATTACAGCTTATGGTCCATATTTTCAAGAACTGCACTGTCCCGTGGTAGAAATTTGAATAAGTGACTGTTAGAGTACAGTGATATTACAGCACTTAAGAGGAGCAACTAACCTGAACTAGTAGGGTCCAGAAGAAATCCTCCAAGAACCAAGTCCTGAAGGCTAAGGACTGAGCCAGAAGGATTGGGCACTTTGATTTGATTAATTTAATTGCACCTTAGATTTCCTAGAGATGGAGCCTTTCCTCAGGGGTTCATAATAAGCCTATTTTCCGTATATAAAATAATCCATCATTGCATCAATTGGTCTCAACCCACCTGGAGCAAAGGAGACTGAAGAACACCAAAGATGCAAGGTAATTATGAGCCCAGGAGACGGAAAGGGTCACATAAACCAGAGACTGCATCAGCCTGAGACCAGAAGAACTAGATGGTGCCTGGCTACCAACCGATGACTGCCCCGACAGGGAACACAGCAGAGACCCCCTGAGGGAGCAGGAGAGCAGTGGGGTGCTGACCCCAAATCCTCATAAAAAGACCAGACTTACTGGTCTGCCTGAGACTAGAAGGACGCCGGAGGTCATGGTGCCCAGACGTTCTGTTAGCCCAAGACAGGAACCATTCGCAAAGCCAACTCTTCAGACAGGGATTGGACTGGACTATGGGATAGAAAATGATACCAGTGAGGACTGAGCTTCTTGGATCAAGTAGACACATGAGACTATGTGGGCAGCTCCTGTCTGGATGGGAGATGAGAGGGCAGAGGGGGGCAGAAGCTGGCCAAATGGACGCAAGAATACAGAGTGGAAAGAAGGAGTGTACTGTCTCATTAGGGAGAGAGCAACTAGGAATATATAGCAAGGTGTATATAAGTTTTTGTGTGAGAGACTGACTTGATTTGTAAACTTTCACTATAAAAACAAAATCAGGAATCAACAGAGAAGTGGATTCTGGCCTCAACTCACCATATTAAAGGACTAAAATGTCTTCTTTCTTAGTTCCAAATGAGAAAAATTTCTTGAGGTCAGACTGTGGAGAGATGTCAGTGAGAAAAAATTTTGTGGTTTTTGTAGTTTGTCTCAGAGTGACCTCCTTGATTGACTCACAAATGCTGTTCTTTCAAGAGCTGCGTGATGTTCATTCTGGAACTGTGCAGCAACAATTATGCGTATGGTTATTTTCCCTGGAAACAACAGGCTAGCTGGGTGTGCCATGTATCACGCTAAGAAGTAAGGAATCCGTTTTGCTAGCTTTTAATTTACTGCAAAAAACATAACTAAAAAAATCATTAGATTGCTGTAGAAATACCACCACCTTGTGGCCCTCAAATATCTTGTTTTCCACGTGACTACTACTTTTTAAAGAGACATGGTGCTTTCTCACCAATAGATTAAATTGAGTAGTATTAGTACTAAAAAAAAAAAAAAAAGGGTGTATTATTTAGGATACTATGCCTAGGTAACTGAATTCTCAATGGCTTAACACAACAAAAGGTATATTGTGTGTGTGTGTGTGTGTGTCTGTTGCTGTGTTTCCAATGGGGTCTATAGGCAAGGGGCAGGATGGATATAGGGACAAAAGTTTACCATCTTGGTGAAGTATTTACCATCTCAACGTGTAGCTTTTGAGCTTGTCACTGCAGGGGAAGAGAGAACTCATACACACTCTTAACTGCCTCTAGCTACAAATGACATATATGACACAAGTTACTCACGACTCACTCACTCCACTCATGGTCCCAACCCATCTTCAGGGAAGGCTGGGAAGTGTAGAGGAGTATTTGGATATTTGGTGAACATGCTATCTGCCACAGAGTCCATTTACAATCGTATATTCTCAAAGTTGAAACAACTCTTTTACTTCGCCCTATTGCTTTCTATTGAAATCTATGAGTACTAAGTGTCTGTGATGCATTAAAGACTCAAAGAAGTAGGTACAAAGATGAATAAAATATAATCTCTCTCTCTAGTGCATATGGCTTAAGAATGGGAAATAAACATATATAACATGATATAATGAAAAGAATAGAAAGGTTGGAGTCAGACAGACTTGATTTTAATTCGGTTCTACCACCTGCCGACTTTGTGGCCTTAGGTAAAATTACTTAACTGCCCTGAACTTTGGTTTCTCCCATCATAAACAAGAATGATTCTAGGATTCCTGGCTTAAAAAATAGTGCACATAAAACACTGTAGGCCCTAGTATCTAATAGGTACTCAATTAACTACATGAATATAATTCAAGACAGAATAGAATTCTCATGCAATACAAAGAAGGTGCTATTAGCAGAGAAAGCAAAATAATTTCTTTTGAATGAAGGTGTCTGGCAAATGTTCACAGAGGATATGGCATTTGAGATGAGCCTTGAAGAGTGGGTAAGATTTAAACAGGGATAGAGGGAAGTTGAAAGAGAATGTGCAGAAGTGTTGCTGTGTGCCATTGAGTCAATTCCAACCCACAGGGTTGCCTAAGCCGAAATCTTTATGGCAAAGGCATTTCCCATAAATGCCTTTCTGAGCACTTAACCATTGCACCACCAGGGCTCCTTAGCAGAATTATAGAGGCGTAAAAATGAAAGGCATGTTTTAGCATTGTCATATGACTAGGATATGGAGTTTATGAAGGAATGAGAATAGAAAGGTAAGTTGCATGGCCTTAATTATCATGTTGAGAAATTTGAAACTTCTTTTGACATCAGCAGGGAACCAGCCAAGCTTCCCCCCCCGCAATCTTCTAGATGTATTTTGTTGTTGTTGTTGAGCATATGCATAGCAAACATACAGCAATTCAGCAGTTTCTACATGTACCATTCAGTGACATCCATTACATTGAGTTGTGCATCCATTTTCACCCTCTTTTCTGAGTTGTCCCTCCCTCATTAACATGAACTCATTGCCCCCTAAGGTTCCTAAGCTGCTGTTGTCAATTTGATCCCATGTAGATAGTTCTTAAAAGAGCATAATGCTCAAGGCAGATACTTTTTACTAGTTAAGCTAAGCTGTTGTTTGGTTTAAGATGACTTCAGGGGATATTTTTGGTTTAAAGTTTAAAGGTTAGATCAGTAATTTCAGGTTCATCCACCCTCTGTGGCTCTCAAAAGTCTAGAGTCCATGAGAATTTGAAATTCTGTTTTGCATACTCCCCCTTTTGATCAGGATTCTTCTATAGAATCTTTGATCAAAATGTTCAGTAGTGGTAGCTGGGCACCATCCAGTTACTGTGGTCTCATTGTGCCATGACTTTTTTTTTTACTGAAACCAGACTGACTCTAAAGATCACTAGGAGGTAGAAAGGAAGCACTAAACACGTTAGGCCACTTAACTGGGATGTCCCATGAAACCATGACCCTAAACTTCCAAACCAAGGAACTAAATTCCATGAGGTGTTTGGATGTACATAAGCAGCCTCAGCAGCTATTCTTTTTTTGGTCATTGTTGTAAATATACCTATTACACAACTTCTGCCAATTCAGCTTTTCACAGGTGTACAACTTACTGACAGCAGTTACAATAATTGGCTCTGGAACTCTACCCTTAATCAATGCAATTTTTCTATCACTGTTAACCCCCTTTTCCCCCCTCCCTTGCACTCCGGGTAGCCACTAATAAACTTTGGTTTCTATACACTTACCTTTTCTTGTCTTTTTATGTCATTGAGGCCATACGCTATTTGTCCTTTTGTGATTGGCTTATTTCACTCAACATGTCTTCAGGCTGCATCTGTATTGTAGCATGAGTAAAGAGTTCGTTTCTCCTTCTGGCTGAGTAATATTCCACTGTATGTATGTACCACATTTTGTTTATCCATTCATCTGTTGATGGGCATTTGAGCTGTTTCCACCTTTTGGCTATGGTGAGTAGTGCTGCAGTGAACAGTGGTGTACGCGTCTCCTTTTGAGTCTCTGCTTTCAAGTCTTTTGGATATATACCTAGGAGTGAATGGAATTGCTGGGTCATATGGTGATGGTAGTTCTATTTTTAGGTTTTTGAGGATCCTCCACACTGTTTTCCACAACAGCTGTGCCATTTTGTATTCCCACCAGCAGTGGCTGAGGGTTACAATTTCCCCACATCCTCGCCAACACGTCTCATTTTCTGATTTTTTTTTCTTAGCCATCCTGGTGAGAGTGTAATGGTATCTCCTTGCGGTTTTGGTTTGGATCTCTCTGATGGCTAATGATGCAGAGCATCTTTTCCTGTGTTGGTGGCTATTTGAGTGTCCTCTTCGGTGATAGGTGTATTCAAGTCCTTTGCCCAATTTATAATTGGGTTATTTGTCTTTTTGTTAAGTTGCTGAAGTTTTATGTATATTTTGGTTATTAGGTTCTTGTCTGATATATGGTTTCCAAAGATATCTTTCCAGTCGGTAGCATGTCTTTCCATTTTTTTTTGTTGTTGTTGTTGTTAAAATCTTTCGATGAACCTGAGGTCCCATTTATTTTCCCTTTTGTGCTTTTTATATTAGATAGTCCATTGTTGAAAGCTAGGACTGACAGTGTTGCCCCTGCCTGTTCTTCTAAGAATTTTATGGTTTTAGTTTGCACGTTTAGGTTCTTAATCCTTTTTGAATTTGTTTTTGTGTATGGTAGGAGGCATGGATCCCGTTTCATTTTTCTGCACTTAGAAATCTGGTTTTCCCAGCACTGTTTATTGAAGAGACTCTTCCCATGAAATGGACATAGCACCCTTGTCAAAAATCAGTTGACCATAGATATATGGGTTTATTTCTGGACTCTCAATTGTTTACCATTTGTCTGTGTGTCTGTTATGCCAATACCAGGCTATTTTCATTACTGTAGCTTTATAGTAAATTTTAAAGTCAGGAAATGTGGGTCCTTCTACTCTGTTCTTTCAACATTGTTTTAGCTATTTCGGGCCTCTTGTAATTCCATATAAAGTTGAGGATGGGTTTTTCCATTTCTATAAAGAAGGCTGTTGGAATTTTGATCAGGATTGCGTTGAATCTGTAGATCGCTTTAGGCACTGTTGATATCTTAACAATATTAAGTCTTCCAATTCATGAACATGGGACATCTTTCTATTTATTTACATCTTCTTTAATCTCTTTCAGTAGTGTTTTATAGTTTTCATTGTATAAGTCCTTCATGCCAGCCCAGCTTTTTGATTAGCTGAAGGTTAAACCTATGCTTAGGAGGATAGATCTTACAGAATATGAAAGATGAAGAGGCAAAGATTAGAGGTAAGGATCCAGTTAGGAGGTTGTTACGATTCTCAACCTGTGTAGCGGGAATGGACTGTTAAGAGACAGAATTTATACGTGGAGCTTAAAATCTTCTTATAAAATGGTATAAATGTTACGAGGATGGGTAAAAAAAATTATACATTTTTTGCATTTAAGAAGTTGCTTGGGGAGACTAAATATAAATACAACTAGCTTTCCTATTAGCTGTTGATTTTATCAAGCAATTCCTTTTTATAGCCACGTCTCACATCCCTGTTCTGCTTCTACTGACTTTGTACACTAATCTGCTCCTCCTAACTGCTGGTGTCTTTTCACTTCTACATAAAGTTCATTATACTTAAGTTCAAAACTGGGCTCTCTACTTACATTTCCTCAGATTTGTCTCCGGAAATGTTGTCTTCTCCCTCACCACTGGTTGAGAGGTTTTGGCATGCAGTTCACTGAGTTGCTTATAGATCAGCCTACTTTCACTTAGTTGGATGCTTTTCTCATTACTCCCTCATTACTTGCCTTTAATGAAAGATTCTTCTTTCTACAGCGCAGCTAGTAAGCAAATTGTTGCAACGTGTCATTACATAGAAATAATGACTGTCGAAAAGTGAGGAACATTGCACTAAGCCCCTGATCACTGAGGTGACTATGGACTACCAGACAGCTGAGGACTGCGCATTTGTGGCCCCCTTTCATCATTAATAGGCAAGAACATTGAAAGAATTGCCCTGCTTTAGGGTGTTAATGGCTGCACTAAGCTCCTGAACAGTCTCTAAGGGAATTGTTTGTTTCCATCTGAAACAAAGCCCTGAGGTGGCAACACACAAGCTGGAAGGGATGTAGAGTATGAGTAATGTAATTGGACTTGCAGAATTACAAATTATAACAATATTCCCTTTTACATAGAATTAAAATGTACATTAGTGACATTTTTCCCTGTTGCACACATGGCTTACATCCCCACTGTTGCAGCAGGCACAAAAAGCCTGATAATTCCAAAACACTAAAACAGTTTCTTTTATAGTTGGACTGTGGACGTTTTTTGCACACGGGTACCCAGACACCTCAAACCATTGCTGCTCACCTAGATAACCCGGCTCCCGTGGAGAGTCCCAGAGCTATTTCCCGCACCAGTGAGAGTGACCCGGTGAGTTGCTAATGCGTATGTGGAGTTTTTTCAAAGCTTATAATTTGTGTTGTTACCTTCATTTTACATATCAGGAAAACTGAAACCCAAAGAAGCTAAGCAGATTTACATTCGGTCAGGTAGACAATACAGCTGAGACAGCACTCTGGAGCCCAGCTCTTCCCAGTCCGTATCCAATACTGTGGTAACATAAAGCACCCAGGTCAGCACACATCTGTTCTGATATAATCCCTACCCATGAACTCACCACAGTACCAAAGATTTTGTTGCATAGGGTAGATGCACAGTAAATACTTATTAATTTCAATTCCTTACAAGGTAAGTTTAGCAGTCACTGATCTTATTTTATGAGTGGGTTAACATACTTTTCCTTAAAAGATCAGATAGTAAATACTTTAAGCTTATGGACCATAACAGCCTCTGATGCAGCTATTCAACTCAGTCATAAACAAATGGGTATGGCTTTGTTCGAGTAAAACTTTATGTACAGAAATGTGTGACTGGCCATCATTTACCAACCCAAGTATAGAGAATCGTAGAGAAATCAAATTTACCTGCCCGGGATCACATAGTAAGACAGGTACAGAACCCAGGTTTCCTAATAACCAATCTAGTATTGTTTTGCATCGTTCTAAATGGATTTCCTGGTATCTAGAAAGGGAATTACCTTGATTTGTTATAAGAACGGCATATCTTAAAGTGAAGTTTGTTAGCAGAAGGCAGAATTCCAGCAGTATTCAGTGTTGTATTTTCTACTTCAAGTCCCATTAGGCTGGATATTGATTTCTTTTCTCCTTCCCCAGCATTGTTGCTGCCTCTCATAAATGACATTAGCTGTGTGGTCTTTGCTAAAATGTGAAGTGACCAACAGCTTTTCTTTCTCCCTTCTATCCCTGTCTCTACTCTCTGAATCTTTCCATCTTAACATAGGCTGTGTGGAAGAAGAAAAGATAATTCCATTACCCAAAACACCATCTCAGCAGGGTCTCTTTTATTTATGTCTCTAGTGTTCACCTGTTTTCACAAGCACAGAATGAAATAGAATAAATGAATAAAGTCATTGAAGTGTCTTTCAGCTTCCTCTGTAATTGTAGTCTCTTTATCTGCCAATTCCTCTGGGGTTTCTATGGAAACAGCAGCATGCAGATGATCTTGTCACATGATTGGAGCATCTCTGTACACTGCACAGAAAAATCCAGATGGCAGGAATTGTTGCTGGCACTCCCACATCTAGGGTTTACGTTGCTGAGCAACTGGCTTCATCATTCAGGCCACCACTAGCTTCAAATACATACTGTTGATGTGAGGACAGAAACTAGAATTTTTTGTCTAAGATAAATGAAAAATACCTTTTCTAGCTCTGAGACATGTTTCTCCAATGTGGTCTAGCAGGCCCTATCCACTTTTGTAAAGCCTTTGTCACCTTGTGTTCCCATTAGACCTGTTTGCATTTTTATTTCATAGGCCAAGCATGGGGAGCAACAGGAGGGTCAGCACTACAACATCCCCCACCAGGATTTGAAGACTGTATTTCCCCACGGCCTGCCTCCTCGCTTTGTAATGCAGGTGCTCAAAACAGGGAGAGGAATTGGGGGGCGCGGAGGGGAGAACACAAGCTTTTGGTAGCAGAGGGGCGGGAGAAAGTGAGTAGAAAACTATACAAGATGAAATTTGAATCTGAAAAAGATAAATTTAACTGTTGATTATATTTTGTGAATAACACAATTACTACAGTTACCTTAAGTTAATGTTTTATCTTCTGTTATCCATCTTAAATCTATTTTTGGTACCAGGTAAAATATTCTTAAATAAATAAATAATATTCACCTGTTCTCTTTGGGCTGACCAACAGGTTTCTAGAAACTTTGGCATTCAAATAAATCAATTTAATATTTGCCTTAGCAAGATATCGTGAAAATTATTAATATTCTGCAGGAAAAAAATCATAACACATCCCAGAGCCAAATATAAATGATGTTGGTATTAGCCACATGCATTCATCTTCATGTAGTTTTGTGGCCCAAAGAGAGTGATCTTGGGTCGCTTTTTGGCCATTTAAGGATTTTGTGATTAACTGCAAGTATAGCTTATCGGCATAATTGGTTCTTCTCACTAGTTCCTGTTGAATTATTTTAAGCCTCAGAAATTATTCCCACTTAATGAAATACCAAACTTGACTGTGCAGATGATTTTTAATTTAAAAGCCAGAGACTGTCATTTCTTTACTATGATTTGTTTTAGGAAATCAGATGAAATACCAATAAAGGAGCCAATTCTAGACCATAGACAGTCTTGTCATCAGATATTTTGTTAGGATTGAAATTAGGATTTAACAGAAGGAAACATACGTAATGGCATTTTAAATTCTCCTTAGACATTTACCATGGAATCTCCAGCTTCAGGGTTGGGCGGACCTATTGTCAAGCCAAGGTCCAAGGTCACCAAGATAGAGATTACACACAGGCACTGGTTGGAACAATGCTCAGCTTACACAGAGAAGGGACAGAGCAATAGTGCGCATTGGTCCCTTGTGGCGGGTCACTCCTTGCAGCTGACACAGGGCTTGTGGTCTGCACACAACCCTTTCATGCTGAGTTTGAAGGACCCCATTCTCCCCTTCCTGGGCTTATAAGCATGTATAAGCAGTTCCTGGGAATGTTGACATGTGTTCAGGACAAGAGGGGAGGGATGTGCTGTTATGTCATCAGCTGCTATCGGATGTGTTTGGGTCAAGACGCCCTGGGAAAGGGAGTCAGCCCACACTCTCATCCCCACCAAGAAGCCAGGCTGACACATCTGTTCCTAAAGACAGGTTCATTTGTGGCCCACAGTGAAAGGTGGCAGGCTTGCTTTGACAGCCCCCTTCCACAGTCCACCTCCAACTTTCCTTGCGACCCCAATAAACAGAAACAAAGTGCCTAAAATTTTTGGTATGCCCATTGTCCGTCCACTCTGGACAGTGAGCTGCATGTCCATAGCACGTACACCACTTGGGGGGCTGAGTCCTTGGTGGATCCCTTCTGAGATTGCAGTGCCTTAGCTATATACCAAGTCTGGTTAAGAGAGCAGCTTTCCGAGGCCTGCCAGGCAATGCCTTTCTAATTGCCTATGATCAGGCCTGAAAAACTGCATATACGTTTTTAGCCAGAAGCTAAACTACTCAACTCCTGTCTTTAATCAGTCGTTTATATGGCGTGCTGCGTCTGACCTCCTCTGACTTCGCTGGGTGGGGGAGGCGGGTGTGAGAGAGTCATCAGCATCCACAGCCCATAGCTGATTCCTGTGAGGGAGCAGTCAGACATACCTCCTCTCTCCAACGTTTTTTACCAATTCTTATAACAGCCGTCCCTCCCACGGCACTCTCTACTTCTCTGCTGGGTTCAGTAATCCTTTGCAACAGCCACCCAGAACTCACAGAGAGTACACACGATTATGGAGTTTATTAGGAAGCTCACACGTCTATGCCAAGAAATTTGGAAGAGAGCTACCTGGCCGGCTGACTAGAGGAGCTCCATATTTGTGCCCATTCCAAAGAAACGTGGCCCAACAGAATGCAGAAATTATCGAACAATATCATTAATACCAGGAACCCTGGTGGTGTACTGGTTAAGTGCTCCGGCTGCTAACCAAAGGGTCAGCAGTTCAGATCCGCCAGGCACTCCTTGGAAACTCTATGGGGCAGTTCTACTCTGTCCTATAGGGTTGCTATGAGTCGGAATTGACTCGACGGCACTGGGTTTGGTTTTTTTTTTTCTTTTGGTATCATTAATACCACACGCAAGTAAAATTTTGCAGAAAATTACTGAAAAACGGTTGCAGCAGTACATCGACAAGAACATCGACAAGGAACTACGAGAAATTCATGTTGGATTCAGAAGAGGGTGTGGAACAAAGGATATCATTGCTGATATCAGATGGATCTTGGCTGAAAGCAGAGAATACCAGAAAGGAAGATGTTTACCTTTGTTTTATTGACTACGCAGAAGCGTGGATCATAACAAATTATGGATAACATTGCGAAGAATGAGAATTCCAGAACATTTAATTGTGCTAATGAGGAACCGGTACATAAGCCAAGAGGCAGTCGTTCAAACAAAACAAGGGGTTTAAAATCAGGAAGGGTGTGTGTTAGGGTTGTATCCTTTCACCATCCTTCACTCAGTCTGTCTGCTGAGTAAGTAATCCGAGAAACTGGACTAGAAGAAGAACATGGCATCAGGATTGGTGGAAGACTTGTTAACAACCTGCGATATGTAGCTGACACAACCTGGCTTGCTGAAAATGAGGAAGACTTGACGCACTTACTGATGAAGATCAAAAAGCACAGCCTTCAGTATGGATTGCACCTCAACATAAAACAAATGTGCTTACAACTGGACCAGTAAACATCATCATGATAAACGTAGAAAAGATTGAAGTTGTCAAGGATTTTATTTTTTTGGATCCACAATGGAAGCAGTAGTCAAGAAATCATAACATGCATTGCATTAGGCAAATCTGCTGCAAAGGACCTCTTTTAAAATGTATAAAAGCAAGGACACCACCTTGAGGACTAAGGTGCCCCTGAGCCAACCCATGGTCTTTTCAGTCGCCTCATATACATGCAAAAGCTGGACAACATGTAAGGAAGACTGAAGAACAACTGATGCCTTTGAATTATGGTGCTGGTGAAGAATATTGAATATACCATGGACTGCCAGAAGAAAGAACAAATCTGTCTTGGGAGAAGTACAGTCAGAATACTGATTAGAAGGGAGGATGGTGAGGCTTTGTCTTATGTACTTTGGACATGTTAGTCAGGAGGGACCAGTCCCTGGAGAAGGACATCATACTTGGTAGAGGATCAGTGAAAAAGATAATAACCCTCAGCAAGATGGACTGACACAGTGGCTGCAACAATGGGTTCAAACAGCAGTGATTGTGAGGATGGCATGGGACCGGGCAGTGTTTCCTTCTGTTGTACATAGGGGTGCTATGAGCTGGAACCGACTCTCTGGCAGCTAACAACAATTAGGGAAGTAACACGTTACAATTCAGGATCAGGAACGATTTAGGATATAGTGCTTCAGTCAGGACAGCTTCTCAGCTGTGCCTGCAAGCAGACCTTTCCGTGGCCCTTGGCCTCTTGGACCTCTTGGGCTAGCCGGTCTCTGCTCTGTTGCAAAGCTCTTTAGCTACACCGGTAAGTACCCAGAGGCACCCCACTCCACCAGCAAGCCTCCTGCCTGAAGGTGCTCAGCTCTGTTGCTCCATGGGCTAAGAAGCCCACCGTGCCATCATCTGCTGGTCTCCTGGTTCTGCTGCTGCCTCATCTTTCCATCTTGTACTATCTCTGGTATTACAGCTTTCTGTCTCCTGGGTCTAGGAGGTTCTCAGTGCAAGGACCCCGGGTCCAAAGGACGGGCTTCCTTCTTAGCTCTTCTGTTTGGTGGTAGTGAGGACCCCCCTTCTGCCCTGGGATTGGCTTTTTTTTTAAGCCTACCGGGATGACAAAACTTGACCAGTCCCGTCATTAGAGTTCCATACACCTTACTTGCATGGTCCCACCCCCACAGGAGTTCCATGCCCCTTATCTGCATTATTAGCAAGCTGTCCAATCCCCTTGGTGGGCCACAAGCACCTTATTTGCATAGTCTCACCCCGTCATTGTTTGGGAGTCACAAAGACTATGGTGAGAAGGGCCCTATTAAGTAATTCACTGAACAGATTCAAGTTGTGTTCAGACTGGCTTAACCACCAGTGCCCTGGAGGGAATGACTCATCCATTATTTCTGTAATTTCCATTTAAGTGAAGGCCAACTCTCCCACCATTGTCTGTGTATTTTAGTACTGTTATGCCTAATAATGCCATGTTTGTTTTAATATCTGTGTCATGGTTTTCAAGGTTGTACTTTCCATTAAGCTTGTACTTAACTGTTAATTCCTTCTCCAATCCAGTTAAAAAATGTGGACACAGTTTTAAGCCTCATCTGATATACTTCCAAATAGTTATCTGTGTAGAAATTTATTGTTATTAGTAGATGTAACTAAACACTTTATTTGCAAATCACTTCCACACATATCGGTACTTCCCATATTTTTCCATCAACGTGTTCCCGGTGTCAAAAGGGAAATGAACACATGAATTCTGATGTCAGTGGTCTGGTGATGTCACGTATGGCCTTCGCACTGTGGGGAGCTGGCCACGCCTGTGCCTGAGCTGCCGTGTATGTAGTTTTCTCTAGAAAAGTGTAGATGGTTAGAATAATAAGAGTTATCTAAAAATAAAGAGAAGTAACATTTATTGAATATTTACAGTATGTCAGATACTTTGCCTAAGTGCTTTACACCCTTTAATATTTATGTCACCCCTAAGTGATATACTAAGTGGCATTTATGATGAGATGTCTGTATTATTTATAGATTTCAGTTAATTGATGTTATACCTGTGCTTCGTTAACAGGAATAATCAAAAGCTGACTGTTACGTTACTTAGTGTGGAATAATACATCTCAGTCTTCAGCTAAATTGTGCGAGCTCGATTTTCCAATTCAATACCAACCTATCCTCTCCCAGCTGGATAAATTAAAGATATGCAGTTTAGTGCCCCTGGTTGCTGTATGAGGCTCAGTGTGTATAACGAAAACAGGTTAGGCGCTCTACAGCCACCATCTGCTTCCTCGCTCCCTGTTTTCTTAGGTGAAGACTTTCAATGAAGCTTGCCTGATGGTAAGGAAACCAGCGCTGGAGCTTCTGCATTACCTGAAAAACACCAACTTTGCACACCCAGCTGTGCGATATATTCTGTGTATCCTTTCCTACCTGCCTAGACCCTCTGAGCCAGTGCTTCTCCCTTCAAATGAAGGAAAAGAAAAGATAGGTGCAAACGTATCCCTTCTGGTGATGTTTTCTTTGACAACAGGTGCTTTAGATGGGGAGAAGGGGACAGGAAAAACCCTCAGTCTCTGTCATGTTGTTCATTTCTGTGCAAAACAGGACTGGCTGATACTGCATGTTCCAGACGGTAAGAATTTCCTATCTTCACTGTGTCAGGCTTCTTTATCCGAGTTCTGTGGTAGCCCTGCGACTTTAATTTTCTGACAGCTCTCCGAAGGCCAAAAGAAAAGCCTTTGCTCCAGGTGCAGAGCAGTCTGAGCTAGTTTGTCCTAATTTCTTCATGATATTAGTGCCAAGCGTGGTTGCAAGATGAAGTAAATGCGACGAGGAAAGTCAGCCAGAAATTCCCTGGAGCCTTACAGTACAAAGAATGAAGCGTTTGGCCCAGCACCCCATACTTTGACATCTAATGCCTGAGAGCATGAACGGCTGCTTTAGAGGTCACAGGCTTTTTCGCCTTGAGTTAACAAGTTTTGAGCACCCTCAGAGCCTTTGATGTGGTGCTGTTTATCAGTGTTCTAGGGTTGTCAACATGGATCTTAGAAAACTTGCCTCGTCACACTTTGCGTATATATTCCTTGTTTGTTCGGTGTTGTATGCATCTATGTTTTCTGACTTAGTTTTTAAAACTGCCAGGAAGCAGAGATTGCATTTGATCTACTTGGCAAGCCTTGTGTATGGACTGTCAGGATAATGTTTAAGACGGGCCAGACAAAAAAGTAAGCCCCTGAGGCAAAAAGACCTTAAGAAATATATATATGGGAAACTAAAGCCACTTCTCATAACTCAGAGAGGCACAGAGTACTTTTAGTTGAATGCAGTTCCTGCCTATTTCATTCTCTTGTGCCTTTTTTTAAGCTCATCGCTGGGTGAAAAATTGCCGGGATCTTCTGCAGTCTACCTATAACAAACAGCGCTTGGATCAACCTTTAGAGGCTTCAACATGGCTAAAGAATTTCAGAACTTCAAATGAGCGCTTCCTGAGCCAGGTGACTGGACTCCCAGAAGTTTGGTGCTGGGCAGTCTTCATGTAGATTCTGTCTACCTTGTGCCATGAGTCCCTCCCTGGTAGGTAGACTGGGGAACTGATACTGCAGTTGGAATAACTATACCATTTTGTATTATCTTTAATGCATTTACCTCAGAGTGGATTCACAACTTGAAATCACTTTCTCCATGTGAAATAGGCGACAGCTGTTCCCATTATGTGGTGGCAAAGTCAAGTCCAGGTTGATATGCTAACTTTCCCAAGTTCACAGCCTCAGATTCCCCACAAGCACATTGTCAACTAAATAATTTTCTCCAGATAAGAGCTTTTAAAAGTTCAGGCCGAAGTAGGCTAGAAAGCATTTACTTCCGTACTGAGCTTTCTTACAGGACCCGGAAAATAGATTAAAACTGGCTAATAACCTTAGCCTCCTACCTTCTCAACTAGGGATGGGTTCACCCTTAGGCTAAGCAGTGGGGGGTTTTTTGTTTCTTTTTAGATAAAAGTTCAAGAGAAGTATGTCTGGAATAAGCGAGAAAGCACTGAGAAAGGCAGCCCTCTGGGAGACGTAGTTGAACAGGTAAAGATGCTGAATGTGTACCTTGTCCTACCCTGAGAAGGCCTCTTTTAGGACTGTAAGCCGTTGTTTCTCTCTCTCCCCCACAGGGCATAACACGGGTGAGGAATGCCACAGATGCAGTTGGGATTGTGCTGAAAGAGCTAAGGAGGCAAAGTTCTTGTGGGATTTTTCACCTCCTGGTGGCAGTGGACGGAGTCAATGCTCTCTGGGGGAGGACCACACTGAAGAGAGAAGATAAAAGCCCGGTAGGAAAATTGGGCTTTTCTGTTCCAGATTCTGGTACTGTCGTTTGCAGGCACTGGGACATAACCATATAGACCATACAATATATTTTCTTCCACTAGGAGTATGTGAATTAAAATGTGCACTGAAAATAGTGTCAGACAGAGAAAGTGATGCCAAGAGCTCCACCCTCCATCGAAAACTAAGGGATAGTGTTTTGAAAAGAACATGACAGCCAAAGCTATGATGTGGGTTTGTTTTTTGTTGTTGTTAGTTTTTTCTTTTTTAACTTTTTCTATTCTCTTTTCAAAATGAGACAATGTGGTCTAAGTAGAGAAGCTCAGAAGCATCGAGGAAAGGGGTGATTTGGGACAGTGGGTATTTTCTCCCTTGGTGACTGCTTTTAATCTCCAAAAATACAGCAGCTCTAGGTCCAGTAGCTTTGAAGAAAGGGCTGTTGCATCTGTGGCTCTTTGCCTCTATAATTGCGCCTTCTCACATCCTTTCTGCATTCCTTCGTTCCAGAAGCAGAAAGCTTACCCCAGAGGGTTTACCTCCAGGTACTACAGTTAGGTTGTGACTGAGGATTTTTTGTTGTCATTTGCTTGTCTCAGGGGAGCTCCAGGAATGGCAAATACTGATCTTCTCTTTCTCTGTCTCTCTCCTTGACCATGTGCAGATTGCTCCAGAGGAACTAGCGTTTATTTACAACCTCAGAAAAATGGTGAAAAATGATTGGGTGAGTGCGTATGATACCTGACAGACTTTAGAGGAAAATGTGTTATTTCAAAGCCATTCTGCTACTTTATTGCTAATACTTTACAGTCTCTCATTTTATGGACAGGAAGTTTTTACATATCTTATTCAATACCCATATCTGTACCAAGCTAGGGGTAAGGTCTGGAACAAAATTTGTGTATTTGGTTTCTAATCTTTCCACGAGACTAGAGTAAGCTTATTCAAAGCTATTTTATTTAAATATTGGCCTAATTCTACTTTGTTTGCAATTGTTTAAAGTGGTTTTATATCTTCCCACCATCTTTGGAAAAGATTTTAAGACCTGGAAACGTGTCTTGATAAATTTCAGATCCTACAGCAACTTAACTGTCAGAGCCAAATCTTGAACTGTGAACCACTTTCACTGCCATTGAATTGTGCCAGGCCACACTGCTGCACCACTGTATGGCAAAAAAAACAACTACAGATGATTAAAAATGCACTTCTCTGTATTTCTTCGGCTTTTTCTAACTGAGCTTTTCTCTTGTTTTTTAGAATGGAGGCGCCATTGTGTTGACTTTAAGCCAGACTGGTTCACTATTTAAGCCTCGGACAGCCTACATGCCCCAGGAGCTGCTGGGAGAGGTCAAAGCATTGGAAAATTTGATTCTCCCTAGTCATTCTTCCTAAAGAGATCTTTCTTTTTTTCCCCTTTTATCTATTTTGATATAATTTCAGAAGAGAAAAATTTTATTCCTGTATATCCTTTACCCAGATTTCTAGAATGGTAACATTTTACCATATTTGCTTTATCCTTTTCTCTCCCCCTCTTCTGTCTACATATTTTTTTCTCCCCCCTTCTCTCTCTCCTCCCTCCACTATGCTCTTTCTCCCCTCTGTCTACATCTTTTTTTTTCCCTTCTGAATTATGTGACAGTAACCAGAGTCCTGGTGGTACAGTGGTTAAGCATTCAGCTGCTAACTGAAAGATCAGCAGTTTGAATCCAGCAGCTACTCCTTGGAAACCCTATGGGGCAATTCTACTATGTCCTGTAGGGGCACTATGAGTTGCAATCAACTCAACGACAGCAGGTTTAGTTTGGTTGGTTTGTAACCTGCAGACATGGTACCCACTTTATCTCTAAATAATATGTATTTCCTAAAAACAAAGACATTATATGACCACAGTATAATCAGGAGACTGACACTGATTTAATACGGTTACCTAATCTACAGAATTTATTCTGATTTTGCCAATTATCCCAATATCCTTCATTAAAAAAAGAGTTTTAGGTTATATGGTATATTTGGTTGTCATGTCTGCATCACATCAGAAGGTACATGAAGTCTGTCTCTCCTGTTACTGGTGATGTTAACTTTGAATACTTAAACTCTACCTGGTTTCTCCTCAGTAAATTTATTCTTCTCCCTTCATAATTAATATCTTGTGGAGATATGATTTAAGACTAGCAAAATATCCTATTTTTTCTCAGACTTTCACCTACTAGTTTTAGCATCCTTTGGGGATTCTTGTCTAAATCAGTTATTATGATTATCACCAAATGGAGATTTTCCTAACTCCATCATTTCTTCTAAATGCATTAGTTGCCTTTTCTACTCTAAGTAGGAACTTTCCCTTCTCCTTTATTTATTAATTTGTGTATGTACGTATGTCAGTCAGTGCTAACTCGTGGACTCTTATTTAATGGGTCCTAAATTTAATTTTTATTTTTATGCTTGGTTATCTCAGACTTGGCCAGTAGGAGACCCTACAGTTGGCTCCTGTATCCTTTTGACATGTCCCCTCCATTCTTTGAGCATGTCTTTCTGGCATAAGAATATGTTCCAGACACATCTTGTACTTTCTAGGCCCCAGCCTTGCAATCAGCCACTTCTCCAGGGAGCCAGCAGTTCACTGTAGAAGAGAATGGTATTTAGAAACCAAAACCTAAACATTAGGTGTACGCATTGCTACTGGGGTCTCCTTGCTTTGAGGACCTCTCAGCAGAGCTAGTAAATGTGTGATATTCATACATGTGTACATACATGTATATAGATACATATGTTTATATAATTTGTGTGTGTGTGTGTATATATATATAGACATACATCTTTTTCTCAAATTACACTGAAAAGCCATGAGCTCATACTGATACTTCTAGTTCCAGTCCAGCATCATAGCATTCATTATATCCTCTCCACATCTGCCACCCCCATCTCCAACAACAAGAAGTCTGCTCTCATTACCGACAGTGCATTTCCTTACTGCTCAATTCTAGAATACACTACAAGTAGTTCCAGAATTGCTCACACGTGCCTCTCTGAAAAAGCAGCTACTCATCACCAGTTTGGTATTTGTTTACAGTAACTTTTGTCTTTAGCTGAATGATCTGTAGTCACAAGACTCTGTGTAGAAGTTACTTGGGTTAGTTCTTCCCCCTGCCTTCAGCATTGTGATTGAAATTCGAAAAACAGACTGATTCAGTTCATGTGGCATTTAAGTCTTTTCCCCATCCTTGATTTTTTTATTTTTGATTATGTAAAACATTATAACTTGGACCCAAACATCAGAACTGCCCCCCAAAAAAGTATACTCCATTGGCACCCCCCCTTAAGCCCTATCCCTTTTTAAAATAGAATTTATGTTGCCTGTTGAATAACAGCAGCCACCACTAGGTGGAGCCTTGTACAAGACCGCATAACCAGGGAGCAGTGGAGTGAAACAAAAGAAAAGCCTTGCCCTCAAAGTACTTAGATATTACTTGTTACTCTTCTGATTTGTTACCTCACTAAAACTGTGTTTTTATCCTTTTCCACCTCCAGGAAGGATTTAATGCTCTGGATCCCTTTATTCCCATCCTGGTTTCCAACTACAACCCAAAAGAATTCCAAAGTTGTATTCAGTATTATTTGGAGAACAATTGGCTTCAACATGAGAAAGGTCAGGTTTGTTTTTGTTTTTTCTGTTAGGGCTTAGTGCTCACAGGAGGCCCACTGAATCAGAGCCTTGATCTCTTCTGCCCTCAGCAGCAGCAGCAGCAGCAGCCTGTAATTTGTATTTCATCGTTTTCACTTTATCCTGACTTCTGGCTAATTAAATGGTACAGAAAGGGGGCGAATTTAAGATTTAGTTTACAAAAGAGATTCTCTCTCCCCCTAAATTGTCATCTTAGACCCAAATAAAACGCTCATCCTAAGGGAGGCAGCCAGGCCAGGTCCACCCACGGGGCAGTTTCCAGAGGTTTGGGTTGCTGCCGTTCTCATTGTTGCATTAATTCGTCATTCAACAGACTCTGACTGACTGACATGCTGGGGTACCCACAGAATAATTTATACTATGTAACGGTTACCCCGACACCAAAACAAGTACTTGCCATAGCTGTCCTGGTATTATTGGAAGATAAGGAGAGCGAGGATTTCAAGAAACAAGACAAAATTTGTTGACTTTGATTGAAAACATCCCATCTCTTCATTTTACCTTTGTCCTCACCTCTGGATGTGAGGGGGGTGTAAAGGAAAAGGAAAGGCTGTCCTATCACTAGATATTAGAGTTAACCTATAACTGGAATAGGTTATCAAAGGACAAAAGTATAAAAGAAGTATGGTGGGTTGGGAGGCACAAAGGAGATTTCCAAGTGGGCTGGGCGCTTTGACAAGGTCCTAAAATCCAGAATATTCTCTTGAAAGGGAGGGAGGAATGCTGTATTCAAGGAGTGGAGACAGAAAGGGAAAATTATGCATAGAAAAAATTTTAATGAGATAAAGGATCTAGACATAAGATTTCGTGGGAGCTGCTAATTAGTCACATCTGAATGTGATCTGGATAACACAGCCTCTGCTACAGAAGTTTTTGGGAAACGCCACTGCAACAGGAGGAAACGGCCATTTATCTGTGTTTGACTCCATTTCAGCTCATACAGAAGGAGGGATGAAGGAGCTGCTATTTCTGAGTAATGCAAATCCGGGGCAGCTGGAGCGGCTCTGTGCCTACCTCTAAGCCGTGACCACAATGTGCCCAGAAGACCTGGTCAGACAAGGAAGCCCCAACTTCACTGAAATGGGTTCCCTGTGAACTGACTGTAACAGCAGTAAGACAGCCCTGCTTCCTGAAACTAGTACCAGTTTATTGGATGTGGCTTTCACATTTAAGATAATTATGGGTCTTTTCCTTAAAAAAATAAATTATTTTTTGTGTTTTGTTACATTTATAATATGGGAAGAAAAAAAAAAAATAGAGCCATAATGAATTTCTTACTTGTTAGAGGTCTGAAGAGATTCAGTTCTACAGACATTTTCAGGAATTCTATTTTTTAAACTTTATTCAATTCAGGAGATCAAGATGCACAGCTTAACTTCTCCCCCCTCCCGAGACGCTAACTCATTCACAGCCTATTTATACTTTTATTCCTTGATGGCCCTGGAGCCTTAGTGAAACTCCAGGAGTTTCTGGCAGCTTTGTATGGTCCCCAGAGAATTACGCACTACGGCACCACAGCGTGCGCTGTATGTAACAAACCAACCTGTCTTTAATGTAGAGCAGTACTATACACCGTCCTTGGGAGAACCGAGAAGTAATCACTCAACTCATCAGAGACTGATTCTCACTATACCCAGGCTGGTAGAGTCGAAAGAGTCAGAAGTTCGATTACTAGATCTGCCACTTACTAACTCTATATTCTAGAAACTCTTAAGCCTGCTTTCTTCTCTGTATAATAGTGATAATGATGCCAAACTTGCAGGAGTTTTGTGAGAATTCAATTACTTATTACAAGTAAAGTGCTTAACACATAATGTCATCGTTAGTTGCCAGTGAGTCAGCTCTAACTCATGGAGACCCCACCCCCACATACAACAGAACAAAATGTTGCCTGGCCCTACCCCATCTTCACAGTCGCCGTCATGCTCTTGTGCACTGTTGCAGCCACTGTGTATTCTGAGCGCCTTACAGCCTAGGAGGATCACTCTGTAGCACTGTATCAGACGATACTTGGTTGTAATCTATAGGGTTTTCCTTGGCTATTTTTTGGAAGTAGATCACCAGGCTCTTCTTCCTAGTCTGAGTCTGCAACTCCTCTGAAACCTGTCCACTATGGGTGGCCCTACTGGTATTTAAAATACCAGTGGCATAGCTTCTAGCATCATAACACAAGCTACCACAGTACGATATACAGACGTAAGTGTGGTGGTAACACCTAATAGGTACCTGTTAAATGGTAGTATCTAACTTGGATTTTATAATGCTTTATTTGAAGAATCATTATAAGGACAACAGTCTCTAAATGTGTAACTCAACTTTTTTTCCCAGAGAGCCAGCTTCCCTTATCCCTAAGCCACCTCCTCGAGGACTCCCTGTCAGAAATAGAACTTCCATTCCTGACCCAAGCCCAGTCATCAATTTTGGAGGCCCTAGGTCACTTTAGCTAGACTGATGTGCCGGCATTGAGACACAACAGCCTTCCAAAGACGGCTTGCCCAACCCCCCGGTCGCAAAGGCTGAAACCATGTAATACCGCCCTTTCTGTATGTCTCCTCGTGGTCTACCTCTGGTTGAACCCTGATGGATAAACCTCAGTCTGGTTCATCAAGCCTTTAGATTTGTCTTAATATCTCAAATCCAGCTCCTTCTCTCCATTATCGTTACCAACATGTTAGTTCATACCCCCATCACTTCCTGTCTGAGTTACTGTGTTTGAAAATTTGTTTCTGCCTACAACTGCTCTTGCATCTTTCGAGGGCTACCTAAGCAGGCTTTCTGACCCGTGCCTGTCATGCCGTTCCACTCAGTGGCTCTGACATGCCTTTAAAATTTGTCACATACACGTTACAAAACTCAAACCTTACGAAAACGTAATGGAAGATCGAGGTCCTTCCCTGTCTCCCGTTTCTAGAGGCCGCCTTTATTCCCAGATTCTAGAAATATGGCTGACTCCTCCTCCTCTTATACGCCTGTTTCCTGACCTCTCTAGTGCCACTTGACCCCTCACATGAGGAGCTAGTGTCCAATTCCACGGTCGGCTCCGCTTTGATTACAACACAAATGTCTTCCCCAGGGGACTGACTGGAGGTTTCCTCCCCAGGGTCTTCAGGTTCCACCTTGACGATATCCTCTAAAATTCCCGGCGGGGAGAATAGAGATTCCGGTAAGCTCTGAGGCAGTGCCTCTAGGGCTTTTCCCCCCTCCTCTGTTTTCACAATAGTCCAGCGATAGGTACAGTTCTCTGACAATTCTTCCTGGCACCCCCCATCTGCTTGTAGAGGCCCCGGGCTCTGCTCCTCTTTGGGCAGGACAGTAGTACCAAGAGGAGATGGTTCCTGGGGTTCCACTTTGGGTTCTAGGCCTTGAACGGCACCTTTCCCTTCAGCCAAAGGACAAGCAATGTCCACGTTGCCTTGGGCCTTATCTTCAGGGGTAGATGGTACATGAAGATTCATAGAGTTGCCAGAAACAATTAAGGGTGGGATGGAGGAGGTCACAAGGGGCTGGTTCAATGGACAGGGAAAGGATGTAGGGTTAACCAACAGGGTGGCAATGGGAATGGTCTGAGAACTCTGGGCCACAGCTGCATTGACAGGCTGGATCACGTTACAGCCAGTGCTGAGGCTCACGACCTTCACCGTGGTAGCAGGAACAGTGAAGATGACAGGTGCCGGTTGGATAAAGGGGGCAGGTTTCAGACAGGGAGAGGCCTTGGCCCCCTTTCTCTTTGGGGGTCTCCGTTTCACACATGGCTTTTGAAACTTACAAGGGGCAAGTGAGGGCAGCATCACCTGAGAAACAGGGGCAGAGGTGAGAGGGAAGCTGGTCCTGGCCTCAGGCAGTGCCAAAGAAGACTCAAAACCATGACCCCCTCTGACTTCCAGTGGAGGGACTCCTGGCACTGTCTGTATCGGGTGAAGAATCTGACCCACCATTTTGCTCGCAGGGTTTTCCGATGGACTTGAATTGGCTGGTGTTTCCTCAGAGTTGAAGCTAGGCTCAAGAGAGGGGCTGGGTCGCACAAGGAGGGGCTTCAGGCCCGAAGACTGCTTCTGTCTCCAAGCCTTCCTGGAAAAATGTTTGGCACTTGGTTTCAGTTTCAGGACTACACCCTTAGGCAACAGCAGTGGGTACCGAGCTTCACTCCCCAACTCTGAGCTGCCTTTGTTTCGGCCTGGGTCAGAGTTGGTCTCAGGTGCTCCAGTCACATTTCCTACCTCTCCAGCACCATCAGCCATGTGCCGCAGTTCCTTCTGGATGGATGGCAAACTGGCCTGTTGGGAACAAGAACACTCTAATCCATCACATGTCAGAATTGGTAAAAAGAATAGGGCTTTCCAGACCTTAGGAATCCTTCCAAGACAGTGTCAAGACATCTTTTCAAGAAAGATTTTTCTGCACAGTATCAAATTTCTACTATGACTACATTCCAGTTATATGCTCTAGATAGATAGTCTTCTCTGAATTTCCTTTAGGAAACAACCATTTTATCCCATACTTTAAAAACACTGTAGAATCCCTGGGTTGGGGCAGGAAACACGAGAACGATGGTGAACGCGGAAGACTTCTTAGGTCCTAGTTCCACAACTCAAACATTGGAGGCGTAAGATAGCCCTTATGTTTCTACCAGGGTTTTCGGTAACCTGCCTCCTGCAGACACTGAGGGCGTTTAAAGGTCATACCTTTAACCAGAAAGGGAGTCGGTGTTCTTCTCTCTCTACAGGTGGCTTCCACTGATGTGGCTGGACTTCTTCACAGCACTTCACCAAGACAGGCAGCTGTTTAGTCTTCTTATACAACTGGGCGTGAAGAAATAAAGCATAAGTTACACGCCTTCCAAAAACACTGCCTTCTGTCAGGGAGTGGATGGGGCAGACATGGTTTGACATATACAAATGCATATATGAATATATATAGATACACACACACTACATATGCTGAACACTTCTGCATTTCAAATAAAACTAATCAGTAAAAATTTTAAAATTACTCAATACCTTCCATCTCTATCCTGGACACCAGGAAAGGGGAAATTTAGGTCACAGTGAACAGGAAGCGAAGAGAGTGACAGTGCCTTAACCCTCATCCTGGGCACATGGAAGCAAATGACGGTGTGAAGGGCATTAGAAGGGAACGGAAAGATCGGCAGAGTCTGAGACAGCTCACTGTTAACTATAAACGAAGAGGGGAACTGAACTTAAAACGCTGACAAAAAGCATCTATTCAGTCAACATTTCCTGACTGCCTTCTGTGTGCCAGGCACTGTGCTACAAGCTGAGCATAGACGTGAGAGGCACTCTGCTCTTAAGGAGCTTACAGACTAGTGGGAGAAACAGTCAAGTAGACCAATAATGACATCCTGCATAGAAAGTACAGGCAAGGATGTGCACAAATACATGGCACCCAATGCAAACTGGGACCAAAACCATGTTTTTCTGGTGCAGTGCAGCTTTAAGTGAACGGTAATGGGAGAGTTTCCTACATGAGGCAGGTGAGGACAGGGTGTACTTCGTGTGCAAAATCATGGACAGGTTTAAGGAACCACGAGGAGACTGCTTTTGTTAGAACTAAATGAATGGGAGGAGACTTGAGGGGACAAAGTCAGAGGTAGGCTGTGCCATGCCAAACAGTCTGAACTTTATCCTAAGGCTCTGATAGCGGTGGCTATGGCAGGAATGCAAAGGACAGAACAAATGAGACCAGAATTGGAGACACCACTTAGAAAACGACTGCATTCACCCAGTTTTGAAAAGGCCTAAAGTAAGGCAACTGGCACCACAGTAGGAAAACGGGGGACTCGGTGACAACCGACATATGTGGTGATCAACCAGGAGGAGCTGAGGGTAATGTTCAGGTTTCTGGATTGAGATACTGGCTAGACAGTAATGCCACACACAGGGACAGAAATCACAGACGGGTTACGCTGAGGAACTGAGAGTTTGCTGTTGGTGGTGGTGGCCGTGGCAAGAGCTACAGGGTGCAGAGGGAGACGTGACTTCAGTTTCAGGCAAAATGGAGTCTGAGGAGTCAGTGAGGCAACCAAGCCGAGAGTTTCTTTAAATACTGGACTAAACTAAGCTCTAGCTCAGGAGAGAAAACTGTACTGAAGATACAGATTTGGGATCATCAGGGGATGCCGCCCCCCACCAGCCCTCACTGTAGAAGGCTGACATTTAAGCGCAGGGCAGGGGGGGAAGACCTCGCCAAGGAGCGGCCTGAGGGAGGAGCCAGTGAAGAAAACACCCAAGAAGCCCTCAGTGGAGCACGCACAGAGAACACGTGCAGACTGCTGAACACCAGATGGCTCAGGGAGAGATTTCATCAGGGAGGTGAAAACGATAAAACGTTTGAATATACTGAAAAGAGATTTACCAAACTGAAGTAAATTTTGTGTTGAAATAATGATAATTAATTAAACCAAGCCCCAAGCCCCCCACAAAAAAAAAAGAGGCAATTTTTTTTAAACGTCCAGCAAGAAAGGTAAGGTAACACGGCTCAGCTGAGAGGAGCAGTTAACATAATCCTTACAATGGTAATACTATAACCTTTAATACAACCTAACCAAAACTGTGATATCATTACCATGGGAAGACTGGAAAACAAAAAATATGCATTAAAGAACTAAAACCCTCACCTCCCTTGGTTTAGGGTTAATAGATAAAGCCGACACCCAAAACATCAAGAAGTAGCAATTGTAAGTGTGTTATTTACATACAGATACAAATGTATGCCCCCCCACCCCCCAAAAAATAAATTGCCAGTTGGCAGAAAATTCAGTGAAAAATAGTTTTCACAAGTCTCATATGGATGACTCTGTAAACCATGTATAAACTGTATAACTATTACATATCTGAAATTAAGAAAAAGGAGAATTAAGGAGAAAGATAAAAATAGAATATTGTGTACTCTTTCAAGGAGGTTAGAGTAAAAAAAAGAGAACATAGGGCTGAAGGGTAACATGGATTCACTTAACAGTTAAGTTGGGCCAGACCTGACCAATTTTATATTTGGGGGCAATACCCATAACGAAGGGAAAGGATGAAGACACCCCAGAAGAACACAATGAATCAAGGTCTCTGAAGAGACTAATACTCAAGTGAGAGGAACTAGCCTTTAATAAAAGGTCCCCTCTTCACTGAAACTAAGAAAAGAAAAAAAGGATGGTGCAAACAGCTAGGTCTCCCGGTGGAACGTGCAGGAGGAACTCACTTTCACGATGTTGTCGGGAGCTCTCCTGAGGTTCAGGCTCTTGATTCTCACTGTCAGTTGGTGGACGGTCTTGCAGGTTAGAAGGTACTTGCTGATTAGAGGCTTAGGAAACTCAGTGCATTCGAAGTGCTTCAGTCCTAGAGCTAACAAACTGACAAAGGGGCAATGACACTCAATCCCACACCACAGCCCTGCCGTCTAAAACGCCTCCCCAGATAACTCCATACAGTTTCATTGCCCGTTTTCCTACATCTAGCTCTTACACAAGCTAAAACTTACATACACTGCCGATGCCAGTTTGACGATGCATATAAAAAGTCAAAAAATCTGCACACACCCACTAGGATGGGTACACACTGTGTAACACAGTCCATCGATACCCGCGCTCCTTTGTCTTTCGTGTCCGTGTCTGACTACACAAGCCGTATTTCCCCTCATCTTCCCAAAAAGAACTGTCTTCTCCTTGGGATACTTTGCTCTTCTGCCCCCACCATAAACACCTACTTGTCCTCAGCCTTGGTGAAGAAGCTCTTATCCTCAGGATCCTTTGCCTGCAGAGAACATAATGGAAGTAGCTCTGGATACATGAAAACCTTGCTTGTTGCCAGGATCCAAGCCACTTGCTTTGGCAAACAGGGAAATTCATAGGCTGTGAGAAAAAAACCCATGATCAGTGGAATTCTAGAACAAAAGAGGGCTTCAGAAAAGCTTCTGAATCCATTTCTACATTTAGGTAGAGCTGCCCATACCTAACAGGCTTCCTTCACACCGCTCCTCCCCTAAAAAAGGTGCCACAATCTTTCTCATCCTAACATATCCCAAAAGGGAGTCTCGTTCAGTGGCAATAAAAGGTGATTCTCTTTTTACTTCCTGTGTGGCGCACTTACCACATTAAGTAACATGAACACTTAGAAAGCACCTAGTAACACCTGGCACATAGAGAATGCTCAAAAACTTCAGTCTCCTTCCCCCTTTAAGTCCTTAAAGGATAAGTGACCAACAATGCTTGCTTTCTTCCAGGTTTACATTCCAACTTCTTTAATCCCCCTCGCATATCTGGTATTCCAAATTTTATATTTTTCTATTCTTACTTAATTTTCATTAAGTTCTCCCAGATTCCTCCTGAGGTTGGGCACAAACAAAAAAACCGTAAAAGGAATGCAGTTCAGTCTCATTCCTTTCTGTCTCCCTGCCTACTACGTCTCTCATTTCCAGGCACCTCTGCCTTTCCAGAGACAAGCACTACTACACCCATAGTAATCCTTCCCTGAGTGCTTTTTTATTACTCCAGAAGAAAAACAAAGGACTCTAGGAATCGAAGCTAGCGCTATGGTTTGTGTTAAAGTTTTCATTACCAAAATGGAAGCTATTAAAGTAATTTGAAATCAGCAACTATGACAAAATGCACTTGAATTTAATTGTAGTGTAGTAAAAAGCAAAAGAAACCCACTACTGTCGAGTGGATTCCTACTCATAGCGACCGTACATGACAGAGTAGAACTACCCCACAAGGCTGTAATTTTTACAGACGGTGACTGCCACATATATCCTCTCATAGAGCAGCCAGTGACATCAAAACCACAAACCTTTCAGTTAGCACCAGAGCACTTAACCTCTGTGCCACCACTCAGGGATTTAAAATTAAATCCAAAGATAAATTCAAATACATGCCCATTACAGATACACAAAAGGCCAAACAATTTTGCTAAACCAGGAAACAAATCAAAAGCAAATATCTTGTTTAAGGGAACGGTAAATAAAACATTGCCTCAAAACATACTAAACCAATGCAAGGTAGAAACCAAACCTGAAAAGTTCTTTAAAACACTGAACCTCACAAAGGTACAACATCTCTAACTTGTGCCTAACTCCCAAATCAACATTTTTTTCAAAATAGAGATACCACCTACCCTACAATCATGGCAGATAATATGAGTTGATCCAAATACAGAGGGTGTAAACCTAAACACAGCCAAACTTTACCACCTGACTTCCCTCTTTAGCATACCCTGGTTTGTCTTGATCTCAGTCCTAATGCTTACCCTCATAACTGTCTATCCATCTCTTTCTAGTGAGCCCCACGTCTCTACCACCACACACCTGTCCTGTCAACTACCTTCGCCCCTTACCTAAGTCCAAACATTGTCACGTAATTCCAGAACTCAGACAATGAGTCAAAAGGGAAGATAAATGAGATAAGGACAAAAGTGCGAATATCCTGGCTCCTCCATCCCTAGAAAATTATCTCTGAGATAAGGCTCCCACCTCTCACTGCAAATAAACACTGGAAGTTGGTACATCTGTCCCCTACCAGGCTTCTTGGAAGTTTTACGAGGACTCCAGTCAATGCTGACGTGTGTGCTGAAGTCTTCGATGAGCTGCATAGCTCCCATCAGGTTACAGGGTTGGAACGAGGGCTGAGACTCGGGGTTGAACTGATGGTGAAGGGTGATGGAGCTTTGAGCAACGGTTCCCAGCTCTTTCTGAGAAAAATAGGACAAAAAGGACAAACAAAAGTAATACCAGTAGCCCTTAGCTTCTGAGCGAGACACTTTCCTTCCTACTACTGAATAAAGATAGC
Organism: Elephas maximus indicus; assembly: GCF_024166365.1. Lineage (NCBI taxonomy): Eukaryota > Metazoa > Chordata > Mammalia > Proboscidea > Elephantidae > Elephas > Elephas maximus. The sequence continues at coordinate 193,543,059 of NC_064821.1, forward strand.
TAAAACTCATCAGAGTCTCTCACAATTAACAATTAAGACTGCTCTTTTGCCGAGTCCTCAGATATGCAGGGACTAGGTCTGTGATACACTCATACATTCTTTTATATAGTTTTTTAATTTTTGTTGAGAACATACACAGCAGAACACACACCAATTCAGCAATTCCTAGATGTACAACTCAGTGACACTGATGACATTCCTCGAGTTGTACAACTATTCTCCCCCTCCTTTTCTGACTTGTTCCTCCTCCAGTTACATAAACTCACTGTCCCCTAAGGACTGAGGCAGACATTCTTCACTAGTTAAGCTAAACTACTCTTTTGTTTGAAGGAGATTTCAGGAGACATTGTTGGTTCAGAGTTTAAGGGTCAAAAATGATCTCAGGCCAATAGTTTCAGTTCATTCAGCTTCCATGGCTTTAGAAAATCAATATTTCATGAAAACCTAATATTCTGTCCTGCATTTTCCCCTCTATAATCAGGATTGCTCACTTGTTCATTCCTGTTTCACTCTTAGGCTCTGTTCTCCTCAGCCTTTTGGATGTATGGTCTAGCTCCTCAGCTAGAAACAAGGTTCTCAAGGACAAAACCAATTACTTCATTTTTTTGCTGTTTTGGTTTCTAGGAATAAGACCTAGAACAAAGTACACTTCATGACCTGCTGAACACATCAAGAGGTGAGTACACAGCTGACCACCAAGGAATCCTGAAGCACTAGCAAACATACCATTCACATCCCTGACAGTCGTACCCAAGGTTCGCAAGAAATCATTATCTGCCACAAGGTTTGAGGACAATTTTTATTGAGTTTAAAATTGCATAATTAAAAACCCTTACTCCAAAGTACTTCCTAATGTCATGAGCAAGATATACTCTGTACACTAAACACTGGCACTGAGTCTAATGACTGAACAACAAATACCTATTAAAAGAACGGCAATGCCAAAAACCTAAGAAATCAGGGTGCATCTAAAGATGAGACAAAGGATCCAATAAAGAAGCAAATGGGACAGTCTTAAGAAAGTTGAATACATTTCCTGCTTTTTCATGGGAATGAATAGCTTAGGTTCTCTTAGCAAACACAGGAAACCACACCAGAAAGTAGGCATAGCTACCAAACACAGCCAGGAAAGAAGAATAAAGGTAGATTATGATGGGAAACTGTGAGAAAAGACTAGTCAAGCTAATTGCATACCAAGTCTTCAGAGTTAGGGATATTTAGAGCCTTACAAGAAATACTCTGGTGGTGCTGGCCTCCGAACTCAGACTGGGGTTGGAGCTGGCGAGAAGGTGGATTTGCGTCAAGAGCTGAACATGCTGGGGAGGGAAAGAAAATAATATGGTGACGTGTTACGATACACCTACTTCAGGAACCCAGACAGATCTTAAGAAGTTTCAACTTTAGCACACATATTTGGCTTTCTGAATAAGACTGTGGAAACAAAATATCTCATCAGGAATTTCTCAGACAGGTTCCCTTGAGCAAAACGACACAACCAGAGGAAATTTAACCTCAGACCACAGGGACAGAGCTTGGAAGTGGAAAAAATTCCTGCTGGCACTGAAGGCTATCAAACCTCAGAATCAATTACTAAGAACTCTCAGAAATCTACCATTCTGAATACCATTAGGGTCCTTTCATGTCTTCTTGCCTGAGCCACAGCTACGACACGATGACCTTCCCAAGTCCCAACTCAGGTGAAGATCCTATGGTCCACGGTTTCAGTGGCTATCAAGACACAGACTGCTGACTTTTACAAAGTGGCTAATTGTGGCCTCAGAGTCAGGCCGTGGAGTGCCCCAGCATTAACCTTACCCAAGGAGAGTCTCACCTGCTGCATCTGCTGCTGGAGTCTCTTCCTCTGTGCTAGATCCAGAACCAGAGTCTGAGGAACTTTTTCACTCTTGGGCTTCACCCTCTCTGCCTCCTGCTGCTGTCTGGATGAGGATTTCTTCATCTTCAGCTGTTCAAGTAGCTCCTTTACTGTCCGATGTTGCTCATTTAACAAGTTGGCCAGTGGCTCCTCAAAGCTACCCACGACAGGGACATCAGTGAACTGAACATTTCCCTCACTCCACAACACAGTCAATTCCCGCTAACGGCAGGCAAAGAGGGCCTGAAGAACCTCCGCCTACTGTTAACCCCCAAATTCTACCTTAGCCAAGAGTTGAACTCCTAGCCTTATCCAAATCTTTCCCTGATGTTAATACAGATTCAAATAAGATAATTCTGAACTAACCACCCCCACGCCATTCTTCTATAATCACTCCTCCAAATGACATACAGATAGAGAGGAAATTAAACAAAAATCTAGGAACAGAAAAATATCTGCATAACAAACAGCCAAAGAGCTAGCGGGAACCTGTCATTCTTACCAAGCACTCTTATCCACGTTAAGCTAAGGCTTGCTCTTAACCAGGATATAGAATCCTCTGAAAGTAAAGAGCTTGTTCTTTAATTTACCTGTTACCGCCATCCCAGCTGCAGCTTCTTCCATCTCCCTATCCATGCAGGATGCCCTGTCTTCCTTTCTTAAAAAGTCAAAGGCCTTCTTGCATGAAGCAAGAAGGAGGCATACTAAAATACAAGGCGTTTAGCTGAATAGAAGAGCTGGGAAATTAATTCGAATGTGACCATACTACTCTCCACGAGCAGCCCTGGTGGTGCAGTGGTTAAGAGCTAACCAAAGGTTAGTAGTTTGAATCTACCAGCCGCTCCATGGAAACTCAATGTGGCAGTTCTTCTCTGTCCTACAGGGTCTCTGTGAGTTGGACTCAACTTGAATGCAAAGGGTTTGGGTTTTCTTTTGGTTACTCTCCACGAAAATATTTTCTTTTGGCCCTGTGAACCCCTACTCCAAGTTTCCTAATCCTACCCTCCCAGTCTTGTCTCCCAAGAGAGAGACTGTTCCTAGAGCTGAAGCAAGAATCCAAATACCTTGCACGCTAGTGCTAAGGTGAAGGCTGAACAAGTCACTCAAGTGATTAAATAGATGCTGATACCCTATGCAATCTGGTCAGGACCTGCTAAAGTAGCTGTAACAGGTTTTCATGTTTCATGGAATCTCCTGTGCACATCCATCACAAAAATAGGGGGAGAAATTAAAGCCTCTACTTTCTGGATGGGGCAACACATGTCCCCACTTTATGTGATAAAAACCAGAACATACATTTCAGACTCCAGGATGTTACTGTGGGTGGTTCATGGTTTCCTCAATTAACGCCTAGGTGACTGACAGACTTTCATTAACATTTACCAGATAATAATGGCAAATAAGGAGAGCAAAAGGGACATACTAGATATTACAATTTGGGAAATTTCTGTGGCTGGCCATAAAGTCTTGCACACCTCTCCAGCACCACTCATCCAGAGAAGTTGCTGTGGACACCAGCTGCTGTTTTTTCTCCCTTCCCAAACTCATACAGCTTGGTCTATAGCTGCACTGCCCCATAACAAGGAGATGTATTCTTCTGACACTCAATTCCCCCACAAGGCTCTATATGCTTATATCAGTAACCACAGCTACTTGGGAATGGGAAACTGTTACTGCAATTTCTGAAAACCTTTTCAGAAATGCATGTTTCCCCATTCTAAGTCTCAAGGTCTTTGTGTAGCCTACCGTAAGACTTGAGGGGTATTAAAGTTAGGCCGAGACTCAGCCACACGATCCTTTTCCTCAGGGCCGTCATCTTCCACTTTGGGGAATCCCATCTCATCTTGGAACTGAGGGAAAAGGAACAGAAGGGTTTTCCCGGAGAACACACCTACGAAAGCCACTCAAGCAGTGAGAAGAAAAAGTGAAGGCTACAGATCACAGGACTTTAAGAATGCCAGCACCCACAAAGTGCCAGTGCCAGAACCACACTCAACTCAGGGCTCCCAAAACCCCACCCTTGGGATAACCATCACGACAGGAAAAAGATCTCTCAGCCAGCCAACTTGTAATGGCAAGGACTGAGCATAGATAACCCAAAACAACTGATCTCTTATACAAAAATATCTTTCAAGAGACAGATTTACCAGAAAGGTAACTATTTGTGCTTAGAATAGTCTAAAACAAGCTTGCAATCTTTAAGGGCAAACCAAATGATATTTGGGAAGGCCATTCAAAAGTTTACAAAGGAAATTTTACCAAGAATATCCTACATGTAGATAATTAAAGAGTTTACTAATTAGCAAAGTTCTTCTGCTGCTGTATTCTTTCCTGGGTGCACTGAAAGGGTGGTTTAGTCAGACCACGTCTGCAGGGAGGGTCACAGAACCCAAAGGACACAATTTGGTGGCAAATCTACTTTTACCACTCAGAGTTTTCACTCAAGTATCACTACTCACAGTTTCAAAGAGCTCTTCCATCAGCTCGTTCACTTCCTTCTCTGCAAGAAACCCAAACAATGTGTTGTTGGCACAAGTTACTCACATTTTGCAATAAAGGCAAATTCCACAAAAACAATATAGGTTGTTTTCAGCAAGGTATCTAACCAAACCCCCATGTCCACACAGGACCGTTAATTGTAGCATCTTAGGGCCAAAAATTAGAAATAATCCTGAAGTCTGTTATCTGCAGAATAATTTGTTGTGTATTCACTCTGAAGCAAGGAAAATGAACTCTAGATACACACAAGAGCAAGATGAACTTCATAGAAGATACTGAAAGCCAGACGCAAAGCTAACACACTTTTGTTTACTTAATATTAAAAAAAAGCCAGTCGACAGGGTTAGAAGTCAGGACGCCTGTGACTTCTGGAGAGGAAGGAGGTGGTTACGTGGGCGGCTTCTGGGGAACTTCTACTTTTCTAGCAAGGATTTACTTCGTCTCAAACCCTCTTAGCCAACAGAGCTATTCTGCGAGATAAGAATGGCCTCTTTTCGGAAAAGGACAAGAGCTGCGTAGAATCACAGGGTAGGATCACCTTCCGAGAGCCGCAGGGAGGTTACTCACGTGGGACGCCAAGGGACGGGACCCGCGAGCGCTTCAGCTTGGTGCAAAGGCGCCGGCGTACACAACTTCCGGTATGGGCCCTGCGGCCCCGCCCCTACCGCCCGCCACTGGGAAGCCGGATTAGCCCAGCCAGGAAGAGGGGAGGGACTGATGGGCGGTGTCTCTGGAACTCAAGGAATCATTTGTCTTTTGGGAAAGGATGTATATGTGGACCAATAGGACGCGGCGGCCGAGGCCCCGCCCACAAGACTGCCAAGCCAATCGGCAGGAGAAGCCAGCGGGCAGACGGGGGCGGTGCGGCCCGGCCGAGTGGAGCGGCATGGCGGGCGGGGCTCGGGAGGTGGTTACGCTGCAGTTGGGACATTTTGCCGGTTTCGTGGGAGCGCACTGGTGGAACCAGCAGGTATGGACTCCCGGCGCTGCCCCAGCGGAGCTTTTCGGGATCTCTAGCTCCGAATTCCAGCCTGTCTCCTGTGAATCCAGCTCTCCTCGCTCTGTGCCTCCCCAGGATGCTGCGCTGGTCCGCCCTGCCGATGGCAAGGAGCCGCCGGGAGAGCTGTGCCCCGACGTCTTGTATCGGACAGGCCGGACAGTGCATGGCCAGGACACCTACACGCCGCGGCTCATCCTCATGGATCTGAAGGGTGAGGCGGAAGCGGGGGTTAGCAGATGCTTAGTTTTTCCCTCTCGCGTGTGAAGTCTCGAGCATCCGTCCGCTTGGAGATCCTCGGGTGGCACTGGGCTGAAGGACCAGAGATGAGCCAAGGGGAGAGCTAACCAGTTTGCCAACACCCAAGGAACACAGGAAGGGGCACGTTTATTCCGCCCAAGAGCTCTCTGTCTATCCAACTTGCATCTGGAATCAGTGAGATGTTGAACTGCAGCACTCCAGTAGGAAGGCTGGGTGGGGATTTTGTTCCAAGTCCCGTGGCTAATGACTGAGCTGGGAGTGGAAAGATGGGATCTAGTTTCTAACTCATGTGCAAGATTTTCTCCCCCCTAACTCATTTATCTCAAAGTTTTTTGGAAGGGCCAAATGCTGGATCCCACAGGTGGCCAAGGGGTCAGATGGGGGAAACGAAGTGGAGTGGAGGGGCGCACCCAGGGCTTTGACCTGACTGTTATGTCTGTGCAGGTAGTCTGAGTTCTCTAAAACAGGAAGGTGGACTCTATAGGGACAAACAACTAGATGCCGCAATAGCATGGTATGTATTTGTGGTGTATGGAGAGGGGTGGGGGGAGTTGTGCATAGAATGCTGCAGAACTCAGGAAAATTGTCACCATGATCAACCTCCAATCTCTTCCAGGCAGGGGAAGCTCACCACACACAAAGAGGAACTCTGTCCCAAGAACCCTTATCTCCAGACCCTGGGCAGTGCAGAGGTAAGGGCCTCTGCCCTGAATTTTCAACCCAGTGGCACCCCCAGTGTTAAACTTGCCTCCACCAGGGCAAATAAAGAGAGGACTTTGAGCATCTTGAATGCCTTAGAATAGTTTTGTGGGGTCTAGCCAACAAACTCCAACTGCATGGAACTAATAGATTTTTTTCACCCCTGCCAGGGAGTGCTGAGTAGTGATGGTGTCTGGAGGGTCAAATCCATTCCCAATGGCAAAGGTGAGACTTCTCCAAATAGCACCAGATGGAGAACTGGGTAGGGCGGGAGCATGTTGAAGGGTACAGTTCCTCTTCTTTTTTCTTCAGGTCCCCTACCACTCACCACTGCTAAAACTCCAAAACCACTCATGCCCACAGAGGGCAGCATCAGAGTCTGGTCAGACTTCCTCCGAGTCCATCTCCATCCCCGAAGCATCTGTATGATTCAGAAGTACAACCACGATGGGTATGAGAGCCCCAGAGGCTGTGTGGCAGGAAACTTGGGTCCCCACCAACACAAGATCAGGCTCCTGACGTCACCCTCACTGCCATCCTCCAGAACAGAAAAAGGTCCAGGAGGGTGGGGATGGTGTCTCCTGTCTGTAAGTCCTGGGTCATGTTTATGTGTGGCAGGGAAACAGGCCGCCTGGAGGCTTTTGGCCAAGGGGAGAGTATCCTGAAGGAACCTGGGTACCTGGAAGAGCTGGAGGACAGGCTCCACTTCTACGTAGAGGAGTGCGACTACCTGCAGGTGGCTGTGTGGCGGGGCGGACACCGGGGGGGATAAACTCTGCTCCTCCTGCTCTCCACTCCCCTCCACCTTTGCCCTCCCATTCAGGGTTTCCAGATTCTGTGTGACCTGCACGACGGCTTCTCAGGGGTGGCCACTAAGACGGCGGAGCTGCTCCAGGACGAGTACTCAGGGCGGGGGGTAATAGCCTGGGGCCTGCTCCCTGCTCCCTACAGCCTTGGGGTGAGTAGAACGTGCTTTAGAAAAAGCAGTCACACGGCCCCACCTTGGGCACAAGGCTTTGAGGCATTGGTGGTTCAGTGGTAGAATTCTCGCCTCCCATGCGGGAGACCCAGGTTCAACTCCCGGCCGATGCACCACACTATTTTGGAAACCCTGGTGGTGTAGTGGTTAAGTGCTACGGCTGCTAACAAAAGGGTCGGCAGTTCAAATCCGCCAGGCACTCCTTGGCAACTCTAACGGGCAGTTCTGCTCTGTCCTATAGGGTCACTATGAGTCGGAATCGACTCGATGGCACTGGGTTTGCTTTTTTTTTTTAGGGTGGGAAAGGAAAAATGAGAGAATGAAACCCCTGGAGAAAGCTGCTTAACGCAAACCACTCTGTTCTTTCACCAGGAGCCCCAGAAGAATATCTACCGTCTGTTAAACACAGCTTTCGGCCTGGTGCACTTGGCTGCTCACAGCTCTCTCGTCTGCCCCTTGTCCTTGGGTGGGAGCCTGGGCCTGCGACCTGAGCCACCTGTCACCTTCCCACACCTGCATTATGATGTAAGGCTCTGTTCTTGTTCTGATGGCCGCGGGCCACAAAGCACCGCCTCACACTCCTCCAGTCGGCCTATGTCTGTTACCGGAGTTATCTGTTACTTGAAGTTCAGCTGAACTCAGCTGTGAGGTGGCCCCTTAGATCCCACTGTGTCTGTGCTTGTCTAGTCTTGGCCCAGACACACCCTTGCTTCTTCCCAGAGCACCAGACCTCTGCCATTACTGTTCGTCTTCCACATTCCCTTTCCCAGGCCCAAAAGGCCAAGTACTCCTCTCGGTGCCTCTTTGCAGGCCACCCTGCCCTTCCACTGCAGTGCCATCCTGGCCACCGCCCTGGACACAATCACTGTTCCTTATCGCCTGCGTTCCTCGCCAGTTTCCATGGTTCATCTGGCTGATATGCTAAGCTTCTCTGGGAAGAAGGTATGGCGGTTTGTGAGGGCGAGGGTCAGAGCTGAGAAAAAGCTCTGTGACCTGATCTGTTCCTTGGTTTTAGGTGGTGACAGCAGGAGCCACCATCCCTTTCCCCTCAGGCCAGTCCCTTCCTGATACCCTGGTGCAGCTTGGGGGAGCCACCCCATGGATCCCGCTTTCTGCATGCGGGGACCCGTCTGGGGCACGCTGCTTTGCCCAGTCTGTGGTGCTGAGGGGTCTAGACAGAGCATGCCATACCAGGTGAGGACTGCAGGTCCCTGGGGGCCCTTGTCAGATTTCTGCCCTTTTCTCTCTCGTGCCTCTCAGCATTTTCATAGCATTGCCCACGCTTCCTCCCATATCCCACTGCGGGTGAGGGGAACTCCAAGTATCCTGATTGAGCTGATGGTCTGGGACAGGAATTCTTTTTTATTATTATCGTATTCATGCTGGCACAGAATAAGGTGGTTTTGGCTTTGTTCTAGCAGTCAGCTCACCCCAGGGACACCCCTGCCCTCCCCTCTCCACGCCTGTGCCACTGGAGAAGAAGTCCTGGCCCAGTACTTACAACAGCAGCAGCCCAGGGCCCTGAGGTCAGTACAGTACTTGCTCCTGCCCTCCTCGCCAGCCCCAGGCCCACCTTGATTTCTGCTCACTAAGCTTCTCTTCACTTGCCCCACAGTTCCTCCCATCTGCTGCTGACTCCTTGCAAGGTGGCTCCTCCTTACCCACACCTCTTCTCAAGCCTCAGCCAGCAGGGTTTGTTTCTGGATGGTCCCCCTACTAGGGCAGGTATGTAGCAGGTGAAGGAAACCAAGATTTCCAGCATGGGAGAGACTTTACTGTCTCCCTTCCTGGTTTAAGTGCTTAAAATGCACAGTTAAAGATTCCTTTATTCACCCTATGGCTCCTGAGAGAAGTATTCTTTCTTCGCTGGAGTACTGGTGGGCTAAGGGGGCAGTACACAACATTGACAGAGTCTCCCAACAGTCTAGCCAGGGCCCAGACTCCCCTGTCAGCCACAGAGTCCCACGGGGGAACGGCAGCCCACTCACAGGCCTCCCTTCTCTCCCCCCACAGCAGCAGAGAGCATCCCGGTGTTTGGGGCCCTCTGCTCCTCTTCATCTTTGCACCAGACCCTGGGAGACTTGGCCAGAGAGCTCACCAAACTCGACTTGCGGCGCTGGGCCAGCTTCATGGCTGCTGGAGTGGAACAGGATGACCTAGAGGAGATGCTACAGGAGCTGTACAGCCTGGCCCAGTGCTACCAAGATGGCAGCGGGCTCATGGACTGAGGTTCTAAAGTGGGAAAGACCTAGTTTCCAATAAAAACTGCTGGATGCTGGAGCTCAGAGTCTCGGGGCCGGCTACACCAACAAATGCCTTTATTACATTTAGAAACACGTGATTAGGTCACAGAACAATAAATATGTACCACCTGACCAAAACAAACAAACAAAAAGGTAGAGAAAGGAACTGAGCCCCACTCTTCTGCGGGGCTATTTACAACGTAGATGTTAAGGTCTTCACAAAAGACCTTGAATGCCGCAAAGGATGGCAGAACCCTGGGCCCTACTCCAGCACCCAGCTTGACCTTGTCGTTGTCCTCGGCCCCTGCTCTTCCAGCTCTGTAAACGGAGCCCAAGGGTTGGACAAGAAAACTATAACCACCCTCTCCCCCAACATCTGGTGCCATGCTGAGTTTGGTCCTGTGCAGGTGACACCCACTCCCTCCCGGAGTCTCACTCATCCAGCTCCTCCTCAGACAGAAGGTCCCCGTGGTCAGAAAGCTGGTCTGTATTGCTGGTACTGGTTGCGTCATCCTCCTCCTCAGAGCTGGCCTCACAGGCTGTGTGGAATAGCTGCATGAGTTCTCGAAAGCGGTGGGAAACCTGGGAGGGGAGGAGGGCAGCTTTCATTGCTCCGCTGCAGCATTCACTAGGCACTATATGGCAACTGGAATAACAAGCTGGCTATTTTCTGTATTTCACACAGCAAGAGTGAGGGCTGTCTATTCCTTATAGATAAGGAGACTCTGGCTAAGAGACTAAATATTTTGTCTGAAGTCACGTTCCTACCACAAGAGTGAGGGCTGTCTATTCCTTATAGATAAGGAGACTCTGGCTAAGAGACTAAATATTTTGTCTGAAGTCACGTTCCTACCAAAAGACTAGACTAGACTCTTTGAGGTTTCTGCCTCTAAATCCAATGCCCCTTCCTCTTCTCTTAGAATGACTACTGCCAGACAAGGCCTTCCTTAGGGTAGACCTGTACAGTAATGTTAGTGTCTTGTATTTGAAAACTCCTGTGTCTTTCTATCCTTTACATGGCCACCCTCCTGCCAGGCCTCCTTGGTTTCTCTAGGGGCTAGAAATTCTGGCGGGGCTTCCACTGCTTACCTCGGCAGGGGTCTTATTTCCCAGCTGTTGGGAGATGATGCTAAAGGTCTGTGGCTGTGCTCCTTGTTCCTGGCACATGGTGAGAATCACACGGTCAGCTTCCCTGTAACCCACAAATCATGATTAATCTTGATGAGCCAGCCACAAGGATGTGTCTTACATCTTTCCATCAGACACACCCCATCTATCCCTACCTACCTTGTCCAGAGGACAACCTTTTCCCCTGTGGAGCTGACCTTGCTGTTGTTGGCACATACGGTAGCTTCTGTGGCCTTTGGCTGCTGCTCCCCCTCTGGCCCTTTCCCCTGCATGCCGCTGTCCTTAGCCAAACTCCCTCCAAGGGTTTTAGGAGAATTCTCTGAGGCGTCAACTCCTGATGATGAAGATTCATGGACAGGGGACATCCTGTCTGCTGTCTTCATCCCAGCTCTGCTGGAGGGCAGCCAGCTCTCTTGAGTGTCGGGTTTCCCAGACACCTGTCTTCTCCCTAAGTCTCTGGTCCTTGAAGAAACAGGACTCAGGGAGGAAGCAGGGAGTTCAGCAGTCCCAGGAAATGTCTCAGTTTCTGAAGCATCCCAGACGAGCCTCGAAGTCTCTGACTCACCCACTGCCTTATGGCCCTCCCTCTCTTTGTGAAGTTCTTCGGGGGGTGCCTTGGTGTAGGAGGCCACCTCAAGCCCAACCTGATTTCTCTTAACAGTCTGTGGGGAAAGCTGAGGAGTCTCTGGTGAGCAAGGTGGTGGGCCATCCAGGAGGAGTCGGTCTGTAAGAGTTACTTCTTGAGGGGACAGCAAAGTGCTCTCCACTGCCAATCCTGCTTAGAAGGAAAATACGGACCTAAGGATATGGACAGGGTACAGATGCAGCTAGGAACTACAAATTACCACAAGGTCACTCTGGTGAGCTATTGTGATCAAAGTTCTAAATTAAAGGGGTGGCGGGGGGAGTCCTACTGCCAAGCTGAAAGTCACTAGTCTTTGGAATGTACATTAGAGGGATCGGGGGAAAGGCTTCAGGAATGGGAACACAAGCAAACGCTAAGTCAGGAGACTGTAGCACTTCTGCAAGAGGACTGAGACCACAGGGAAGAAAATGAAGGCTGCACAGGAGAAGGGTTTCCTATTGGTCTGTTAGGAAAGAGACATCCCTGAAAAGTCTGTCCATCTAGCCAAGCTCAGAGCGTCCTGCTCGAAGTATGTGAGAATGAGAAATGCAGGGAGAATGGCTGATTTGGCCTGGGAAACTGGGACAGCCAGTCAGATCGCTCACCTGGAACAGGCGTCTCTCCCTTTCTGGTGACCCTGCCAGTCCTGCTCTGGGTTGCTTCGATGCTCTCCCGCTCCTCTGGGGCTTCCTCCTCCACCGCGTCCTTGCCCTGCCCAGTGTCCTTAGCACCTGGCATGGGACTGGCCTCTCGGTGAGGGCTGCTGCTCACCAACTCATGGGGCTCCTTGCTCTTGGATTTGCTGTCACAGACCTGCAGGGATGGCCTCTAGGTCAAGGGTCTCCCGACCTCCTATGGGTCAAGGGCCCACCCAAAGAAAAAGCCCTGCCAGCCAGCAAAGCCTGCTCCAACACTTTAAAACACCCAGAATGGCTCACTGGATTCCACTAATCTAGCGCTGTATTCTTACTGCCAACCAGCCCACTCCAGAGAACCAGTGTTACCTTTAGTACTACCTTTAGGGTCTGTGTTCCTGACATGGGTTTTCATTAAAAAATAAATAAATATGAGGAGAGTATTTGAACTGGGTGATTTGTTTCCAATTCCAAAAGCTTTACCCACAGGGTTCTCTTTAAAAAGCAAAATCCATTCATTTATTTTTAAAGGACTCTATTTTACACATAAATGTGTGTGTGTGTGTTTTGAGTATTATTTATATATATATAATGTTTTTAGGAATTTAATGGGGTAATGTGGCAGCAAACAGTCCCCCCACAGTAAGGTCCGGGGGCACCCTGGCCGCTCTGACACCACCTCTGACCCAGTTCCCTCCTCACCTTGCTGCTGCAGTGGCTACAATGTCTCCTTTTGCTCTTCTTCAGCTTTGAATCAGGACCTCCATCATGGCAGGAACAGGCACAGTCCTTGGTCCCATCTGGCCACTCGGTCTCCTAGGAGATACTTGGGCTTGGTTAACTGCCAAGCATTTTGGTACCAAGAAAGGCAACCAACTTCTGAGCTGTATGACAAAGCCCCACCCCCAAACATTTTTCTTCCACACCATCTCTTCACAGTGCCTAGAGAAATCAATGGCCCACACTAGATCTAAGCCTATCATAAATCCTTGAAACAATCCCTAAGTGACGAAAAGACTGACATATTCCAATTGCCCAGAAATATTTAAGTCCAATACAGTCTGAGGCAAAGTCACTGCAGAGCTCCATCACGAGTACTCACTGGTCTCTGTCTCCCTGTGCCTCGAGCTCTCTGCTCTTCTAACCCCCTTGAGAAAGGGCTTTATACATATGGAAGGTTCAATCAATGACACTCTCTGCTTAACAAACCCGAGCCATAAGAACCATTATTATCCCCATTTATGATGAAGAAACTGAAACAAAGAGAGGTTAAATAAATTACCCAAGGTCATTCGGCTACTAAGAAACAGTTCCTCCCCACTAAAGAGTAAAGACAAAAGAGACGTGAATTAGAGAGGCTACTTCTTGAACAACAGAGAGCAGTAAGACAACAGACTCTGGAGCCAGATTAAACCAAAAAAAAAACCAAATCCAGTGCCATCGAGTCGATTCCGACTCATAGCAACCCCATAGGACAGAGCAGACCTGCCCCATAGAGTTTCCAAGGAGCATCTGGTGGATTCGAACTGCTGACCCTGTGGTTAGCAGCCGTAGCACTTAACCACTATGCCAACAGGGTTTCCAGAGCCAGATTACCTGAGTTCATATCCCAGCATTGCCACTTACTAAACATGAGACCCCTGCAACAGCCTCTCTCTGTACCTCAGTTTCCTCTTCTGTACCTGTAAACAACAGCAACCTCTTTCTAGGATTACTGTAAGAACTAAATGACAGTAAGTAATAATCCACGCAAACTACTTAGAAGCAATGCATGATACTTCATGACTCAGTAGGTATTAGCTGTTGCCACTATTATTAATATGGGAAAACTTGACTGTATTTCCTCACATAAACATAAAAATGAAGAGGTTAAAGAAAAACAGCTCTGAGCTGGAGAAAAAAGGGAGAAACAAATCCTTCTAATTAGGCAATCTTAGGGTCCTTCCCACAGTTTCTGCATGCTCCATAGTAGCCTGGCCTTTGATTCCTATTCCATAATTAGCTCAGATCCCATCAACCAGAAGCTTTTCTAAGCCAGAGAATGCTTTAGAGAGAAAACTCAAGGCTTGGCTCATGAAAAATAGATAACGCCCAGCCAACAACCAGCCACACCTTATCATGATTCTGGACCCCGATCTCTTTTCTTCTCTTGTTCTTTGAGGCTGTGGGTATCTTGGGAGGTTCCTCTTCCTCTTCCACATCAGGCAATGCCACCTCTTCAAAGCCATCAAACTGGGGGAGGAGATGATGCCACTCAACACAGACTCTGGGCAGGTATCCCCCCACGTGTGGCCTTCCCTCTTCACAACCCTCCGGCAGCCTCAGGGCCCACACCTCATACTCTTTCTCCTCAGTCCAATTGATCTCTTCGAAGTCACCCATCCGGCTAGCTGTAGGGCGCAAGTGGTCAAAGAAGATGGAAAACTCATCCTGCAGGTGGTCATGGCCCTTGAGGAGTTGCCACATTTGTGTCTTGAGCTGCGGAGAGTTGTATAGGGAAAGATGACATCTCCAGAGCCTCTCCAGCAGCCGTTCCAAACCAATCCCATATACCTTCAAGTTCTGCTTTCCTCATCAACTTGGAGACACATAAAAACTTCTCTCTGATAGCTAGAAATTCTGAAACTACTTCTCTCTCCTTGCTTGCCTACAGGAACCAAAAAAAAAAAAAAACCAAACCCAATGCCATCGAGTCAATTCCAATTCATAGCGGCCATATAGGACAGAGTAGAACTGCCCCATAGGGTTTCCAAGGAGCAGCTGGTGGATTTGAACTGCTGACCTTTTGGTTATCAGCCAAGCTGTTAACCACTGCACCACCAGGGCTCTGCCTTGCCTACAGGAGAGGGATATTAATAATAATAGTTTGATTCCTAATGATAACACACTCTGCTTCTGCCCTACTGATCTCCAGCTAAGGCACTACCCAGCAGAGCAAGGGGGCAGGCCCCTTCCAGGGCCCTACGGTCTCCTTCCTAGAACATCACTTCCAGGGCCCTAATGGCATACCTGAGCCTGTGAAGATCAGTCAGGCTCCAGTTTCAGGTGGCAACTCCTCCCTGCCCCAGTGATTTATGCTTTAGATAAGTTTAAGAAGTCCTTCCTTCTTCATCTCCCCCAGGATGTCCACAGTGCCCCAGGGACAAGAGGATATAGGTTACAGGAAGGGGGAAAGAAGGGAAGGGCCTAATGTCCAGATGACACTGAAGAGGAAGCAGGACAGGAAAGAATACCTCGGTGATCTCCTGGGGCAAGCAGTCTGCACAACCTTGTAGGACCTTGATAATCTTCTGGTGGTGTGAGGGGTTCTCTGCAAAGCAAATCTCCAGCTGCCGAAGAAACTTACGACTCTTCTCAAAAGCCTGCTGTTCCTCAAACTACCAGCAGAGAAAGAGGGCAAAAGAGGAGTCACATACACAGCTAGAGCAGGACTGGAAGGTTCTAAGGACAAGAATTAAGAACAATGAGTTGGGGGCGGAAAGGGGTAGGGCAGGTGGGAGGGGGTGACAGGGATCTAGTTTGTAACTGTGAGAAAGACCCTATCATCCATCCCCTTAGGGCCACCGCAGGCTACCAACCCAAGATAACTGATATGTAAAAGAAGGATTCAGAGAAAAGTACCCATCTCAAGTTGTTTGTTAGTTATGGGTTGTGCAATTAGACACTCAAACTCGTATGGCACTTTACCGTTGACAAAGGGTTTTCACATATACACTCGCTTGATCCTCTTACCAATACCGTAGGGCTGGCATAATGTGCGTAATCATCTCATCATCATTTGGCTGCCAGAAGACTACCAGAATAATATCATTATCCCCTTCAACCCTGTATTTATCAGTCGTGACAAGAAGCCCAGGGTACCGGGCCATCCCTCACGTTTAGACTCTCTGACATGTCAAACGTCACCTTACCACAGAGGCCTCCATGACCACTGTGATATAAAATGGCAGCACCCCACCTGTGGCCCATCTTACTGACAGCTCTCTATTCCCCTTTCCTGCTTTGTTTTTCTATAAGCAATCATCACTATAAAGCATTATATACTATATATTCTACTTCTTTAACTGTTCATCCTCTAACTTTGCCCATGAGAATGTGAGCTCCACGGGGGCAAGGATTTTTTTTGTTTTGCTTTGCTTTTTTTAATACACTTTCTTTTCTAGAGCAGTCTTGGGCTAATGGAAAAACTGCAGAAAGTACAGAGCATTCCCATCTGCCCACTTCGCCTGCAGGTTTCCCCTATTAGCAGCACCTTGCACTCCTGTGGTACATTTGTTACTACTGATGAACCAGTATAGATACGTTACTATTAACTGAAGTCTACAGTTCACATTCGGGCTCCCTCCTTGTGTTATACAGTCCTGTGGGCTCTGACAAAAGGATAATGTCATATGTCCACCATTACAATGTCATACAGAAGAGTTTCAGAGGGTAGGGATTTTAGTCTTTTTTAATTGCTATATTCCTAGAATGTAGAATTCTGCCTGACATGTGGTAGGCTCTCAACAAATACTTGTTGAATGAATGTCTGTTTTACAACAGTGAGTGGCAGCGGGCATATGACTTGCTTAAGGTCTTCACTGAAAACTAAAGGTAAAGACCTCCCCATTCCACCCATAAATGAAATGTGAAAATGTGAAAATGGGGAAGATGGCTCTTATCAGCTTGGGCCAGGGGCAGGCTTTCTGGAAGCAGCCTGGAGGCTCCAACAATCCGATCCAACTCCATTCAATCCTAGTCTCGCTCTGACCCAGCCGGCTTGGTGTACTGTTGTTGCCCATCTACTTACTAATCCACAGGCCAGAGCTTGCTCAGGCAACAGGAAAGCAGCAAAGTCCTTCAACAGCTGAGGCCAATCTTGGAGCAGAGTTCGCAGGCTTTTGTAGAGATCCACAGCTGTCTGCCTCTGAGTGCTTGACTCAAATTCATAGATAACCTGAAGGAAGTCTTCATACTTGCCAGGGATATGCTGTAGGGCTTCTCGTACCTATAGGGGAAGACTTTCAATCGCTGGTATTCTTTCTTAGGGTCCCACCAAGACACAAAAGTACAGAGGGAGAAGGAGTATTGTTGGGAGAGCGCTCCAAGCACTATCCTTTGTAGGCTACTCCTCTGAAAGGTCTTAAGACCTGACTGTTAAGGAAGACACAGAACAATGAGCAAGGCAGAGGCTCCTTCTCTGGTAGCAGCCAAATGGAAAACCTTCATTTTCCAGAGATCACAGCCCTATGCACAAAACCAGGCAATGTTTTTCTCCACTAACCTCCCCTTTCTGACCTCACCTCCATATTGAAATAGATTTTTAGTGTTTCGTACATGTAGTTCAGCACAGTGCCATTTGAGGGTAGATAATACATAAATTTTTTTTTTTTTTTAATACATAAATCAGGCATGTTAGTAAAATATCAGGAGATAAGAAAAAGCCATGACCATCACTGCTAGTACTCCACTTTTGGGGGAGGTGGAAGGGGAACCAGTCAGTTATCCGGTTACCAAAAGAATGAGACAGCTAACTAGGACAACTACCAGAGCACATTGGTTCATGTCACCGAAGAGCAAGGTACTTCCCTGAGACCCCCTCTCTAACCAGTGTACCAAATGTCTTTCTTCCCTAGCCAAGGGCCCAGTAAAGTCCTAATGAGCCTGCCCAGTGAAGCCACAACCTCCCTCTGATGATGACGGCATCAACCTTCCCCAGCCTCTGGGCAAGAGAAGGGTGATGTCAAGGTATCAGCAATAAACCTGCTTATGACTGAATTCTGTGTCTCCTTCAAGTCCTCTCACAAGAAATCTTTTGGTAATTCCAGGAGACACAAAGCCAGCTAAGGGGCCTCAAAAACAGACTTTGTCTTTAAACCACTTCCCATGAAGGAGAAGCAGCCTCATTTGTAGGGACTGGCAGTAACAGGAAGTAGCATTTGCCTACCCTGGTCAGATAGGCCTGGGCAAAGGCCAAGTCCTTCTGCTCCCTGAGTGGGTCCCGCTCAAGAATGTCCTCATCATACAGCAACAGCAGCTTGGAGGTGTCCTTACTGGCCCGGGCTCGACTCCCCCGCTTGCTGCGAGCTCGATGATTGCTCCGGCCCTTTCCAGCAGCTTTGATGTTCTCTCCTTGGAGGATGTGGGAAAAAGATTGTTTCTCTGCTGCAACCTCTACTCCTCCCATCCCACCACATGCATCCACCCCATCCAAACCCTATTCAACATTATGTAGCAACTCAGAATTAAAAAGTTGTTGGGAAAACAGTACAAGAGGCAAGTCTGTCTCTGCCAAGTCAGCTCTAACCAGGGGCTACAGGATAACCGCATTAATGGGGATGACGATGAGATAATTATTGAGGCATGTTGAGAAAGGAAGTCTACAGAGTGAGCATGGCCTCGTGGTGGGCTCTCAAGGGACTGTGTCTTGATGAGGATCAAGTAGTATTTCCTGAAATAAACATACCTCTTAGCCCCATGGATGACAGATGAGGTAAGAACCAGTATAAAAACTTAGATGAACCTGGCAGCTGAAGAGAATCAAATTTAAAACTTCTGAGCACTGCTTCTCTGCAAAGGCACCAGGTTAAGCATACTTATTGGGGAAGGGAGGTCACAGAGAAGACCCAGAGGATTTCCTCTGGAAATCCCCCAAAACTGGTTTGCAAGCTAACCACTCTGCACACAGTCCTCTAGACAATGAGGCCAAGACCTGCCCCTCAGTACAGACTTGCCAAACACACCTGGTGGGGTCCTACTGGTCTCCACTTCTGGGGCAGTCTTGGGTGAGGTAAAGGTTGAAGGCGGTTTCTCAGTAGGGTCTCCAACTGCTTCATCAGTCATTTCATCCTCTTTCTGCAGGCTTTCCATTCCTTCTGCTTCCTCTTCTTCTTCTTCTTCCTGCTCGGAGTTCTCCTCCTGAGAGTTCTCTTCCTCAGACTCCCCCTCCTGACTCAGGCGCCTTTCAGATGCAAGCCAAGTCAGCTTCTCCATTGTTTCCTGAAAAGCCCCCAAAGACTGTGAATAATGGCTCTGCCAGTGCCAAGTGTACAGAGTGATACCAGGAGGAACTGAGGTTAAACAATGGGGGCGCCCACCACAACCATCAGATGCCTGCTTCCCTGGGTTACGGAATGACTCGACTAGCTGGGACTCCTGGCCTGACAGCAGAAGGGGGTGAGAAGATAGCTTCTGAAAGGTTCTCCTCTAACCCAAAGATAGTTTTCCTTTGCCATGACACATACTCATGATCTACTTCGTTAGGCATTTAAAGTGTGCTCAGGTGATTCGATTTATATTTTAAATGCGTTTAAGTCAAATATAACTTACAAAGTAAAATTTTACCCTTTCTCACCTCTACCGTCAACCCCAAAATTATGTCCCATAGTGCATTCAAAAGTCAAATAAAATGACTTTAGGACTATAATACAGCAAGCCTGACTTGGCATATCAATAAATTAAATATATTATTAAGTTCACAAAATATGTGAGAATATTCCCCAGCCCTCACCTGGAGTTCCGGGACAGAGAGCACAGACTCCTCAGAAGCTGATGACATCTCATCTTCCTCATCTTGGGTGAGGTCATCAAAGTCCTCTTCTTCCTCTTCCTCTGGCCCATCCTTCTCTCCTCCAGTTTCTGGCCCAGCTGGAGTCCCCACGGACTGACCATCAACACTGGATGAGTCTTCAGGCTTCCCTAGGGGACTACTAAGCACCATTTCAGGATCTGTAGAGGATACAGGAGTCTTTGGAGATCCTTTGCTCACATCTCCTCCCGAGTTACCTTCCTCAGAAGGCTCCTGAGAACCTGAAAGGGTTTTGGTTAGATGACTCTTCTCCTCCTCCTTTTGTAAGACTGTATGTTTCCTGACATCTCTAGTGCCACTTGACCCCTCGCAGGGGGAGCTGGTGTCCAATTCCACGGAAGGTTCATCTTTGACTTCACCACAAATGTCCTGCTCAGGTGATCTGCTGGAGATTTCCTCCCTAGGCTCTTCAGGTTCAATCTTGACAATTTCCTCTAAATTCCCAGGGGGAGTGTTTAGAGATTCCGGTAAGCTCTGAGGCAGTGCCTCTAGGGCTTTTCCCCCCTCCTCTGTTTTCACAATAGTCCAGTGATAGGTACAGTTCTCTGACAATTCTTCCTGGCACCCCCCATCTGCTTGTAGAGGCCCCGGGCTCTGCTCCTCTTTGGGCAGGACAGTAGTACCAAGAGGAGATGGTTCCTGGGGTTCCACTTTGGGTTCTAGGCCTTGAACGGCACCTTTCCCTTCAGCCAAAGGACAAGCAATGTCCACGTTGCCTTGGGCCTTATCTTCAGGGGTAGATGGTACATGAAGATTCATAGAGTTGCCAGAAACAATTAAGGGTGGGATGGAGGAGGTCACAAGGGGCTGGTTCAATGGACAGGGAAAGGATGTAGGGTTAACCAACAGGGTGGCAATGGGAATGGTCTGAGAACTCTGGGCCACAGCTGCATTGACAGGCTGGATCACGTTACAGCCAGTGCTGAGGCTCACGACCTTCACCGTGGTGGCAGGAACAGTGAAGATGACAGGTGCAGGGTGGATAAAGGGTGCAGGTTTCAGACAGGGAGAGGCCTTGGCCCCCTTTCTCTTTGGGGGTCTCCGTTTCACACATGGCTTTCGAAACTTAGAAGGGGCAAGTGAGGGCAGCATTACCTTGGGCACAGGGGCAGAGGTGAGAGGGAAGCTGGTCCTGGCCTCAGGCAGTGCCAAAGAAGACTCAAAACCATGACCCCCTGTGACCTCCAGTGGAGGGATGCCTGGCACTGTCTGGATCGGGTGAGGAATCTGACCCACCATTTTGCTCGGAGGGGTTTCCGACTGAGTTGATCTGGCTGGTGTTTTCCCAGAGTTGAAGCTAGGCTGGAGAGAGGGGCTGGGTCGGATAAGAAGGGGCTTCAGGCCCGATGACCGCTTCTGTCTCCAAGCCTTCCTGGAAAAACGTTTGGCAACTGGCTTGAGTTTCAGGACTACACCCTTAGGCAACAGCAGTGGGTACCGAGCTTCACTCCCCAACTCTGAGCTGCCTTTGTTTCGGCCTGGGTCAGAGTTGGTCTCAGGTGCTCCAGTCACATTTCCTACCTCTCCAGCACCATCAGCCATGTGCCGCAGTTCCTTCTGGATGGATGGCAAACTGGCCTGTTGGGAACAAGAACACTCTAATCCATCACATGTCAGAACTGATAAAAACAATAGTGCTTTCCAGACTTTAGAAATCACTTTTTTTTTTTTCCCTACCTCTTTCTCAGTGACATTCTGGTTTTTGTATTTTTTTTTTTTAATTGTACTCTAGATGAAGGTTTACAGAACAAACTAGGTCCTCATTAAACAATTAGTACAGATATTATTTTGTGACACTGGTTACCAACCCCACGACACATCAACACTCTCCCTTCTCGACCTTAGCTTCCCTATTAAGAGCTTTCCTGTCTCCCTCCTAGCCTTCTGGCCCTGCCCCTGGGCTGCCGTGCCCATTTAGTCTCATTTTGTTTTATGAGCCTATCTAATCTTTGGCTGAAGGGTAAATCTCAGGAGTGACTTCATTACTGATCTAAAAGACTGTTGAGAGACCATACTCTTGGGGTTTCTCCAGTCTCTGTCATGCCAGTTCAAGATATCTTTTCAAGAAAGATTTTTCTGCACAATATCAAATTTCTACCAGAACTACATTCCACTTATATGCTTTAGATTTTATTCTCTGAATTTCCTTTAGGAAACTACCATTTTATCCCATACTTTAAAAACACTGTAGAATCCTTGGGTTGGGGCAGGAAACACAGGGGAGCAATGGTGAACACGGAAGACTTCTTAGGTCCTAGTTCCACAACTCAACCATCGGAGGCGTAAGATAGCCCTTATGCTTCTACCAGGGTTTTCGGTAACCTGCCTCCTACAGACACTGAGGGGGTTTAAAGGTCATACCTTTAACCAGAAAGGGAGTCGGTGTTCTTCTCTCTCTACAGGTGGCTTCCACTGATGTGGCTGGACTTCTTCACAGCACTTCACCAAGACAGGCAGCTGTTTAGTCTTCTTATACAACTGAGCATGAAGAAATAAAGCATAAGTTACATGCCTTCCAAAAACACTGCCTTCTGTCAGGCAGGGGATGGAGAAGACATGGTTTGACATATACATATGCATATATGCATTTTTTTTATATGCATATATATAGATACACACACACTATATATGCTGAACACTTCTGCATTTCAAATAAAACTAATCAGTAAAGATTTTACAATTACTCAATACCTTCCATCTCTATCCTGGACACCAGGAAAGGGGAAGTTTAGGTCACAGTGAACAGGAAGCAAAGAGAGTGACAGTGCCTTAACCCTCATCCTGGGCACATGGAAGCAAATGACGGTGTGAAGGGCATTAGAAGGGAACGGAAAGATCGGCAGAGTCTGAGACAGCTCACTGTTAACTATAAACGAAGAGGGGAACTGAACTTAAAACGCTGACAAAAAGCATCTATTCAGTCAACATTTCCTGACTGCCTTCTGTGTGCCAGGCACTGTGCTACAAGCTGAGCATAGACGTGAGAGGCACTCTGCTCTTAAGGAGCTTACAGACTAGTGGGAGAAACAGTCAAGTAGACCAATAATGACATCCTGCATAGAAAGTACAGGCAAGGATGTGCACAAATACATGGCACCCAATGCAAACTGGGACCAAAACCATGTTTTTCTGGTGCAGTGCAGCTTTAAGTGAACGGTAATGGGAGAGTTTCCTACATGAGGCAGGTGAGGACAGGGTGTACTTCGTGTGCAAAATCATGGACAGGTTTAAGGAACCACGAGGAGACTGCTTTTGTTAGAACTAAATGAATGGGAGGAGACTTGAGGGGACAAAGTCAGAGGTAGGCTGTGCCATGCCAAACAGTCTGAACTTTATCCTAAGGCTCTGATAGCGGTGGCTATGGCAGGAATGCAAAGGACAGAACAAATGAGACCAGAATTGGAGACACCACTTAGAAAACGACTGCATTCACCCAGTTTTGAAAAGGCCTAAAGTAAGGCAACTGGCACCACAGTAGGAAAACGGGGGACTCGGTGACAACCGACATATGTGGTGATCAACCAGGAGGAGCTGAGGGTAATGTTCAGGTTTCTGGATTGAGATACTGGCTAGACAGTAATGCCACACACAGGGACAGAAATCACAGACGGGTTACGCTGAGGAACTGAGAGTTTGCTGTTGGTGGTGGTGGCCGTGGCAAGAGCTACAGGGTGCAGAGGGAGACGTGACTTCAGTTTCAGGCAAAATGGAGTCTGAGGAGTCAGTGAGGCAACCAAGCCGAGAGTTTCTTTAAATACTGGACTAAACTAAGCTCTAGCTCAGGAGAGAAAACTGTACTGAAGATACAGATTTGGGATCATCAGGGGATGCCGCCCCCCACCAGCCCTCACTGTAGAAGGCTGACATTTAAGCGCAGGGCAGGGGGGGAAGACCTCGCCAAGCAGTGGCCTGAGGGAGGGCTGCTGGCATCACAGAAGCCAAGAAAACAGGCAGTTTGAAGAAGGAACTACAGCATCGATTGCAAAGTTAGATAGGATAAGAACAGAAAAGCATCCATTAGATATAGGAATTGGAAAGCCATTAGAGATCTTTGTAGGTGTAATAAACACACTTTCAAAGGTTGAAGAGTTAAGGACAAATTGTTACAACAGGCAGATTAAACATACCAATTAGCTTTGTTCCCTCTTGAAACTCCATGAAAAAAACAGAAAGAAAATTTGTAAAAGTAAAAACCAACAAAGACAAAGAGAATGAGAGAAAAGACAAAAATAACAAAATTTTGGAAGCTGAAAAGCAGATGGTTGAGAATAAAGAAAATTGAATTCCAAGCAGAGAAACTTAAGCGCTAACTAAATTTGTATCACAAAACCTGCAATCAGCTAAGACACCAGATACTTCAATAAGTACAGGAAAAGGTGTAATTAAAAACAGGTAAAAGCAGAATTTAATAAGGTAAAGATGAGGTAGACAGATTGAAAATCTGTTGAAGAGGCAGTTAGACCCCAAATCCCCTGTATCGTTGGGTCTAGTCAGGTGACAGCCCTGCCTCCCACTCCAGTAGAAGCCAAGGGATTGTTTGCTGGAAAGGATGGTCTCTAGACTGAGGCCATCAGGAGTAGTTGACAGGGAGACGACCATGCTGATGAAACAGAAAACTGTAGCCTCCTGCCTCTCTGTTTTCCCTCATGCCCTGCCATTTGCCTTAAAAAATATTCAACAAACCAAAAAAAGTTATTAAAGATACAAAAATATGATAGAAGAAATAAAAAACTCAACTCAGCAGAAGAATTAGAAGAAAAAGCTGAGGTAATACCCTAGAAAGTACAACACAAGACAAAGTGATGAAATAAAGATCAGAAGATCATTCTAAGAGATCAAACATCTGACTCCTGAACACAAAGAAAGGACAAACCAGATGGAGGAGTGGCGGGGAGATCACCAAGACATGATTCAAGAAAATTTCCCAAACTGGAACATAGGAATTTCCAGAGAAAAAAGGTTTATCAAATGCCTAGCACAATAGATAAAACTAGGCCTATACTAGGATATATTATCATAAAACTTCAAGACACTGGAGACAAAATTCTGAGAAAAATTATTTCCAATCTGGAATTCTAGATCCAGGGAAGGGTTAGACTGCAACAGAATACTTTTTCGTTTTTTTTAATACCTATAAGTTGCACAAAAATAGTACAAAGGGGTCCCATGTACCCTTCACCCAGTTTCCGCCGATGATATCTTATGAACTATAGTACATAATATCAAAACCAAGAACCTGACATTGCTACAGTCCACTGACAATGAACAGAGGCAAACACAGTTGAAATGAAAACACTTGCTTCTCAAGTACTCTTCCTCAGAATGCTACTAGGATGTGCTTCGCTAAAACGAGGTAGTAAACCAACAACAGAAGATGTGGGATCCAGCAAACAAAGGGATCTAACACAAGGAAGAGGTAAAAGGAATCCCCAGAATGACAGTGAAGGAAACACCCAAGAAGCCATCAGGGCAGCAAGCCAAGAGAGCACGCTTAGATTGGTGGTATACATCGAATGGCTCAGGGAGAGGTTTCACCAGGGAGATGAAAATGAAAGAACACCTAAAAAGTCTGCATATACTGAAAGGAGATTTACCAAACTGAAGTAAATCTCGTGTTGAACTAATGATAACTACAAAATAAAACCAACCCCCAACCCCCCACCAAAAAAAAAAAAGGGCAGGAGAAACAAAATGTTTAGCAAGAAGAGCAAAGTAACATGGCTCAGCTATAAGGAGCAGTGATGTAATTATGGGGGAAGATTGGAGAACAAAAAATACGCATAAAACAAATAAACCCTCACCTCCCATGGTTTCATGTTAGTAGATAAGACCTACATCCAAAATATCAAGAAGTAGCAATTATAATCATGTTATTTACAAATAGAAGCAAATATACACCCTCCATCACCCCCCAAAAAAATCCCAATTAGCAGAAAATGGGGAGAAAAGTAGTTTTCATAACAAGCCTCACACGGTTGACTCTTTAAATCATGTATAAACTGTATTAACTGTTATATAAATATCTAAATTTTAAAAAAAGGAGAGTTCAGGAGAAGGGTATAAATGGAATATTGTGTACTCTTTCAAAGAGGTTAGAGTAAAAGAAAGACAGAACGTAGGGCTAAAAGGTAACATGGAATCAAGAAATATTTTATTAAGTTGGGCCAGACTTGAAAAATTATATTTAGGAGAAATAACCTATAAAAGAGAAAGGAGGAAGACACTCCAGAGGAACGTAATGAATCAACGTTCCCGAAGAGGCAAGTACACAGATGGAAGAAATAGCCTTGGATAAAAGAAGGTCCCCTCCTCGCTGAAACTAAGAAGGGAAAGATGGATGGTGCAAATAGCAATGCAGAAAGCACTCACTTTCACGATGTTGTCGGGAGCTCTGCTCAGGTTCAGGTTCTTGATTCTCACTGTCAGTTGGTGGACGGTCTTGCAGGTTAGAAGGTACTTGCTGATTAGAGGCTTAGGAAACTCAGTGCATTCGAAGTGCTTCAGTCCTAGAGCTAACAAACTGACAAAGGGGCAATGACACTCAATCCCACACCACAGCCCTGCCCTCTAAAACGCCTCCCCAGATAACTCCATACAGTTTCATTCTCTGCTTTTTCTGCTTCTAACTCTTATACAAGTTGATGACCATTCAACAGGAAATTTCAGATAATTATTGAATACCGGCAAAGTATGAGTAAGTACTATGCGTGTTACAAATATGAGTAAGTCTGAATCAGGAGTTCAAAATCACTACAGAAAACACTAGACATCAATCACTAATAAAGAACAGATCATGATTTGCTTTAAACTAGCAATTCAAACTACTGTGTCAAAGGGTACACAAAAAAAAGGAGAATAATTCTAATAAAGCAAGTATAAGCCGAATAACAGGAACCACGTCAGACATGCTAAATGAGCAGCAGCACCGTTGCCCCAACATAACATATTCAGTGGTGGTTACGAATGCATGGATTTGCTGACAGCAGTGAGACAACGCATTTAAGAGCCATAAAATTGTTCACATACCCACTAGGATGGCTGTTACCAGAAAAGCAGAACAACAGAAAGGGTTGGCAAGGATGTGGAGAGGCTGGAGCCCTCACACACTGCTTGTGGGAATGTACAATCGCACTGCCGCTGTGGAAAACAGTCTGGCAGTTCCTCAGAAGGTTCAACGTAGAGCTATGATATGACCCACAATTCCACTCCTAGGTATATACCCAAGAGACTTGAAAGCAGGAACCCAAACAGAGACGTGTATATCAATGTTCACTGCAGCATTATTCACAATAAGCAAAAGATGGAAACAGTCCAAGTATCCATGAAGTGATGACTAAACACAAACAACAACTCATTGCCATCAAGTCGATTCCAACTCATACAAACCGTATGCAACAGAGCATGACTGCCTCCTAGGGTTTCCAAGGAGCAGCTGGTGGATTCAAACTGTAGACCTTTTGTGTAGCAGCCATAGCCCTTAACACTGAGCCATTTGGAACATACATAAAATGGAATATTATTCAGCTATAAGGAGAAATGAAACTCTAATATGTGCTCGACATGGATGAACCTTTAAACCGTTATGTTGAGGAAAATAAGTCACACAAAAGCCCAAGTATTGTATGATTCCACTTACATGAAATAATGAGAACAGGCAAACGCAGAGAGATAAAAAGCTAATTAAGGCTTACCAGGGGCTGGGAGGAAGATGAAGGGTACTGAGTTTCTGTTTGAGGTGACAGAAAACTTTTGGAAATGGACAGTGGTGATGGTAGCATAATATGGCAAATGTAATCAATTCAATTGTACACCAAAACTGGTGAAAGTGGCAGACTTTTGTTATAGCTACATCAAAATAAAAAATTTTAATGAGCTTAAAAAATCATCCATAACCTTCACTGAATAATCACTAAAGGATAAAAGTAAAAGATTTTTTAAAAAGCTCTGTGCGCAAAGATCCTTGCAGAAGCATCACTTACTGACAACAACAAATCAGAGAAAGAAACGATAGCCAACAAAAGAAGCATCATTAGACCATTAAATACTGCTTTACAAGATGGTATATCCGAATCAGGGATAATGTTATACAACTATTTCATTAAGATGTTAGGTTTAAAAACAAAACAGGACAGAAAATTATACTTAAATTGACATTAATTAAGTAAAAAAAGCAAAGAGATAAACCACTGTCTTGAGGTGTCAGGATAAGGGGTAAAAATTTTTTCCACTGAAATTTTTCTTCAACAATATAAGATTGGTGTTTCACTAAATAAAACGCAGAAAACAATTTTAAGTGTCTTTAAATGTTTCAAAAATTTGTGTCATCCCCAAGAAGAGCAGTACTTGGCGCTCCTGGAACAACACACATGTCCATCTATATACCCCTGTTCCTTTGTCTTTCGTGTCCATGTCTGACTATATAAGCCGTATTTCCCCTCATCTTCCCACATAAACACCTACTTGTCCTCAGCCTTGGTGAAGAAGCTCTTATCCTCGGGACCCTTTGCCTGCAGAGAACATAATGGAAGTAGCTCTGGATACATGAAAACCTTGCTTGTTGCCAGGATCCAAGCCACTTGCTTTGGCAAACAGGGAAATTCATAGGCTGTGAGAAAAAAATCCATGATCAATGGAATTCTAGAACAAAAGAGGGCTTCAGAAAAGCTTCTGAATCCATTTCTACATTTAGGTAGAGCTGCCCATACCTAACAGGCTTCCTTCACACCGCTCCTCCCCTAAAAAAGGTGCCACAATCTTTCTCATCCTAACATATCCCAAAAGGGAGTCTCATTCAGTGGCAATAAAAGGTGATTCTCTTATTACTTCCTGTGTGGCACACTTACCACATTAAGTAACATGAACACTTAGAAAGCACCTAGTAACACCTGGCACATAGAGAATGCTCAAAAACTTCAGTCTCCTTCCCCCTTTAAGTCCTTAAAGGATAAGTGACCAACAATGCTTGCTTTCTTCCAGGTTTACATTCCAACTTCTTTAATCCCCCTCGCATATTTGGTATTCCAAATTTTATATTTTTTCTATTCTTACGTAATTTTCATTAAGTTCTCCCAGATTCCTCCTGAGGTTGGGAACAAACAAAAAAAACATAAAAGGAATGCAGTTCAGTCTCATTCCTTTCTGTCTCCCTGCCTAAGTCTTTCATTTCCAGGCACCTCTGCCTTTCCAGAGACAAGCACTACTACACCCATAGTAATCCTTCCCTGAGTGCTTTTTTATTACTCCAGAAGAAAAACAAAGGACTCTAGGAATCGAAGCTAGCGCTATGGTTTGTGTTTAATAAAGCTTTCATTACCAAAATGGAACCTATTAAAGTAATTTGAAATCAGCGTCTATGACGGAATGCACTTGAATTTAACTCTATCGGTAAAAAAACAAACCAAACCCCTTATCATCAAGTCAACGCCCACTCATAGTGACCATAGTTTACAGAGCAGAACTGCCCCACAGGGTTTCCAAGGCTGTAATCTTTACTGAAGCAGACTACCACGTATTTCTTCTGCAGGGCGGCTGGTGGCTTCAAACCATCAGCCTTTCAGGTAGCAGCCAAGGCTTAACCACTGTTCAACTACAGTCAGAGATTTAAAATTAGATAAATCCAAATACATAGCCATTACAGATACACACCAAACCACAAATAATTCTGCTAAACCCAAAAACAAATCAAAAGCAAATATCTGGTTTAAGAGAACAGCAAATAAATTCAAAAAAAGATTTTCTCAGAAAATACTAAACCAACGCAAGATAGAAACCAAACCTGAAAAGTTCTTTAAAACACTGAACCTCACAAAGGTACATCTTTAATTTGCGCGTAACTCCCAAATCAACATTTCTTTCAAAATGGAGATACCACCTACCCTACAATCATGGGAAATAATGTGAGTTGATCTTAATACAGACGGTATAAACCTAAACACTGCCAAAATTTACCACCTGACTTCCCTCTTTACCATACCTCAGT
Organism: Elephas maximus indicus; assembly: GCF_024166365.1. Taxonomy (NCBI): domain Eukaryota; kingdom Metazoa; phylum Chordata; class Mammalia; order Proboscidea; family Elephantidae; genus Elephas; species Elephas maximus. The sequence goes on from NC_064821.1 coordinate 193,572,544, forward strand.
TTGTCTTGATCTCAGTCCTAATGCTTACCCTCGTATCTACCATCTCTTTGAATTGAGTCCTATGGCTCTACCATCACACACCTGTTCTGTCTACTACCTTCGCCCCCTACCTAAGTCCAAATATTGTCATGTAAGTCTAGAATCCAGACAATGAGTCAAAAGGGAAGATAAACAAGATAAGGATGAAACTACAAATATCCTGGCTCCTCCAGCCCTAGAAAATAATCTAAAATAAGGCTCCCACCTCTTACTGCAATTAACACTGGAAGTTAACACATCTGTCCCCTACCAGGTTTCTTGACAGTTTTACGAGGACTCCAGTCAATGCTGACGTGTGTGCTGAAGTCTTCAATGAGCTGCATAGCTCCTATCAGGTTACAGGGCTGGAACAAGGTCTGAAACTTGGGGTTGAACTGATGGTGAAGGGCAATGGAGCTTTGAGCAAAGGTTCCCAGCTCTTTCTGGGGAAAAACAGGACAAAAAGGACTAAATTAATACCAGTAACCCTTAGCTTCTGAATGAGAAATTGTCCTTCCTACTACTGAATAAAAACATATAAAAATCATCAGAGTTTCTCACAACTAACAATTAAGACTGCTCTTTTGCCGAGTCCTCAGATATTCAGGGATTAGGTCTGTGATACAGTCATCCTTTCATATATATACATTATGGTTGAGAATATACAGAAAACATACACCAATTCAACAAATCCTACATGTACAACTCAGTGACACGGATTATATTCTTTGAGTTGTGCAACCATTCTCACCCTCCTTTTCTGAGCTGTTCCCTCTTATATTAACATAAACTCACCGCCCCTGAAGACTCCTATTTAATCCTGCGAGTGGCTGTTGTCGACTTGATCTCATAGAGTTGTTATAACAGCACAAGGCTCAAGGTAGACATTCCTTACTAGTTAAGCTAAACTACTGTTTGATTTTAAGAAGACATCAGGAAGATATTTTTGGTTCAAGGTTTAAGGTTCAAAAATGATCTCAGGGCAATAGTTTCAGTTTACCTAGCCTCCATGGCTCCAGAAAATCTGGATGCCACGGGAACCTGAAATTCTGTTGTGCATTTTTCCCATTCCTATCAGATTCCTCACTCTTCTTTTATATTCATTCTGCTTTTACTCAGACTGAATGTTCCTCAGCCTTCTGGATGGACGGTCTAGCTCCTCAGCTAGAACCAAGGTTCTCAGAAATAAAGGACATTACTTTTATTTTTTTTTTTGCTCTTGTGGTTTCTGTGAATGTCACCTAGAAAAAAGCACACTTCATGATCTTCCAAACACAACAGGATGTGAATACACACTGTTGACCACCAAGGAATCTTGAAGAGCTAGCAAACATACTTCTCAAACTCCGAACAGACTGACCTAAGAAGCACAGAATATAGTCATTATCTGCCACAAAGTCTAGGGAAAACTTTTACAGAGTTTAGAATTTCAGAATTAAAAACCCTTACTCCAAAATATTTCATAATGTCATGAGCAAAATCAAACCACTGGCATTGAGCCTAATGAATGAACAACAAATTCAATATCTTTAAAAGATTAGCAGTGCCAAAAACCTAAGAAGTCACAGTGGATCTAAAGATGAGACAGAGGGTCCAATAAAGAAGCAAATGGGACAGTCTTAAGAAAGTTGAACACACTCGCTGCTTTTTCATGGGAATGAATGGCTTAGGTTCTCTTAGCAAACATAGGAAGCCACACCAGAAAGTAGGCATAGCTACCAAACACAGCTAGGAAAGAAGAATAAATATAGATTATGATGGGAAACTGTGAGAAAAGACTAGTCAAGCTAATTGCATACCAAGTCTTCAGAGTTAGGGATATTTAGAGCCTTACAAGAAATACTCTGGTGGTGCTGGCCTCCGAACTCAGACTGGGGTTGGAGCTGGCGAGAAGGTGGATTTGCGTCAAGAGCTGAACATGCTGGGGAGGGAAAGAAAATAATATGGTGACGTGTTACGATACACCTACTTCAGGAACCCAGACAGATCTTAAGAAGTTTCAACTTTAGCACACATATTTGGCTTTCTGGATAAGACTGTGGAAACAAAATATCTCACCAGGAATTTCTCAGACAGGTTCCCTTGAGCAAAACGACACAACCAGAGGAAATTTAACCTCAGACCACAGGGACAGAGCTTGGAAGTGGAAAAAATTCCTGCTGGCACTGAAGGCTATCAAACCTCAGAATCAATTACTAAGAACTCTCAGAAATCTACCATTCTGAATACCATTAGGGTCCTTTCATGTCTTCTTGCCTGAGCCACAGCTACGACACGATGACCTTCCCAAGTCCCAACTCAGGTGAAGATCCTATGGTCCACGGTTTCAGTGGCTATCAAGACACAGACTGCTGACTTTTACAAAGTGGCTAATTGTGGCCTCAGAGTCAGGCCGTGGAGTGCCCCAGCATTAACCTTACCCAAGGAGAGTCTCACCTGCTGCATCTGCTGCTGGAGTCTCTTCCTCTGTGCTAGATCCAGAACCAGAGTCTGAGGAACTTTTTCACTCTTGGGCTTCACCCTCTCTGCCTCCTGCTGCTGTCTGGATGAGGATTTCTTCATCTTCAGCTGTTCAAGTAGCTCCTTTACTGTCCGATGTTGCTCATTTAACAAGTTGGCCAGTGGCTCCTCAAAGCTACCCACGACAGGGACATCAGTGAACTGAACATTTCCCTCACTCCACAACACAGTCAATTCCCGCTAACGGCAGGCAAAGAGGGCCTGAAGAACCTCCGCCTACTGTTAATCCCCAAATTCTACCTTAGCCAAGAGTTGAACTCCTAGCCTTATCCAAATCTTTCCCTGATGTTAATACAGATTCAAATAAGATAATTCTGAACTAACCACCCCCACGCCATTCTTCTATAATCACTCCTCCAAATGACATACAGATAGAGAGGAAATTAAACAAAAATCTAGGAACAGAAAAATATCTGCATAACAAACAGCCAAAGAGCTAGCGGGAACCTGTCATTCTTACCAAGCACTCTTATCCACATTAAGCTAAGGCTTGCTCTTAACCAGGATATAGAATCCTCTGAAAGTAAAGAGCTTGTTCTTTAATTTACCTGTTACCGCCATCCCAGCTGCAGCTTCTTCCATCTCCCTATCCATGCAGGATGCCCTGTCTTCCTTTCTTAAAAAGTCAAAGGCCTTCTTGCATGAAGCAAGAAGGAGGCATACTAAAATACAAGGCGTTTAGCTGAATAGAAGAACTGGGAAATTACTTCAAGTATTACCTGACTACCCTCCACGAAAATATTTTCTTTCAGTACTGTGAATTCCACCCCCGTGTTTCCTAATCCTAGCCTTCTCCAGCCTCGCCTCCAGAGAGAGAGGCTATTCCTAGAGCTGAAGCAAGAATCCAAATGCTGCACATGCTAGCTCTCAGATGAGGGCAGAACAAGTCACTTAAGTGATTAAATACATGCTGACAGGCCATGGGAAGCCCTGGTGGCATAGTGGTTAACTGTTACAGCTGCTAACCAAAGGGCCGGCAGTTCGAATCTGCCAGGCGCTTCTTGGAAACTCTATGGGGCAGTTCTACTCCGTCCTATAGGGTCGCTATAAGTCGAAATCGACTCGATGGCACTGGGTTTGGTTTTTTGGTTTGATAGTCTATGCAATCAGGATAAAAACCAAAAACCAAGCCCATCACCGCTGATTCCGACTCATAGTGACCAACCCGCTAAAGTAGCTATGACTAGCAGGTTTTCATGTGTCAAGCAACAATTATATGACAGTAACTTTTCTCAGGAACCTCTGGGGATGAAAATTATATTTCATATTACAGTATTCACTACAGACTTGACAGGTACAGGGTAAAAACCTAAAGACCACCGGGCTGTCCTCTTGTATAACCATTACTGAGAACTGAACACTGTTGACTGTCTGAACTACTCTCTGAGGAATAGAAGAGCAGAAACACTGAAAAGTAGATAATGCAAACAATGATTGCACCTGATTTTAAGAAGTACTACTTGGATAGTTAGTAAGGGGACCACAGATGACTCACTTTCCTCCATGATGTTTTGTTTAGTCAAAAATTAAACAGGTTTACATTTCCAACTGAAAAGGAAGGGGCAGCAGCCCAAGCAGATCCATTGAGTACCAAAAGGTAAGTGTAGGTCAACAGGGATGTTAAAGTAGCCATGTAATTCCCAAATTTAAGAAGCCTATACAGAGTTCATTAGGGGAACTGAAGCATGTTTAGAGACTAAACCCCAATTATAATAAATTATAATAAATTCCCATAATAAATAAAAACCATTTTATATGGTACCAGGACTTTGTTCCACGAAGCATGGTTTGAAATGCATGGGTCATCTAATGACACTTAGAAATCTTGAGATTTTTGTTGTAGTGGTATTTTGGTATTTGTTGTAAATGAATGTGACTGATATTTCTGGGTTTTACACATTGGTTACTATACCCTTTACTACATTGCAAGGTCCCTGAAGGCCTGGCTTTCAGATAGATCCCACGATCTCTTGCTAGGTAATGCTGTTAGTTAAGACACAAGACTAATAGAGGATGTGGGTCTGTTAACTTTATTTTGCTCTACCCATACCACAAACGACTGTGACTTCTAAGCTACCCATCCATCTAAGGATGGTCTGCTGCTACTAACAATGGGTAACAATCAAGTAAAGTACAGAGGGATTATGTAAATCCATCGTAAAAATAGGGGGAGAAATTAAAGCCTCTACTTTCTGGATGGGGCAACACATGTCCCCACTTTATGTGATAAAAACCAGAACATACATTTCAGACTCCAGGATGTTACTGTGGGTGGTTCATGGTTTCCTCAATTAACGCCTAGGTGACTGACAGACTTTCATTAACATTTACCAGATAATAATGGCAAATAAGGAGAGCAAAAGGGACATACTAGATATTACAATTTGGGAAATTTCTGTGGCTGGCCATAAAGTCTTGCACACCTCTCCAGCACCACTCATCCAGAGAAGTTGCTGTGGACACCAGCTGCTGTTTTTTCTCCCTTCCCAAACTCATACAGCTTGGTCTATAGCTGCACTGCCCCATAACAAGGAGATGTATTCTTCTGACACTCAATTCCCCCACAAGGCTCTATATGCTTATATCAGTAACCACAGCTACTTGGGAATGGGAAACTGTTACTGCAATTTCTGAAAACCTTTTCAGAAATGCATGTTTCCCCATTCTAAGTCTCAAGGTCTTTGTGTAGCCTACCGTAAGACTTGAGGGGTATTAAAGTTAGGCCGAGACTCAGCCACACGATCCTTTTCCTCAGGGCCGTCATCTTCCACTTTGGGGAATCCCATCTCATCTTGGAACTGAGGGAAAAGGAACAGAAGGGTTTTCCCGGAGAACACACCTACGAAAGCCACTCAAGCAGTGAGAAGAAAAAGTGAAGGCTACAGATCACAGGACTTTAAGAATGCCAGCACCCACAAAGTGCCAGTGCCAGAACCACACTCAACTCAGGGCTCCCAAAACCCCACCCTTGGGATAACCATCACGACAGGAAAAAGATCTCTCAGCCAGCCAACTTGTAATGGCAAGGACTGAGCATAGATAACCCAAAACAACTGATCTCTTATACAAAAATATCTTTCAAGAGACAGATTTACCAGAAAGGTAACTATTTGTGCTTAGAATAGTCTAAAACAAGCTTGCAATCTTTAAGGGCAAACCAAATGATATTTGGGAAGGCCATTCAAAAGTTTACAAAGGAAATTTTACCAAGAATATCCTACATGTAGATAATTAAAGAGTTTACTAATTAGCAAAGTTCTTCTGCTGCTGTATTCTTTCCTGGGTGCACTGAAAGGGTGGTTTAGTCAGACCACGTCTGCAGGGAGGGTCACAGAACCCAAAGGACACAGCTTGGTGGCAAATCCACTTTACCATTCAGAGTTTTCACTCAAGTATCACTACTCACAGTTTCAAAGAGCTCTTCCATCAGCTCGTTCACTTCCTTTTCTGCAAGAAACCCAAACAATGTGTTGTTGGCACAAGTTACTCTCATTTTGCAATAAAGGAGAATTTCATGAAAACAATGCAGGCTGTTTTCAGCAAGGTATTTAACTAAAACCTCATATCTGTCTATCATTGTTTCATTTATTCAAAAACATTTACTGAGCATGAACTATGGTCTCAGACTCTGTTCTAGATACTTTAGATAACATGTGTGAACAAAGCAAATATTTCTACTCTCGTGAAGCTTAGATGCTAGTAGGGAGACATACAAAAAATATGACCTAGGTGATTTTACAATTAGATAAATTCATAGCTGGTTGGCCTACACTGCCCATGGAGTCCAGCAGTGTGCCACAGACCCTGACTTAGTTTCATCAATGACTTAGAATACCCAGAAAACATATTTATCAAATGTATAGATGACACAAAGCTGGAAGGGATGGCCAGTCCAATTAATGCAGATTCAAGATTCTGTGTTTTCTGAAATCAACTAGATAGAACATAATGGGGATAAATGTAAAGTCCTACATTTAGGATTTTTAAAATCCAGCTCCTTAAAGCTCAGGGAAAAGGTAATATGGCTCAAAAACAGTTCATGTGAAAAAAGCCTCAGAGCTTGATTGATCTCAGGTTCAATATGACATAGCTGCTTCAAAATCGTCTCCATCTACAAGAAGGCAAGCACATCACTGAGCTAGAGCAGAATATCAGACCAAGTCTGGACAACTCGGATCCATTCTACGTAAAGCAAGCCCTTCTTAGAGGGAGAACACACAATACAGGAGAAGTCCGCACAACTGGATTAAAGCAAAAAAAGCTAAGAAGTTTCCTGAATACAACCAAATACTTCAACGGACAGAGTAGCAGGGGCAGGGGTTTGGGGACCATAGTTTCAGGGGACATCTCGGTCAACTGGCATAACAAAGTTTATTAAGAAAATGTTCTACAACCCCCTTTGGTGAGTGGTGTCTGGGATCTCAAAAGCTAGCAACCAGCCATCTAAGATATATCAATTGGTTCCAAATCACCTGGAGCAAAGGGGAATGAAGAACACCAAAGACATAAGGAAAATATGAGCCCAAAAGACAGAAAGAGGCACCTAAACCAGAGACTCCATCAGCCTGAGACTGGAAGAACTAGATGGTGCCTGGCTACCACCAATGACCACCCTGGCAGGAAACACACCAGAGAGTCCCTGATGGAGCGGGAGAAAAATGGGGTGCAGAACTCAAATTCTAGTAAAAAGACCAGAGTTGATGGTCTGACTGAGGCTGGAGGGACCCCAGAAGACATGGCCCCCAGACTGTCTGTTAGCCCAGAACTAAAACCATTTCCAAAGCGAACTCTTCAGACAAAGGTTAGACTGGACTATAAGACATAAAATGATACTGGTGAAGAATGTGCTTCCTGGTTCAAGCAGATACATGAGACTAAAAAGGCAGCTCCTGTCCGGAGGCTAGATGAGAAAGCAGAAGGGGACAGGAGCTGATGGAATGGACACGGGAAATACAGGGTAGACAGAAGGAGTGTGCTGCCACATTGTAGGGAGAGCAACTAGGGTCACATAACAATGTGTGTATAAGCTTTTGTATGAGAAACTGACTTGAATTGTAAACTTTTACTTAAAGCACAACGAGAAAAAAAAATTTTTTTTAAGCCCTTCTAGAGTAGCTAAAATCCAAATACTGGCAAGAAAGTGGGGCAACTGGGACTCTAATGGGAACAGAAAATGGAAAACCACTTTGGAAGAAGGTCTGGCAATCTCTTAAAAAGGTAAACACAATGTCTACCCTATAACCCAACAATTACTCTCCTAGATATAAAACGTATGTCCACAAAAAGCAGGGTTTCAAACCAGTTCGTTTTGCCTCAACCTTCTGCTGAGAATTTATATTTCCACCCCAGATATACTCACTCAGAATTTACATTTTAACAAGATTCCCAGGTCTCGGGGTTTCTAAGAAACAAACCCTTTCAAAGCCCTGACAAAAATGCTTGCACAAGAAAGTTCAGAGCAGCTTTTTTCATGATAGCCAAAAATCTGAATGAGCCCAAGTGTCCACCAACACAAGAAAACAGAAACAGACTGTGGTATATTCATACAATGAAGTACTACTCAGCAGTATAAGGGAACAAACCAACGATACATGGAATGTGGATGGACCTCAAAAAATATTGGGCTGAATGAAAGAAGCCTTAAAAAACAAAGAGCACATACTACATGATTCCATTTATATGAAGTTCTTCTAAAGCAGATAAATCTAATCCATTATGAAAAAATCAGACAGTGGTTGTTCCTCCAGCAATGGGGAGGGGGTGGGAATGAGAGGAAGGACAGACCTGGAAGGAGTATGAGAGAACTTTCAGGGGTGGTATCCATATCCTGACAGATGTTTGGGTTACACATTTGTCAAAACTCACCAAATGGTACACTTAAGATTTGTGTAATGCATTATGTGGAAATTTTACCTAAAACAAAGATGACCTAAAAAACTGGTAACGGAGAAGGATTCAAAATGGCGGCCTAGTCAAAAGCACCACACTTTCCCTCTACAACAAAGACCCAAGAAACAAAGTATAACAGATACAGATGACAATCCTAGAACCCTGAGCATCGAATGAAAGGATACAGAATTACATCAAACACCGTTTGGAAAAAGAAACTGAATAATAGCAGTGAACAGGAAGAGATACAGAGCAGATGTGCCGTACCAGCCCATCTGGCAAACCAGGGCCATTCTGAGACAAAGCCAGCAGTAGCTATGGGTGAAGAGTGTTAAGAAAACAACATTACAAAACTCCCACCAGGAGACAAAGAAACTGTGAAGACATTCTGGGAGGAAAGCAAGGTGACAAGGATATGAACTGGAGCTAAGGAGGGAAAGGACAGGTAAGAGGACAAAAGCTTCAGGAATCCCAGCATATACAGAGCAGGGAGGAAATCAGGACCCAGAGAGAGTAACTCTCCAGCAGTGGTCCCTAACCGATAGGGTAGGTAGTGAACACAAAGCAACAATTGCATTCCCAGCATAGCAGACCACATGATGGTCTGATTCAAAATGGCCAGTACCAGTCCACTTCAGCTCACTAATGCCTAGGGTATTGATCTTTACACGTTCCATTTCATTTTTGACAGCTTTCAATTTTCCTAGATTCACACTTCATACATTCCACGTTCTGATTATAATGGATGTTCACAGCTGTTTCTTCTCACTTTGGCTGGTGCCACATCAGCAAATGAAGGCCCCGAAAGCCTGACTCCATCCACATCATTAAGGTTGACTCTACTTTGAGGAGGCAGCTCTTTCCCAGTCATCTTTTGAGTGCCTTCCAACCTAAGGGACTCATTTTCCAGCACTATATCAGATAATGTTCCGCTGCTATTCATAAGGTTTTCACTGGCCAATTTTTTCAGAAGTAGCCTTCCAGGTCCTTCTTCCTAGTCTGTCCTATCCACAGAGGGTGACCTTGCTAGTATTTGAAACACGGGTGGCAAAGCTTCCAGTATAACGGCAACATAGTATGACAAACTGACAGACAAATCATGAGTAAAGGGTCATGCATACGCTCAACAAAAATCAATGGTTTCTGAAATATGTTTTCCATCATTGGTACATAAGCCAATGATGTAATCTTTTAAATGAATGACTACAGGCAAGTCAGGTTATCAAAATAATTGCTTTCAAGGCCTTCAGTGTTGTTTTCTTTACTCACTAAATAAATCCATTAAATTGGTATCAAATCAAAGTGGTCTTTCTAAAATCCAAATCAGTTCCTATTCATTTCCTGCTTAAAACTCTTTTGAGTTCACCTTTCTGAGAGAACAAACCTCATATTCCAGGTCTTCCATGATCTGAACACTGCATATCTCTTCCACCACCACTCCCTCACAAAACTACACCTAACTACTTACCATTTGACAAATATGCATTTTTGTTATTCCAAAATTCTGTGGTTTGCAGATTTTATACCTATTTGCTATCTCTTTCTCTATCCCACCCACAAAAAAATCTCTTATTCATCCTTTAAAACAAAGTTAAAATAGTTTATCTTGTGAATTCTTCCCTATTCCCTCTCACCTTACCCCATACCACATACTAGTAGATTACACCCTCTTTAAGGCCACTAAAAAAAAACCATTGCCATGGAGCCGATTCCAACTCATAGCAACCCTACAAGACAGAGTAGAACTACCCCATAGGGTTTCCAAGGAGCAGCTGGTGGATTCGAACTGCCAAACTTTTGGTTAGCAGCCTAATGTTTATCCACTGTACCACCAAGGCGCTTTAAAGGCCACTAGTATACCTTATACACAACCTATTATAGCACCTATCACTTTATATTATAGCTTTTTCTTCTGTATTTTCCTACTAAGCTGAGCTCTTATAGGACAGAGGCTATGTCCTAATCATTCTCGATTTATAAGTACAACGTCTGTCAAATAGCAGAGGCTCAGTACATGACTACAGGATGGGCTGAAAATTTCACTGTTAAAAATCTGCAAAGTTAAAAAAAAAGCAGATGTGGAGCAGTCAAGGGCTGGATTCGTAACAGACAGACTCACTGGTGATTCTCACTGCCCGGTCAGTGCGGAAGTCTTCTGTGTCTGGTTCGTCAAGATCTTCCAGGAAATTATATTCTGGGTCATCATCATCATCTCCCTCATCTAAGGAAAAAAGAGTTTCAGGCATTTATTTCCAACTCTGAACTCATAACTACGGTGAAAATTCAAGATTCTCAGCACCACGGGAGTCTGTTTCCATAAAGCACATTTATTCTTTACTTTTTACGTAACTTACTCTTTTGTCCTTGGTGCTTTCTGCACATTCCCCACAGCTGAGTCACTGCACCTATTCTCTCCAACAAGCCAGGTTCTTTCCTTCCTTTCAAAATAAGGCTTAAATCTCTCAATATGCAGCAAAATCCATAAAACTGGACAGAAAATTTGTCTCAGTAACCTCACTTTGAGTAATGCATCTCATGAAAACAATACTTTTTGTAAAAGTTATTTGTACAAAGACATTGATAGTAAAAACAGGAATGACCCAAATTCCCCAAAATTAGGGGAATGGCTATGTAATTATGATGCTTTAACATGATAAAAGAGTATACACGTGTCAAATGTTAACATGTAACCACTCCATAAACGTTCAATAAATACATGAAGAAAGTACAACACAATATAATATACATATAATAATCTTAAGTATGAAAAAGCATATTCCTATAATGATAAAAATCAGAAGTCACCAACCAAAAATATATACAAATAATAAACATTTGTTACATCAAGACAGTGAAATATGGGTATTTTTTCACTTGTAATTTTCTTTCATGTTGATGTTATTCAATTTCTACACAAAAGTTGTGACGGAGTCCTCGAATTACAGAATTATTATATTTAGGCAATTTTTTTTATCCTGACACTGTATAATAGAACTTTCTGCCACAAGGGAAATGTTCTATGTATGGGTTATACAATAGTGGTCTCTTTGGAGCATGAAAACGTCGCTGTGGGGAGGAACTTTAACAGTTTACTTTATACACTTTCAACTATCTGATTTCTTTATATGAAGCATGTATCACTCTTGTAATTATAACACAGAAAAAAAGAAAATTCTTGGGAATTTTATACTGAACCACCATACATATTATTTCACGTCACTCCCTCCAGCATGCTTAAAATGTCCTCTTACTGTCACTGTTTTCAAAAATCTTTCAAAGGTCTATCTCAACTGCCACCTCTTTTGTGTACCTGCCTTTGACCATCCTCAATGGGGATCATCTCTTCTTCTAAAACCTTACAATAGCATATAAATCCCAATGCTGCTGAGTCAATTTCGACTCATAACAACCCTATAGGACATAGTAGAACTGCCCCATAGGGATTCCAAGGCTGAATCTTTAGGGAAGCAGACTGCCATATATTTCACGGAGTGGCTGGTGGATCAGTTAGCAACCAAGGACTTTCACTCTTTTATGCTTCTTGGGACTGAAGGTGCCCAGAAACATTTTCAGGTTCTCAGGTTTCTCAGGAGGCTACCTGTCCCACTAAAAGTACATGCTGCCCTGTAAATGGGGCTTGTGTAACAGTGAAAAATGAAAGAAAAGTTCTTTGGTGAGAATTCACTAAGGTAGAAGGCTTAGTTAGGTATGAGGCCGTGCATCCAGGAAGTGTGATTGGGTCAAACTTTTGTCTCTTTTGACTTTCATATAGATAGATAATCCCTGTAAGCATATTTATGGCTTCCTGTGCAACAGCTGGGGGGCCCTGATGTATCTGTGTGTGTGTGTGTGTGTGTGTGTGTGTGTGTGTGTGAGAGAGAGAGAGAGAGAGAGAGAGAGAGAGAGATTTGGAAAAACAAAGTAACAAAACAGAAGATGCCACCTTCCAAAGATCTTTCGGACAGATGGAGCCCACTAAACACTGCGTCGGACTACCACTAATGTTTGATGGGAAAACGTATGCCAACATGAAATTTTCAAAATCCATATTACCAAAAATTTGAACACACTCAATTAGTAAGCATGCACTCCCGTACTGAAAACACATGCCATCATTAAAATATTCAAAACACAAAAAACTCGAAGCTTAAAAAGGGTTAACCACTGTACCACCAGGGCTCCTACAACAGCATATACACCACTTTTATGGCACCTGAGTTTATTCAACAATTTCATCTAAAATGAACTGCACACCTAACAATGGCCCAGACACCCTGTCATTCACACAGATTTTACTTCCTGACAAAGTAATTATGTTACTTTATCCCTAACAGCACCTAGCACAAAATCTTATACAAGGAAGGTACTCGATAAACATTTGCCAAATGATGTAATTACAATTGTTAATAGTACCATAAGGTACATTCAAGGACTTGTTAATTCTCTTTCATTCACTTATCCTGACATTCCTAGTCTTACTTGCCTAACCATTTATTTAGTCTATTCTCCATCCAAACTATATACTGTCTTATTATTTACACCACCATTCTTTCACAACACATAAAATCTATGGTGGTTGTAGAGGACAGGAAAAAGAATAAAGATGTGCTCTGTTAGTTGTATATATTAGATGTGGTAGATCATGATCTAATTCAGAAATAAGAACAATGAATTTAGCTACAAATTAAAGTAAGGGAATGGATGACCCTATTTGCATAAAAATGCAAGTGAAGATCTTGGTTCAGTTACACACATTTAAAAAATTTTTTAAAGCGTCAGCCTTCCACAACACAAGAAATCAAAATATTTTGGTCACTCCTCATTGAAGAGAAACAAATGGAAACAACAACAGTGGCCCTGATTCTGTCAAAAGAACGTGACGTCACCCAGAATCAGTACAGACTAAGACACTCTCTTATGCCTTCTAAACCTACGGAAATTTATTATATAAAACAATGAAAGATGTGTGATTTCCACTGCAGTATACTTTTGTAAACAAATCATCAAAGACAAATTCAATACTTTTAATTTCATTGTTTTAAAGTAGGAACTTTTACTTATATTCAAAAACAAATAAAGGGTTTATGGTAGGGGTTCTTACACCATGTATAGCTGTAGTCAACACGTATTGTTTTGGTCTGATCGATACGCCTTCCCAACACGGTTCTAGGAGGTGCTGCCAATCACAGGCCTCCATGCTGGAACAGTCTCCCAAGCAATCCCACACACCACCAAGAGGGGACACGTGATCAAGCCACACCAATCTGAGTTGTTCCCTTGGATTTTTCAAACTGCAGCTTGTAGGGGAGAGTCTTTCCCACGTGGGGGCAAAGCAGGAGGAAGTAAACATGGAGTGCTTGTGGCCATCATCCCAGCCTTGAGGAAAAGTGCAGGTTTGACAAGAGAGTTGACTGACCAAGTAAAGATGACAGGTATAAAAAGAGAGGCAAAGAGGGTCCTAACAGTGCCTTAGATCCACTGCAGGCTTTTCGGCCCTTCCCAAGTTCTGGTTTCATTTGGGCTCAACAGGTTGGAGTTAGGATTCTTTCACTTGCATCCTGAAGAACCTCAACTGACACAATGGATTTTAGGTGACTTAGTGAACCCCCAAGAAATCTTACACAAAATAAGGTATACATTTATGTTTCAGGGAAGAGTCCTTAGCTTTCAAGTTCCCAAAATGATTCTTGATCCCAAAAGGAGAAAAAATAGAAGGAAATTTAACTATGATTAGAGGTAAACTGTCAGTTAAATACGAAATTAAATTCGATAACCAAAAATACCCCATTATTTCAGCTTCCAATTAATGAAAATGTTACTATAGACACAATGGGCAGTGTAAATAGTAAATGCAAACAAAACCACTTACCTTCATTTCCTACATCATCATTCATGAGTCCCCCTAGCCACATCTTCCAGTTCTCATCATCTGCTGTATTCGGGTCATACATGTCTGGGGTGATGTCTGGAGCTCGGAGCTTGGCCTCTAGTTGCCCCAGGGGAACATCTTTTAGGGGCATCTTAGAACGGGTCCGGAATGCAATGAGGCTGTCATCCATGGTCTAGCCGATGGAGAAGAAAAAAATGTGCCACTGAATGTCTAATGTTTCCAAATTCTCCGAACCGCATCATCCCCTCTGTGCTTCTATTCTCAAACCACAAGATTTCTCTTCTAAACAATTTGAGCTTTATAATGTTTGTCTGAGAAGCTTTCAGAAAATGACCGCATTTCAAAATCAACATTTCAAGACCATTTACAATGTCTTTATCGAGACGTAGCCCACATACCGTAAAATTCACCCTTTTAAAGTGTATAATTGAATGGATTTTAGTATACTTAAGAGTTGTGCAAGCATTACTACTAATTCCAGAACATTTCTATCACCCCCCAAAAAAGCCCCATACCCGTAAGCAGACACTATTCATTGCCCTCTCACCTCCAGCCCTTGTTAACCACTAATCTACTTTCTAACTCTATGGATTTGCCTATTCTGCACATTTCATAGAAATGGTATCATATACTATGCGGCCTTCTGTGTCAGCTTCTTTCACTAAGCATAATGCTTGCAAGGCTCATTCATGTCGTAACATATATGAGTACTTCATTCCCTTTTATTGTCAAATAATATTCCATTGTACGTAGATATGACCACCCACGCACTATACCACATTTTATTTATCCGTTCATCAGTTAATGAACATCTGAGTTTTTTTCCACCTTGGAGGTATTATGAATAATGCTGTTATGAACATTTGTGAAAAACTTTTTGTGTAGACAAATGTTTTTAACTCTTCTGGTGTGGAACTGCTGGGTCATACAGTAACTCTACGTTTAACTGAGGAACTACCAAACTGCTTTCCACAGTGGCTATATGATCTTACATTCCCATCAACAATGTATGAGGCTTCCAAATTCTCTACAACCTTGTCAACATTTGTTATTGTCCATCTTTTTTATTACAGTCATTCTAGTGGGTGTGCAGTAACATCTCAGTATAGTTTTGATTTGCATTTCCCTAACAACTAATGATGTTGAGTATCTTCCCATGTGATTATTGGTCATTTGTGTTTTTTTGGAGAAATGTCTATTGATATCCTTTGCCATTTTTTAATTGGGTTGTCATTTTATTTTTGAGTTATAAGAGTTCTTCATATATTCCCCATACAAGTTCCTTATCAGATATATGATTTACAAATACTTTCTCCCATTCTTTGGGTTATCTTTTCGATAGGGACTGCATTGAATCTGTGGATCACCTTGGGAAGTCCTCTCTTAGCCTACTGCGATCACCTCCTGACTGGGTGCTCTGTTTCCTCTCTTGTTTTCCTATAGCCTATTTCCCTCACCTTTACTAAAGGGAAAATTTTAACATAAATCACAAAAAGCTCTTCCAATGGTTAAAATAGAATCTAAATTTCTTCCACAGTCTCCCAAGGCCTTCATGGTCTAGCACTTTACCTAGCTATCTGACCTCCCTCCTACTACTCTCTCCCATGATCCCTATGCTTTGGCCAATTTTTGTCCCTTCAACGTGCCAAGATCATTCCCATCTCAGGGACTTTGAATGTGCTGTTTCCTCTGCACGGAGCGTTCTTTTCCCAGGTCTTTTACACGGCTGGTTCCTTCTAATCATTCATGTCATCTCCTCAAGGAGGCTTTTCTTAATTATTCTATCTAAAGTACTCTGATAGTAATTATCTTATTTCCTTGTTTTTATTTAGCTCATAGCACTTACCACTATCTTAAATTATTATTTATGCATTTAGACTACAAGCTCCATAAGGAAGGAATTTTTCTGACTTGTACAGCTGTACTACAACTTCAACCATTCAGTATATGTTTGTTGAATAGTTAGATGAAAAAGTATTCCCCCATCACCACCACTATTTATTCACTCAAAAGCAGAATAAATAAATTAAATGACCTCGAGAGTTGCTCCATTCAAAATTCTAATTTTTAATTTTAGGACAGACATATTTTTCACTGACCTATAAGACTCATAAGGAAAAATTAGAACATCAAAAAGAACTGGATAAATGATGGGATCATGTATGGTATGAGATACGGGCCCAGCCTCATCAATTGACAGTGACCACAGTAATGGCTGTTTCAGGAAAGAATAATCAACGGATGCTAAAACTAGTGGATGATGGGATGACATTTGGTCCCATAAGACACTTACTAATCAACTAAAAATGAAAAAACAGTAACTTTACGGTGGAGAAACCAGGTAGACACCACCTTAACCAAGCGACAAAAGTTAACATTACCAGAAAAGTGGCAAACAGGCCGATGTCCTGTGTTTCCTGATATGATGCATCAAGAAAAAAACATCACTTATGTGGAATTCCTGCCCAAAGTGCTGGAATTAATTATGAGGAAACACCAGAAAAATCCAAGTAGAAGAACGTTCCACAAAATAATTGGCCTGTACTCTTCAAGCATGTGAAGGTTATAAAAGACAAAATGGTTGAGAAACTTTCAGTTAAAGGAGACTGAAGAGACAAGACAACTAAATACAGTCTGTACTCTTGAAATGGATCCTGGATCAGAAAATTTTTTTCTTTTGCTATAAAGGACATTATTGGGAAAACTGGAAAATTCTGAGTAAGAACTTTAATAGCTTAGATAATAGCATTGTATCCTGACTTTGATTACTGTGGCAACATAAGAAAATATCCACATTTTTAGGAAATATACACTAAATTATTTAGGGATAAAAGGACATCATGTCTACATGATAAAGCGATTTAGAAAATATATATATGTGTGTGCGTATATGTACATGTCCCCCACGTGTCTGTCCGTTTGTCATACCGTGGGGGCTTGCATGTTGCTGTGATACTGGAAACTATGCCACCAGTATCCAGATAGCAGCAGAGTCACCCAGGGAGGACAGGTTTCAGCTCAGCTTCCAGACTAAGACAGACTAAGAAGAAGGACCCGGCAGTCTACTTCTGTAAAGTATTAGCCAGTGAAAACCTTATGAATAGCAGCGGAACATTATCTGATATAGTGCTGGAAGATGAGCCCCCCAGGTTGGAAGGCACTCAAAAGATGACTGGGGAAGAGCTGCCTCCTCAAAGTAGAGTCGACCTTAATGACGTGGATGGAGTAAAGCTTTCAGAACCTTCATTTGCTGATGTGGCACGACTCAAAATGAGAAAAACAGCTGCAAACATCCATTAATAATCGGAACCTAGAATGTACGAAGCATGAATCCAGGAAAATTAGAAATCGTTAAAAATGAAATGGAACGCATAAACATCCATATCTCAGGCTTTAATGAACTGAAATGGACTAGTATTGGCCATTTTGAATCAGACAATCATATAGTCTACTATGCTGGGAATAACAACTTGAAGAGGAATGGTGTTGCATTCATTGTCAAAAAGAACATTTCAAGATCTATCCTGAAGTACAATGCTGTCAGTGATAGGATAGTATCCACAGGCCTACAAGGAAGACCAGTTAATACGACCGTTATTCAAATATACACACCAACCACTAGGACCAAAGATGAAGAAATAGAAGATTTTTATCAGCTGCTGCAGTCTGAAATTGATCAAACATGCAATCAAGATGCATTGATAATTACTGGTGATTTTAATCCGAAAGTTGGAAACAAAGAAGAAGGACCAGTAGTTGGAAAATATGGCCTTGGTGATACAAACAATGCTGGAGATCAAATGATAGAATTTTGCAAGACCAACGACTTCTTCTTGCAAATACCTTCTTTCACCAACATAAACAGCAACTATACACATGGACCTTGCCAGATGGAACACACAGAAGTCAAATTGACTACATCTGTGGAAAGAGACGATGGAAAAGCTCAATATCATCAGTCAGAACAAGGCCAGGGGCAGACTGTGGAAAAGACCATCAATTGCTCATATGCAAGTTCAAGCTGAAACTGAAGAAAATCAGAGCAAGTCCATGAGAGCCAAAATATGACCCTGAGTATATCCCACCTGAATTTAGAGGCCAACTGAAGAACAGATTTGATGCATTGAACACTGGTGACCGAAGACCAGACGAGTTGTGGAATGACATCAAGGACATCATACATGAAGAAAGCCAAGAGGTCATTGAAAAGACAGGAAAGAAAGAAAAGACCAAGATGGATGTCAGAGGAGACTCTGAAACTTGCTCTCCAACATCAAGCAGCTAAAGCAAAAGGAAGAATTGATGAAGTAAAACAACTGAACAGAAGATTTCAAAGGGCGTCTCGAGAAGACAAAGTAAAGTATTATAATGACATGTGCAAAGAGCTGGAGATGGAAAACCAAAAGGGAAGAACATGCTCAGCATTTCTCAAGCTGAAAGAACTGAAGAAAAAATTTAAGCCTCGAGTTGCAATAGTGAAGGATTCCATGGGGAAAATACTAAACAATGCAGGAAGCATCAAAAGAAGATGGAAGGAATACACAGAGTCATTATAGCAAAAAGAATGAGTCGATATTCAACCATTTCAAGAGGTGGCATATGATCACAAACCGATGGTGCTGAAGGAAGAAGTCCAAGGTGCTCTGAAGTCATTGACGAAAAACAAGGCTCCAGGAATTGATGGAATATCCATTGAGATGTTTCAACAAACAGATGCAGCACTGGAGGTGCTCACTCGTCTATGCCAAGAAATATGGAAGACAGCTTCCTGGCCAACTGACTGAAGAGATCCATATTTATGCCTATTCCCAAGAAAGGTGATCCAACCGAATGTGGAAATTATAGAACAATATCATTAATATTACACACGAGCAAAATTTTGCTGAAGATCATTCAAAAATGCCTGCAGCAGTATATCGACAGGGAACTGCCGGAAATTCAGGCCAGTTTCAGAAGAGGACATGGAACCAGGGATATCATTGCTGATGTCAGATGGATCCTGGCTGAAAGTAGGGAATACCAGAAGGATGTTCACCTGTGTTTTATTGATTGTGAAGGCATTCGACTGTGTGGATCATAACAAATTATGGCCAACATTGCAAAGAATGGGAATTCCAGAACACTTAATTATGCTCATAAGGAACCTTCACATATATCAAGAGGCAGTTGTTTGGACAGAACAAGGGGATACTGATTGGTTGCAAGTCAGGAAAGGTGTGCACTAGGGTTGTATTCTTTCACCATACCTATTCAATCTGTATGCTGAGCAAATAATCCAAGAAGCTGGACTATATGAAGAACAGGGCATCAGGATTGGAGGAAGACTCATTAACAACCTGTGTTATGCAGATGACACAACCTTACTTGCTGAAAATGAAAAGGACTTTGAAGCACTTACTAATAAAGATCAAAGACCACAGCCTTCAGTATGGATTGCACCTCAACATAAAGAAAACAAAAATCCTCACAACTGGACCAGTGAGTAACATCGTGATAAAAAGAGAAAAGACAAGTTGTCAAGGATTTCATTTTACTTGGATCCACAATCAACAGCCATGGAAGCGGCAGTCAAGAGATGAAAAGACGCATTGCATTGGGTAAATCTGCTGCAAAGGACCTCTTTAAAGTGTTGAAGAGCAAAGATGTCACCTTGAAGACTAAGGTGCGCCTGACCCAAGCCATGGTATTTGCAATCGCTTCGTATGCATATGAAAGCTGGACAATGAATAAGGAAGACTGAAGAAGAATTGATGCCTTTGAATTGTGGTGTTGGCAAAGAATATTGAATATACCATGGACTGCCAGAAGAAAGAATAAATCTGTCTTGGAAGAAGTACAACCAGAATGCTCCTTAGAGGCATGGACAGCGAGACTGCATCTTACATACTCTGGACATGTTGTCAGGAGAGATCAGTCCCTGGAGAAGGACATCATGCTTGGCAGAATACAGGGTCAGCGGAAAAGAGGAAGACCCTCAACGAGGTGGACTGACACAGTGGCTGCAACAATGAGCTCAGGCATAACAACGATTGTGAGGATGGCGCAGGACCGGGCAGTGTTTCATTCTGTTGTGCATAGGGTCGCTATGAGTCGGAACCGACTCAACAGCACCTAACAACAATGACATATGTATGTGTGTGTGGAGAAAGAGGGAGAGAACAATAAAGGAATTGTGGTAACATGTTACTATTTGGGTAAAGGCTAATCCCATGCTCCACATTGAAAAATGCCTCTGCCACATACCTTATTCCTTCCTTAGAAGCTACCATTCTCACTTACAATAAAATAGCACAGACCACAGAATATTAAAGACTAAAAAAATTTCATGGCCATTATTTATTATATCAGAATACCTTTTCCTCTCTTCCAAACCTGAGCAACACTAAACTACTCTACGTGACTTTCATGGTGATTTACAGTTATAATGTTTACCTGGAAAGAATCCACGCAGACTGGACTGGAAGCCAGCTCCTCATCCACAGCATGCAATTTCTCCATGAAAGTGCTATCCTTGGTCTGCTTTGGCTTTGGAGGGGGAGGGGGCCCCATGGGCACAACCTCAGCACTGATGTGCCTGATAGCAGGGGTGGTGACTTTCTCAGCCTGATTAAAAGAGGTAGGTGTCTTAAATAATGGAAGGCGAGCAAAGGGGTCTTCCACATACTAATGATCCTTCTCTTCCCATCTAGATAAAAACCAAACCCACTGCCATTGAGTCGATTCCGACTCATAACAACCCTATAGGACAGACTAGAACTGTCCCATAGGGTTTCCAAGAAACAGCTAGTGGATTCAAGCTGCTGACCTTTGGGTTAACAGCTGTAGCTCTATAACCACTGCACCTCCAGGGCTCCTCCCATCTAGACAGAGGTACATAAAAACAAAACAAAACAAACCCCTTGCCCTCAAGTCGATTCCGACTCATAGCAACTCCATGATGAGTATGAGTCATAAAAACAAAGGCACTGTCAAATATATAAATTTAATCCATTAGGTTTCATCCTATTTCCAGTGAAGCCAACAGAATGCTACTTAAGTTACCAAAAGATGAGAAATCTAATAAAAACTGATTTATGGCAATACAAGAAAACGTGGGTATGAGAGACAAGAAGGTTGGGAGATCACACCCTCAGCCCCTTGAAGAGCTCACAAATGCCAGGAAGATAGCAGCATGACTACTGCCCTTGAATCGTGTTTGGCAAAGGGTGACAGCCCAGAATCACCACAGGTAACTCACAAGTTAGATAATCTACTCACACAGTAATCTCTAATTCATCTCTTCGATATGATGCTGATTACCTCTGACAATATGCCACCTTCCTCATCTGTTTCAGTCATCTCAGAAGACTGCCTCAATCTGGATTTCTTTGCCCCACGTGGAGACGAAGCAGTGCTTTCGACATCACTTTCCAATAAACTCTAAAAAATAAATCCAGTTCACTTTTACATTTATGCCTCTACCTCATTCCACTGAGTCTGAAGTATCTCAAAACAACAAATAGCACAAAATATCAATTAGTCAAAGGAAGAAAAAATAAAACTGAAATAGAGGTTTAACATCCTGAAAGTGGGGGTAGGGATCAGACTGCTATCTTCATCAGCACTGGAAACTTTGCAAAACTGTAAAATATTGCTTTAAAATTCTTTTACAAAGAAATCAAAGAACATATTAAGAGAATGGACTATTACAGAGCAATGAACTGAACAAACTAGTATAACTGTAATAGGATGAATACATCCCAACAGCATGATGGTGAAAAAAAACAGCCAGACACAAAAGAATAAATATGAGTCCATTCATATAAGTTTCAGAAACAGTAAAAATTGAGCTACAGTGTTTCAGAATGTACATTTAGGTGGTAAAACTACACAGATAAGCAAGAAAATGACTATCAAAGTCAGGATGGTAGTTATCCTCAGGGTGGAGGGAGATGATTGGGATTTGGAAGGGTGCACAGGGGTGCCCTGGCAATGTTACACTTCTTGATTTTGGATGAACTTTCATGAGCATTTGCTTTATAATAATTTGTTAAGACGTACATTTTTAATCTGTGCACATTTCTGTATGTGTGTTATATTTCACAATGTAAGAAGTTAAAAAAAACTTAAGGGAGTGTGAAGAGCAGAAAAACACCTCACAGTCTATGATTTGTGCACAGAAATGAGTAGAGAACAGAATTGGGCCTCAATCCTTTCTAGAGAATGGGTGATGCACTGCTCAGGAAGCAAGGTACACTCCACCTTATTGAACCAGATTTTTTCCTATATTGCCAATTAACACTCACAAGGGTAACCACTCACCTCTTCAGCAGTCTCGTCCTCCTCGTCATCATCTGGATGGTACTCTTCATCTGAGGAATCGTCTTCTTCGAGGTGGATATCCACAAACTGAGGAGGCTACATAAGTACAATTAGAAAGAAATGGAGGGATGGGAAACACAAATCACATGTATTTGAGAAAATAAGGGGAAGAAGAGAGGGGCAGGGAGAAAAAAACTTCTAAGTAGTAGCAAGTAGACACAAGGCAGAGGATAAAGAGATTTCTTGCATGAGATCCAAACTTAAGGGTAATGTAATGGAAAACACTAAAGCCAGAAATAAAACAAAAAGACAGGTCAAAAATAAAGTTAACAAATAAAAAGGAAGTACTTAAGTTTCAAAACTGATAAGTCTTTCTGGAAAAGAATAAGAATGACTCCATCCAAGTTTACCTTAATTTCATTGGCTTTCTTAATAGGTGAAATGTTCCAGGTTGGAATAACCTACGGATGAAGAATATAAATAATTAAGTTCTTATCTGAAATAGACTGTTTTTCATTTTTACTTCCTCTTCAGCATCACAAAGAGCCATCTACCTAACACTTAGCAGCAGTGATCCTAGGAGTGTTGATTAACCCTGAGGGGATACTCGCAAATATCTGTCAGAGCTTGATAAAGGAAACGAGAGAAGAATCTACTTCTGTTATTAGCGTTTTCTGCCTTGGATCTGGCAAGAATCTGCTCTATCATCTATTAAAAGGAGAAAACAATGTCTGTCTTGCCTACTTTGCAGCATGGCTGTCAGTTCCCATGGAATAATGGATGTGAAAACTATTTGTACACCATTAAACTACACAAACCTAAGATAGCTTACAGTACCTTTTCACATTAGTATTTTTTTTTTAATCAATGACACCACAAGTGTGCCTCCAAAAAGCCAGCTATGAAAACCTTTGATGGAAAGAGGTAGGGATAAAGTGTCATGCTATTTACAACTTATTTTGAAAAAACAAAAAACAGATACAAAAAGATATAAAGCAAATATGACAAAAAGGTTACAAATGTTTAATCCAGATGGATCCAGATTCACTGTAATATTCTTTCAAATTTCTGTATGTTTAAAAATTTTCATAATAGACTTGTGGAAAAAAAATTTTTTTTTTGAGAATTTTCGAAAAGCTCTTATATGCTAACAAAAGCCATTGGGGTGTATACTTTCTTGACCGTTTAACTGTGACCCAACCAAAACCACTTTATGAACCAAATTTAACTGGCCACTAGATCCTATCTCCATAAAGAGCCTTAGGTTCTCCATTCCCTCAGCTCAGCCATGTCCCGGCCACATGTTCTAGCTCTGTAGAGCTGAGGCCGCTATTGAGTGAAAGGAATGAAGCAATTCAAGTCCATACTCCTTCCCATCTCTGCTTCTGAACTAATCAGTTTGCCTACTCCAAAGCCATCATGAAAGCTAGCCAGAATCTGGAGGTGTCTGAGTCAATCTATGAAGCATTAAGAAGCAAAAGAGACCTGAACTCTGATCCTTGCTCTCCCACATAAACTATCATCTTCGATTGCCGAACTTCTCTACACCTATATTTGTGGTTAGTAAACACAATCCAGGGCCTGATTTGGATCTCCTTGGTTTGTTATGTGTTTATGTGTTTTTTCCCAAATCAAAGAGAGAATTAATATTAATTGTACTCTATATACCAAACAGACTTCGTGGAACTTCCATCTCATTGATGGCTGATTTCATCATTGCTACCACGTGCTCATTTGTGATTACATCCCAAAGAAAGATGAAAATTCACTTTATGTAACAAGACTATGTCAACTAGACAATGGTGATGTGACTGGCAAGAAAGGCCAATGAAACCTTAAGCTGCATTAACAGAAATATAGAACACTCACCACTCCTTTCTCCACCACTTCCTTCAGTTTGGAGCGTGTCATTTTAGGCTCCTAAGGAATGAGAAAAGGGAAGAAAATAGTCAATAAAAATGATGTTGTGATTCTTGAATTCTGCAATGCTACCTTTGCTCCCAGCTGTAAAACTACTTACAAACACCCAAGTAACCTGTTACACTTTGCCATTTTACAGGTAACTACGTCCCATGACATGAAAAGGGTGACAACCAAGTACTCACAAACATTGGCATATCTTCCGTCTCACTGATGGCTGCTTTCATCATTGCTACCACATGTTCATTCGTGATTACTTCCTGGAGAAAGATGAAATTTCACTTTATGCAACAAAAGTAAAAACTCTCTGTATCTCTGCTAGATGGACGTAGAGGATAAACCAGAGTTACATATCCCAATAGCTTCATATTGGGTTAAAGCAAAGCTGAAAGCGAAGAAGGCAAGAGCAAGCTTTGGATAGAAGCACACAGCTTCAAACAATGTGGCAGCAAATGGACCAATCTCACCAGCAGCCATTAGGAACAGAAACAGCTCACTTAAGATTCTGAGGTGAACATATGCTTAAGAGTAATGAACAGCAAAGACTGCAAATAGCTGTGCTGCTGTATATCAAAGCACGGTATTTACGTATGTGCAAAGTACTGTAAGTTGTTAACTGGGCATCTTTGCAGACATTTCAACCCTCAAGAGAGTAAATCCACCATCAACATCGTCAACTACAAATCTGCTAAACAATACAATAAAAATCAAAGCAGTGGAAGGAAACAGGAACAGTTTATCTTCCCAATTAAGTTTTTTAACATGTGTTCAGATTTCAAACATGTGCTGAGTGCAAAGAAGGAAGCCATCTGGAAATGTAAAAGATTTTGCCACAGTAACTCTCAAAATTAGTAATTCATATACCAAGAATCCAGAATTTTCTGAATAATTTCATTTGTGGCCATGGAAATTTTCCCTTATAATTACACAGCTGCCCCAGCATAACTCACGTGAAGGATGTTTCGCACATTGACCGCTGTTAGGTTGTGCTGTTTGGCACCATCCTCTAAGGTTCGGTCAAGCATGTCATCCAGTTTCAAGTCATAAGTCAAAGTCCCTTCTTCTTGACCTCTTCCGTCTCGTTTCCTCTTGGTACCCTTTTTCTTTTTTCTCCTTTTCTCACTTTCTTCATTGTCTTGCTCTTCTGCAAATAAACCAAGAACATCACTAGAATCTCCAGAACAGCTGCCCAGGAATTTAGCTCAGAAAGGCAACACTAAAAGGAAACTAGCCTTCAGTTTTCTGGCCCTAAAATCAAAGAAGACTATGATATGGTAACCAAAAAACCAAACCCATTGCAGTTGAGTTGATTCCGACTCATAGCGACCCTATAGGACAGAGGAGAACTGCCCCATAGGGTTTCTAAGAAGCAGCTGGTGGATTCAAACTGTTGACCTTTTGGTTAGCAGCCGTAGGTCTTAACCACGATGCTACCAGGGTTTCCATGATATGGAAGTAGATGGTAATAGTACTAGCAGTAGTTAGCTAACACTCACTGAATGTATTCATATGCCAGGCACTCTTCCACACACTTTGTACAGATTAACCCCATAAAGTGAGTACTATTATTTTTCCACATTACAGATGAGGAAACTGAGGCAGAGAGATTAAGAAACTTCCCTAAGAGCTAGTAAGTGACAATGCTTTGTTCTGAAGCCAACCACTCTAGCCCTAGAATCTCCAGTCTTACAACCCAGATAATAAGTCAAAACGGTGGGTTTGTACTCCAAGTTCCACTTGGTAATATAGTCTCATTTTTTTTCTTTTGTAAAATATGCATATTTGTCCATCAGGAATGCAATGCAGATTAGATGGAATAATATATATCAAAGTGTTTTACCACCAAAAAAAATATACGAATATAATTTATCATTATACCACTCAGTGTAGAGAAAAGAAAGGAAAGAACAAACCAATTTTAAAAAATCCACTCTCAGAACTATTAAAAGAAGGAAGTATCTCTATTCTGGAGTCCCTGGGTGATGCAAACAGTTAATGTGCTCAGCTGCTAACTGAGAGGTTGGAGGTTTGAGTCTATCCAGGGGAACCTTGAAAGAAAAGCTTGGTGATCTAATTCCGAAAAATCAGACATTAAAAACCCCATGGAGCACAGTTCTACTCTTACGCACATGGGGTCACACATGGGGACCGCAAATGTTTCTCTCTATTCTACAATAAAGGAGCACATATAAAACCAGACAAAAGGAAGAATATCTTGACTATTAGAATTTGGTAAGACCTGGAATAATTATCATAAAATGATCATGAAAGATTATATGACCTTCAAGCTGCCCCCTGACAGTATTTATTCAGGGAAAAACAATTAGTAACTTCAAAAAATTATTTTTGCATTTATAAACATAAATCAAGAGTTTGATAAAAATCTTCATAACTTTCAAACAAATAATTATTTTTCTTAAAGAAATAATCAGATATCCAAAGACTGATAATTAAGATATTCATTATAACATTACTTTAGCAAAAGCATGGAAAAACTCTAAATGTCCAATATTATAGGAATGGTTAGGTGAATGCCAGCGTATCCATACAATGTACTATAACTGAGCCATTAAAAGCAGTCTTAAGGAACAGGGAAAAATTTTTTTTTTTTTTTAATTTCTACTAAGAGTTTTTAATGACATGAAAAGTCTTCTGATAATGATTTCAAAGAAGAAAAAAAAGGCAAAATCAAACATATATATTGTTATGAACTGAATAGTGCCCCCCAAAAATTTGTGTCAACTTGGCTAGGCCATGATTACCCGTATTGTGTGACTGTCCACCATTTTGTCATCTGATACGATTTTCCTGTATGTTATAAATCCTACCTCTATGACGTTAATAAGGCAGGACGAGAGGCAGTTACCATAACAAATTATTACACCATTAGATGTAATTTGGCAGTTACATTAATGAGGTAGGATTCAATCTACAACATTAGGTTTTGTCTTAAGCCAATCTCTTTTGAGACATGAAAGAGAAAAGCGAGCAGAGAGACAGGGGAATGTCATACCACCAAGAAAGCAGCACCGGGAGCAAAGTGTGTCTTTGGACCTGGGGTTGCTACACTGAGAAGCTCCTAGACCAGGGAAAGACTGATAACAAGGACCTTCCTCCAGAGCTGACAGAGACAGAAAGCCTTCCCCTGGAGCTGGCGCCCTGAACTTGGACTTCTAGCCTCCTAAAATGTGAGAGAATAAATTTCTCTTTGTTAAAGCAACCCACTTGTGGTAATTCTGTTACAGCCGCACTAGACAACTACCAAAACCAAAAATCGGTTGCCGTTGAGTTGATTCTGACTCATAGCGACCCTATAGGACAGAGTAGAACAGCCCCATAGGGTTTTAAAGGAGCAACTGGTGGATTCAAACTGCTGACCTTTTGGTTAGCAACCTGAGCTCCTAACTACTACACCACCAAGGTTCCCCTAGACAAGTAAGACTAAAAAATTAAAAAAAAAAAAACCATTGCTGTCGAGTCGATTCTGACTCATAGCGACCCTGCAGGACAGAGCAGAACTGCCCCGTACAGTTTCCAAGGAGCGCCTGGTGGATCTGAACTGCTAACCTCTTGGTTAGCAGCTGTAGCTCTTATCCACTATGCCACCAGGGTTTCCAGTAAGACTAAAACAACCCTCCTTCTCCATAAACTCCAAAACACTTCTCTCTCTCCACCACTCTTGAATC
Organism: Elephas maximus indicus; assembly: GCF_024166365.1. Classification (NCBI taxonomy): domain Eukaryota; kingdom Metazoa; phylum Chordata; class Mammalia; order Proboscidea; family Elephantidae; genus Elephas; species Elephas maximus. Next base: position 193,600,768 of record NC_064821.1, read on the forward strand.
TCTTCTCCTCTTTGCTATTTCCTTCCCTTTCACATCCTTTCCCATATAGATGAATCTAGCCAGCTCTTGGCTTCTGGCATTCACCTTTCCCTCCTCATCTTTTAACAGTATTTTAACAATGAATGACCTGGTAGTTGCAGACCAAAAACATTATTTCTGACACCTGAGGAAGATGTGATTCAGCTTTATACTCTTATCCTATCATGTTGTTAGTTGCAAAAACTGATCCAGACACAAAACTACTAACGCTATAAACAATAAAATGTGTTACTAAAAATTGACCCCAAAAAATCAAATCTTCTCTACAAAATTTAGAACTATAAAATTCATCCTGGGAAAAACAAAATTCATAAAAATAAAGGCCAAAAAGGAAGCTAGCAATGGAAGCTGCTAAAATCTTGTATGGGTAGTTGATAAGGAATCAAATTTTCTTTAAAATAGTACTTCTCAAACTAGCTGTGGTGAAGAACCAGTTTTATTTTTGCCAATCCATTGTGAACTCACACTTTTGTAAAATAAAATAAAAATATAGCCATAAATGTCAAATTACTATAAAATTTCTAAACTTTACCCTCAGTTTTCATAAATTATCTTGTTTTGAACCAGTAACAATTCACAGAATAGACACTTTGAACAGCACTGCATTAAAATATACAGAGAAACATTTAACCCCAATAAAAATTTATATACATAAAAAACAAGTAAACGGTGAAGAAACAACAAAGAATTAGTTAAAATGGCAATAATGAAATTCACATCACAGAATACTTTTTCATGGAAAAATCATCAGGGTTGACATACTTCTATTTAAAATGGCTATATCATAAACATGGAATCAAAACTATCACTGTGGAGTTAAACCATCTTTATGTCTAAATATTATCAAATATATTTCTCCTCTGATTTTAATGCTAAGTTAGGGAATATGCATCAGTAACATAACATTAATACATTCAAATGCCAACACTGCACATGCAACGCAAAAAAGAACAGGTAATTTATCTATTTCTTACTCTATTTTAAATCTAATCCTTTTTAAATGCTGGAGCACTGACTGACTCTAAGAATTCTAAAGGAGAGAAATAAAAAAGTTAAAAAAGGAAGTCATCTTATAAAGACCAGACGGGAAAAAATTAAAAACAAAATCTAATTTTTCCTTCCATGAGATGGGAATAACTAGGGGAAGGTGGCCAAAAACAAAATATTCTCTGCAAAGTAGACCTAATGATGAAGCTAATAAAATGAATGCAAAACGCACAGTAAGAAAGTAGATGAGGTCAGTAAAAATACGGGTGACTTCTGCAATATCTGAATCAGCAAAGGTGCTCACATCTTATTAAAATAGTTGCTTAACCAAAGATACAAGGAAAATACTAGCTCAAAGGACTAAAGGACCAAATGAGCCAGAGACCCCAACACAACCTGAGACCAGAACTAAATGCTGCCCAGCTACCATCAATGACTGCTGTGTCAACAGAGAGTCCTAGACAGAGCAGGAGAAAAATGCAGAAAAGAACCCAAATCCACATAAAAAGACCAAACGTAATGGTCTGACACAGACTGGAAGAGCCCCCGAAACTACCGCCTCCCAGATGCACTGTTAACCCAGGACTGAAACCATTCCTGAAGCCACTCTTAAGACTAGACAGGACTATAAAACCAAAAACAACACTCGTGAGAAATGTTCTTCTTAGTTCAATCAGATATATGAGACCAAATGGACAGCTCCTAACCAAAAGCAGGATGAGGAGGCAGGAAGGGACAGGAACTGGACAGACAAACACATTGTGGGGTTTGCAACTAATGTCACAAAACAATACGTGTATACGTTTTTAATGAGAAATTAACTTGAGCTGTAAGCTTTCACCTAAAGCACACACACACACACACACACACACACACACACACAAACCTACATACTTAAATTAAAAAAAAAAGGTTGCTTAACAATCCTATCAAAAATATACCCAGAATTTATGGCTCTGGTCACAACAAAATGTTTTTTATCAGACTACCCTTTCTACCAAAAACAGCTATAAAAGCAGACTAAAATATATACGAGGGTCTGAAGGGAACGGAGACTCACTACAGACAAGTCTTAAGGAGGTATGATCCTTGAGAGAATGGAAGCACTTCACTTGAATGAAAACAGCAGTCTTGCTTGGCTGAGAAACCAGAGATTTAGATCTATCAAATAAGCCAGTCACCATGAGTTGGAATCAACTCGACAGCAACTGGGATTTAGGGGCAAAACCCCTACAGCGGAAAAAACAAAACAAAAAAAGGAACAGGGGGGCGGGGCCAAGATGGCTGACTAGGTAGAAGCTACCTCGGATCCCTCTTGCAACAAAGACTCGGAAAAACAAGTGAATCGATCACATACATGACAATCTACAAACCCTGACCATCAAACACAGATCTAAAGAGTTGACCTGAGTAACAGAGACTGAGAACGAAAAACCACAGGGAAGCAGTGACTGTTTTCGGAGCCTGGAGCCAGCGTCGCAGTCAGGAAACCTTGGCGCCAGGCTTTGGACTGGGCGCAGGGGAGCTGAGCACGGCATCCTGAGACGGCGCACACACAGGATGCAGCCCTAGCCCCCAGAAGTGACCTCGGGGGAAGCCCTGCCAGGGCACACAGGCAGTGCAGCGACACGGCTGACAGGAGGAGAAGTCACCGGGAGGCAGCGGCTAGTTCTGGAGCCTGGAGTGCGGCATCCCAGCCAGGGAACCTTGGCGCTGGGCTTTGGACTGGGAGCGGAGAAACTGACCATGGCTTCTGAGACAGCACAAACACAGGACGCCGGCCTGACCTTCGGGGGCAATCTCTACCGAGCCAGCACACACAGTCAACACACACGCCCCTTGGGAATCTCAGATAAAACAGTCATCCTAAGTAAGATAAGTAACTTTGTCTACATTCCAGGGTGCTACTCTCTCCTATTTATCTGAACCCTCCCCTCCCCTTTCCAGGCGGCTTCATTAACATTGGAATTTCCTGAGCCAGAGAGTGAAGTGCGCTGCAATTTTCCTTTTTTTTTTTTGGTCTTTTCCTAACCCATTCTCCTGGCCTGAGAGAAGCAGCTAGAAAAAACCCAGGGACCAAAAATCCTTCCCTAATTGGACTAAAAACACAGAACCAGCTCCAGCCAAACATATGTGATCCACAGTCTTGGGCTTTCATCCCTACAGGGAACAAAGTGGCTATTATAATGCAAAGGCATTTCTGATAGGGATCTGACTGTAATTCTTTTAGCAGATTACTGGAAAGACAAGTTTCCCACGCCTGATATCTCTGCATATTCAACAGAGCCCTCTCTGACCCACAACAGAGAACTGAGGGCTGAAGCTCCCCCCAGACCACCTAGCTTCCTGCCTCAGGGGTCTAAGGAGGGTGACACCTACCAATCTGTAGAGGTACTTGCATTGGGGGCCTAAGGTACAGCTGCAGTGCCCACCTACCAAAGTGCTTTAGGAATAGAGACACACCTACCTCACTGGCACTTGGGGGAAGCCTGTCAGCATCCTGCCCCTCCTGGAGTGTGAACCCCTGCTGCTACTAGAATCTGGTGCACACAACTATCACCACTACTTCTCTAGGTGGATACGTGACAGTCTCCACCATACACTTGATGACCCAAAATCAGATTCTACTCAAGAATAGTGAATGGACTCTTAGGCTTATATATCTGGTAACAGACCAAACCAGCTGGTAATAGGACATAAGTGATTCAAGGGCCACAACAATCAAGACAGCGCAATCTAGTAGCCCATCTACATATATTGAAAGAAAACAAGACAAGATAAGACTCAGTGAGCAAATATAGAATAAATCACTACAATACCTTAGAGATGACTCGGAGACAGCAGTCGATATCAAACCACATAAAAAAGCAGACCATGATTGCTTCTACAACTCCCCAAACTAAAGAATCAAAATCTTTCCCAAATGAAGATACAATCCTGGAATTGCAAGATGCAGAATATAAAAAACTAATTTACAAAACGCTTCAAGACATCAGGGACGACCTCAAAAATGAAATAAGGCAATCTACAGAAAAAGCCAAGGAACACACTGATAAAGCAGCTGAAGAACTCAAAAAGATTATTCAAGAACATAGTGGAAAAATTAAAAAGCTGCAAAAATCCATAGAAAGACAGCATTCAGAAATCCAAAACATTAACAGTAAAATTACAGAATTAGACAACTCAATAGGAAGTCAGAGGAGCAGACTCGAGCAACTGGAATGCAGGGTGGGGAATATGGAGGACAAGGGAATTGACAGGAATATAGCTGAAAAAAAATCAGATAAAAGAATTAAAAAAAATGAAGAAACCCTAAGAATCATGTGGGACTCTATCAAGAAGAATAACTTGCGTGTGATTGGAGTCCCAGAACAGGGAGGGATAACAGAAAATATAGAGAGAATAGTTGAAGATCTGTTGGCAGAAAACTTCCTGACATCATGAAAGACGAAAGGATATCTATCCAAGATAATCATCGAACCCCATATAATATTGATCCAAAAAGAAAATCACCAAGACATATTATCATCAAACTTGCCAAAACCAAAGATAAACAGAAAATTTGAAAAGCAGCCAGGGATAAAAGAAAGGTCTCCTACAAAGGAGAATCAATAAGTTCAGACTACTCAGCAGAAATCATGCAGTCAAGAAGGCAATGGGATGACATATATACAGCACTGAAGGAGAAAAACTGCCAGCCAAGGATCATATATCCAGCAAAACTCTCTCTCAAATACGAAGGCGAAATTAAAACATTTACAGATAAACGCAAGCTTAGGGAATTTGCAAAAACCAAACCAAAGCTACAAGAAATACTAAAGGAAATTGTTTGGTCAGAAAACCAATAATATCAGATACCAGCACAACACAAGGTCACAGAACAGAACATCCTGATATCAACTCAAATAGGGAAATCACAAAAACAAGTTCAGATTAATTTTAAAAAGAAAAAAACGCTCAAAACAGGGAATCATTGAAGTCAATATTTAAAAGATCACAATAATCAAAAAGAGGGACTAAATACAGGTGGCACAAAACTGCCATATGGAGAGGGAAACAAGGCGATATAGGACAATACAAGTTAGGTTTTTACTTAGAAAAATAGGGATAAATATTAAGGTAACCACAAAGAGGTATAACAACTCCAGAACTCAAAATAAAAACCAAGAAAAACATAACAACTCAGCAAACATAAAGTCAAATACTATGAAAATGAGGAACACACAATTTACAAAAAACATCTCAGCACAAAAAAGTGGAAAAATGAAATTGTCAGAAACACACATAAAAAGGCATCAAAATGACAGCACTAAACACATGCTTATCTATAATTACGCTGAATGTAAATGGACTAAATGCACCAATAAAGAGACAGAGAGTCTCAGACTGGATAAAGAAACACGATCCGTCTATATGCTGCCTACAAGAGACACATCATAGACTCAGAGACACAAACAAACTAAAACTCAAAGGATGGGAAAAAATATATATCAAGCAAACAACAAGCAAAAAAGAGCAGGAGTAGCAATATTAATTTCTGACAAAATAGAATTTAAAGTTAAATCCACCACAAAGGATAAAAAAGGACACTACATAATGATTAAAGGGACAATACACCAGGAAGATATAACCATATTAAATATTTATGCACCCAATGACAGGGCTGCAAGATACATAAAACAAACTTTAACAGAACTGAAAAGTGAGATAGACACCTCCACAATTCTAGTAGGAGACTTCAACACACCACTTTCAGAGAAGGACAGGACTTCCAGTAAGAAGCTCAAAAGAGACACAGAAGACCTAATTGCTACAGTCAACCAACTTGACTTCATAGACTTATACAGAACACTCCACCCAACTGCTGCAAAGTATATTTTTTTTTCTAGCGCACATGGAACATTCTCTAGAATAGACCACATATTAGGTCATAAAACAAACCTTTGCAGAATCCAAAACATCGAAATATTACAAAGCATCTTCTCAGACCACAAGGCCAAAAAAGTGAAAATCAGTAACAGAAAAATTAGGGAAAAGAAATCAAATACTTGGAAACTGAACAACACCCTGCTGAAAAAAGACTGGGTTATAGAAGACATTAAGGGGGATAAAGAAATTCATAGAATGCAACGAGAATGAAAACACTTCCTATCAAAACCTCTGGGACACAGCAAAAGCAGTGCTCAGAGGTCAATTTATATCGATAAATGCACACATACAAAAAGAAGAAAGAGCCAAAATCAGAGAACTGTCCCTACAACTTGAACAAATAGAAAGTGAGCAACAAAAGAATCCATCAGGCACCAGAAGAAAACAAACAATAAAAATTAGAGCTGAACTAAATGAATTAGAGAACAGAAAAACTATTGAAAGAATTAACAAAGTCAAAAGCTGGTTCTTTGAAAAAATTAACAAAATTGATAAACCATTGGCCAGACTGACTAAAGAAATACAGGAAAGGAAACAAATAACCCAAATAAGAAACGAGATGGGCCACATCACAACAGACCCAACTGAAATTAAAAGAATCATATCAGATTATTATGAAAAATTGTACTCTAACAAATTTGCAAACCTAGAAAAAATGGATGAATTCCTAGAAAAACACTACCTACCTAAACTAACACAATCAGAAGTAGAACAACTAAATAGACCCATAACAAAAAAAGAGATTGAAACGGTAATCAAAAAACTCCCAACAAAAAAAAGCCCTGGCCCAGATGGCTATACTGCAGAGTTCTACCAAACTTTCAGAGAAGAAAAGCATAGAAAATGACGGAATACTACCTGACTCATTCTATGAAGCCACCATATCCCTGATACCAAAACCAGGTAAAGACACCACAAAAAAAGAAAATTACAGACCTATATCCCTTATGAACATAGATGCAAAAATCCTTAACAAAATTCTAGCCAATAGAATTCAGCAACATATCAAAAAAATAATCCACCACGACCAAGTGGGATTTATACCAGGTATGCAAAAAAAAAAAAAAGGTATGCAAGGCTGGTTTAATATTAGAAAAACCATTAACGTAATCCACCGTATAAATAAAACAAAAGGCAAAAACCACACGATCTTATCAATTGATGCAGAAAAGGCATTTGACAAAGTCCAACACCCGTTTATGATAAAAACTCTCAGCAAAATAGGAATTGAAGGAAAATTCCTCAGCATAATAAAGGGCATCTATACAACGCCAACAGCCAACATCACTCTAAATGGAGAGAGCCTGAAAGCATTTCCCTTGAGAACGGGAACCAGACGAGGATGCCCTTTATCACTGCTCTTATTCAACATTGTGCTAGAGGTCCTAGCCAGAGCAATTAGGCTAGACAAAGAAATAAAGGGCATCTGGATTGGCAAGGAGGAAGTAAAATTATCTCTATTTGCAGATGACATGATCTTATACACAGAAAACCCTATGGAATCCTCCAGAAAACTACTGAAACTAATAGAAGAGTTTGGCAAAGTCTCAGCTTATAAGATAAACATACAAAAATCACTTGGATTCCTCTACATCAACAAAAAGAACATCGAAGAGGAAATCACCAAATCAATAACATTCACAGTAGCTCCCAAGAAGATAAAATACTTAGGAATAAATCTTACCAAAGATGTAAAAGACCTATACAAAGAAAACTACAAAGTACTAGTGCAAGAAACTAAAAAGGACCACATAAGTGGAAAAACATACCTTGCTCATGGATAGGAAGACTTAACAAAGTAAAAATGTCTATTCTACCAAAAGCCATCTATACATACAATGCACTTCCCATCCAAATTCCAATAACATTTTTTAATGCCATAGAGAAATAAATCACCAACTTCATATGGAAGGGAAAGAAGCCCCGGATAAGTAAAGCATTGCTGAAAAAGAAGAAGAAAGTGGGAGGCCTCACTCTACCTGATTTTAGAACATATTATATAGCCACAGTAGTCAAAACAGCCTGGTACTGGTACAACAACAGGCACATAGACCAATGGAACAGAATTCAGAACCCAGATATAAATCCATCCACGTATGAGCAGCTGATATTTGACAAAGGCCCAGTGTCAGTTAATTGGGGAAAAGATAGTCTTTTTAACAAATGGTGCTGGCATAACTGGATATCCATTTGCAAAAAAATGAAACAGGACCCATACCTCACATCATGCACAAAAACTAACTCCAAGTGGATCAAAGACCTAAACATAAAGACTAAAACGATAAAGATCATGGAAGAAAAAATAGGGACAACGTCAGGAGCCCTAATACAAGGCATAAACAGAATACAAAACATTACCAAAAATGACGAAGAGAAACCAGATAACTGGAAGCTCCTAAAAATCAAACACCTATGCTCATCTAAAGACTTCACCAAAACAGTAAAAAGACCACCTACAGACTGGGAAAGAATTTTCAGCTATGACATCTCTGACCAGCACCTGATCTCTAAAATCTATATGATTCTGTTAAAACTCAACCACAAAAAGACAAACAACCCAATCAAAAAGTGGGCAAAGGATTTGAACATGCACTTCACTAAAGAAGATATTCAGGAAGCTAAGAGATACATGAGAAAATGCTCTCGATCATTAGCCATTAGAGAAATGCAAATTAAAACTACGATGAGATTCCATCTCACTCCAACAAGGCTGGCATTAATCCAAAAAACACAAAATAATAAATGTTGGAGAGGCAGCGGAGAGATTGGAACTCTTATACACTGCTGGTGGGAATGTCAAATGGTACAACCACTTTGGAAATCTATCTGGTGTTTTCTTAAAAAGTTAGAAATAGAACTACCATACAACCCAGAAATCCCACTCCTCGGAATATACCCTAGAGAAATAAGAGCCTTCACACAAACAAATATATGCACACCCATATTTATTGCGGCTCTGTTTACAATAGCAAAAAGCTGGAAGCAACCAAGGTGTCCTTCAATGGATGAATGGTTAAATAAACTGTGGTATATTCACACAATGGAATACTACACATTGATAAAGAACAGTGACGAATCCGTGAAACATTTCATAACATGGAGGAACCTGGAAGGCATTATGCTGAGTGAAATTAGTCAGAGGCAAAAGGACAAATATTGTATAAGACCACTATTATGAGATCTTGAGAAATAGTATAAACTGAGAAGAACACATTTTTTTGTGGTTACGAGGTGGGGAGGGAGGGAGGGTGGGAGAGGGTTATTTATTGATTCACCTACTTTAGGTGAAGGGAAGGACAATACTCAATACACGGAAGGTCAGCTCAACTGGACTGGACCGAAAGCAAAGAAGTTTCTGGGATAAACTGAATGCTTCGAAGGTCAGCGGAGCAAGGGCCGGGGTTTGGGGACTATGGCTTAAGGGGACTTCTAAGTCAATTGGCAAAATAATTCTATTATGAAAACATTCTGCATCCCACTTTGAAATGTGGCGTCTGGGGTTTTAAATGCTAACAAGTGGCCATCTAAGATGCATCAATTGGTCTCAACCCACCTGGATCAAAGGAGAATGAAGAACACCAAGGTCACACAATAACTAAGAGCCCAAGAGACAGAAAGGGCCACATGTACCAGAGACTTACATCAACCTGAGACCAGAAGAACTAGATGGTGCCCGGCCACAACCGATGACTGCCCTGACAGGGAGCACAACAGAGAACCCCTGAGGAAGCAGGAGATCAGTGGGATGCAGACCCCAAATTCTCATAAAAAGACCAGACTTAATGGTCTGACTGAGACTAGAGGAATCCTGGTGGTCATGCTCCCCAAACCTTCTGTTGGCCCAGGACAGGAACCATTCCTGAAGAAAACGTATCAGACATGCAAGGGACTGGACAATGGGTTGGAGACAGATGCTGACGAAGAGCGAGCTACTTGTATCAGGTGGACACTTGAGACTGTGTTGGCATCTCCTGTCTGGAGGGGAGATAGGAGGGTAGAGAGGGTTAGAAACTGGCAAAATTGTCACAAAAGGAGAGACTGGAAGGAGGGAGCAGTCTGACTCATTAGAGGGAGAGTAAGTGGGAGTATGGAGTAAGGTATATAAAAGCTTATATGTGACAGACTGACTTGATTTGTAAACTTTCACTTAAAGCACAATAAAAATTATTTAAAAAAAAAAAAAGGAACAATTACCCAAAAGAGCTTCCATAGACATTCCTCTTAAGACACTGGTTGACTCCCAAGCTGTGCATGCACCGGATGAAACTCCAGGAAATACTGAGGCTAAAGAGCAAAAGCAGGTATTTCAGCATTCCACATTGCTGGGAAGACAGGTTGTAGTTTAAGCCTTTTCAAGGAAGGAAGGCCTTGATAAACACAAAAGCTTTCTTCAGTTGAAACCACAGAATAGCCACATGCTAGAAATACCGGTACATCTGAGGAGCAAGGAGAAAGTTGAAACAAACTAGGCTTAACATAGCATAAAATCAACTCTTGGCAAAATTTACATGATCCTCACCAATTATCTGCCTTGTCAGAAGAAAACTTAACCCTCTTTGGAGGAAGATAACAGTATAGAAGTCTCTAGATCTTTTCATCTGCCATGTCCAGCAACCAATAAAAAATTATAACACATGCTAAGAACAGAACCAAAAGGCCAAAACAAGAAGAAAATAAGGAAACAAAGAGACCTATAGATGATTCATATACTGAAGTTAATATACAAAGGATATCAGAATAATTATGATTAATATATTCTAAGAAAGAAAAGTCAAAGAATTTTGGAGAATTAGAATCTACATATAAAAATAAGTCAAACTGAGATGCTAAAGGAGCATTAAAAATTCAATAGATGGACCTAATAGATTAGACAGATAGAACAGAGAATTGGTGAAATGGAATATGAAACAGCAGAAACTGAAGCACAAAAAGAAAAAACAATTAAAAATATACAGAAAAGAACACATACGGGATATGGTAAAAGGTCTAACATACATATAATTGGAGTCCTGGAAGAAAAAAAGGAAACTGGGACAGAAGTGGTATCTACTGGCCAAGAATTTTTTTAAACTGATAAAAGATATCAAATCTCATAATCAAGAAGCTCTACAAACCTCATGCAAGAGAAAGTGAGGAAACCAAACTAGACATATCATACTCAAAATGTTGAAAACCAAAATACAAAAAATATGAGAAGTAGCCAAAGAAAAAACAGATTTTTTAAGTAACAAGGCTGATAGCTGATTTTGAGATAAAAACAATGGAATACATCTTTAAAGTGTTGGAAGAAAAAAAATACCAACCTAAAAAAAAACCCGGTAAAAATATCACTTAAAACAAAAGCAAAATTAAGATTTTTTTTTCAGACAAACAAAATCTGTGATAATTCATTGACGGCACACCAGTCCTACAAGAAATACTAAAGGGAATTCTTTAAGGTGAGGAAAAACGATCCCAGATGAAGACACAAAGCTTCAGGAAGCAATCAAGAGCATTAGAAAGGTCAACTACATGATAAATATAAATGAATATTGACTGATTAAAATATCCACAATAAAATATTTTGTGGGCTTTTAAACATATGAAGAAGCAAAATATAACATCTACTGCACAAAAGGCAAGAGTAGGAAAAACCCAAAACACCCATTGCCCTCGAGTCAATTCCAAGTCAGAGTGAGCCTGTAGGATAGAGAAGAACTGCCCCATGGTGTTTCCAAGGTTGTAATGTTTATGGATGCAGACTGCCATATCTTTCTCCCACAGAACAGCTGGTGGGTTTAAACTAGTCACTGTTCAGTTATGGGCCAAGTGCTTAACTACCACACCACCAGGGTTCCTTAAGAGTAGATAAATGTAGTTACACTATTTTAAAGTTCTTGCATTGTTTGACAAGTGGCAAAAATACTAACTTAAGATAGATGCTAAGAGTTTCAAGGATGTATATACTTAATCTCTAGAGTTAACAAGGATAATAAAAGTATTTAAAATAAGAAGCTAATAAAAAAAAAAGAAGCTAATAGACAAGAAAAAAGCATTTGATTACTCCAAAAGAAGGAAAGAAAAGCAGAAATAAAGGAACAAAAAAGAGATGGGAAAACAAAAACATCAATATCAGAAATTACATTACACATAAAGAGAATAAACTCCAATTAAAAGACAAAGATATTAAGACTAGCTTTAAAAAATAATAAAAACCTCTATGCCATTTATAAAAGCTATACTTTAAATCTAAGGGCTCCAAAAGGTTGAAAATAAAAGAATATAAACATCTATACCATACAAGGAGCCCTGTTGGCACAATGGTTAAGAACTTGGCTGCTAACTAAAAGGTTGGCAGTTCGAATCCACCAGCCACTCCTTGGAAACCCTATGGGCACTTCTACTCTGTCCTCTAGGGTTGCTATGAATTGGAATCAACTCAATAGCAACAGGTTTGGTGTTTGTTTATACCATGCAAACAAAAGGAAGCACTGGGTAGCACAAACGGTTAAGCACTCACTACTAACCAAAAGGTTGGACGTTCAAATCAACCCGAAGGTGCCTCAGAGGAAAACCCTGGCAATGTACTTCCGAAAGTTCACAGCCACTGAAAACCTTATGGAGCACAGTTATACTCTAAAACACACAGGTTTTCATGAGACAAAATCAACTTGGTAACAACCGGTTTTACCACGCAAACACTAAAATTAGATATAAAGTTTAAGGCAAGAAGATAGACATATAAAAAAGAACATTTCGCAGTGATGAACGAGTCAATTCAACAAAGAGATAACTCTAAATTTGTATGCACCTAATAATACAGCTTAAAATATACAAAAGCTGGCAGACAAAAAAAGGAGAAATAGACAAATCCATGATCACAGCTGCAGATTTTAATAAACCTCAATCAGTAAGTGATAAAACAAGCAGACAAAGAAAACAAGACACTACTACAAGAAACCAAAAGAGACCCACACAAGTGGAAAAACATACCTTGCTCATGGATAGGAAGACTCAACATTGTAAAAATGTCTATTCTACCAAAAGCGATCTACATATACAATGCAATCCCAATCCAAATACCAGTGAAATATTTTAATAAGATTGAGAAACAAATCACCCACTTCATATGGAAGGGAAAGAGGCCCTGGATAAATAAAGCATTACTGAAAAAGAAGAACAAAGTGGGAGGCCTCACATTACCTGATTTTAGAACATATTATACCGCCACAGTAGTCAAAACAGCCCGGTAGTTGTATAACAACAGACACATAGACCAATGGAACAGAATTGAGAATCCAGACATAAATCCATCCACATATGAACAGCTGATATTTGACAAAGGCCCAAAGTGTGTTAAATGGGGAAAAGACAGTCTCTTTAACAAATGGTGCTGGCATAACTGGATATCCACCTGCAAAAAAATGAAACAAGACCCATACCTCATACCATGCACAAAAACTAACTCAAAGTGGATCAAAGACCTAATATAAAATCTAAAACGATGAAGATCATGGAAGAAAAAACAGGGGCAACGCTAGGAGCCCTAATACATGGCATAAACAGTATACAAAACATTACTAACAATGTACAAACACCAGAAGAGAAATGAGATTAAGTAGGAGCTCCTAAAAGTCAAACACCTATGCTCATCCAAAGACTTCACCAAAAGAGTAAAAAGACTACCTACAGACTGGGAAAAAGTTTTTAGCTATGACATTTCTGATCAGCGTCTGATCTCCAAAATCTACGATACTGCAAAAACTCAACAACAAAAAGACAAGCCAATTAAAAAATAGGCAAAGGATATGAACAGGCACTTCACTAAAGAAGACATTCAGGAAGCTAACATATACATGAGGAAATGCTCACGATCATTAGCCATTAGAGAAATGCAAATCAAAACTACAACAAGATTCCATCTCACTCCAGTTAGGCTGGCATTAATCCAAGAAACACAAAATAATAAATGTTGGAGAGGTTGTAGAGAGACTGGAACACTTATACACTGCTGGTGGGAATATAAAATGGTACAGCCACTTTGGAAATCAATTTGGCACTTCCTTGAAAAGCTAGAAATAGAACTACCATGAACTACCATATGACCCAGCAATTCCACTCCTTGCAATATACCCTAAAGAAATAAGAGCCTTCACACGAACAGATACATGCACACCCATGTTTGCTGCAGCAATGTTTACAATAGCAAAAAATGGAAGCAACCAAGGTGCCCATCAACAGATGAATGGATAAATTATGGTATATTCACACGATGGAATACTACACAACAATTAAGAACAACAATGAGTCTGTGAAACATTTCATAACATGGAGGAAGCTGGAAGGCATTATGCTAAATGAAATTAGTCAATTGCAAAAGGACAAATATTGAATGAGACCACAATTAGAAGAACTCTAGATAAAGTAGAATCGACTCAACGGCACTGGGTTGGGTTTTAGATAAAGTTTAAACACAGAAGAAAATATTCTTTGATGGTTATGAGGGTGGGGAGGGAGGGAGAGGAATATTCACTAACCAGATAGTAGACAAAAACTCTTTTTTAGGTGAAGGGAAGAACAACACGTAACACAGGGATAGTTAGTACAACTGGACTAAACCAAAAGCAAAGAAGATTCCTGAATACAACCAAAAGCTTCAAAGGCCAGAGTAGCAGGGACGGGGGTCTAGGGACCATGGTTTCATCAGACATCTAGGTCAACTGGCGTAACAAAATGTATTAAGAAAACGTTCTGCATTCCATTTTGGTGAGAGGCGTTTGGGGTTTTAAACACTAGCAAGCAGCCACCTAAGATGCATCAACTGGTCTCAACCCACCTGGAGCAAAGAAGAACAAAGAACACCAAAGACACAAGGTAAATATGAGCCAGAGAGACAGAAAGGGCAACATAAACCAGAGACTCCATCAGCCTGAGACCAAAAGAACTAGACAGTGCCTGGCTACCACTGATCACTGCCCTGACAGAACACAACAGAGAATCCCTGATGGAGCAGAAGAACAATGGGATGCAGATCTTAAATTCTCGTAAAAAGACCAGGCTTAATGGTCTAACTAAGACTAGAGAGACTCCCAGATCCTTTGATAACCAAGATTGGAACCATTCCCGAAACCAACTCTATAGACAGGGATAGGCCTGGACTATAAGATAGACCATGGTGCTGGTAAGGAGTGAACATTATGGCTCAAGTAGACACATGAGACTGTAGGTGACTCCTGTCTGGTGGCAAGATGAGAAGGAAGAGGGGGACAGGAGCTAGTTGAATGGACACAGGGAATATAGGGTAGAGAGAAGGAATGTGCTGTCTCATTAAGGTGAGAGCAGCTGGGAGTGCACGGCAGGGCGCATATGGCTTTTTGTATGAGAGACTGACTTGATTTGTAAACGTTCACCTAAAGCATAATAAATACATTTAAAAAAAAAGAGAGAGAGAGGGAGAAAGTTAGATTCAATTTCCTATGTTTAATGTATATTTTTATATATGTTTATATATATATACATACATATATACACACACATATATAACGCAAACCAAACCCTTTGCCACTGAGTTGATTCCAACTCATAGTGATCCTACAGGATAGGGCAGAACTGCCCCACTGGGATTCCAAGGAGCGGTTGGTGTATTCTAACTGCCAACCTTTTGGTTAGCCATCGGGCTCTTAACCACTGCATCACCAGGGCCAGATATAGAGATAGAGATTCAATGAAGTCTAATAAATCTGACTAAATAGGCTTATCCCAGAAAAGCAAGGCTGCTTTAACAGTTAAAACAAATCCATGTCAGTTATTAGGTATATGCACCTAAAAGTAGAGCTTCAAAATATTCAGAGCTAAAACTGATAGAACAGAAAGGAGATATAAACAAATACACAATTTAAGTTGTGGACTTCAACAGTCCTTTCTTAATAGCAGAACAAGTAGACAAAAAAAAATCAGTAAAAATATAGAAGATCTGAATAATGCTATCAATCAACTAGATGTGACATTTATAGAACAGTAAACTTCAAAAAAACAGAATACACTTCTTTTCAAATATACTTGGGAAGGGTTAGCAAGATAGATAATATTCTGGGCCACAAAGATAAAAACACTTCAATAAATTTAAAAGGACTAAAATCATACGCAGTATGATCTGATCTCAAGGGAATTAAATTAGAAATCAGTAACAAAAAGATAGCCAGAAAATCTCCAAATATTTGGAAATTAAAAAACAACTTCTAAATAACTCATGGATCAAAGAAGAAATCCCAAAGGAAATTAGAAAATATTGTGTACTGACTGTTAATAAAAACACAACATATCAAAATTTGTGGGGTACAGCTTAAGCAGTAAAGGAAAATTGACACATTAAATATTATTATTAGAAAATTAAAAAGGCCTCATATTAGTGATGTAAGCTTCCACTTTAAGCAACTAGAAGATGATGACCAAATTAAACTCAAGCAAACATACAGAAGAAATCAATACAGACAACAGCAAAAGTTAGTGAAACAGAAAATTAGAGAAATCAATGAAGTCAAAAGCTTGTCATTTGAAAAAAACAGTAATTTTGAAAAACCTCTAGACAGAATGATCAAGAGAAAAACAGCGATGACACAAATTATAAGTACTAGGAGTAAAAGAGGAGACAGCATTACAGATCCTACAGACATTAAATTCAACAACTTGGGTAAAATGGACAAATACCCTGAAAGACATAAATTGCCCAAGATTGCCCAAGAAATAGGTAACTGAATAGCCCTATATGTATTAGAAAAATTGAATTCATAGCTAAAAATCTTTTTACAAAAAAAAATTCCATACCCAGATGACTTTACTGGTGCATTCTATAAAGCACTTAAGGAAGAAATAATACCAATTGACACACTCCCAACTCATTGTATGAGATCAGCATTACCCTAATACCAAAACCAGACAAATACAAGACAGGAAAACTACAGCCCACAGACGCCAAAAATCTTAACAAAATATTAACAAATCAAATCTAGCAATACATAAAAATGGTAAATATCATGACCAAAAAGAATGATTTATCCCAGAAATGCAAAATTGATTCCAAATTTAAAATCAATGTAATACGACATGTCAACAGACTAAAAACAAAAATAAACAATAAAATTATTATCTCAATAGATGCAGAAAAAGCACTTCACAAAATCCAACATCAATTCCTTAAAAAAAAAAAAAACAGGAATAGTAGAGATCATGGTCACTCTGATAAAAGATATCTATGAAAAATCTACACCTTAATAGTGCAAGACTGCATTCCGCATAAAAGCAGGAACAAAGATGACCATTCTCACCAATTCTCTTCAACATTGTACTGAAGGTCCTAGTCAGTATAATAAAGCAAGAAAAGATAAATAAAAGGCATACAGACAGCAAGGAAGAAAAAACTTATTTACAGATGACATAATCATCTATGTAGATAATGGATAAACAAATTGTGGTATAGCTCTGCAATGAAATACTATCCTGCAATAAAAAGGAATAAACATGGATAGATTTCAAAAGCGTTACATTACGTAAAAGAAACCAGAAGTGAAAAGCTGTACGACTCCATGTACTGTATGACTCCATATATGTAACATTATGGAAAAGGCAAAACTATAGGGACAGAAATTAGATCAGCGGTTGCCAAGAGTACAGGAAAGAGGGGTGCAAGGGCATGAGGGAACTTCTGGGTGACAGAAACATTCCATATCTTCATTGTGGTGGTAGTTACACAACTACATACATTTTTCAAAACTCACTGGATAAATTTTATTGTATGTAAAATATCTCAATAAACTTGACATTAAAAAAAAAATCAGTGTAACATCACATTAACAGGAGAAACGAGAAAAACCACAGGATCATCTTAAAAGAAAAGACAACCTGACAAAATTTAATATATGATAAAACTCTCGGAAAACTAGGAAAAAGAAACTGCCTTAATCTGATAAAACGTATCTATAAAAACCATTTGTCAAATTTTAGAAAGAAGTCTCTGTCATGGATTGAATTATGTCCCCCCAAAAATACGGGTATTAATTTGGTTAAGCCATGATTTCCAATATTCTGTGGCTGTCCTCCATTTTGTGACTGTAATTTTATGTTAAAGAGGATTAGGGTCGGATTGTAACACCCTTACCAGGTCAAATCCCTGATTCAGCGTAAAGGGAGTTTCCCTGGGATGTGGCCTACACCACCTTTTCTCTCTCAAGAGATAAAAGTAAAGAGAAGTAAGCAGAGTGGGGGACCTCATACCACCAAGAAAGCAGAGCATATCCTTTGGGCCCAGGGTCCCTGTGCAGATAAGCTCCTAGTCTAGGGGAAAAGTGATGAGAAGGTCAACCAACAGAGAAAGCCTTCCCCTGGAGCCAACACCCTGAATTTGGACTTTTAGCCTACTAGACTGTAAGAAAATAAACTTCTCTTTGTTAAAGCCATTCACTTGTGGTATTTCTGTTACAGCAGCACTAGATAACTAAGACAGTCTCTATGTACTTTTCTGTATGTGTTGTATTTCACAACAAAAAAAAATAACTTTTAATTTTAAGGAGGCCTAACCCTATGACCTAGCAATGTCACCCCAAAAAATTAAGTACATATGTTCACCAAAAGATACAGCAAACTGTTCACAGCAGCACCATTCAGAGTAGCTTACAACTGGAAACTACCAAAATGCCCTTCAAGAGCTGAATGAATAAAGAAAATGCAGACTATTTAAACAATAGAATACTACTCAGGAATGAGTACAAACAATCTACAACTACATGCAATATGGATAAACTGTATAAAAATAATATTGAGTGAAAAAAGCAAGTTACAGAAAGTACATACATGATTCCATTCAAATAAAATACAAATCGGGTGAACCAATCTATGCTGCTAAACCAAACCACTGCCATCAAGTCAATTCCAACTTATGGTGACCCTACAGGACAGAGTAGAACTGCCCCACAGGGTTTCTACGGAGTAGCTGGTGGGTTCAAACTGCTGACATTTTGGGGAACAGCTGAGCCCTTAACCACTGTACCACCAGGTCTCCTCCATGCTGCTGGCAGTCAGGATAGTGATTAGCCATTGGTGGGTATAGGTAATAACTGAAAGGAAATGTAAGAGTAACTTCTAGGGTACTGGAATGCTCTGTTTCTTGATCTGTTGGTACATAAATGTACTCAATTTATGAAAATTCAATGAACTGTACACTTAGAATATGTACAGTTTTCTATATATTCTACTTCAATGAAAGCTATTTAAGAATTAAAAAAAAAATAAAAAGAAAGCCTACCCATTGGAATGAAGAGTCCACCATCCTCCATCTCTTCCTCAGCCTGGTGAGCTAGAGTCCTGGGTGGCTTTTCTTGAGAAGAGGCACAGACTCCTGGCTGGGATGATTTCCTAGGCTGGGTCCCTGGTTTTGCAAGGTGGCTGCCTAGTGGCAGTGAAGGTATCTCCCCTCCAGAATGCATCTGAGGTTTTCCTGAAAGAATGACAAATATTGCTCCACACTTTGCCCATTCAACCACACTGTTGTAGAAATCAGCACCTTGTTAAAAAGTCCTTTTTAGTAAGAAAGCTTCATGAACTTCATAGGGTTGCTATGAGTCAGAATTGACTCGACAGCAATGGTTTTTTTGTTTTTTTTGTTTTGTTTTGTTTAATACAGGCATTCCCCTCTATTAAAAACAGTATTCTTCCCTGATCTCAATACATACTATACAGCCATAGTAATCAAAACAGCCTGGTACTGGTTCAATGATAGACACGTAGACCAGTGGAATAGAGTCGAGAACTCAGAAATAAGTCTATCCATCTATGGGCAACTGATTTTATACAGGGGGTCAATGTCCATTCAATGGGAAAGAAACAGTCTCTTTAACAAATACTGCTGGCAAAATTGGAAATTCACATGCAGAAAAATGAAACAAGGCCCATACCTCACACCATACACAAAAACTAACGCAAAATAGATCAAAGACCTAAATGTTAAAGCTAAAACTATAAAGTTCTTAAAAGAAAACATAAGGACAAAACTATGGGACCTAATTATTTTTTAATAAATTACCAAACACAACTAATAATGCACGAACAGTAGAAGTCAAATTAGGATAACTGGAACCTCATAAAAATTAAACACTTATGCACATCAAGGGACTTTATCAAAAGAGTAATAAGAGAATCTACAGGCTGGGAAAAAATCTTTGGGAAAGACATATCTGATAAGGGTCTCATCTCTAAAATACATAGAAAACACAACAACTCAACAACAAAAACACAAACAACCCAATTAAAAACCGGGCAAATGACATGAACAGACACTTCACCAAAGTGGACATTTCAGTGGCCAACAAACAAATGAAAAGATGCTCATAATCATTAGCTATTAGAGATGGAAATAAAAACTACACTGAGATGCCATTTCATCCCTGCAAAATTGAGACTGATTAAAAATAAACAGAAAACAAACGATGGTGAGGATGTGGTGAGATTGAAATACTTACCCACTGATGGTGGGGTTGTAAAATGGTACAACCACTATGGAAAACAGTACAACACTTTCTCTTAAAATTAGAAATAGAACTACCTTATGATCCAGCAATCTACTGCTAGGTATATACCCTAGAGATCTAACACTAAAGACAAAACCAGACATATGCACAACTATGTTCACTGCAGCACTATTCACAACAGCAAAAGGATGGAAACAACCTAAGGGCCCATCAACAGATGAATGGATAAATAAAATGTGGTACAGACATACAATGGAATACTATGCAGCAATAAAGGATAATGATGAGTTCTCAAATATATTATAACATGGATGACACTGGAGGGCATTATGCTAAATGAAATAAGTCAATCACAAAAGGGCAAATACTAGATGATCTCATAAAAAGACAAGAATAGGTATACATACTGAAACCAATGCTCACTGATAGTTGTTACCAAGAATAGGTCGGGGGAGAGATCGTTCTTTGGATAGTAGACACTTGTTATTTTGGAAGATAGGAAATATAACACCAAAGGTGGGTGAATGCACAGCTTGATCAGGTAAATGATGTCATTAACAAGTACACAAGAAAAAATGACATTTTTGGTAAATGCTAGGATATATAAAACTGTGAAACAACAACTTAATAATACATATTTAAGTATGTATTCATACAAGTACACAGGTATGCCTATGTGTGTTATGGGGAGCATATATAGATACATCTATACTGTTGTTGTTATGTACCACTGAGTTTCAATTCACAGCAACCCTATAGGATAGAGCAGAAATGCCCCATAGGGCTTCCAAGGAGCAGCCGGTGGATTTGAACTGCCAATTTTTGCTTAGCAGCCAAGCTCTTAACCACTATGCCACCGAGGCTCCAGATATGTCTATATGAAGATGTATATATATATGTAAGTGTATGCATCCACATATATTCATATATACAATAAAGTACACAGGGGGCACAAACACGGATACTTATTAAACACCTTGCAGAGCTGGTTTACGGGGTCTGAGGCTTAGGAACATAGTCTCACGGGATAATTCAGTCAACTCGCATAATATAGTACGTAAAGTTTATGTTCGACATCCTAATGGGTGAGTAGCGTCTGGGATCTTAAAAGCTTGCGAGCAACCAACTAAGATACGACTATTGGTCTCTATGTATCCAGAGTAAAAGGAAACCAAAGGCTCGGGGAAGAAAGTACTTCACAAGGTTAAAAGTCTACACAAACTATGATCTCATCCACCCTGAGACCAGAAAAACTAGATGGTGCCCAGCTACCACTAACAACCTTTCAGATCAGGAACACAATGGATGGATCCTGAGAAAATGGGAAAAAATGTAGAACAGAACTCAAATTCTTAAAAAGTTCAGACTTACTGGACTAGTTGAGACTGGAAGACTCCCTAAGACTATCACCCTGAGATATTTCAATCCTGATGCTGAATTCTTCTTCATATAGTCCACCTTCTCGTATTATTTGCTCAGCATAAAACCTGAGTAGGTATGGTGAAAGGATACAGCTCTGACATACACCTTTTCTGATTTTAAGCCAAGAAGAATCCCTTTGTTCTGTTTGAACAATTGCATCTTGGTCTATGTACAAGTTGTACATGAGCACAATTAAATGCTCTGGAATTCACATGCTTCACAATGTTATTCATAATTCATTATGATACAGTCAAATGCCTTTGCAGAGTTAATAAAACTAAAGCGAACATCTTTCTTTCTGGTATTGTCTGCTTTCAGCCAAGATCCATCTGACATCAGCAATGATATTCCCTGTTCCACGTCCTCTTCTGAATCTGGCTTGAATTTCTGGCAGTTCTGTGTCAATGTACTGCTGCAACTGTAAATTATCTTTGGAAGAATTTTACTTGCATGTTATATTAATGATATTGTCAGATAATTTCTGCATGTTATGGATTGAACTGTATCCCCCTAAAATGTGTGTCAACTTGGCTAGGCCATGATTCCCAGTATTGTGTGAATGTTTACCATTTTGTGATCTTATGTGATTATCCTACGTGCTATAAATCCTAACCTCTATGATGTTAAAGAGGCAGAATTAGACAGTTACGTTAATGAGGCAGGATGTAATCTACAGAATCAGTTTGTATCTTGAGTCGATTAATTTCTTTTGAGATATAAAAGGGAGAATCAACCAGAGAGGAGAGGGACCTCTTACCACCAAGAGAGAAGCACTGGAAACACACTCTGTCCCTTGGACCAGGAGTCCCTGCGCTGAGAAGCCCCTAGACCAGGGGAAGATTGATGACAAGGATCTTCCCCCAGAACAGAGAGGGAAAGCCTTCCCTGTGCTGGCACCCTGAATTTGGACTGCTAGCCTCCCAGATTGTGAGAGAATACATTTCTGTTTGTAAAAGCCATCCACTTGTGGTATTTCTGTTATAGCTGCACTAGTTAACTAGACACCACATCTCATCAGCTCACCTTTCTTTGGAATGGACACAATTATGAATCTCTTCCAGTCAGTTGGTCAGGTAGCCGTCTTCCAAATTTCTTGGCATAGTCAAGTGAACGTTTCCAGATCTGCTTCCATTTGTTGAAGCATCTCAATTGGTATTCCATCAATTCCTGGCACCTTGTTTTTCATCAATGCCTTCAGTGCAGCTTGGACTTCTTCCTTCAGTACCATCAGTCCTTGATCATATGCTACTTCCTGAAATGGTTGAATGACGACTGATTCTTTTTGGTACACTGACTGTGTATTCCACCTACTTTTGATGTTTCCTGAGTCACTCAATTTTCTGCCCACAGAATTCTTCAATATTGCAACTCAAGGCTTGAAATTTTTCTTGGAAGTTGTCAAAAATGAAAGGGAATGCTTGAAGATCAATATTTCAGGCTGAAATGGACTGTTACTGGCCATTTTGAATCAGACAATCATATAGTCTACTATGCCAGGAATGACAAATTGAAGAGAAACAGGTTGTATTTGTTGCCCCCCAAAAATTCTGATATCTATCCTGAAGGAAGGAAACCCTGGTGGCATAGTGGTTAAGTGCTACAGCTGCTAACCAAAGAGTCGGCAGTTCAAATCTGCCAGGTGCTCCTTGGAAACTCTATGGGGCAGTTCTACTCTGTCCTATAGGGTCGCTATGAGTCGGAATAGACTCAACAGCACTGGGTTTGGGTTTTTGGATCCTGAAAGACTATGCTATCAGTAACAGGATAATATCCATACATCTATAAGGAAGACCAGTTTATACAACTATTATTCATACTTACACACAACCCACTAATGCCAAAGATGAAGAAATTGAAGATTTTTACCAACTTCTGCAGTCTGAAATTGATCACACACGCAATCGAGATGCACTGATAAATATTAGTGATTGGGATGCAAAAGTTAGAAACAAAAAGGATAGATTCTTAGTTATCTAGTACTGCTGTAACAGAAATACCATAAGTGGATCGCTTTAACAAAGAGAAATTTATTTCCTCACAGTAAAGTAGGCTAAAAGTTCAAATTCAAGGCGTCAGCTCCAGGAGAAGGCTTTCTCTCTCTTGTCAGCTCTGGAAGAAGGTCTTTGTCCTCAATCTTCCCATGGTCGAGGAGCTTCTCAGGTAGAGGGACCCAGGGTCCAAAGGCCACGCTCTGCTCCTGGTGCTGCTTTCTTGGTGGTATGAGGTCCCCAACTCTCTGCTTGCTTCCCTTTCCTTTTATCTCTTGAGAGATAAAAGGTGGTGCAGGCCACACCCCAGGGAAACTCCCTTTACGTTGGATCAGGAAGGTGACCTGAATAAGGGTGTTGTTACAATCCCACCCTCATCCCTCCTAACATAATATTTCAATCAAAAAATGGAGGAAAAAGAAAAAAAAAAAATGGAGGAAAACCACACAATACCGGGAATCACTGCCTAACCAAATGGACACATATTTTGGGGGGGATACAACTCAATCCATGAAAGATAGGCAATTGGAATAAATGGCCTTGGTGATAGAAATGACACTAGAGACTACAAGATAGAATTCTGCAAGACCACAGACTCATTCATTGGAAGTACCTTTTTTCTACAATATAAACAACGACTATACATGGAGATCTCATAGAATGAAATACAGAGGAATCAAACAGACTACGACTGTGGAAAAAAAATATAGAGCAGCTCAGTGCTGTCAGAAGAAGGCCAGGGGCCGACTGCGGAACAGACCATCAGTTGCTCATATGAACTTCAAGTTGAAGCTGAAGTAAATTAAAACAAGTCCACCAGAGCCAAAGTACGAGCTTGAATATATCCTACCTGAATTTCGAAACCATCTCAAAAACAGACTTGATGCACTAAACACTAATCACGAAAGACCAGAAGAGTTGTGGGATGACATCAAGGACATCACACATGAACAAAGCAAAAGGTCATTAAAGACAGGAAAGAAAGAAAAAACCAAAATGGATGTCAGAAGAGACTCTGAAAGTTGTTCTTTATCATATAATAGCCAAAGCAAATGGAAGAAATGATAAAGTAAAAGAACTGAACAGAAGATTTCAAAGGGCTGCTCGAGAAGACAAAGTACTATAATGAAATGTACAAAGACCTGGAGTTAGAAAACCAAAACGGAAGAAGAACATACCCGGCATTTCTCAAGCTGAAAGAACTGAAGAAAAAATTCAAGCCTCTAAGCAAGTAGTCGTTATGAGTCAGAATCAACTCGATGGCAACGGATTTAAGCAAGTAGTACCCTTCAAAATACTTAATTTCATTTTGGAAGGTAGGGTTTTTCTACTGGTACTTCTATTACCTAAGCCACACCTGGAACTACTCTTTAAGAAGTGTCCCTATAAGCAGTTTATCAGCTGCACAACAAAATCATCTTTCGTACTTTATAGAGAGAAAATGTTCCTTTTCTCTGCAACTTTTTTTCCTTTGACCATATCATATTGCTTCTCAATTCAATTCCCCTTCCTAAGAAGCCCTTAAAACCCCACCCTTTCTTCCCTCTACGGGTATGCTAGATGCTGAAAGACTGCCTCAGGTTAAAAAAAGCAGGATAAGAGATATAGAGGAGGGAAACCCTTAATTCAAGGCATATCTGTAACTTGTTTACTACCAGCCTAAAAACTTTGATAACAAGAAAGTAATTAGCTGAGAACTATACAAATCAGCTAATTGTAAACTGCAATCTGCCTATGCTAATCACTTTTAGAAGGCAAAGAAGAAAAAAAGGACAAGCAGAAATTAGAATATATAAATAATACAACTTAAAAAGAACAAATAAAATTCTATTAGAATAAATACCATTACAGGGAAGGATATAAATCACTAGCACCTGCACTCTAGGAATCTGATTTAACAGTACATATCAATTAAAACAAAATGCCAATATTTCAATAAAACGCAGATGTCATGGACTGAATTGTGTCCTCCAAAAATATGTGTCAACTTCCTTAGGCCATAATTCCCAGTATTGTGTGGTTGTCCTCCGTTTTGTGGTTCTGATTTTATGTTAAAGAGGATTAGGGTGGGATTGTAACACCCATACTAAAGTTATATCCCTGATCCAATGTAAAGGAAGTTTCCCTGGGGTGTGGCCTGCATCCCCTTTTATCTTACAAGAGATCAAAGGAAAGGGAAGGGATCAGAGAGTGGGGGACCTCATACTATCAAGAAAGCAGTGCCAGGAGCAGAACTCATCCTTTGGACCTGTTGTTCCTGTGCAGAGAAGCTCCTAGTCCAGCAGAAGATTGATGACAAGGACCTTCCTCCAAAGCCAACAGAGAGAGAAATCCTTCCCATCGAGCTGACACCTTGAATTTGGACTTCTAGGCTACTTTACTGTGAGGTAAATAAACTTCTCTTGGTTAAAGCCATCCACTTGTGGTATTTGTTATACAGTACTTGATGACTAAGACACCAGATGTCTTTTTTGTATTTTTTTCAATTTTTCTACAATGACTATATGTGGCTTTCAAAATCAGAAAACTAAAATGTTACTTAAAAGAATGCAAAACAACAAAAAAGAATATGCACCAAATTTTAGTAGTTATTACTCTGAGTATAGGCAGTCTCCAGGTTGCAAACAAGATCCATTCCTGACTGTGTCTTTAAAAATTTGTAGGTAAGTCAAAACAGGTGCATACGGTTCTCATTTAGCCTTACATTAGTGCAAGCAAAGACTCAAAGCCTTTTCAATGATTTAAAAGCTGCAAGTGTACCAAGTGAAGGTGACTGTGATTAATTTGCTTAGAAAAGGGGGTCTGTTAAACTGTTTCAAAGTGAGAACAAATTTACGTAACATTAAAGGGTACATAAAATCAAAAGAAAACAAAGCCTCAGCAAATACAAAATCAACAACAATGAAAAACATGAAAAGAAAATACATAAAGAAAAACAACTCAGAATAAGAAACTTAGGCAGAGCAAAGAAACTGCCAACAACACAAAAAGAAAATATCAAAATGACAGCACTAAACTCATACCTATCAATAATTACACTGAATGTAAATGGACTAAATGCACCATTAAAGAGACAGAGAATGGCAGAATGGATTAAAAAACACAATCCGTCTACATGCTGCCTACAAGAGACACACCTTAGACTCAAAGGCACAAACTAAAACTCAAAAGAGTGGAAAAAACTGTATCAAGCAAACAACAATCAAAAAAGAGCAGGAGTAAACACTATGGAGTACAGTTCTACTCTGACGTGCATGGGGTTGCCATAAGTCAAAAACAACTCCATGGAAAGTGGTTTAGTTTTTACTGTGGTTACATACGAAAATGTTCTTATTTGTAAGAAATACACAGTAAAGTATTGGAGATGATAGGGTAACAGGCTGGCAATTTACTCTTAACTAGTTTATAAAAAAGTTATTTGAACATATTTATAAGTTAATGATTGTTTCAACATAAAAATTTATTTAAAAAAGCTATTTTCAAAGATGAATTCTTAAAAAATAAAAAAACACTACTAATAAGAAAAAAAAAAGAGCAGGAGTAGCAATATTAACCTCAGACAAAATAGACTTTAAAGAAAAATCTACCACAAAGGATAAGGAAGGACACTATATAATGATTAAAGGGACAACATACCAAGAAGATATACCCACATTAAATATTTATGCACCCAATGACAGGGCTGCAAGATACATAAAACAAATTCTATCAGCATTGAAAAGTGAGATGGACAGCTCCACAATAATAGTAGGAGACTTCAACACACCACTTTCAGTGAAGGAGAACACCCAGAATGAAGCTCAGTAAAGACACAGAAGATCTAAATGCCACAATCAACCAACTTGATCTCAGAGACATATACAAAACACTCCACCCAACAGCAGCCAAGTACACCTTCTTTTCCAACACGTGGAACAGTCTCCAGAACAGACCATGTATTAGGCCACAAGGCAAGCCTTAAGCAAATATAAAACACTGAGATGTTACAAGGCATCTTTTCTGACCATAAAGTCAAAAATGTAGAAATCAATAACAGAAAAGCAAGGAAAAAAAATAAAATACACGGAAAATGAACACATTCCTCAAAAACTACTAGGTTACACACGAAATCAAGGACAGAATAAAGAAATTCACAAATGAGAATGAAAACACACCCTATCAGAACCTTTGGGACACAGCGAAAACTGTGCTCCGAGGTCAATTTATAACAATAAATGTACAGATCCAAAAACAAGAAAGGGCCAAAATCAAAACCTTAACCCTACAACTCAAACAAATAGAAAGACAGCAGCAGAAGAAGCCCATGGGCACCAGAAGAAAGGAAATAATAAAACTCAGAGCAGAGAAAAATAAAATAGAGAATAGAAAAGCAACTGAAAGAATTAACAAGACCAAAAGCTGGTTCTTTGAAAAGATCAACAAAATCAATAAATGACTGGCCAGACTGACAAAAGAAAAACAGAAGAGGGAGCAAACAGCCCGAATAAAAAATGAGCCGGGGAGATGGGGCCAAGATGGCAGAACAGACGCTTCCAGTGAGCACTCTTACAACAAACACACGAAAAAAAAAGGGAAACGAGTATATTTATGACAAGCTAGGGGCCCTGAACATCAAAGGCAAGGTTAGAAAATGAACTGAGGGGCAGGTGGAGGAAGAGATGGTTCAGAAACGGAGAGGAGTTACCAGACCTGAATGGCCAGGAGCCCTCAGGCACCATTCCCAGGAGCAGCTGCGGAGGACTGGTACTAGCCTTCAGCCACAGTTTCCTTAGGGAGAAGCAGCCAGCCACACAGCCTACTCACACCTCCGGAATCAGAGACGAGCAGAGCTCTCGGCAAAAGCTAAGTACTTGAATATATTTAACCCCGCCCCCCCCACCTCCAAGCAGGCTACAGCGGCTGTTGATTTCCCTGGGTCTGAGATAGGCCCTGCTGAGCATCCAGAGCCATCCTCCAGGTCCTAGAAAGGAATAAATTCGCAACAGGGGGAAAGACAATTTCCCAGCTCCACTAACCGGGGGAGCTCAAGACAGAAGAGGCTCCTGTCCAGGCATAAACATTCCATGGACTTTGAGTACCTTTCCCCCCTGCATGGACCTGTGTGGATCTATTTCAGGAGAACACACCCTTGTTGGCAGACTGCAACTGTTTCAGCTGTGTGGTGGAGAAGTGGGTGTTTGATGTTTGACAGGGCTTAGTCTATTAAACAGGGTCCTCACCTACCCACATCAGGGGCCTAAGGACTGGCAGCTTCACTCAGGTCACCCAGCTATCCACGACAGGGGAAAAGGATAACTGGTACCTCCCAGTCCTCACAACCAAAAACACTGGATGCCCATGGTCCATCTGCAGAACCCACCCACCTGTACACTCTAGGGAACAGGGACGTGCTTTCCTCAGAGACACTGTGGGGGGGCTTCTCAGCCCCCGGCCCTGTTCAGAGTGTGAACCCCTGCTGCAATCAGATACCGATACCTACACCAACCACCCCTGCCCCTGTAAGACTGTAGGACAGAGCCTGTACCACACACTTGATGATCGCCTACCTGGACACCTGACCTGAATTCATACAAGAAAAGTGAATGGACTCCTAGGCTAATATACCTGATAACATCTCTAGACATCTGGGTACAGGACATCAGAGCTCCAAAGGCGAAAATAATCCAGCTCACTCAAGCAACCCATCTGGACATACCAAAACAAAGCAAGAAACTACATTACAGTAAGCAAACACAAAATAAACTAATGCAATAACTTATAGATGGCTCAGAGACAACAGTCAATATAAAGTCATATAAAGTAACAGACCATGATCACCTCAACAAGCTCTCAAAACACAGAATCAAGGGATCTTCTAGATGAAAGTGCCTTCCTGGAATTACTGGAGACAGAATGCAAAAGGTTAATATACAGAACCCTTCAAGACATCAGGAAGGAAATCAGGCAATACGCAGAACAATCCAAGAACACACAGACAAAGCAGTTGAAGAAATTAAGAAGGTTATTCAGGAACATAATGAAAAACTTAATAAGCTGGAAAAATCCACAGACAGACAACAATCAGAAATTCAGAAGACCAAGAAATACAGAATTGGACAAGTCAATAGAAAGAGCAGTAGAATTGAGTAAGTGGAAGGCAGAATTTCTGAACTTGAAGATAAAGCACTTGGCACCAATATGTTTGAAGAAAAATCAGATAAAAGAATTTAAAAAAATGAAGAAAACTTCAGAATCATATGGGACTCTATCAAGAGCAATAACCTACGAGTGACTGGAGTACCAGAACAGGGAGGGATAAGAAAATACAAAGAGAATTGTTGAAGATTTGTTGGCAGAAAACTTCCCTGATACCATGAAAGATGAGAAGATATCTATCCAAGATGCTCATCAAACTCCACATAAGGTAGATTTAAAAAGAAAGTCATCAAAACATATTATAATCAAAATTGCCAAAACCAAAGAAAAAAAGAGAATTTTAAGAGCAGCTAGAGATAAAAGAAAAGTCACCTACAAAGGAGAGTCAGTAAGAATAAATTCGGACTACTCGGCAGAAACCATGAAGGCAAGAAGGCAATGGGATGACATATATAGAAAATTGAAGGAAAAAAACTGCCAGCCAAGAGTCATATATCCAGGAAAACTGTCTCTCAAATATGAAGGTGAAATTAGGACATTTCCAGATAAACAGGGATAAGTAATAAGGTAACCACAAAGGAGACAAACTGTCCTGTGCCTCAAAATAAAATACATGAAAAAAACAGAGACTCAGCAGGAACAAAATCAACAACAATGAATATGAGGAAAAGACAATATATAAACTACTCAGCACAAAAAATTAAGTGGGAAAAAGAAACTGTCAACAACACACAAAAAAAGACATCAAAATGAAAGCACTAAATTCATACCTATCCATAATTACCCTGAATGTAAATGGACCAAATGTACCAATAAAGAGACAGAGAGTGGCAAAATGAATTTAAAAACACGAACTGTCTATATGCTGCCTACCGGAGACACACCTTAGACTTAGAGACACAAACAAACTAAAACTCAAAAGGATGGAAAAAAATATACCAACCAAACAACAATCAAAAAAGAGCAGAAGTGACAATGTTAACTTCTGACAAAACAGACTTCAAAGTTAAATCCACCATAAAGGATAAGGAAGGACACTATAAAATGATTGAAGGGACAATATACCAGGAGAATATAACCTTATTAAATATTTATGCACCCAGTGACAGGGCTCCAAGATACATAAAACAAACCCTAAAAGCACTGAAAGGTGAGACAGACAGCTCCACAATAACAGTAGGAGACTTCAACACATCACTTTCGGTGAAGGACAGGACATCAAGAAAGAAGTTTAATAAACACACGGAAAACCTAAATGCCACAATCAACCAACTCGACCTCACAGACATATACAGAACATTCCACCCAACAGCACATGGAACATTCTCTAGAATAGACCACATATTAGGCCATATAGCAAGCCTTAGCAGAATTCAAAACACTGAAATATTACAAACCATCTTCTCTGACCATAAGTCCATAAAAGTAGAAATCAATAACAGAAAAAGCAGGGAAAAGAAATCAAACACTTGGAAACTGAACAATACCCTGCAAAAAAAGACTGGATTATAGAAGACATTAAGGATGGAAAAAGGAAATTCATAGAATCCAATGAGAATGAAAACACTTCCTATCAGAACCTTTGGGACACAACGAAAGCAGTGCTCAGAGGTGAATTTATTTCAAGAAATGCACACATACCAAAAGAAGAAAGGGTCAGAATCAAAGAATTATCCCTAAAACCTGAACAAATAGACAGAGAGCAACAAAAGAAACCCTCAGGCACTCAATGAAAACAAATAATACAAACTAGAGAATTAAATGAAATAGAAAACAAAAAACAACTGAAGGAGTTAACAAGACCAAAAGCTGGTTCTTTGAAAAAAAATCAACAAAATTGATAAACTATTGGCCAAACTGACAAAAGAAAAACAGGAGAGGAAGCAAATAACCTGAATAAGAAATGAGATGGGCAATACTACAACAGACCCAAATGAAATTAAAAGAATCATATCAGATTACTATGAAAAACTGTACTCTAACAAATTTGAAAACCTAGAACAAATGGATGAATTCCTAGAAATACATTACCTACCTAAACTAACACAAACAGAGTTAGAACAACTAAATAGGCCCATAACAAAAGAAGAGATTAAAAATGTACTTAAAAAGCTCCGAACAAAAAAAGACCCCTGGCCCTGACGGCTTCACTGCAGAGTTCTACCAAAATTTCAGAGAAGAGTTAACATCACTACTACTAAGGGTATTTCAGAGCATAGAAAAGAACGGAATACTCCCAAACTCATTCTATGAAGCCAGCATATCCCTGATACCAAAATCAAGTACAGACACCACAAAAAAAGAAAATTCCAGACCTATATCCCTCATAAACTTAGATGCTAAAATCCACAACAAAATTCTAACCAATAGAATTCAGCAACATATCAGAAAAATAATACACCATGACCAAGTGGGATTCATACCAGGTATGCAGGGACAGTTCAACTTAATGTAATCCATTATACAAATAAAACAAAAGACAAAAATCACATGATTTTATCAATTGATGCAGAAAAGGCATTTGACAAAGTCCAACACCCTTTCATGATAAAAACTCTCAGCAAAATAGGAATAGAAGGAAAATTACTCAACATCATAAAGGGCATTTATACAAAGCCAATAGCCAACATCATCCCAAAGGGAGAGAGCGGGAAACCATTCCCCTTGAGATCAGGAGCAGACAAGGATGTACTTTATCACCACTCTTATTCAACATTGTGCTGGAAGTCCTAGCCAGAGCAATTAGGCTAGATAAAGAAATAAAGGGCAGCAGATTGGCAAGGAAGAAGTAAAAGTATCTCTATTTGCAGACGACATGATCTTACACACAGAAAACCCTAAGGAATCCTCAAGAAAACAACTGAAACTAATAGAACAGATCAGCAGACTATCAGGATGCAAGATAAACATACAAAAAGCAGTTGGATTCGTCTACCCAAACAAAAAGAACATCCAAGAGGAAAGCACCAAACCAATACACTAGCCCCCAAGAAGATAAAATACTTGGGAATAAATCTTACCAGAGATGTAAAAGACTTATATAAAGAAAACGACAAAACACTTCTGCAAGGAACCAAAAGAAACCTACATAAGTAGAAAAACATACCTTGCTCATGGATAGGAAGACTTAACATTGTAAAAATGTCTATTCTGCCAAAAGCGATCTATAGATTTCATGCAATTCCTATCCAAATTCCAATGACATTTTTTAATGAGATGGAGAAACAAATCACCAACTTCAAATGGAAGGGAAAGAGGCCCTGGGTAAGTAAAGCATTACTGAAAAGAACAAAGTAGGAGGCCTCACTCTACCTGATTTCAGAACCTACTACATCGCCGCAGTAGTCAAAACAGCCTGGTACTGGTACAACAACAGATACATAGACCAATGGAACAGAACTGAGAATCAAGACATAAATCCATCCACATACGAGCAGTTCATATTTGACAAAGGCCCCAAAACAGTTAAATGGGGAAACGACAGTCTTTTAAACAAATGGTGCTAGCATAACTGGCTATCCACCTGCAAAGAAATGAAACAAGATCCATACCTCACACCATGCACAAAAACCAACTCAAAATGGATCAAAGACCTAAATATAAAACCTACAAAGATAAAGATCATGGAAGAAAAAATAGGGACAACATTAGGAGCCCTAATACATGGCATAAACAGTATACAAAACATTACTAACAATGCAGAAGAAAAACTAGATAACTGGGAGCTCCAAAAAATCAAACACCTATGCTCATCCAAAGACTTTACCAAAAGAGTAAAAAGATTACCTACAGACTGGGAAAAAGTTCTTAGCTATGACATTTCTGATCAGCGTCTGATCTCCAAAATCTACATGATACTGCAAAAATTCAACTACAAAAAACAAATAACCCAATTAACAAATGGGCAAAGGATATGAACAGACACTTCACTAAAGACGACATTCAGGTAGCTAACAGATACAGGAGGAAATGCTCACAATCATTACCCATTAGAGAAAAGTAAATTAAAACTACAATGAGATTCCATCTCAGTCCAACAAGGCTGGCATTAATCCAGAAAACACAAAACATTAAATGGTGGAGAGGTTATGGAGAGATAGAACACTTATGCACTGGTGGTGGGAATGTAAAATCGTACAACCACTTTGGAAATCGATTTGGCACGTCCTTAAAAAGCTAGAAATAGAACTACTATATGACCCAGCAATCCCACTCCTCGGAATATGTCCTAGAGAAATAAGAGCCTTTACATGAACAGATATACGCACACCCATGTTTACTGCAGTATTCTTTACAATAGCAAAAAGATAGAAGCAACCAAGATGCCCATCAATGGATGAATGGATAAATTATGGTATATTCACACAATGGAATACTACGCATTGATAAAGAACAGTGATGAATCTGTGAAACATTTCATAACATGGAGGAACCTGGAAGGCATTATGCTGAGTGAAATTAGTCAGCTGCAAAAGGACATATATTGTATAAGACCACTATTATAAGATCTTGAGAAATAGTTTAAACTGAGAAGAAAACATTCTTTTGTGGTTACGGGAGGCAGGGGGAGGGGGAGATGGTGGGAGAGGGGTATTTACTAATTAGATAGTACATAAGAACTACTTTACATGAAGGGAAGGACAACACTCAATACAGGGGAGGTCATCTCAACTGGACTAAACCAAAAGCAAAGACGTTTCCTGAATAAACTGAATGCTTCTAAGGTCAGCGAAGCAGGGGCAGGGGTTTGGGGACCATGGTTTCAAGGGACATCTAAGTCAACTGGCATAATAAAATCTATTAAGAAAACATTCTGCATCCCACTTTGGAGAGCAGCGTCTGGGGTCTTAAACGCCAGCAAGCAGCCATCTAAGATGGATCAATTGCTCCCAACCCACCTGGAGCAAAGGGGAATGAAGAACATCAAGGACACAATATAATTACGAGCCCAAGAGACAGAACGGGGCACATAAACCAGAGACTACATCAGCCTGAGACCAGAAAAACTAGATGGTGCCCAGCTACAACCAATGACAGCCCTGACAGGGAACACAACAGAGATCCTCTGAGGGAGCAGGAGAGCAGTGGGATGCAGACCCCAAATTCTCGTAAAAAGACCAGACTTAATGGTCTGACTGAGAATAGAAGGACCTGGTGGTCATGGCCCCCAGACCTTCTGTTAGCCCAGGACAGGAACCATTCCCAGAGCCAACTCTCCAGACAGGGATTAGACTGGACAATGGGATAGAAAAAGATGCTGGCGAAGAATGAGCTTCTTGCAACAAGTAGACACTTGAGACTATGCTGGCATCTCCTATCTCAAGGGGAGATGAGAGGGAAGAGGGAGTTAAAAGCTAGTGGAATGGGCACGAAAACAGAGTGGAAGGAAGGACCGGGCTGTCTCAATAGAGGGAGAGCAATTAGGAGTATATAGCAAGGTGTATACAAATTTTTATATGAGAGACTGACTTGATTTGTAAACTTTCACTTAAAGCACAATAAAAATAAAATAAAATAAAGAAATGAGATGGGCAATATCACAACAGACCCAACTGAAATTAAAAGAATAACAGAATACTATGAAAAACTGTACTCCAACAAATTTGAAAACCTAGACAAAATGGGCAAATTTCTAGAAACACACTACCTATCTAAACTAACACAAACAGAGGGAGAACTAAACAAACATGTAACAAAAAAAGAGATTAAAGAGGTAGTTAAAAAAAACTCCCAACCAAAAAAAAAACCCTGGCCCTGATGGCTTCACTGGAGAATTCTACCAAACTTTCAGAGAAAAGTTAACACCACTACTACTAAATGTATTTCAGAGCATAGAAAAGGATGGACTATTCCAAACTCATGCTATGAAGCCAGCGTAACCATGATACCACAACCAGGTAAAGACACCACAAAAGAGAAAATTACAGACCAATATCCCTGATGAACATAGACGCAAAAATCCTCAACAAAATTCTAGCTGATAGAATTCAACAACACACCAAAAAAGTAATTTACCATGACCAACTGGGATTCATACCAGGTATGCAGGGATGGTTCAAAATACTTAATCTATCACATAAATAAAACAACAGATAAGAACCACATGATCTTATCAATTGATGCAGAAAAGACATTCAACAAAGTATAACACCAATTCATGATAAAAACTCAGCAAAACAGGAATAGAAGGGAAATTCCTCAACATAATAAAGGGCATTTATACAAAGCCAACAGGAAAAATCATCCAAAATGGAGAGAATCTAAAAGCATTCCCCTTGAGAATGGGAGCCAGAAAAGGATGCCCTTTATCACCACTCTTATTCAACATTGTGCTGGAGGTCCTAGCCAGAGCAATAAGGCAAGAAAAAGAAATAAAGGGCACCCAAAAGAAGAAGTAAAAATATCTCTATTTGCTGATGATATGATGTTATATACAGAAAACACAAAAGAATCCACAAGAAAACTACTGGAACTAATAGAAGGCTTCAGCAAAGTCTCAGGATACAAGATAAACATACAAAAGTCAGTTGGATTCCTCTACACCAACACAGAGAACTTTGAAAAGGAAATCACCAAATCAATACCATTTACAATAGCCCCCAAGAAGATAAAATACTTAGGAATAAATCTAACCAGAGACATAAAAGACCTATTCTAAGAAAACTACAAGACACTGCTGCAAGAAACCAAAAGAGACCTACATAAGTGGAAAAACATATCTTGCTCATGGATAGGAAGACTCAACATTGTGAAAATGTGAATTCTACACAAAGCAATCTATAGATACAAAGCAATCCTGATCCACATTCCAATGACATTTTTTAATGAGACAGAGAAACAAATCACCAACTTCATATGGAAGGGAAGGGGCCTGAATAAGTAAAGCATTACTGAAGAAGAAGAAAAATGTGAGAGGCCTCTCACTACCTGATTTTAAAGCCTATTATACCACCACATAGTCAAAACAGCCTAGTACTGGTACAATAGATACACAGGCCAGTAGAACAAAATTGAGAATCCAGACATAAATTTATCCACGTATGAGCAGTTGATATTTGACAAAGGCCCCAAATCAGTTACACAGGGAAAAGACCGTCTTTTTAACAAATGGTGCTGGCATAACTGGATATCAATCTGCAAAAAAAAAGAAACAAGACCCATACCTCACACCATGTACGAAAACTAACTCAAAATGGATTAAAGACCTAAATATAAAATCTAAAACAATAAAGATCATCAAAGAAAAAATAGGGACGGCACTAGGAGCCCTAATACATGGCATAAACAAAATACAAACCTTAACTAACAATGCACAAACGCCAGAAGAGAATCTAGATAACTGGAAGTGCCTAAAAGTCAAACACTTATGCTCATCAAAAGACTTCACCAAAAGAGTAAAAAGACAACCTTCAGACTGGGAAAAGAATTTTGGCTATGACAGACCTGATCAGGGTCTAATCTCTAAAATCTACAAGATACTGCAAAACCTCAACTGCAAAAATTCAAATAACCCTATTAAAAAATGGGCAAAGGATATGAACAGGCACTTCACCAAAGATGACATTCAGGCGTCTGAAAGATACATGAGGAAATGCTCACAATCATTAGCCATTAGAGAAATGCAAATCAAAACTACAGTGAGATACCATCTCACCCAACAAGCCTAGCATTAATCCAAAAAACACAAAATAATAAATGCTGGAGAGGTTGTGGAGAGACTGGAACACTTATACATTGCTGGTGGGAATGTAAAATGGTACAACCACTTTGGAAAACGATATGGCACTTCCTTAAAAAGCTAAAAACAGAAATACCATATGATCCAACAATCCCACTCTTTGGAATATATCCTTGAGAAATAAGAGCTATCACATGAATAGATATATGTACACCCATGTTCACTGCAGCACTGTTCACAACAGCAAAAAGATGGAAACAACCTAGGTGACCATCAACTGATGAATGGATAAACAAACTTTGGTATATATACATAATGGAATACCATGCAACAATAAAGAACAATGATGAATCTGCAAAATGTCTCACAACATGGATGAATCTGAAGGCATTACGCTAAGTGAAGTTAATCAGTCGCAAAAAGACAAATATTGTATGAGACCACTATTATAAGAACTCAAGAAAAGGTTTAAACACAGAAGAAAACATTCTTTGACAGTTCTGAGGGTGGAGGGCAAGGAAGAGAGGAATTCACTGACTAGACAGTCAACAAGAATGACCTTAGGTGAAAGGAAAGACAACACACAATACAGGGGAAATCAGCACAACTAAACTAAACCAAAAGCTAGGTTTACTGAACACAGCCAAATACTTTGAGGGACAGAGCAGCCGTGCAGGGGTTCTGGGGATCACGGTTTAGGGGAACATCTAGGTCAACTGACATAACAAAGTTTATTAAGAAAATGCATCTCACTTTGGTGAGTGGCATCTGGGGGCATTAAAAGCTTGCGAGCAGCCATCTAACCAAAACCGAACCAAACCCGTTAACACGGAGTGGATTCCAACACATAGTGACCCTACAGGACAGAGCAGAACTGCCCCATTGAGTTTCCAAGGAGCACCTGGTGGATCTGAACCGATGACCTCTTGATTAGCAGCTGTAGCACTTAATCACTACGCCACAAGGGTTTCCAGGCAGCCATCTAAGATACATAAATAAGATCCACCAACTGGTACCAACCCACCTGGAGGAAAGGAGAATGAAGAACACCAAAGACACAAGGAAAATATTGGCCCAAGAGACAAAAGGGACACATAAACCAAAGACTCCATCAGCCTGAGACCAGAAGAACTAGATGGTACCAGGCTACCACCAAAAACCACACTGGCAGGGAACACAACACAGTCCCTGATGGAGTTGTGGGGGGTGAGGAACTCAAATTCACGTAAAAAGACCAGATTTAATGGTCTGACTGAGACTGGAGGAACTCCCAAAGTCACGGCCCCTGGAATCTCTGTTAACCCAGAACTAAAACCATTCCTGAAGCCAACTCTTTAGTCAAAGATTAGACTGGATTATAAAACGTAAAATAATACTACTGAAGAGTGTGCTTCTTATTTCAAGTAGCTACACGAGACTAAATGGGCAGCTCCTGTCCAGAGGTGGGATGAGAAGGCAGAAAGGGAAATCAGCTGGCTGAATAGACATGGGAAACCTGGGGTGGAAAGCGGGGGTGTGCTGTCAGCTTATAGGGATGGCAACTAGGGTCACATAACAATATGTGTATAAATTTTTGTATGAGAAATTAACTTGAGCTGTCAACTTTCACCTAAAGCACAATAAAAATAAAAATAACTTGTGAGCGGTCATCTAAGATACTCCACTGGTCCTGCCTGTCTGGAGCAAGGGAGAGTGAAGAAAACCAAAAATACAAGAGAAAGATTAGTCCAAAAGACTAACGGACCACAACTACCACAGCCTCCACCAGACTGAGTCCACCACAACTAGATGGTGCCAGATGCTCTGACAGGGATCACAATACAATGTCCCAGACAGCGCTGGAGAAAAATGTAGAACAAAATTCTAACTCACAAAAAAAGACCAGACTTGCTGGTCTGACAGAGACTGGAGAAACCCTGAGAGTACGGCCCCCAGACGTTCTTCCAACTCAGTACTGAAGTCGCTCCTGAGGCTCACCGTTCAGCCAAAGATGAGACAGTTCCATAAAACAAACAATAATACACATCGCTCTACCATGTATATGAGACTAAATGGGCACACCAGCCCAGGGGCAAGGACAAGAAGGCAGTAGGGAACAGGAAAGCTGGACGAACGTTAATGGAGAACCCAAGGTCGAGAAGGGGAGAATGCGGACACACCGCACAGTTGGCAACCAATGTCACAAAACCATATGTATATTAATTGTTTGATGAAACTAATTTGTTCTGTAAACCTTCATCTAAAACACACACAAAAAACTATTATACTATAGCAGTTGTTATTGAAGTGTGATCTACTCGACCCTGGGACATTTCTGATATCAAAATATTTTCCTAACAAATCTCAAACATTAGTTGCCTTTTTTACTGTGGTGACATTTGTACCAAAGATGAAAATGCAATGGGTAAAACTGCTGGTTCTTTAGCATGGATAAAGGCACGGACAACAATAACAAAAATATATACATATCTAGATTCCATTCAATAGCTTAGTGGCTTTGAACCCATACTTACTTATGCATATCTTCTCTAGCATTTTAATCTTGAATTTTCCTCCAGCTCCTCCTGTCTTCATGCCACAAATAAGACCTATCTTGAAAAAAAAATTCAATAATCTTGCTGCTTCCTCTAGCTATTCCCCATTCTTCCACCGTAAAAATTATCACTAGTGTTTTCATTTTCCCTTCCTTCTTCAATCCCATCATCAGATTTCCTCTTCCCCAAAACTCTCCCAAATCTACTCTCAAACAGTACGATATTCAAATGTAACCTTTCCTCAGGCATTATTCTCATCTCTCTTTTGCAGCTAAATTCTAAGTATCTTGTTTTTACAACTCTTCTCCCTGCTTTGACTTCTATTACTTCTCCAGTTGTTCCCTCTGTCATCTCCTTCCTGAGCCCAGCATTGTCTTCAATCTGCTGCTCTTCTCCCTCCATGAACCACAACTAACACTTTGAACACTACCTCTTACCAAACTTCAATTTCAGATTTCTGTTTCTGCTTGATAGTCCCATTGTCACCTCACACTCCACAAATCCAAACTGGAACTCATTTTCAACCCCTTAAATACTGCTTTTCCTCATTTTTGCTGAAGGCATGCTTCACCATTTCCCCAGTCCAGCTATCATGAGTGGTATCAGTCCCAGAGCAATATTAACTCTTTCTTTCTAATGTCTCTAAAATAGACCGTTTCTTCTCCATCCTATGTCAATCCTTTACAAAGTTTTAAGGGGACAACCACAAGCCTATTATCTAGATCTACCTTTTCTGTTTGAAGCGCTACTACTGTCCTACACATACACAGGACTACTGCATGTTTGCAGCACACTTCCACTCCTTCCCCACAACCTATGGAACCCAATCAACTCTTTCAGTTCTAATTCCAAAACACCTACCATAACTACTCCAATTCCATCTGTAACACACATTCTAGCACTTAAACACAAAATAGATACTGTCCTACACTACTCCAAAATGATGTCTTGTCTTCCCAGTTAGACTGTAAGTTTCCCATGGTTAGAATGATGCCTTCTGCTTCTTTTAAATGTGACATAGATAGACCACATTTTTAAACCATAAATCAGAACAAAGGATTTCTGTGCCACTTTCAGGCATGACAGGAAATTTGAGAGATGAAGTTAGACACCAAACATGTTTTAAAAGATTACTGAAATGGTTTACTGAAACCACTGAGCATAATCTTTTAAATTTTACAGAGGGTTCCACGTGAATACTTTTTGTGGGGTCCCATATTATACAAGGAAACCCTGGTGGCATAGTGGTTAAGTGCTAAGGCTACCAACCAAAGGGTCAGCAGTTCGAATCTGCCAGGCGCTCCTTGGAAACTCTATGGGGCAGTTCTACTCTGTCCTATAGGGTCGCTATGAGTCAGAATCGACTCGACGACACTGGGTTTGGTTTGGTTTTTTGGTATATTATACAAGGAAACCCTGGTGGCATAGGTTAAGTGCTACAGCTGCTAACCAAAAGGTTGGTAGTTCAAATCTACCAGGCGCTTCTTGGAAACTATGGGGCAGTTCTGCTCTGTCTTACAGGGTCACTATGAGTCGGAATCAACTCAATGAATATGGTTTGGTTTTTTTTTTTTGGTTATATTATACAAGGGAGTTCAGGATACTACTGTTGAAAATTCTTTCTGATAATGAATAAAAATTTGCCTCCATATAGCTTAAAACCACTGTTTCCATTTTCACCACCTGGAATTTGCTTTTTCTTCTATATAACTGTCTTCAGATATTTGAAGACGGACAGTTCTCTTACAATTCCTAAAACTTATTCTTCCTTTTATGGTGTTGGCAAAGAATACTGAATATACCATGGACTGCCAGAACAAACAAATCTGTCTGGAAGAAGTACAGCCAGAATGCTCCTAGAAGGGAGGAGAACAAGACTTCATCTTTCCTATTTTGGGCATGTCATCAGGTAGGAACAGTCCCTGGAGAAGGACTTCATGCTTGGTAAAGGAGAGGGTCAGCTAAAAAACGGAAGACCCTCAAAGAGATGGACTGACACAGTGGCTGCAACAATGGGCTCAGGCATAACAAGGATTGTGAGGTTGTGCAGGACCAGGCAGTGTTGCGTTCTGTTGTACACAGGGTCGCTATGAGTCGGAACCAACTCAAGCATACCTAACAACATCCTTCCCAAGCTAAACATGCCTACCATATCCAGGATCTTGAAAATCATAGCGGTCCTCCTCTTAATATGCATCAGTTTGTCAATGTCCTCATAAAATGTGGCACCCCAAAGTGAACCCCAAAGGGGGCATGAAAAGCACAGCATACCATCAGGATTATTACTAACTCCCTTGTCTTAGGCATTGTAACTCTATTACTTCATCTAATAAGGTGTTTTTTGGGGGGAGGGCAGGGAGTAGGGAATTGGCAGTCTTATTACATTCATAACTTGAATTAAACTAGGAATTTACTAAATCCCTTAGATCTCCCATATCCTACCCTTGAGCAATTTGGGTTTTTCCCCTTTTAAATTACTTATAGGTCTTCATATTTATCCCTACTAAATTTCATTGGGCAAATTTTGTCCACATGCTGAAATTTTGAAAATCTGGCTCTATTACATGTACTATATGTATATGTACATCTCTCCCAGCTCAGTGAACCAAGTTGTTGAACTGATTCTTACTCGCCATCACCAAAGAAATGCGATTTTTCTAATGCAAACATCTAAACTATAGAGCCACCTTTATTTTTCCTGATCCAATATACTCTGCCCTTGATATAAAAAAAAGAAGTTGAAGAAAAATAATGGTGAAAATAAAAATCTGCATTTCTTCCTTTATAACGTCTAAATAATGAATACTCAAAAAGACTGATGCTTAAGTGCTTGCCTCAGTAAATGGAAAACACTGATCAAAATAAGAAGTAATTTCAAATTAATAATACATATTTATCCAATTTATTTAAGTACATATTACTTCCCAGCCTTTTGACTGAGATCAAGTATAGTATCTGTTTTTATCAATTTATGTAAGTACCTACTATGTGCTGGACGATGTACCATCTTGTTTTGTTTTATATTTATTTGATCAAAGGTGAAGTCTATATAATTAGCAAAATAGCACAAGCTGTTTGTTTACTCCAACTTTTCTATTCTCCTAAGACATTATCTGAATGGAGAATAACATTGAATTCATCATAAAAAACAAAGCTACTGCACCTGTCTACATTTCCAGAGAAAATATAGGTGCCCCAGAACCAATACAATCAAGGTGCTCTGAATGAGGAAAGAAACTATAGAGCCATGTGCTATGGCAAGTGCTTCTAAAACAGACCACTCTTCCCCCCGACAGAGCTTCCTTCTTTGACAACGTGCTTCAGACAACTAAAGCACTACTTTATCAGTTTGCAAACACAGCAAAGTCATAAACATGAAATTCTGCACTATGAACACACACAGTGTGGATATCAACACAGCACATTCACAGTGGAAAAAGCACGTAACAGAGAACATACCGGGACAAAATAAGAAAAAGTAGGCTTAAAATTCAGCAAAAAGTTAAAAAGTTAGTCAAAATGAAAAGACTGAGAGAATCTGACAACTTTTCTAAAGTATAAGTATGTTCTGCTAAGCCACTAAAATGGCTATCACCTACAGAAAAAGTTCTAGCACCTTAGCATGAAAAACAAAGCCCTCCACAACCCACGCACCATCTATCACCCTGAGGTCATCTCCCACCACTTCTCCAAGCACCTTATGTCACTATTCTCTTCTGCCTCTGTGGAACCATCATTCTTCAAGTCATCTCTGTCAGCCTCTCCCAATGCCTGAGGCAGCAGTTCTCCCTTTAAGGACTCCCCCTCCCCCACAGGCCTCATTTCAAGGATACCCACCAAATCACAAAAGAACAATAAATAGTTCGTTCCTCCAGACGTGCATTTTAGAGGATGAAAGGAAAGAAAGGGATACAGAAGAGGATCTAGGGAATGGGAATGGGATGGAAGAAGAAAGTCTCCACCCATTCATAAAATTCACTGCTGACCCTTAAGAGCACTGCAGTTGCAATTCCGTACCAAATTAGTACCTCTCAGCAACACTGTTCTGTAAAGACACTACAGACAAGGCAATGGCAAAGCGGCATTTACAAGGAAAATGTAGCCTAAAACCCTTTTGTATCTTACCTCCTTCTTCCTTGACTTCTTCACTAGGCTCTCCTGAAAAAGGCTCCTGTGTGGAGGGATGATCGCCTCTTTCTTCCTGGGTAACAAGCCCTGGCCTGAGTGTAATTTTCTTCCCTCTTCTTGAGCCAGTGGCCTGGAGTTTTCCTTTCCCAATGTGTATATTAAGAGGCTGGGAAGACTCCAAGGAAGGCAGGGTGATTCCCTGAGAGAAAGGCTCATCCACAGCTTCTAGAATTGATAGACTTGTGTCCTGGGTGGGCATCCTGGAGCTGGAAGATGGCTCCTCCACACCAAGCTGATTTCCTGCATCCTGCACAGACTGTACTTCAAGGCTAGCTGCTCTGTCATGGCTCTGACCCCAGGATAGTGACACTGACCCCAAGTCCTTAACCTGGTCAGATTCTGGTTT
Organism: Elephas maximus indicus; assembly: GCF_024166365.1. Classification (NCBI taxonomy): domain Eukaryota; kingdom Metazoa; phylum Chordata; class Mammalia; order Proboscidea; family Elephantidae; genus Elephas; species Elephas maximus. The sequence goes on from NC_064821.1 coordinate 193,645,512, forward strand.
AACAGCAGACTCTAGGTCTAAGTCATCTTCCTCTTGGCTGCCCTTATGCTGTGGGGACTCTGCCACTGTAGTTCTCCTTTTCTTACAGGGCAACATTTTACAAGTCCCACTTCTGTTCCATCCTGGAAGGAGAAAAGCAAGTTCTTAGCATCTTCATATTAATTGACGATAATAACATTTCCTCAAATATCTTTTCATTTACTCATGTTCAATCATAAACAAAGTACTTCACACCAAATGAACAACCTCCCTTTAGTCAGGCGATGAGAGAGAGTGGTCAGAGTGCCTGAGTTCAAATCCCAACTCCACTAGACTGGTTATGTTACCTTGGCCAAGTGACTTAACCTAAGCTTCAGTTTCCTCAACTGTAAAATATAATCATTGTAGAATTGTAGTAAGAATTAAATAGAAAATGGATAATATGTGTTAGTTATTACCATTGGGAAGGCTGAATAGCATGATGCTGAGAGCAAGCGGTATGGATTTATTTCCCAAGTCAGCTTTGCTCCAGCTTTGTGACCTTGCAGAAGTTACTTAACCTGAATCTGTTTCTTCAAGGCTATAAAACGAAATAAAAATAGCACCTACATCATTAGATAATAAGCGGTCGATATGTTTTCCTACTGTTGTTTTCATAAACAAGTACTTCCGTTAATAGAAACAATCAAAAAGCAAAGCATGGTTGTTTAAAGAAGGTTAAGCTACATTAACAGAAATTCTGTTTTGAAAACAACGGAGTAATGTAATTGATATCACTAAGCTGTACATCTGAAAAATGTTGAATTAGCAAATGTTGTGTTACATATATACAATAAAAAATTTATATATATTTACATTAAAATATATTCACAACTTAAAAAAAAAAAACGGAGATTCCTACTGTCCTCTGTACTATATTACTTCTAGACTCTTGGCTTCAATTCTAATTATCACATTTTAAGGGCAACACTGACCTAAACTGGAGGGACTCTTCCAGCATCTGCTTGTAAACCTCTTCTATAGCACTTTTCACTTTTGTAATTACCTCTCTGTTTTTCTGTCTCTTTCCCAGCTCCCTTCCCCAAAATTTTGAGCTTTTTGAGGAAAAGGATTCCTTTAACTAGTATCCCTAAACACCTAACAGTATCTGGCCCATTGCTGATTCTCAATGAAGGTTCCCTGAATGAATGTCTGAGCTTGTTATTCTGTGCTTCTCCAGAGTACAGCACTGGGACCAAAGGGTTAAGCATTATTTGAAAACTGACTTCATCTTTCTCCAAGGAAAACTTTACTCTCAATAAAATAGATTCAAGAACAGAATACACTGCCTTTTGTTACAGTGAGATCCCCCTGACTGGTAACGTTTAAGTAAAGTCTGAATGCCCGCCTATCAGGACACTAGATAAAAGCCTGGACTAAGTAACAACCAAAAAAAACCCATTACCAAGTTGAACCCGATTTCGACTCACAGCGACCCTACAGGACACAGCAGAACTACCCCCACAGGGTTTCCAAGGCTGTGAATCTTTACGGAAGCTGAGTGCCATAACTTTCTTCCGCAGAGCGGCTGGTGGGTTTGAACCACCAACCTTTTAGTTAGCAGCCCACTGCTTAACCACTGTGCCACCAGGGCTCCTTTAAGCTTGGACTAGTGGACTGAAAAACAAAGTTCTTTCTAACACTAAGAGTCTAAACTATGAAGATAGTTTTAATATTTCCCTAATTCAGTTTCTCCAGGACACTGGGGGAGATAACCCCAAAAGCAACTAATGTCCTTATCTTGGTAATCAGCGTTTAATAAACATGTCAAGGTTCCATTGATCCCTGTGAGGGAGGACTGTGAGTGGGTAAGGAGTACAGAGAGAGCAGCCAAAGCGAATCCTTTATTTCACAGATAAATTACATGAGGTCCAGAAAAGAGAAAAAAAAAAAAAAAGGCAGCTACTATTCAAAGTCAACAGCGTGCAAGGCTCGGTTCCAGGCATCTCAAACACAGCAGTAACTCGAAAAAGATGCCTTCTTTGGCAACCAGAGTCGGAACAACTGGGTGAATGAATGTCAATCCTGAGACAGTCCCGGCGCCGCCCCCTCCTGGGAAAACCTCTCAGAAAAGACTCCCAACTGCGCTTTCCACCTCGCGCCGAGCCCTGGCCCAAGTCTCCACTGCCAGCTAGACACCTTCCCCTCCCTACCTTCCAGCACGCACCCGTGCCCGCCCTCAAACCCGACCCCCTCGTCCTGAATGTCCTTTGCCTCTCGTATTCCTCGCTTCCACTTGCTTCTTCCCGCCCCATCACACACAGCCCAGTACCCTCACCGGCCGGCCTGATCCCGCGGAAACTCCGCTTCAGCACCACCGGAAGTCAGCCAACGGCAGCGACTGACGTGCGCGCCCCCGAGTCTCGGCGCGCGACGTCTCAGGGCGTCAAGGAACATGCGCCAAACGCTAGGGGCCATCTTATTTTAGGGCGCACTGAAGGCACATCGGTGTACGTCAGTTGTGGGCAAAAAATTTTTAAAGCACTACTTTTCCCTTTCGGCCAGTTGGGCTTTCCTACTCAAAACAAAACTAAGGGTTGAGATTCAGTGGTTTAGTGTAACAACTAATCATTCTCACCGTGAGACACCTGGAATATAAGATCAAGTAAGTGGAGAATTTGTAAAAATTCAGGAAGAAGAATCCCTGAGTTACACACCGCGCCGTCCAACCTCATCTACCAGAAGAACTAAATGGTGCCTGCCTACCACCACTGACCGTTCTGTCCGGGGGTCACAGTAGTAGGTCCCGGGTAGAATGGGAAAAAAATATGGAGAACTCCAATTCTTCTTTAAAAAAAAAAGAAGAAGAAGAAGAAGCCAGACAAACTGGAACAGTAGAGAACAGAGAACTCTCAGAGACTATTTCCCTGAGATACTTTCAAAACTAGAACGGACCCCAGCCCCTGAAATCACCTTTTAGCCAAATAGCCGAGTGGCACACAAAATAAAGGGTATTACCAGTAAGATCGGTGCCCTACTTAAAAACCATCAGTATGAGAACAAAAGGTCAACAATTTCTCAAATGCAAAGATGAGAAGATAATGGGGCATGGAAGCTAGAGTACTGGAAAGGGAACAAACTAAACACAGAGAGAATGTTGACACATTGTGATAAATGTAACTAATGTCACTGAACAATTGGTGTGGAAATCGTCAAATGGGAACCTAACAATGTATGAACTTCCACCAAAAAACTCAATATTATTAAAAGAAAAAAATCGTGCAGTTTCTGGAATAAAGTTCAGGAAGTCGTGGACTTGGTCTGTAGTAATTATTGCAGTGGTGTCACTAAAGTGGGCGTCATTCAGTGTGGTAACTCATGGTGTCACTCCCCCATGGACCGCCTCCCATACTAGACTATACAGAATCCTTAGTAATGTTCTTTGTACTAATGTTACTAGTAAATTTTAATTCCCATTTATCACTCCTTTCCCTTTAATTACTTCATTCTCAAAAAAGTTGTTGATATAGGTTCAACAAATACTAATCACCACAATATTGTAACTAAAACACCAGAAAAATTGACGAAACACTAGTAACAACAAAAACAACAGCACATCCATCTTATAGCATATGTAGATGACACCATGTGATTCAGAGTCACTGTAATTTGGTAATAATGATACCTCTCACTGGAGAACATTAGAAGGTTCAAAAATTTAATTAGCATAGTTTTAGCCTTGTAGGTATTTGATACATGTAAGCAGGGCTTACAAAAAATGTTTCTGTTTATACAACTAACTACAAGGATATTTTTATAAACAGTCATTTTGGTGTCACCCCTCTGATGGCATCACCTGGTGAGGTCCGCACCCCCCAGATACCACTGCTATATAGTACTCTGCATTTTACAAAATTACAGTATCAAAATTACACTTACATTATCGTAGGTGATTTGGTATTCACAGTAAACCCTGTGGAACAATGGACGTTATTATATTATCTTCCAGTTTATACATGACAAATATCTGGCTCAGCATTCTGGATGGTTTCACAAAGGTACGCAGCTATCCAGGGATATCAGGAATCAGGTATCTTAACTCTAGCTCCCAATGCATTGACCCAGTACTCAGGAAGGTGCCTGGGCATAACTGGTTTTCAATAATTCAATAAATATTTATGAATGAATGAATAACTTCTAGAACCATGTTTTTTCCATTTTGCTAGAAGCACAGAAGGTTAAAGTTAGAATAGATTCAACTCCCTCATTTTACAGGTGAAGTACCAACTATATACACATTTAAATAATCCATTTCAACTAATCCTGTCTATGAACAGAATCTGACAGGATGAAAGTACCCACAGCCAAAACGAAAGGCAGAATTGATATACTCATTGAGATAACCACCAGTAGTCTGACTATAACCTGACTCACACCTACTCTCCCAAATGCCAAGGAAGTCTCCAGGAGTTTCGTGTCCTGCTTCTGAATTTACAGAAGACAGATCCATTTTCTCTCTCCATCTCTCTCTTCCTCTCTTAGCAACCCTAAGCCCTTATGACTCATGGGAAGAAATATCCAACACCCATTAACTCTGGCACTCTTTCTTAGTCTTTTTTTAAAAACGACTCCAGTTTACAGACGACAAAATCCCTCCATTTTAAGTGTACAATTAAATGACTTAGAAAATTATCAGAGTTGTGCAGTCAAAATCAGGCTTAGTTTTATTTACTTATTTTTCCTAATGAAACCAGGGTTTAGTTTTAAATCAGAGATTCTGGAGTTTAAGAAAATTTCCATAATAACCTTTAGTGGTCTCAGAAATATGTAACAATAATGGGCCATTGATAATGAAATTCAAGCAGTACAGAATTTTGTTTTTCCAAAATCCCATACTCTCTCTCACCCAGAACATTTTGCTGCTATATTAAGTCCAAGGAACTGGTATCACAAGATCTATAGGATCTCATCAAGTCAAGCTCATCTGATAGTGTAAATACAGTCCTCACTCTGGCCTCCAGGGTTTAAGCGCGAGGCCACTTTCTCTAGAAATCTCGGCGGTGGGAGGGACGCCCCCCGGGAGATCTTCCGGAAGGGGGCGTGGCCAGACTTCCGGAACTATTCGGACAGAGGTGGAGTCTTCTGCCGAGGGCTGTTCGGAAGAAGGCGGAGCCTACCTCGCATCAGGACCAGTCTGGCTGCACCTGTATCCTTAGCTCAGAGCATCCCTGGAGCATCTTAAGAGACGACGGCAGCTGGCAACCAGGGACTGGACCGTCGCAGAAGGCGTCCGCCAGATACCTTCCCCCTCCCCTGACCTATCCCTCTACAGTGGCAGCCCCTGAACTGGCCGGGAGATCCCAGAGCTGCCTGACCACTGCAAAAGCATTTACAGAAACAGCCTCTGATTACGACATGGCTGAGATCACCAATATCCGACCTAGCTTTGGTAAGTAGAGTCGGGTAAACTAATCTTGGGGTGGTCGAAATCGTTGCAAAGCCAATAGGGCCTAGTGCCTGGCCAGGGAGTGAAACCAAGACTAGGGCCTGCAAGTGCCAGCCCCGCTAGAATCCGGCATGTGGTGGTAGGTAGGGGGCAGTGGACAGGGCCTAGCCTTGAGCGATGGGCTGCAGGGGCTGGTAAGGCCAGAGACACAGCGGGAGGGAGGGGGTAAATCCAGGATGTTAAAACCTCGTATGGTGCACTGTCAGCACTGTCGGAGGTGAGAAACAGCGAGCGTGCTGAAGATGTGAACCCCTCCTTCTGGGGGAGGAGATGTGGGGTAGGCCGAGCCCTCCCCCTTGGGGCACGCAGGGCGGTGCCCCTTCCTCCCCCTCCTTCTTTAGGGATGCGGAGGAGGGAGGTGGCAAGGGGGATGGGGCATCAAGATGGCAGCTTGGAGACCGTGGGATGTGTGGCTGGCAGCCAGGGGAGGCGACGGTCTTTGGGGAAAGCGGGGGCGCGGGGGAGGGGAGCAGAAGGAAGCCACTCCTTAAGCCGGTCAGCTGGATGCTGGGGCTGGAAGGAAATGTGAGCCCTGCAAGCTCCATTCTGCTTCGTAATGGTGGGGTCCGTCCGATGCTACCAAATGGCGCTGGGCGCTGCTGGGCTGGGGGGGGGGGATGACGTGATGTCTATTTCTGAGACTCCTGGCAGCGCCTCGGCTCTCCTTCCAGGGCCTTTGTTCCCTGTTTCCCTGGGGCTGGCTTTTCAAAAAGGGGGACTCAACCACGCTGGTGCTGGCGGGGGCCCCGATCCAGGCCTGAGGGGGAGGGGCGAGAGAGGCCTAGCCGGAGGAGGCCGCTTTGTGTACTAGAGAAAGCATTACGTCATCTCAGAACGGCTGGTCCCCAACCCAGCCCTGTGGGCTCCAGGATCAGTTAAACTCCCTGGAGCAGAGTGGAGTAGAAAATAGGGAAGGAGGTGAGAAAGAAAAGCTTGAACGGCAAGTTTTTTCCTCTTTGGGGCAATCCTCCAAAACGTTATAGAAAAGCAATCAACTTTCTGTGCTATACTTTACTGGTCAAAAAATAAAATTAAATTGCCCCGTTTCTTCTCCCAATTCTACACCAGTTAAGATGTGGGAAGCCAATGAGAATTGTTGCCCGTCCGGGTTCGTTAATATTCTTTAAGGGATTCTACCCCTCAGACAATCCAGAAAGCTCGAGCATCCAGACCCAAATATATAGGTGGGGACACAATCCAGCTAGGAAATGGCTTTTCTCACTCACCAGTCAGAGGTACATGGAAGTGAGCAGAACAGTGTGTGTATCCCCTCAGTATCAGCAAGAAGATATCAGGTAGGGGTAAGTGTCCAGACAATAGATCTTGATGCTCATTAGCTACTTGTTCCCACTCCAAGGCTAAATCCTTATTGTATTTCAGCCTTCCACATCACCTTCCGTGTCTCTACTCTTTGAGTTCTAAATTTCCAAAATGGAAGTCCCTTTTGTGATCATATGAGTACCCCACGCTTTTCCTCCTGCTCTTTATCTTGTTATATCTTCTTTCAACAAATTCCTTTCTCTAATTGCAGTTCCAGGTCCCTTGGAAAAGTAAGTGGAGTGGAGCATAATATAATAATTTATTTTAGTGGAAAAGGGAAAAGAAATTTTATCAGCCTTTTACATGCTACATTTTATTTAATCCTTACAAATACACTCTTGTGTAATGTATATTATAACATATAATGATATATATATATTTGCCAGATGAGGAAACTAAGGCTCAGGGAGATAAACCAACTTGCCTAAAGTCAAGCAATCTAGTGAGGATTTGAAACAATGTCTGGTTGATGCCAAAGTTTACCCTTTGTCATCACACTAGAGTACTTGACAGGGGAAGGTTAAGTTGAGGAAAGGAAGTGTGAATAAGCAGGTCCGGTCAGAGGCTGAGAGACTTCGGCATAGCCCAGCTGTATCTTGCAGGTCTCTGGACCCTTATAGATGATTTCTTGCATAGAGAACTGTCGCTCCTGACTTTTTCATGTCTCACAGAGCACTTCATTGTAGCTATCAGACACTGTAGAGCTTGAGAGATGCACCAAGCCAACACTCAATTATCTGTGACCTTGGAGGACAAAGGGAACAAGGAGCACGGGTCACTGCAATTTATAGCTATTCTAAAACACTCACTCTAGCCATTAGTTCCAATTTCCTTTTCCCACCAAGCATTTCAGTAAAGCAAGACAAGGGGCTCTGAGTTTCAACATCTCTTCTTTTACTAGTTCACTGCATTGGGTGTGGGGGAGAAAGACAGGGTTAACCAATACTAAATGAAGAAGAATGTGGGAAGAGAGGGAAAGCACCCAGATAATCCACAAATGGGTTCATTTGTCTCGCTTTTTTTCTTTCTCTGTCCTGAAAGATGAGAATCCTTCATCTTCTTTCTTATTGCTTCCACCTCCATTTTGTAACAATAAAAGTAGATGCATTATAAAGAACAGTGGTTCCCTCAAGATCACAGAGTAAAGCTACGGTAGAGCTAAAAGGATGGCCCAGATATCTCCTAACCTAGACCTTTAGATATTCCTCCCAAATCATTCTCAAAAACATATCTGTCTTGGTGGTTCCCTGCTTTCCTCTTCTTAGAGTGACAATGCTCAGTCTCATGGATCAGTTGCAAGCCAACATGCAGGAAAGTTCCTGACTGGTGAATGGAGAGCCATTTCTTCAGAGTGTGCCCATTCTGATTGACGATTGAATCTAATCAGTTGCTCAAACAAATATTTATTGAGTTCCTATTAAATGCAAGAGACTCTGAGGGATTCAGAGATAAACAGGATGCTGTCCTTGCCCTGCCTTCAATGAGCTTACCACCAGGAGTGTCTCCATGTTGTGAAACCTCTCCCTGATGGCTCTTATTTCATTTAATGCTCTGAAGACTAAACACTGTTATATTCAATATGACCATGAACATGGTCATCTCGATTTAGTTTGGTAATAGTGGTTATCTGTCTTATTTTACAATATAACCCCTTCTTTTCTTGCCCAGTTCCAACTTTCATAGAACCGTGGAATGTTTGAGGTAGAAGGAATTTCAGGGATCATCTAGTCCAATCCTCGTGGAAGAAATCTTTTTTAGAACAAGCCTGACTATTGGTGATCCAATCTGCTTGAAAATTTTTAGAGAATCACTGCCTCATGAACAACCTGGACCATAGTGAGACAATTCTAATAATAATTTTTCTCCTTTCATTGAGTCAGAAGCTGTCTCTCTGTAGCCTGTATGCTTTGGTGCTGGTTCTGCCCTCCAAAGTAAGATCAAATCAGACCCTCTTCCATCAAAATGCCTTACATAGTTGAAGACAGTTGTTATTATTCATAGATCCCCACCCACAGCTCCAGTTCCTTCAATCTTTCCTCATTTGATATGGATTCACAGATCTTTTCCTATCCTTAGTCTACATTATCCATAATGTAGAGTATGGGCTCTGTTGTCAGGCAGATGAGAGTTTAAATTGCATCACTGCCATTTGCTAGTATGTGACCTTGGGCAGATTTCTGAGACCCCAGTTTCTTTAATTGCAAAGTGGTGATATTAAATATACCTATTTCTTTTCCTTTTTTTTTTTTTTATGGTACTTATTTCAGTGAATTCTTTGATTCATAGAGAGAAAGTTCTAGCATGATCCCTGGCAGGAACATGGTAAATGTCCTCACACACACAATTTTATCATTGTCAGTGCTAGACAGAAAACTCCACATGTGTGTGTCCAGTGCAGATGAAATTATACCTACCTCTCCTGTGATCCAGAGATTGTGTTCCTCATATGAGGTGGCATTTGCCTAATTATAGTCCAAGCTTGTGACCATCTAAACTACTAAGTCATTTTTGCACAAATTGTTTTCAGGTGGGAAACCCTGGTGGCATAGTGATTAAGAGCTACAGCTGCTAACCAAAAGGTCGACAGTTCAAATTCACAAGGTGCTCCTGGAAACCCTCTGGGGCAGTTCTACTCTGTCCTGTAGGGTTGCTGAGTCGGAATCAACTCGAAGGCAGTGGGTGTGGTTGTTTTTTTGGTTGTCAAGTGATGTCTCCTATTGCCTATAGATGGGTTTTTAAGCCCAAACGACATTTTACATTTATCCCTATTACATGTAATTATATTGACCTCATCCTCTTTTTCTAATCTGTGAAGGCTGTTTTGAATTTACTAACTCAGTTGTTCACTGAGCACTTACTATATGCCACATGGTCCTAGGACCTGGGGATATGGCCATGAACGAAACAGACAAAATCTCTATTCTTATGAAGCTTACCTAATGAGGGAAGACAGACAAATAAATAACTGTCAGGGGTGACTAGTACATAAAAAAAATAAAACTGGGCGATGGGGATATTATCTCACCCAGGACAGTCAAAGAATGCTTCTCTGATAAGGTGAGGTTTGAGCAGAAGCCTGCAGTAAGTGAAGGAGTGAGCCATGCAGATAACTGGTGGAAGGTGTCCCAGGCAGAAACTGGAATAGCTGGAATTATGTTTATTTTCTAAGTTCTCTCCAACCTACCTAAGTCTTCCCCTAAAAAGTAATATGGAAAACTACAGGCATTATCTTGAACTTTCAGGCCTAAGCCTAATTTGCCTTCAAAAAACTTGAGGGGGGAAAAAGCCCAAACTTAAATGATCTAAGTCAGGGGCCTAGTTTTTGTGGGAAAATATAAGACTAGAGAGAGGGAAGGGAAAAAAAATTGTTGCTCTTAAGTTATTAATTTATTCAACAAATATATACTACCTGCCTGCTATGTGTCTTAAGTGCTTGGGATACAACAATGTATGAAACGGACAAAAAATCCTTGTCCTTGTGAAGCTTACATTCTAGTGGAGAAAAGACAATAAATAGTAAAATATATATATATACATATATATATCACATGGTGATAAGGCATATGGAGAAAAATAAAACAGAGCTAGAAAGTATGGGTGACAAGAATAGAGAAGGTTATACTTTTAAATAGGATAGTAAGGAAAGACCTTACTGAGAAGGTGATATTTGAACAAAGATGTGACATTTTCCACCACCCCTATTTCTTCCTATTTAAAATACTTACATTTAAAATACCTAGGAGTTGAGAACAAATTTTGAAATGTATCTTCAAAGTATGTAAACCCAGAGTTCTTTTTACCACCCACCCACTTTTACCACCCTTTAGCAGCATCCTGCCAAAACTCTATCTGAACTCAGCTCTACATTCTTCCACTTCACCATGCCTGTCAGTGAGTCAGCACTGGCCTACTGTTTGCAAATTTCACACTAGATGCTATGGAATATCCTCCAAAAACCAAAGACATAGCCCAAGCCCTTTGTGTAACAGTTGAGGTGAACAGGCTCCCGTGTAAAAAGGTGACCTTAGAATACTATCACAGAAGCTTTATAGGAAACACAAATCAATGTGAGCAAACCAAGTTCATAAATGCTGAAGGAAGGTCAAGAAAAGAATAGTGAGCCAGGTGGGGTATCTCAAGAAAGGCTTTCTGGAGAATATGAACATTTCAGCCAGATTTGGTGGGAAGGAAGAGCCAAGAGAAGGGACAAGCTCTAAAGCTTAGATGAGCAAGTTTTGCTTTGGCGGATAGACTGTGGGTTAGCTTAGCTCTGGTAGAGGTACTTAGCAGGGGATCTCAGGTCAGGGACTGGGGTTTACCTGCCTTGACACATCTTTGGTCTCCAACTTCAGATGTGTCACCAGTGGTGGCTGGCCTCATCGGGGCCTCTGTGCTGGTGGTGTGTGTCTCCGTGACCGTCTTTGTCTGGACATGCTGCCACCAGCAGGCTGAAAAGAAGCACAAGAACCCCCCCTACAAGTTCATTCACATGCTCAAAGGCATCAGTATATACCCAGAGACCCTCAGCAACAAGAAGAAAATCATCAAAGTGCGAAGAGACAAAGATGGCCCTGGGAGGGAAGGTGGACGTGGGAACCTGTTGGTGGACGCAGCAGAGGCGGGCTTGCTCAGCCAAGACAAGGCTCCCAGGGGCCCTAACTCTGAATCTTGTATAGACCAATTACCCATTAAAGTAGACTATGGGGAAGAACTGAGGAGCCCTGTTGCTAGCCTGACCCCTGCAGAGAGCAAAACCACTTCTCCATCATCTCCAGAGGAAGATGTCATGTTAGGATCCCTCACCTTCTCAGTGGACTATAACTTCCCCAAAAAAGCTCTGGTGGTGACAATCCAGGAGGCCCATGGACTGCCAGTGATGGATGACCAGACCCAGGGCTCTGACCCCTACATCAAAATGACCATCCTTCCTGACAAGCGGCATCGGGTGAAGACCAGAGTGCTGCGGAAGACCCTGGACCCCGTGTTTGACGAGACCTTCACCTTCTATGGCATCCCGTACAGCCAGCTGCAGGACCTGGTGCTGCATTTCCTCGTCCTCAGCTTTGACCGCTTCTCCCGGGATGACGTCATCGGGGAGGTCATGGTGCCGTTGGCTGGGGTGGACCCCAGCACAGGCAAGGTGCAGCTGACCAGGGACATCATCAAGAGGAACATCCAGGTGAGGAAGGCTGTGTTGGGGAAGGGTGACAGGTTGGGAGAGACAATATCTTGGGAGGAAGAATGGAGAGAAAAATAGGGGTGGGATGGGTGGCAAAGAGGGGCTGTAAAGATGAAGCTCTTGGCTATCAAAAGGATAAGCAGTGATCAGAGTAGGATGCAGGACCTGGCAGGTAAAGTCTCCCCAAAGGAGCCACTTCCTGAGAAGAGAGTGGCAGGTAACTTCAGAAATTTTACTTAGTGATTGGCACCCTGATGCTGTACCATCTTGTTCGGAGCAGGCTGGCCCACTACTCCCAGACCTTCCTTCATATCAGGGATATGGGAGCTAATTTCCTCTCAAATGATCTGCCTCCAGTGAACTTATTTCTCACAGCTGAGAAACTGAAAATAGTTCAGTAATTTTTCCCTCAGCTTCCCTTTCCCAACCCAAACCTAGACGTTTAAATAGTGTCATGTATATATCTTTTAATAAATTTAACAAATGCAGTTTAATGGATTGCTCTACCCTTCTGGCATTCTACCCAGGCCTGAACCTCAGCCCCAGACCCTCCATCCATTCCTCCTCTCCTTTCGGTTTGCGTTCAAAAGAGGATGAGAGCCCTCCATCCTGTGTTTTCCCCCTCCTCCTCCTCAAGCCTGCGTTGGGTCTTGAGCTGTAATTCAGGGGTACAATAAATATATCCCCATCCCATCCCCACTAGTTCATTCATTCTTCCACAACTGGGGAGGCAGTGTAGTGCTGTGGTTAAGCACTCGGGCTCTGGAGTTGAACTGAGTTTACTTCTAGTTCACCACTTTCCAGCTGTGTGACGTGGGTGAGTTACATGAGGCTTAAACATTGTTTTTTCATCTGTAAAATGAAGATGATATTACCTTACATAGTTATGAGGCTCCAGTGAGATAATACAGCTGGCATATTATTGCCCTTGAGGAGCTCTCACTCTAGTTGAGATAAATAATCTTGGCAATTACCGTATAGTGAACGTGGTAGGTGTTATGAAGGAAGTTGTTGAAATTTTACACTTAAGAGTTTCATTCCTTGTGCAGGAGATAACATAAGTGATTAATACCAAGGACTTTGAAGACAGACCTGAGTTTGAATCCAAATTCTACCAGCTAAGTGACCTTGGACAAGCTGTTTAACTTCTCTGAATCTCAGTTTCTTATAGGAATTAAGTCAGATAATGAGTTTACATAGTAAATTGTATAGTAAGCACTTAGTACATTGTAACTACTATGATTGTCATTACTTCTATTATTAATAAAGCTTGATCCTATGAGATATATATGGCTTATGGATATTTATATTTTGTTTTGACAAAGAGATGGAAGACAAGAGAGGCTTCCTTAAAAAAAAAAAAACTCTTACAGGGAAAAGCAGGTAGGAGATTCAGAAAAGATATCCAAACCAAAAACCAAATCCATTGTCATCGAGTCAATTCCGACTCATAGCAACCCTATGGGACAGAGTAGAACTGCCCCATGAGGTTCCCAAGGAGCTGCTGGTGGATTCGAACTGCCGACCTTTTGGTTAGCAGCCAAGCTCTTAACCACTGCGCCACCAGGGCCCCAAGAAAGGGTATTGAGGCCACTGAAAACACCTGCCTATCTCCCAGAAAGAGCCCTGCCTATAGGTACCATACTGATCCCTTGATGCCTTTTCCACCTGCAAGCCCAACCTGGCCTCAGTGGAGAAGCAGGAGGCTCAGAACTGAACAGAAGAGGCTCCCAGGCCTACAGGGAAAAAGTGTGAAGTGAGCTTCTGGGAACAAGGTTTGCCCCCTGAAGAAGGACAGCTTGCCAGGCCTAGAGAGGGGAGACAGAGAGCTGTTCCCCTCTGGCATGTCCTCTTGCCTTCCCCGCTGCATAGTGGGCACCTGTTCCTCTGCAGTCAGCCCAGCCATGCCATTGACCAAAGGAACTGCTACTGCCACATGGCACACTCAGCTCCACCTCACAGGGTCCAGGGAAGTCCAAGAATTTTGAAAAATGTTAAAGGCACTTAGTCAGGGCATAAGCAAGGCAAGGGCTCAATGCCAGGATACAATGAGACATCCTAGAGTCCAACACAACAGAAGTTCTTCTGTCCACTGAGGTTGGATGCAGCCTATACAGACAGAAACTTCAGCGGTGACCTGTTTCATTTCCCCTCATCTCTTTTCCTCAGGGTTCTGCAAACCCCCACCCCTGTTTCCTGACTCCCCTTTTCAGCAGCTCTAGTGCCACATTCCCTGCCTTCATCTACCCTCCTCCCAGAGAATCCCTTCCAACACACCCTTCCCTAGGGCCCCAGCTAACTGGACTTTTCCAGACGGCTCCTGTACTTGCAGCCCATGCCTGGGGGTAGAGAATGGCTCTGTGCCAAGCTATAGCTGGGAGAGACTGGCAAGGACAGGGGACTGATTTGGTCTGGGAACAAACAGCCTCAAATCCAGGGCATTGGGCAGAAAGCACAGACAATGGCATTGACTAAACTGCCAGGGGCTCTTGGCAAGAGCCAAGTTTCTTTCCACTTTATTAACTCCCTTCAGGAGGGATAAGCCCGGGCTGGGTCCTGAGCAGCATATACCCTGGGTGAGGCCCGTAGCAAGAACCCGGGCAGCCCCACACCAGAATTGCCCAACCTCCTAGGCTTCCCCAGCCCTTTTCCCCCTGTGTTCCAGCCTGAGACAGACGGTCATGTCCTTACTCATTCATTCCTGTAATTCCCTAATAGAGCAGCCTCCAGATGTCTACCCCAAACCCTTCCTACTGTAGCCAAGAGTCTGCCCTTTTTGGATCTCTTCTTGGCAAACATTGGCTAAAGCTGCTGTGGACTATTCCACACCGTCTGTAAAGAACTTTTTTCTGGTCTTACAATTTGGGGCCAAATTATCTTCCTTCAAAGATTCCTAGGTGGAGACTGGTAAGAATTTTATTACTCTAGACAACCTCATACCCCTGTTCCAACTGCATTTCCTGGCCTTTAACAGAGAATTCCTCTCTTGTCCTTCCCATTATCACAATATGGTCCTGTGGGAAAAGCTAGGGACTGTTCATCGTTTCTGACTGTCTCCATTTCAGTGCATAACTCTGGACAAGCAGTTACCCCTCTGGGCCTCAGTTTCCCTCTCGGGTGCTTTGTGAAGGCTAATGGGGTTACTTTGTAAGAGCACTCTCAGCTCTTACGAATATACGGGAAGACAAAAGAAGTATTAAAAATTAACCCTTGATTATTAGTGAAAGGAGGTCACAGTATAGACTCTAAAACAGTGGATAATGCCCCCAAAATCTCTGAGTTGGATTTTGGAACTAGATCTCCCCCCCACCCCCCCCCACCCCCCCACCCCCCAGCAGTAGCAGCATTATTTTCTAATATTTTACTCAGATGGAAATTAAAGTGAATTTACGTTCCCATATAAATCCTCCACAAGGAGAAGGGAGGTGATGCAGAGAGGGCTGGGGGATAAAGAAGAGACAGAGGGAAAAAGTGGCTTAAAAAGTACATAGAGTTGGATAATAGAGAGTAGTTAGACTCCTCCTAATTTCTTCAGGTCATTGTTCTCCAAACCATTTCCTGTCTTTCTACTACCCAGACCTGGTGTTGATGACCTGGGACAATGGTCATGGGAATGGGAGGATTCAGAAAATCTCAGAGTCAAAAGGGACCTTAGAGGTCATCCAGCCTAGCCAAACAGATCAGAAAAGAAAGAAAAAGGAATGTCAATTCCCCAGGAGTCATCATCTAATGTTAAGGGTTTTGTTCCATTTGTTTCCCCATGGTTGTGATTTAGGGTAGAGGTGGCCCTTACGGCTTTTGGCCCCATTAAAGATTATTGAGGATCTGCTGGTCCACCCAGTGCAAGGGCTCTGTGGCTAGAAAATCTCTCTAGAAGAAGCCCTACTACAGGAAAATAGACATCCCTCGCCTAAGTATTTGTTTCATCTGAATGTATTCTTTAGGACCACTGCTCCTGTTCTTCTCTTCCACGAAGCAGAAAGGAGCCCACTCTCTGAGAGCAAAGCCTCCCAGCTCTGTCAGGCGTGGATAAAACCCTTTCTTTCCTTTGTCCTTCTGCTTGCCTGCCCCCAACAGAGTCTTTGCCTCACTAGACCAAGGGACTGGGAAACAGAGCTCGCTCCCAGCCCTCAATGGCTCTTTCAAAAGAAAGAGCTATTGAAAGTACTACTTGGAATGGGAATTGGGTGGAAAGAGAAGGGGAGGAAGAATGAGGGAATGTTAAACTCTGGCCTTTCATGAAGAATCCAGTGGTATTCAGGTGGTGGTGTGGCTGCATTTGGGCTTCACAAAGGGGTGCCTGGAGGCTGGTGGGCATTCTGCCCATTTGCCTGAGGAGTTATTTTAAGGGAAAAAATTATATAAAAGGTGACCAGAAGTCGTCTGCTTTCCCAAAGAACTAAGCAAGGGGCGTGAGGATTTAAATTAGGAAGAGTTTGCTATAATGGATGATTTAGGGAACAGAGTTTTACACAAGTAATCAGAAAACCTAAGCTGTAATCTTGTAATCAATATTATACTTATGAATAAAGCTCTTCATTTTTTAAATTAAATTTTCATTTTCACTCCCACTGATCCTTCTGTGTGTAGTTAGAATTATATTTTAAATTGTATATTTAATATTTAGATACTCCATACTCAATGATAGCCCTAGAAATAGGTATCAAATCTAGTTAACATTTCATTCATGCAGATGGAGGGGAGCAGTGGCCCAGACCATCCAGAAGTTCTTTCTAGATTGGTGTGGTCCAATAGAATGTTCTGTGATGATGGAAATGTTCTATATCTGTGCTGTCCCAACATGATAGCCACAAGGCGCATGTGGCTATTGAGCACAAATATGGCTAGTATGACTGAGCAATTAAATTTTTTAAATTTATCTAATTTTTGTGAATTTAAATTAAAATTTAAATAGACACATGTAGCTAGCGAGTGCTATTTCAGATAGCTCAGCTCTGAATGCCTTGGAAGGCATTTGGTTTTCTTTTTCATCAGGGATTACTTTCCTGATGCCGTTTGATGTGGCTAATAGTAAAACTGCGTTTACATTCTCCATTTGTATTCTGACTCATAGCAAAAGAAAGCAGCCCGGAACTATAGTGGTTGGCAAGGGCAACCAGCCTGAGATTTTAAACTGGCTAAGAGTGCTTTCCACATATTTAATCAAGAGGAGGCAGTATGTATATTATAAAAAAAAAAAAAAATTTTTTTTTTTTTTTTTTTTGTGTAAGGTCAAAATGCCAGGCTTCAATCTAGCAGAGATAAACCACGAAACTATTCTTTAAAGTCTAGTCCCTTTTGAACTTTAATTTCAAAAGCTAAAGGTTACTTTAAATTTTAGTTAGTTATATTTTATGCCCTATGAGAGACATTTCCATATGCCTCTGGTATGAAATATAGACTCATGAAATTTTTAAAGTCATGCAAAATATCACAGTTTCATTCCTTGAGATCATTTAAAGCCTATAATTAAAGTACAGATTATTAGGTAAGTCATAAAGTAATTACCTTGTTTTTTTCAGTGGTGTGCTAACTTGCTATTCTCTCCTGCTTCAGACACACCTGAGCTGGTGGTTCTCTAGCCTGAAAGCTTCTTGAGTTTGTGGCTCCTTATTGTTCATCTTTACAGCTCTAGCCTCTAGCAGAGTACCTGGCACTCAGTAGGTAACAACAAGTCGTTTTTGTGGCTAAGTAAAATATATAAGGCTGGTGATGAGTAAGGTCTGTTCAAAGTCTAGTTCTAAGTCTAGTAAATTCTAAGAAGAATTCCTGGAGTAGGTGACATTTCTTTGGGACTTTGAAGAATACAAGGAATAAGGCTTGATAATCAAAGGGTGATTTTATCCCAAGTTTAACTAACTATGTCCTGAATTACTCAAACCTACCTCCTTTTGTTTTCCTTATCCCAGGCTCACTCCCACTTTCAAAGCTAGAAACACAAGAAATAGTTTATCACCTCTTCCCTTTCCCCTACGCTTTACATCCAACTAGCCACCCAAACCTAGAAAATCCTGGTAGCTCTTCCTCAAAATATCTTACCCCCGTCATCATTCCCTTTGCTATGGCCCTAGTTCTGCTCCTCATTTCTTCCCTAGCTTGTTATAGCAGCCTCTTAGCTGAGCGTTCTCGCTTTGGTCTTTCTCCACTTGAGGCCATTCTCCAGCTTTCATTGAAAAATAATAATAATGAAATAATAGTAACAATAATAATAACTGCGTCATTCCTGTGTGTATGTACAGGCCTCCTCTTGTCCACATGCTGCTGACTCTGCTGTTTTGTTAAGGCGCCCACAGCCCTTCGCCCTAGCCTCACTCACCTCCCCAGGCTCATGGCCTGTCTCTCCTGTCAGGCACCCTCACTGCAGGCACCCTCACCTCTCATCATTCTCTCCACACAGTGCATTCTTTCAGGACTCCGTTCCTTTGTGCCAGTCATTCCTGTCCCTCTGCCCGGCATGTTCTCCTCTCTGCCCAATTGCTTCATGGCATCGTACTCACCTTCCATAAACTCAGCCCCAACATGGGCTGGAAAAGCCTTTCCTGTATCTAGCCAGCTCCACCCTCCCCTGGGTACCCAGAGCTTTTTATTTCTCTGACAAGTAAGTGTTTGTTTACATCACTGTCTGTTCTGCCACATGATAAGCTCCTTGGGAGCAACAACTATGTCCTGTCAGCTCTGGGTCCCCAGCACCGGCATATAGTAAGCATCCAAATGAGATTTAAAATGTTCTTGGAGCCCTAGAGTTCTTTCAAGCTCAAAATAGAGCCTGGAATAACATATAAAGACTTCTGGGAAAGGAGAGCAATAATTGTGGCACAACATGAAATACGTAATCAAGGTCATTGAATTGTAAATGTGGAAGTTGTGTTGGTGAATGTTTTCGTATGTCTGTCTTCACCACAAGTGAAAAAAAAATTAAAGATGTGAGTGTCGGGGAGGAGGCAGGCTTGGCTGCACACACGGAGGCAGGCAGAGCAGGTGTGGGGAGTCACCTCCTCGTGAAACAGAGGGACAGGCTTCAAAACATTCAGGGACTAGCCCAAGGCGATGTGGTGAGTAAGTGGCAAAGTGAAGACTCAGACCCAAGTTTCCTATCTCCCACTAAACAGTCTTTAGAACTTTTTTATCACAAGAATAAAATGAGAGAGTAGAAGCAAATGCATTTCTATAGTGTATACTGTGTGTCAGGCACATAATTGTTGTGTTTTACAAATTTTATCCTCCTAATAATCCTAGGGAAACCCTAGTGGAGTAGTGGTTAAGTGCTACAGCTGCTAACCAAAAGGTCAGCAGTTCAAATCCACCAGGCGCTCCTTGGAAACCCTATGGGGCAGTTCTACTCTGTCCTATAGGGTCGCTATGAGTCAAAATCGACTTGACAGCAATGGGTTTGGTTTGGTTTTGGGTAATAATCCTAGGAGGTAGATACTATTATTATCTCCATTTTAGAGATGAAGAAACTGAAGTACAGAGACATCAAGGAACTTGTCCAAAGTCACACAGCTGAGAAGTGGGAGCCAGGATTTGAATCCAGGCCAGTCTGGCCTCAAAGCCCCATGCTCTTAAACACTAGGCTATGCTGCCTCTACACGAAAATAATTTTATTTAATACCAGGATTATAATTATAACACTTCTTCTTTTCTGTTCTGTTAAATATAATAGTACCATCTTTCCAGGAGGTGAATACCTTTCATCTAGCTTTCTCATCCCTGTGGTTGTTGTTCCCCAGACCCCTTCCCTTGCCTCTGCACACTTTCTCTGCCACATCTTGCTCCCCCTGCCAGGATTCTCACCTGATGTTTCCTCCTCACAGAAGTGCATTAGCAGAGGGGAGCTCCAGGTGTCTTTGTCATATCAGCCAGTGGCACAGAGAATGACAGTGGTGGTCCTCAAAGCCAGACACTTGCCGAAGATGGATATCACCGGTCTCTCAGGTAGCAGCTATTTACTCC
Source organism: Elephas maximus indicus (assembly GCF_024166365.1). Lineage (NCBI taxonomy): Eukaryota > Metazoa > Chordata > Mammalia > Proboscidea > Elephantidae > Elephas > Elephas maximus. Next base: position 193,665,428 of record NC_064821.1, read on the forward strand.
AACCTATTTCTGACAGTCAATCACCCCAACCCTGCTTGCCTGCAGCCCAGACACCCCCACCCCCAACCTTAGAACCCCTTGTACCTTTCCCTTTCCATCCCTTCCTCTCTCTGTCTGCATCCTCCTCCTGATGAATGATCTAATAGATTTAGCTGGGAGGTGAGCTGGGTAAGCAAGTGGGCTCTTTATAGTTGGCAGACATCTTAAATGATGTGCATGCCAGGTGCTAAGCCCTTGCCCCAGGTGAGACTTACGAAAAAGATTGCCAGCCCTGGAGAAAGCTCCTGGTCACTTATTTATTTATTTATTTAGGCCTTAGCTCTTCATGAATCTTTATTCCTCATGGATATTTTATTAAAAGCATATAAATGGTGTGTGCTTATTAAGTTCGATTGAAGTTGCTTTGAATGCATAAATTATCTGGGGAGAATTGAAAGCTAGAATATTAGGATGCTGCATTTCAAACCATGATAGGGCTTTGTTTATTCGGACCACCCTTTATTTGAATTCAAAAGTGTCCTGCCTAGAGCTCTGTGTACTCTTGGTGAAATGAATTCCTAGATACTTTCTAGTTAAAAAAAAAAAAAAAAAAGAAGAAGAAGAAGATTGAAGGCATTCGTGCCCTTGAAAGTGCTTCTTGGTGTCTTGGGGTTTCTTCAAAAACCTGACTTGAGGAGGTGGTTCTGTATTATTCCTCCTTGGTCTCCTTGGTTCCTTGTCCAAGCAGACAGACTCACATATGGTCAGTGTGTATTTATTGTGCAATCACTAAAGACTGTGTAGAGACGGCCACCAAAGATATGAAAATGGTCTCTTTTCCAACATGAAACCACCATTATAGGAAAGGACTGTGTCATAGGCCTGTCTCCCTTTTTTTCATCTCTTTGGGGGCCCCAGATCCTTACGTCAAGGTGAACGTCTACTACGGCAGAAAGCGCATCGCCAAGAAGAAAACCCATGTGAAGAAGTGCACTTTGAACCCAGTCTTCAATGAGTCTTTCATCTATGACATCCCCACTGACCTCCTGCCTGACATCAGCATCGAGTTCCTTGTCATCGACTTCGACCGTACCACCAAAAATGAGGTGGTGGGGAGGCTGATCCTGGGGGCGCACAGTGTCACAGCTAACGGTGCCGAACACTGGAGAGAGGTCTGCGAGAGCCCCCGCAAGCCTGTGACCAAGTGGCACAGTCTAAGCGAGTACTAATCCCGTTTTCCTCGCCTCTAACCCAGGGGCCAGGCTGGGGAGGGACGTGGCGGGAGAAAGTTGACACAGGGAAGCAGATTCAAAACCTCATTTTAGTTGTAGAAGAAAATTTCTTACAAAACAAACCCCACCAAGAACACTCTACGTGACCACAACCGATGACCAATCCTTAGTGATGATGATTTTTCTCCTTTGCAAGGCACTAGGAAAAAAAAAAATTCTTTTTTAATTTAAAGGGGGGAAAAAAAGAGGGAAAGACCCCTACAAGTCTATATATAACAATGTAACCTTATACTTGCATGTCTAATACAAACTGAAGAAATTAGCCTAACCACCAATATCAAGTTACTGATCTTAATCCAGGACAATTGTGTTTTGTGCCGAATTGTATTTGCTGATTACCTGAAATCAGCCTCCTCTCATTGGGCTTCTCTGGTGAGTCACTCTCACTCCCCACCTCTGCAGATGAAAATTTTGCTCTTGTAAAACCTCATGTTTTCATCATCCCCATCTTTTCTCCCTATTACCTCTTACATCTTTGCTCTTTGGCAAAGCTCGAGGTCTAGAAGTCTGAGGTAAACCAAGAAACAAAGATGGAATGGACAAGGCAGAGCTTGCAGAAGAAAGAGTCATTGAGAAACGAGGCATTTTCTGCTGTTAGCCCTCCTGCTATGACAGGGTAAAGGCATTCTGGGATTGATTGTCGTTCTGATCAAGTACATAGAACACATCAGACTTATCAAGTAGAACTTGGGTTTACAAAGCTAGGTGACTTCTCTAAAAGGAGCTTTGAGACTCCCAATTCAATTATACAATACTTACAATGAACACATTCAGCTGCTCCCTAATGCCATTTGCAGGTATCAGGACAAGGAGAGGAGAAATGAGGTAACTGACATCTCCCTTTGCAGCTGTCTATGGAAGTGACTACCATTTGTTGGTTGATGGATTGGAAACCATCAGAAGTCTAAAGGATTAAATTAACCTTTGTTTTTCCAGAAATACTGACCATTGAGAAGCTTTAGAGTCTTCTCAAGTTGCTTAGATACTGTCATAAGGTTAGTTTTGCTCCATAAGGAAAAGGGCCCTCAGAAATGATTCTTTCTCTTGAGTTTTTTACTAGTGGGTCTTAAAAAGAATCATGTGGCTAAACTAGTAACAAACAAAGGTAACTTGGATTCTTTCAGAACACCCTTTCCCTCAAAACAAAGTGCTTAATTTTTAGAACTCATAAGTCTCACAACATGATGGAGAGATGGAAGAAGTACAGAGTTTAACCTTCTTTCTTCCACTGGCCAAGAGAGGTTGAGAGAGATTCATCATCATACGGGGGTTAGAATTAAGTCTACTGACTCCTAGTCCAGCCATGTCACTAATGTTGAGACTTTTCAGATGGTACAGAATTCCTTGACAATAAGTAACTTTAGATAGCAGTAGATATTTTTGCCAGCCTGAAGAGGAACTCAAATAAGCAACAGCTTGAACCAGGGCCTGAAAGATTAGCCAAGGTTGAAGTGTCCACTTCCATACCAGAACATCGCTTTCTAACTTGCTTCTGAGAAGACAGTTGAAAAGCTGAGTGAGTCTCCAGGCAGAGGGTAATGAACTTGCCTTTGGTGTTCCCTTAGCTCTTGTGGATTTAAAATCACTCTGCACCTCCCCCCCCCACACCACACCCATCCTTTTTTGTTTTTTTTTAGCTCATATTCTTGACAGCGCAGAGCAGTTCTGAGCAGATATAAAGGCCACTCTCTATTCTTGTCCCCGTCAACCCTCATCCCCCATTATCTGATTTACTAACTCAACATCAGTTGGGTCCACACCACCAGTCTATCCTTTACTTCACAGAATGTAAATACTGTATCATACGTACAAGAAAATAATTTTTTTTCTAAAAATGCATTTTGAGATAGTTTCATGTAAACCTGACAGGAGAATTCCAAAATCTCATTACGAAAAAAAAAAAATTTTAATGGTTTCTCTTCATCGCCTTAATGTCTAAAGATCGGAAATTGCTGAGCAACCCACTTTTGTTTCCCTCCCAGAAACAATGCAAAGCAACAGGTGGAGATAGTCTGGTCTTTGCCCTGCTGTGTGTGCCTCTGTAGCTTCTCCTGATATAAGTCTGGAAAGACAGCCTCACCCCACTCCTCTCCTCCCCATCTCTTTGTAGCTTTATTCCTTGCATTCTTTGGGTCTACTGAGCCGTGGGTGGTGAGGTGACAGGGGAAACCAACAGTTCTGTAGCCTAGGAACTGCCTCAATGTCTTTCTCAGAAAAAGGCAAAGAGGCAGACAGGGCAGGATTCCTCCCTCCTACCTCAGGCCTGATCCATCGTGCCCTTGACTTTGCTGTCCCAAAGTTTCTTAGCTGGCTTTGGCTTTCACTTATTCCTTCCTGAGCTAACTGATAAGGGTAGAGGAGGATATGTCCTCCTAAGGGTCAGTTGAAAGACAAGAGAGTCACATCCTAGCTTTTGCACAAGGCACTCATGGTCAGGAATAGGTTAGGGAATGGTCACTTCTGATTTTCCAAGAGTCAGTCCTCTGTGAACACCTTGATTCCTTTGGGAAGACAAGAGTTTTTCTTAATAACAAAGTCCCTTTATGAGTTATTACTTCTTTCAGTTCTTTTCAGTGGAGCACAGCCAGGAGGTACATGGTTATGAATAGTGCTCTAGATATGAAAACAGAGAGAAGTGGTTTGTGGGACAGGGGCGACTTGCTCAGGAGAGGGAGTAGTGCAAGTCCCTTTTCTTGGAAGACTTTTACTATGGCCGTGACAGTGACATTGCCCTCACCATGATCCCTCTCCGATGTGGTCGTCTTTCTTTACCTTGTGTCTTCTCTTGTAAAAATGAAACTCAAAAATAAAATAAATGTGTCAAAATTTAAAAAAGAAAAGAAAAAGCTAACATGAATTGTGTGAAATTGCATAATGCTGTAACGCTAACCTACAATATGTAATGCTATCTTGTATGTTGAATTTGTTAATGCACCACACAAGTGCAAAATAAAGACTGATTCACATTAAATAGACAAGTGACGTCACCATGATTCTCTGGAAGACTTATGACTATGAATGAAGTCCATGCTCAGGCTCCAATAGGTTGTTGTAGGGCATGTTTTCCAAAGTGTGATCCCCAGACTACCTGATTCACAATCCCCTGGGTCCCCTGATAAAAAATGCAGATTCTAGGGTCCGGTCCTAGAGGTTCCTCTTTGGTGGGTGACTTGGTTTGCTGCTTTTAGCAAGCTAAGACTCCTGGTTCTAGTCTTTCTGTTTTACTTTCAAAACGTAATTTCTAAGACCATAACCACCAGAGGAAGAGATGGTTATTCCTAGTGCCAAGAATTAGCCTGCTTCTTTGGTTGGAAATATTTATGATCCCGAAATGCTTTGCGGAGATGGGTCAATTCTGTTCTCTCTTCAGTATTTACTAAGTGTCTGCCATATGCCAGGCAATGGGGATACAACGCGTTGATAAGCAAGAGTCCCGCTCTTGGGGAGCTTATATCATTATAAAAAATATATATAAACTGGTTAATAATCACACTTATATCACTACAAACTGAAAAGTGCCCTGCAAGAAAAGAAACAGAAGTCAACGGGACATTCTGGGGTCATGTACTGGGGTGATAATGACCATTGCAAATGTTCTTTGTGATTTCTCTGCATGCCTTAAAGTTCAGAATGATTCACTTTTCATAGTTGTGTCCTATGTAACTTATACTATGTGTACATACTAGAAGAAAAGAGAAAGGAAGCAGGAGAAACAATCCCTGATCTTTAAAAGTTTCGGTAAAGGAACTAAAAACATTTTTAAATTAAAAAACTAATACAAGCACATTATAAGAAAATTGGGAAATAGAGAAGAGGGAAAAAAAAATTCAAGATTCTAAAACCTAGCAACCATTTCTGTCTTCCAGTCTTATTTCCTATGCATTTTTTTCCTGATACGTCACCAGAATCATTGTAGAAAATACATAAAATAAAATACAAGTTCATAGGAACAGGAAAAAAAATCCACCTAACAGACAAGCATTGCTAATTTTGGCACATCTCCTTCCAATATATTTTAACTATTTTACGATTACAATCAAGGCATGTAAATAATTTTGTATATTAAGTTTTCTAGGTGATAGTTTTAAAAAGTAAAAACACAATCACATAGCAAAATAATGGCAAGTGTATCTTTGTATATCCGTTGGGGTACTCTCGGCTACAAGTAACAGGAAATCCAATTTAAATTGGCTTAAACATTAAGAAGTACAACCCCCTGACAGGGAACACAACAGAGAACCCCTGAGGGAGCAGGAGAGCACTGGGATGCAGACCCCAGATTCTCATAAGACCAGACTTAATGGTCTGACTGAGACTAGAAGGGCCCTGGTGGTCATGGCCCCCAGAACTTCTGTTGGCCCAGGACAGGAACCATTCCCAAAGCCAACTCTTCAGACATGGATTGGACTGGACAATGGGTTGGACAGGGATGCTGGTGAGGAGTGGGCTTCTTGGATCAGGTGGACACTTGAGACTGTGTTGGCATCTCCTGCCTGGAGGGGAGTTGAGAGGGTGGAGGGGATCAGAAGTTGCCGAAATGGACACGAAAAGAGAGAGTGGTGGGAGAGAACGGGCTGTCTCATTAGGGGGAGAGTAATTGGGAGTGTGTAGCAAGGTGTATATGGGTTTTTGTGTGAGAGACTGACTTAATTTGTAAACTTGCACTTAAACCACAATAAAAATTATTAAAAAAAAAGGACAACCAGAATGCTCCTTAGAAGAAAGGATGGCGAGACTGCATCTTACATACTTTGGACATGTTGTCAGCAGTGATCAGTCCCTGGAAAAGGACATCACGTTTGGTAAAGTACAAGGTCAGTGGAAAAGAGAAAGACCCTTAATGAGATGGATTGACACATGGCTGCAACAATGGGCTCAAGCATAACAACCATTGTAACGATAGCGCAGGACTGTGGGCAGCGTTTCATTCTGTGGTACGTAGGATTGCTATGAGTCGGACCTGACTTGGCGGCACCTAACAACAACAAACATTAGGAATATTTATTGGTTCTCCTAACTAGTAGACCAAAGGCACGACAGGCTTCAGAGTTGACTTATTCAAAAGGTCACTGATAACTTCGAGAATCTAGGTTTTTTTCTGTGGGTCCACCCTGACGTTCACTGTTAGCTCAATCCCAAGGCTCATATCTGATGTTTATAGAACCGTTTTCAGGGCTCCATGCTTCCTCATTCATCTCTAGGAGGAAAAAGGAGGTTGCTTAAGGACTTCTCCCAGAAAAGTAAGGTGGACTATTCCCCCCTACAACAAAAAGTTGCCATCAACTCTCACTCATAGTGACTCCAAGTGTGTCAGGGTAGAACTATGCTCAATAGGGTTTTCAGTAGCTGATATTTTGGAGGTAGATTTCCAGGGCTTTCTTCCAAGGTGCCTTTGGGTAGACTCCAACTGGCAACCTTTCTGTTAGCAGTCCAGTGTGATAAGCATTTGTACCACCCAGGGACAGAGTATTCCCAGAAGCCTCTAGCATTTCTCTCCAATAGTCTTGTTAGTCCACAACATGTCACATGGTCATTTCTGAGCCAATCACTGGCAAGGAGGATGGAATTACCTTTAGGCCATTTAGGACCACCCTGGAGCTGATATGGGAAAAGGGTAGATTCTTGAAAAAAATTCTTGCTTGGAAGGAGGAATGAATGCTAGGTGGGCAACCAGCAATGAGCACTACATTGTATCTATAGTACCTCTCACTCCAAACAAGGTACTTTCTCCAGTGATCTCCTTATACCAACGTGGCCCTTTTCCTCAGGGAAGAGTTGCCAACCTAGTTAAGGCCTCACATACTGATCTTATCCATCCCCTGTACCTTGCTGTTTGAAAAGAAAAACAATCTAGTGTTTGGAGACCTCTTTAATTCAAGAGCAACATCAGCTTAGTCATAGGGCATATTATTTTAAAAAGCTGAAGAAATATCTATTTTTAATCAACGTAACTTTTATAAGAGACTAAACTGAAGAGAATCCCAACTGCCTAATACCATTAGGTAAAATACCACCTGGGCACCTCAAAATTCTGCTTGACCTTCAGGAACAAACTCCTAGAGGAGGTCATAAGGCGTAACAGGCCTAGAACTAGATGTACACGCAGAAAAATCTGGATTAAAGCCTGGGAACACACTAAAAACTCTTAGTTGCTGTTAGGTGCCGTCGAGTCGGTTCCAACTCATAGCAACCCTATGCACAACAGAACGAAACACTGCCCTGTCCTGAGCCATCCTCACAATCGTTGTTATGCTTGAGCTCATTGTTCCAGCCACTGGGTCAATCCACCTCGTTAAGGGTCTTCCTCTTTTCTGCTGACCCTGTACTCTGCCAAGCCTGACGTCCTTCTCCAGAGACTGAGCCCTCCTGACAAAATGTCCAAAGTATGTAAGATGCAGTCTTGCCATCCTTGCTTCTGAGGAGCATTATGGTTGTACTTCTTCTAAGATGGATTTGTTCGTTCTTTTGGCAGTCCATGGTATATTCAATATTCTTCACCAACATCACAATTCAAAGGCGTCAACTCTTCTTCGGTCTTCCTTATTCATTGTCCAGCTTTCACATGCATGTGATGCGATTGAAAATACTATGGCTTGGGTCAGGCACACCTTAGTCTTCAAGGTGATGTCTTTGCTCTTCAACACTTTAAAAAGGTCCTTTGCAGCAGATTTACCCAATCCAATGTGTCTTTTGATTTCTTGACTGCTGCTTCCATGGCTGTTGATTGTAGATCCAAGTAAAATGAAATCCTTGACAACTTCAATCCTTTCTCCATTTATCATGATGTTGCTCATTGGTCCAGTTGTGATGATTTTTGTTTTCTTTATGTTGAGGTGCAATCCATACTGAAGGCTGTGGTCTTTGATCTTCATTAGTAAGCGCTTCAGGTCCTCTTCACTTTCAGCAAGCAAGGTCGTGTCATCTATAACACAGGTTGTTAATGAGTCTTCCTCCAATCCTGATGCCCCGTTCTTCTTCGTATAGTCCAGCTTCTTGGATGATTTGCTCAGCATACAGATCGAGTAGGTATGGTGAAAGAATACAACCCTGATGCACACCTTTCCTGACTTTCAACCAATCAGTATCCCCTTGTTCTGTCCAAACAACTGCCTCTTGATGACTTTCAACCAATCAGTATCCCCCTGTTCTGTCCAAACAACTGCCTCTTGATCTATGTAAAGTTTCCTCATGAGCACAATTAAGTGTCCTGGAATTCCCATTCTTCGCAATGTTGGCCATAATTTGTTATGATCCACACAGTCAAATGCCTTTGCATAATCAATAAAACACAGGTAAACATCCTTCTGGTATTCTCTGCTTTCAGCCAGGATCCATCTGACATCAGCAATGATATCCCTGGTTCCATGTCCTCTCCTGAAACCTGCCTGAATTTCCGGCAGTTCCCTGTCAATATACTGCTGCAGCCGTTTTTGAATGATCTTCAGCAAAATTTTACTCTCCTGTGATATTAATGATATTGTTCTATAATTTCCACATTCAGTTGGATCACCTTTCTTGGGAATAGGCATAAATATGGATCTCTTCCAGTCAATTGGCCAGGAAACTGTCTTCCATATTTCTTGGCATAGATGAGTGAGCACCTCCAGCACTGCGTCTGTTTGTTGAAACATCTCAATTGACATTCCATCAATTCCTGGAGCCTTATTTTCCAGCAATGCCTTCAGAGCACCTTGGACTTCTTCCTTCAGTACCATTGGTTCCTGGTCATATGCCACCTCTTGAAATGGTTGAACATCGACTAATTCTTTTTCCTATAATGACTCTGTGTATTCCTTCCATCTTCTTTTGATGCTTCCTGCATCGTTTAATATTTTCCCCATGGAATCCTTCACTATTGCAACTCAAGGCTTGAATTCTTCTTCAGTTCTTTCAGCTTGAGAAATGCTGAGCGTGTTCTTCCCTTTTGGTTTCCATCTCCAGCTCTTTGCACATGTCATTATAATACTTTACTTTGTCTTCTCGAGACGCCCTTTGAAATCTTCTGTTCAGTTCTTTTACTTCATCAATTCTTCCTTTTGCTTTAGCTGCTTGACGTTCGAGAGCAAGTTTCAGAGTCTCCTCTGACATCCATCTTGGTCTTTTCTTTCTTTCCTGTCTTTTCAATGACCTCTTGCTTTCTTTATGTATGATATCCTTGATGTCATTCCACAACTCGTCTGGTCTTTGGTCACTAGTGTTCAGTGCATCAAATGTATTCTTCAGATGGCTTCTAAATTCAGGTGGGATGTACTCAAGGTCATATTTTGGCTCTGGTGGAGTTGCTCTGATTTTCTTCATTTTCAGCTTGAACTTGCAGATGAGCAATTGATGGTCTGTTCCACAGTTGGCCCCTGGCCTTGCTCTGACTGATGATATTGAGCTTTCCCATCATCTCTTTCCACAGATGTAGTCAATTTGATTTCTGTGTGCTCCCTCCATCTGGCGAGGTCCACGTGTATAGTCGCCGTTTATGTTGGTAAAAGAAGGTATTTGCAACGAAGAAGTTGTTGGTCTTGCAAAATTCTATCATTCGATCTCTGGCATTGCTTCTGTCACCGAGGCCATATTTTCCAACTACTGATCCTTCTTCTTTGTTTCTAACTCTCGCATTCCAATCGCCCGTTATTATCAGTGCATCTTGATTGCATGTTCGATCGATTTCAGACTGCAGCAGCTGATAAAAATCTTCTATTTCTGCATATTTGACCTTAGTGGTTGGTGTGTAAATTTGAATAATAGTCATATGGATATCGTCTTATCACTGACAGCGTTGTACTTCAGGATAGACCTTGAAACGTTCGTTTTGACGATGAATGCAACACCATTCCTCTTCAAGTTGTCATTCCTAGCATAGTAGACTAAATGATTGTCCGATTCAAAATGGCCAGTACCAGTCCATTTCAGCTCACTAATGCCTAGGATATCGATGTTTATGATGATAACATTGTCATTTTTGACGATTTCTAATTTTCCTAGATTCATACTTCATACATTCCAGGTTCTGGTTATTAATGGATGTTTGCAGCTGTTTCTTCTCATTTTGAGTTGTGCCACATCAGTGAATGAAGGTCTCGAAACCTTCACTCCATCCACTTCCTTAAGGTCGACTCTACTTTGAGGAGGCAGCTCTTCCCCAGTCATCTTTTGAGTGCCTGCCAACCTGGGGGGCTCATCTTCCAGTACTATATCAGCCAACGTTCCGCTGCTATTCATAAGGTTTTCACTGGCTAATGCTAGACTGCCGGGTCCTTCTTCCCAGTCTGTCTTAGTCTGGAAGCTCAGCTGAAACCTGTCCTCCATGGATGGGTGACCCTGCTGGTATCTGAATACCGGTGGCATAGCTTCCAGCATCACAGCAACACGCAAGCCCCCACAGTACAATAAACTAACAGACACGTGGGGGGGTTCGAGCCTAGGAGCTGGTAATTCACTGCATATGTTATATTGAGCCTCAATCTACTTGAAAAGTTCTGACAGGGCCAGAATTAGGGACTCATTTTCTTTTTAATAATAATAGCAATAACAGCTAACATTGATTGAATGTTTACCAATGCTGAACACTTTATACATGTAAAAGTCATCTCATACTTAGAACAACTCTGTTTAATATGTACTATTTGTCTTAGTTATCTAGTGCTGCAGGAACAGAAATACCACAGGTGGATGGTTTTAACAAAAAGAATTTTATTTTCTCACAGTTTAGAAAGCTAAAAGTCCAAATTCAGGGGCCAGCTCTAGGGGAAGTCTTCCTCTGTTGGCTCTGGAGGAAAGTCCATGTCTTTTCTGAGCTTCTGCTCCTGGGTAATCTCCATGTGTCTTGGCATCTCTCTTCCCCTATCTCTGCTTGCTAGTTTGCATTTAATCTCTTTTTATATCTCAGAAGAGATTAACTCAAGATACACCCTATACTAATCTTATTTCATTAAGGTAGCAAAGACAATCCATCCCCAAATGGGATTTAGACAATCCATCCCCAAATGGGATTTAGACAATCCATTCCCAAATGGGATTTAACCACAGCATAGAGGTTAGAATTTACAACACATATTTTACCGGGACACAATTCAATCCATAACACTATTATTATCCCCATTTAACAGATGAGAAAACCGAAATCCAGACAGGTTAAATAATTCACACAGCTGATAAGCAAAATGGAGCCAGGATTCACACTGAGGCAGCTTCACTTTAGTACCTATATTCTTCTACCATCACTGCTAGTGGAGATTTCAGAATAAGATGCAAACAGAGCCTAATGAAAACTAGTGCAAGTTAAAAAAAAAAAAAAAGTTAGACTGTGCCAATTAGATCTTGATGCCAAACTCTTCGAGAATGTTTGAAAGAGCCACCTGCAATAGTCTGAAACTGGATATTTTCACAATTTATGAAATGTCCAAATTGCCAAACTGGACTCTTTCCAAGTTAACACTTAGCTATTGTTTACTAAGAAGTTGAAATTCCTACTTGTCTCTCGCCCCACCTCACTCTCCCACTATTTGATCCGGCATTCTGCACATTGGAATTCGAGATGCCCACAGAACACAATTGAGACTCCAGGAACTTTTGATTGTATTTATTTACTATTGAATTCCCAATGTCCAGCACAATGCCTGGCACACAGCAGGCACTCAATGAAGGTTTGTTGAATGAAGACAGGCTGGCAGACAAGGAATAAAATAATCTCTGGGAAGCAGATCTAAAGCAAACATGAAAAAAACATGGTTTCTTCCTACATACCCTGAGTCAGAGTTTCAAAAGAAGTTTGGTCTAGATTTGAGTTTAGGTTTCTATTTTTTGGTGGTGGATTAGTCGGCGTGGCAGGTGTACTAGCTGCAACCAGACCCACATATTCTCTTGAGGAATCTAAGGATATGAAAGACTGGCGAGAATGTTTCGGGTGGGACTGTGCTAGTTACTTCTGATTAAACATGCCTTCCTGGGGGTCAGCAGGGGAGGTTTTATGTTGGATTACACTTTTTCGGAGCACATATTTGGAGTCACCTTCACATAAACTCTAAGTTTCTCTGCCTCCATCCCTTCACCTACATATTCCTTTGCAGAAGAAACTAGGGAAAGCACTTGGTGGGTGATGTTTCTGGAGCTAAAGACTTTCTTCTGGCTGAGAGCAAACTGTAAGTAAACTATAGCAATCAAGAGCTCTGAGCTCTGGGAAGGGCAGGAAATGAGACATGTTCCCACCCCAGCAGCTTTTGTTCCAAACAGTGGATGACTTAATGGTATGATCATGTGTGGTGAGGAGCATATGCACCAAAAGCTGCTCATCAAGGATTAAAAAAGAAAAAATAAGCAAGGATTATTTCACCAAGCTAAACCATTTTATTAATTCTGTCTCAAGGCCAACTCATGTTTAAAAGTTGATTAGAAATTTCAGAATACCCCAAACATTATGACTGAACTGTTCTCTAACCAGTGGTTTCCCTCATAACAAGGCACAAGTTTATTTTTCTTGCGTGACCCCACAACCAAATCCCTTGTTTCTTGACGTGTGAGCCATCATAGCATCCCTCTTGTTGCTCGCTCCCTGCTGCTCCCCATGCCTACACTGTGCACTGTTACTACAACCTTATCACTGCTTTACACAGTCCTCCAATGCTTTCCCAAGACGCTTCAACATCAACCAGCTCAGTCATTCCTAATTTAAAGTGGCTGCCATCAGAATCACCTGGGGAAGTTCTTGGGTTTTTTTGTTGTTGTTTGTTTATTTTGTTCCAGTATAGATTCCTGGGTCCTATCGCTATTGAATCAAATTTTCCAAAGGTTGAGTTGAGAAAATGAGCAAAAACCAAACCCCAGCTGTTTCTGATCCAGGATAACGGGGATTTTAGAACCATACACATTTTCATACTGGCTTTCTACTCAATTAGCCTTGCCCTGTCCTATTGGCCTCCTGCTATACCTCAGCCCTGGGTTACCCCTTAACCCTGAGCTTGCTTCTTAATGCTTATACCACGTACAATGCAATATAATCTTGACTCCCCACTCTCGAATCCTGCATCAAAGTTGTTCTACATACGTGATTCTTGCCTTTTCTGTTGTTCCAAGACACACCTTTCTTCCTCTTCAAGTTACAATTTCGAGAAATCTTCATGGTCTAATTTTACCTACCAATATAATCCTAGACCTTTTTTTTTTTTTTTTTAACTTTTATTGAGCCTCAAGTGAACGTTTACAAATCAAGTCAGACTGTCACATATAAGTTTATATACACCTTACTCCGTACTAATCCTAGACCTTTTAATGTAATATTTTTTATGTAGCCTATTTATTGTCCTGTCTTCCCAATCAATGGTAAGCCCTTTAGAAGAAACCATGTGTTAGGAGTCTTTAGCTAACTAACTTATTTAGCCCAAGGAAACTGGCTGCACCCCAGCGCTTACCCTTTGGATCAGTGAAGGGAAATTCAGATGAGACGAGTTGGCTCACTTACGCTGTCTGACCACATTTTTCTAAAAGCTAAAATCCTTGCTGGTTTCTCCAGGCCATACTTGATCCCATGCCCCTAGTGATGACAAATAGGCAGCAAGTCCATTTAACTCAACAGTTCAAAAGAGAGTGTCCTTTCTCCAGGTAAGAGCTAAGGCAACTACAGCTTTCTTTATGAGATGGGTGCAATCAAGCCAAACAGGTTAAGTACCTGACTGAAACAGTTAACCAATGAACCAAGAAACAACAGGCCCATCTCTCACCTTTAACTGAAAAAAACTTGTTAAAACTTCTGAGAGAAATACAAATACAGTTGCTATTTTCTTATCTAATTTATGCTACACATAAGAATAAATGATAGTGAAATTTAAAATTTACAGCCATTCTTAGAGAGAAGGGGGAAAAACAAAATTAAGTTTCAGAGTGAGAGCCTTTACAGGTATTTTGAGGGCTGGGTGAGTAATCTCTAATCAGAGAACTAGGAATTCTAACTACTTCCCTATAAGGTTACATCACCTAAGTTTCAGTTCCAGCTGAGCTGATGTAATTTGGGAAGAACAATTTGAAAATAAATTTTAATTTGAAGCTGAGCAAATCCAGGATAACTGCAAATCCAACATTTTCACAGCCCTGAACCATCACGGAAAGTCAAGTTGCTTGCCAAAATGAACAAGGGCTCTGAAAACGATGCTGAATTTCTGCATGTCTCACCCTTCTCGAGGCTAAGTTTGGAAAAGGTGTACACTACTAATTCTTCACCAGGAGTTTACTACATTTATTCAAGAAATTTTTATTTTTAGGCAAAAAAACAATAAATACTAAGAATGAGGAAAAACTTTAGAAGTCATGTATCTCAACCTTCTCTCTTGATTATTCCATTCAGATTAAATTCAATCTCCAGTTTGCCTCCTCTTCCACTAGCACTTACGGAGCCAGCTCCCCTTAAATGCAATAGGCCCTATTAATTTTCCCCTTCTCTGAATTCCTACAACAGTCCCAGTCTGAAGCATATCACCTGCTACTTTTTAAGACTGATCTCTAATCGTTTTGCATATACAAATTATATCTAAGCTCCAGAGCAGGGATCATAATTTATATTCCTTTGAACCCCTCACAGCTTAGTGCACAGAAGAGGGGCATAAATATTTCTTCTGTAATTTAATTGGTCATCTGAACAGAGGTTACAGCCACCTCCTCCACTATCACAGTTTCAATTAGTGGGCAACATTAACAATTAGTAATCTATTCAATGAATGCTGAATCATGAGGACACAAAAATAATCCCTTTAATGTCCAAATTGTCCTTTTACCACACTAATGCTGATTTAGAGTAGCAGAGATAAGCGATGACCCTTCTCATAAAAAGCTACTCATTCTCTCACATTTCATATATATACTTGAAACAACTTTAACTAACCCTTCGTCAGGTGACAAATGCTGTTTGTTAATGTGTTTTTCCTGTCTCCCCACCCAAGAAGTAATCTCTCTGAATGAAGGGGTGTTCTTCTGGCATGCTTCCTAGCAAACAACACAGGTGTTCTGTATGTGGTGGACGCTCACATTTTTTTGAACCAAAAATTTCTAGAACATAAAATCTCAGGGTGTCTTATTTATCTAGTGCTGCTACAACAGAAATACCACAAGTCAGTGGCTTTTACAAACAGAAATTTATTCTCTCATAGTCCAGGAGGCTTAAAGTCCAAATTCATGGCACCAGCTCCAGGGGAAGGCTTTCTCTCTCTGTGGGCTCTGGGGGAAGGTCCTTGGCATCAATCTTTCCCTGGGTCTAGGAGCTTCTCCATGTGGAGACCCCAAGTCCAAAGGATGTGCTCTGCTCCTGGTTCTTCTTGCTTGGTGGTAATGAGGTCCGTATCTCTCTGCTTGCTCCTCTCTCATTTCTTCTAAAAGGCGATGCAGGCCACACCCCAGGAAAACTTCCCTTACATCAGATCAGTGCTGTGACCTGAGTAAGGTTGTTGCATCCCACCCTAACCCTCTTTAACATAACCTAATCTTGCCTCAATAACATCATTAAAAAACAAAACCACTGCCGTCCAGTTGATTCCAACTCATAGTGACCCTGTAGGACAGAGTACAAATGCCCCACAGGGTTTCCAAGGAGAGGCTGGTGGATTTGAACTGCCAACCTTTTGGTTAGCAGCCAAATGCTTAACCACTACGTTACCACGGCCCCCAATAACATCATAGAGGTCAGGATTTATAACACATAGGATAGTCACATCAGATCACAACATAGTAGACAACCACACAGTATTGAAAATGATGGCCTAGCCAATATTGAGAATGATGGCCTAGCCAAGTTGATACATATTTTTTGGGGGACACTATTCAATCCATGACATACGGGTTTTTTTTTTTTTCCCTTAAAACAACCGTTTTGGAATAAGGAGTCCAAACACCTGCCCCACTCATAGGTAAGTAAAGGAAAAGCCAAAGTGGTTTAACAGTTTTGTATTGTGTCATATAAACTGTCTTCATATACAAGTGCATAAGTGGAAAATTTTTCTCCCTCCCTCCCCCAAACATCACAGTAGAGCAATTCTTGCTAGTATATCACCGAATTAAAATACATATGCCCTTCTGAATTCTAAACAGCTAATGCTAGGCACTAGCTTAAGCCTTGAAATCTTAATAACTTACTGATCTGGTACGGACATGAACAGTTCCAGTGCCTTCCAACTTTTCCCTGAATTTTTCTCTTCAATGTTCCAGGCAGTAAATGATTTTAATGCCCTCAAACTGGGATAAAGCTGATTTAGAGCTTATAAATTACCTACACTGTATGATCACTAAGAGTAGAGACATGACTTACACATATTATACCCCTCAAAGTATCTAGCACCAACCAGGTATAGAATTCTCAATACTAATTAATGGACTAATTAATCCAAGGGTCAAATACATGACAGTGATAGTCTTAAAAATACTAATTTATTATTTTTCTTTTGAACAATACAAATCCTCTCCTGTCTTACAGATCTTTCTGGCAATGTTCTCTGCTGCCTTGACTATCTTGGATAATTATATAGCTATTATTACTTGATGCTAATAACAATTTCCTAGGTCATTAGTAATGAGAAGCTAAGGCATTAAACCAAAAAGGCTCTAAGCTAGTTTAAATGTGGTCAAATACTGTTATAATAGAATTGCACTGTTGTTACTTTTCCACCTTCATGCTTCTCCAAAGTGCTAAGGTTTCTATAAATTTCTGTCGCACAGACTCAAACTCTGGGTTTTTCACTTCACGGTGGCTTGACCATCATAAAACATGATTTATTTGGTAGCAAAAACATTTCTGAGTTTTAAAAGGGATGACTACTCAGAGCTAAAAAAAATTACAGAAGTCATTTTTGTTTAAACCCAGAACATATACCATTACTTATAAGAAAAACACAACAACCTTGTTCTCTTTCTGCCTCTAGTAAAAGTTGAAAATAGGAGTTGAGCTGTACGCTTTTTAAGAGTTGCTACATAAAGTCATCTTGTTAAAGAGTTTAAAGTGGACACAAACACTGCTAGCGACATTTAATGTTCCATACGCGATACGTTACTCTTAGCAGTAAGTTGAGATATCAACATAATCCTGATTCTGATTCTAAAACTGAGAACTCCCCACCAGTATTTAAGGGGGTTTCTTCCTAGGTCAATAGTTACGCTATGCACAGGGAGCAATGCGGTGTTCTCTTAGCCTAAGCTTTATCAAGGCTCAGATAAATTTGAGGTGAACTTAGCAAGGCCCTTGTAAAGAAATCTTCAGTGGGAAACTCAGTGTATGTGAATTTCAAAGCTTCAAAACTGACCCATTACACAGAAGTACCACAGGCTTTCTTGGAGCTCTGAGTCTAGTGGTTGTCGAAGTTAAGGAGGCACCTACACAATTTTACTCAAGCTCCTGCTGTCTTTTCTGTATGGAAAATGCAGTCAGTCTGAGGAAGGCCAAAAAATCATTTTGCCAGGCCTAGCTCTTCTCGAGCACAGTAAAGCTAAGGGAAAGCACTAGGAGGCAATTAATGTAAATGCCTTGGTGTGTGCATCTCTGGGAGGGGCAAAACCTGTACAAGACAATGGCTGTCCAAATCAAGAATTTAGATGAGACAAAAGCTCAGTAATCAATAACGGTTCCCGAAGTGTTTACCTTTACAGGTAAACAAAGGCAAAACCCTGAAAGGAAGATTAAAATAACCTCATAGGAGAAATGCTCACTGCATTTTATATGCTTCTGCTTGTTCTCACCCATCCCAGAGCTTTGGGTCAAACGTATACTTCTTAGAAAAGCCAGGCACACACGGAATTCTGTTCTGGTCCTCCTTTTTCCTAGCCAGGTCCCTGCAAACACATGGCCTGATTTCCCCTAGTCACATTACTTCATAATCTGCAACAGGAGTCAGCTCCATGGTTATTTCCTGAACAGTAGCGATGATCTCAGTGAATCTCCCTGCGCGATTTTTCTTCTGTCTCTTGGAAGGATACTGTGAATAACAAAGGCTGAGGTCCTTCTCTGGGATAGTCCCATGAAACTGAAGTTGAAAGATAGTATGATTGCACAGCAAAATATTCCTCTTGTGAGCATAATTAAACACATGGTATACACATTCCCCTGGGTATAAGCAATTTACACTAATCCATTCATACCAGCAATGGAACTCAAAACATTGGTAAATCAGATTCTAATGTGACAATTTAAAAGTAGACAGTGCTCCACTTGGTTAATAAATCAGAATTAACTAAGACAATACTTTAAATACCACATCATTGAAAACTCCTAGTAGGCATGGCCCTCATCAGTTACTTTAAAAAATAACGGTCATAACAGGAGAAAGAGCAAGCACCATGCTCACTAATGCAGGTAACTGGACTGTTCTGATTAAGCACTGCAGTTCACAGATAACTATTTCATATCTTCCCTTCAAGTTACTGAGTCTTTCTTCTTCCGGAATGGTGATTTTAGCCTCTTCCATACACTGCTTTTGGGTTTAGACTTTTTCTCCATGGCCAGTACTGCCTCCTTTTCTTTCCTACGTATCTCCCGAACAAGAGCATGGAATACATCATCAATGTAGTAGCGGTAAGCAGCAGATGTCTCAAAAAAGGGACAGCTGAATTCACGGGCCAAAGCCAATCCTTCTTCTTTGGTGACCTTTAAAAATGTAAATGTGAGAAAAACTTATAGTGCTAACAGTGGAAAACAATCACAACTATCCAAAAAAGTCAACGGACTACCTTAACAGGAAGAGAGGGGTCCCTGGGTGGCTCAAAAAGTTAAGCACCCCACTACTAACTGAAAGGTTGGCAGTTCAAACCCACTCAGAGACACCTCAAAAGACAGTCCCAGTGATCTGCTTCTGAAAGGTCACAGCCTTGCAAACCCTACGGAGCAGCTGTACTCTGCACACATGGGGTCACCATGAGTTGGGACTGACTTGATGGCAACTAACAACAACAGCTAGAGAGTTTCTCAACTCTAGAGATGTTCAAGCAGAATACGGTGATTTTTATAATATTTGGGAGGCTGGATTACATGACTTTTAAGGTTTCTTCTACCTTCATATTTTATGATTCTATTTCTCGTCTATTTTAAAGATAACTTTTGAGAACATGGAATAGTTCCAGACATGGGATACACAATCTTAATCTTTCTCATACTTTTCATTTTAAGGAAGACAAACCCAAGGCAAAGAGACGTATACTTAAATTACAACACTAAAAACTATTAGGGACTCAAAATGGATATATCCAGTCATGGATACGTCATCATTTTTCCTACTTTTGGACATTTAGACTGTTTCTAATTTTCTGCTACAATAGATAGCCTGGCAATGAACATTTTGTATATCAATCTCTGAATAGATTTTTTTCAAACAGGGATTAACTGGGAAGCATTATGAATTTAACTGCTGTCAAACCACTTCCAGAAGGTTCATACCATTCCTTGCTTCCACTAGTAGTCATGAGTGTGTCTGTTTCACTATACTTTCATCTCTATACCAAACAGTAAAATTTTAAACATCATTACTAACTTGAAGGGTACCACGTATTCTAAAATACTCTACAATTTCTCTTGTTCTCCCCTTCCAGGGCTCATAATCCTCACCATCAGGAAGTGTGTCTTGTAGTCTGACCTGAGTTTCTCCTGTTATAACATAAACAGATTTATTTCTGAGGATTTAGGAAAAGAACATTCCTTAATTCTTCATTTATTGTGTACTCCATTTGTCATCTGACTTTAATCCTGGGGATTCCGTCCTGAAAACTGATTCCTATAATCCAGGTTTTATCCAAAATAAAAGCAAATAGGAAAATTTTCAAGTTTAGGGAGAAGCTAATTCTGAATTTTCATTTTAAGGCAAAGGAATCTACGAACAGAGTAACAAAAATCCCCCAAGATTACAGACAGTATTTTCTTCTCTATTCTCACCTGCCTTAGCTGTTTGAGGTCAGACTTATTTCCCACAAGAACCACGGGTGTATCATCAGTACGTCGAACTCGATAAATAAGCTGTTTAAACTCCCGAACTTCATGGAAACTTCTACGATCCGTGATGGAATAACAGATGATAAACCCTTCTCCTGCCCTCATGTACTGATCTCGCATGGCTGTAAACTCTGCCTAGAGGGAAACAGGGTCATTAATGTATTGATACAACCTAGAGCTACATGTACATACCTTAGCTATTTAGTTCAGATTAAAGAAGAGATATGTTGATTACCTGCTATCCTGAGTCAGAGTGCATGAAAAATTAAAAGAGATGGACTAGTGACCTTCTCTGTATAAGTCTTTCCCTGCCCTTTACTTGAGTAAAACAGCCTTTACTCATAGCATCTTGGGATTTAATACCTGTCCTGCTGTATCCAAAATGTCCAGGTTGGCAGGCTCATCGTCAATACGGATCCGGATTTTATAAGCATCTTCTACAGGAGGGAAAAAGGTGTAAGATAAGCCCATAAACACAGGAACAAATACTTTATTTTAAAACTCCTCTTGTACAGAACTAGATTCCACCCAAGTCCTTTAAGTGCCCAAATTTCCTCAGAAAGCATGCTAAATCCACTGAGGTAAATAAATTGTCATCACCTAAGGGCTTTTTTTTTTTTTCATGTAGGCAATGAAGCAGTTTGGTCATAGCTTAAATTAAGTTCATAAAACTTCACCTGCAATTCTAATCTAAAAAAGGATTCTGAGATTGTCATTTTAAAAAATATCAGAGCAGAAAACTAACTTTACCATTTACTAGACATTTATTACATGCCAGGCATTATAATAAGTAATTTACAAACATTAACTCATTCAACATTCACAATAATCCAGTGAGGTAGGTATTATTATCCCTGTTTTACAGATAAAGAAAAATAAACTCTAAAACATTAAATGTTTTCGCCAATCACACAATTAGTGGTAGAGCCAGGACTAAAACCCAGGGCTGCTTGTCTCAAAAGCCTTATGTACTTAACTATACGCTACAGTTCTCTTCATTTCACTACTAAAGATGAAAAACCAGAACTATTTTATAAACAATCCATATTGTCATAATTTCTCCTTTATTAAAGCAAATTTCTTTATGCATATTATTATAGTAACTCTGGAAAACGCAGAAAGTAAAAAAGAAGAGAAAAAACCCACTCGATATTTCCATTATTCAAAGACAATTGCTGTTTACAACCTCACGTGTCTTCTCTTAACATTTTTTTCTTGAATCCCTGCTTCCGACTTTTCCTCAAAGAGGAAGAGTCCACAAAATCAGTATTTCTGAAAGTACAGGTCATGATCCATTATGATTAATGAGTTGTGAAATCAGTTTAGTGGGTTGGGACCAGCATTAAAATAAACAAACAGAAACCTAAAATAAAATGGAAAATAGCAGAGTGCATCACATGTAGTGAGGCACGGTTTCAGGATATTTTGAGTTACGTATACATACATGCATGAACATACATGCACACACACACTATATGCTTTCATATGTATATGTGTGCTGGTTACAATGTAAAAATGTTTTTCTTCCATTAGCAAAGTTTCAAACAAACATGCTATCAGATAGAAGCCACTAGAAAGACTAGATAGGAAATTTAGGGAACAGTAAGTTTATGTTAATGGAAGAGGAACAACTTGGAAATGGAGGATGACAATGGTTGCACAACTCAAAGAATGTAATTAATGTTACTGAATTGTACGTGCAGAAATTGTGGAATTGGTGTGTGTTCTGCTGTGTATATTCTCAACAAGGACAACAGCCATTTAAACATCTGAAATAACACGTAGTACGTTATAAACTCATTGAAATCAAGAACCATATCTTCTTGGTCACAATGTCCCCAGGGTCCACCACATTGCTTGGCACGTAATAAGGACTCAAAAAACACAGTATTTGTTGTTAAATCAGATAATATAGTGTCAGGAGTGGCCGATTAGAAAAAAAAACAATACGCTGATTTACAAAAATGTAACATGTACAGGAGACAAATACATGAGTTTTCTCCAAAGAAAGGAACAGTCACCTCTGGATTTCTCAGGTAAATAATTATCCTAAGCCCTATGTTGACTTCATTCCTAGAACCTCCATGATAGTTCAAATCCTCATAAAATGTTCCAAATTCGATACAGTACATGAACAAAACAAAACAAAACAAGAACTGTTTATATTTTTCTCAATCCACATAAGCATCTATTGTGTAAAATTACCACAGTCAAAGCTGGGTTACCACAGGACACTCACTGGCTTGGTGGAAAACAGTGCAGCAGAGGCCTGACCCAGTGGAAATCCTCCCTAGAGGCCCGGGGTCATGGCAAAAAGTATCACATACTGAAAATACCAGTAAGTACGGCAGATCTTCTGTGCACCCTCTCCCCCAAATTTTTCTTTTATACTAGGATATAACTCCTTAGGACCCAACCTGGTTTCTTATGGTTCAGTAATGACAGTAATGTTCTTAATCTTAGCAAAGACTAGCAACCAAAGAAACAAGGCACACAAAATGACTTTTTTACTCTAATAGGGTTTTGCCAACAATGGATATTACTAGATTATGAACGTCAGGTACAAGGAAGTAAATGAAGGCCACCAAGGGGAAGAAGTCCAGCCAGGCTCTGCACGTCTGGGTTATAAGACTTCAGCAGGCTGGCTCTACTTGTTTTTCTACTTCCTTCTGTAGAAGTTCAAACCAGCTGACTCACAGTTACATAGTCAGTCTCAAATCAGGCCCTTAAAGAAGTGACAGCAAGAAAAATTTTCCAGTAAGTGCCTTTTAATCTGGCAATATACTATACTAACCATAAAAATGTGACAAAAAAGTCCCATTAGTCTTCAATAAAAGACCGAAACTAAAAATGGTTTATGTACATATACAGTTGAGTGAGAAAAAAAGAAATATGACCAACTACTATGACACTCTTGTTACTAAATAAATCTGAATCAGACACCAAAAAAAAGTTCAAAGTAAAAATAGTTGGAAACCATTTTCAAAGCTGACATTTACCAAGACACCTTTATGGCATTTATTTGGAAATCTAAATGGTAATCTGACTTACCAATGGTGGGGTCGTGATCTTCTGGGAATCGGTGGCTAATGAACTGCATGGTCATGGCTTCAAAACAAGAAATTGAAGTTAAAAATCTACACAAAGGTGACTCACAGAAAGAATTCTAAGTATGAACACTGCATGACAACCGTATCTCATCTGTTTTAGACAGAGATCATTGGTTTTAAGGACTTTTTATCTTAGTGTCAGGTGGAGGAAAAACATCACCTACCACTTTTCCCCACACCGCCGGCGCCCAGCATCACTAGTTTGTACTCTCTTGAGAGCCCTGCAGAGCTGCTACCACAGCTACCAACTGGGCGAGTTCCAGAATCCATTGTCCTCTTGGGGAATCCTGGGCTGTCCCGAGGTAAAGCCACCTAAAAGGAAAGGAGAAAACACGTCATCCAGGATGGAGACACCGTGACGACCGTCCTGGAGCCAGTGCCCTGCCTTCCCACACTCTGGCCTATCACTCCTTGCTCCCCACTGAACCCATTCTAGCGGCCCTAGGAAACCCCACACTTCGTCCTCTCTCCAGGGCAGCTCAGTCCCATGACACATCGAAGGTTTTCCCTATCACTCCTCCTCCCAGAAAGAAAAATAAGAGACAAAGAAATTCAGATTTTTATTCAGATAGGAGCACCGCACATTAAGGAGGAGGTGCCGAGTGAGAAAAATGAGGTCTGCGGACCAAAAGGACGGCGCCCCTTAGGCCGCAGGGGGTCCTCTGAGCCCGCGGTCGCCGGCGGGCCCACCCGCTCCCCCATTCTCCTCGGAGGTCCCCTCCCTCGCCCCGCTGCTCCTCCGCCCGCCATCACGCCCCTGCCCTCCGCTTACCGCCCCGACCCTGGCTGCTCGTACCGGTCGGGGCAGTAAGGCCGCAGCCCGGCCCGATCTCCGCTTCGTCTTCCTCCACTCGCCGTGAGACGCGGACACTGACCTGTGACCCGTCCCGCGGCCGGGTAAGATGGCGCCACCGGCGGGGCCGCCGTGACGTCGGCGTCCGGCCCCGCCCCCTCCCCCTCCCGGGCGGGGCATCTCCCCCCAAGTCCTCCGGGCCGGGTCCGCGCGCCCTTCACCACTGAAGGCCTAGTGGTCGGGTACCCCGTTCTTGACTTGCCCTCAGTGGGTTCCAACTCATAGCTACCCCGTAGCACACAGTAGAACTGCCCCGTTGGATTTCTACAGAGCAGCTGGTGGATTTGAACAGCTGGCCTTTTGGGTAGCAGCCGAGCTCTTAAAAGTATTAAGTTGTGGTGTCGAGATGACAGGAACTATTTTCAGAAAATTCAAGAGAAAAAGGAAGGTAGTAGGAAGGTATAAACACTGAATAACAACTCGCTCAGCGCTGTTTGCTGCTTGTGGGGAAAAAAAAATCTGACCAAATGTAATAAAAGAGAGGAAAAGGACACCAAATCTTCCCAAACAACAGGATTGAGATAAAAAAAAAAAAAAAAAAAAGCCTGTTTAACAGCAGATAGAGGAAATTTCCCCCCAGGGAGCAGCTGCAATGACTTCGGCTCTTGAACCAAGATGAGGTCTTGAAAGCAGACGTTCACAATACTCTAGCTATCCCGTGTATTTTAAACGTGTATGAAAGGTAAGGTATACAAAAATCCAGTTTTGTTTTAAATAAATGATAGCACCCTGCAGCAGAAAACGGTAAAATTCAAAAGCTTGCAAGTGGCCTTGAATGAAATATAGTGATAGCTTAAGGCACTACCAGCTTATTCCTCTTCAGAGGTAGCACACAGGTGCTGGAAGGAACTTCCCTTTCAAGAATGTCTTTCCAAGAATAACTTCCATTTCCTTTAAAATTTTGTTTCATTCACTGGGTTCCTCCTTTCCCACAATTAAAAAAAAAAGAGCCCAGCTCCTGTTGAAACACTACCAACTCAATTCTGTCTCATGGCAACTCCATGTATCAGAGTACAATTCTGCTCCATAAGGTTTTTCAATGCCTGATTTTTTCTAAGGTGCCTCTGGATGACCTCAAACCTACAAATTTTCCGGCTGCCTTAATCAACCAGGAGAGCTAAAATATGTAAAAGAAGGGCCTGGCAATTTACTTTCAAAAATAAGCCAATGACAACTCTATGGATCACAGTGGTCTGACCTACACTCAGTCTTGGGCATGGCATAAAACAGGACAGTGTTTTCTTCCATTGTGTGTGAGACTGACAGAGAAGGCTTCGATTTGATGGCTGCTAACAACAAAATTTAAAAACGGGTAACTTATAGCATAATGATGTTTAAAGTTTTCATCTGGACTTTAAAGATGTACTTTGGAGAGTCATAAAACCCTTGAAATTATATACAAACTTCTGGGTCCAAATATTTTTTTTTTCTGGTGAAGAGGTTATAATTTCATCATTCTGTAAGTCCAAAGTTTATGACTATTAGTGTATGGCTGGATTATGAAAGAAAAGGAACACAGAAACCAAGGAGAATATTCATACATTTATTTATAATGAAATTATGGTCTAAATATTTACAACATATAGGAAACCAGACGACACGTTTATACAAAGCCAGCCTGCAAGTATTCAAATGTGCAAAAATGACAGTTCAGTATCTCAAACTACTTCTGGTTCAGCAGACTAGCTCCTTCACTTTCACACATCAATATTTGATACAAAAAAGTTCTTTTGGCAAAACCTGTAATGCCAAGAAAAAGGACAAGTTGCAATTTCAGTCACTAAGTCCACCATCCTATCATGTGCAGTCAAATCTCTCTATTTTAGCTGCAACCAGTTCTGAGAGAGATAGGCCACTGTGTTTCACTTCTGTGATGAGTTCCGACCAGCTTTTGGTCAAGTAGTTGTCTCTGACCCAGGTGAAGACAAAGAAGGAGCTTAGGAGGTCAATTAAAAAAAAAAAAAAAAAGAGCTATGGCTATCTGAGACAAGTGTGCCTGAAGGTGCCAGCTTTGGATCATCCCAATAAAAAGACACAATGAAAAAATAACTTCATTTTCCTACCCAGGATCCAGCTATATCCAACAATTTTAATTTAGTAAAATGGCATTTTCCAAAGAGAAAGAGTTCAAAACTGAAATATGAATGAGGATCTCTTAGAATTAAGTACTGAAGGTAAAGGATGGTCTTAAAACCACTTCCCCACTAATAAACGGTAAGGCTTTGTTTGTAACCAGTTATTATCAAAATTGACTAGACAGTAGTAAAATACAAATAAAAGTTTCTCCACATGGAAAACGCTGGGCCCAGTCAGATGTATATGGGAATGACCCTGCTGGGATGCTCTGTCGAACAAGGACATTTCATTCACTGTTAAAAAAAAGCTTCAGAGACAAGTTTGTGATTCTAAGTAAATTTTAACAGATGCTATGCCACTGCAGAAATAAGGATGTTTTAAAAAGAATGGAGCCCCTTTAGGAAGGGGACACTGTATCTCTAACTTCTGCAAAAGTCCAAGATGGTTCTCAGTACAGGACCCCAGAGTCTTGATAAATCAAACACATGCATTATTGCTAAAGAAGAGTCATCGAGGGTCAAAATTCTGGTCCACCGTTTCCTAAGGGGCCATCCAGAATGGCATCTGTTGTTTAGCTCGTGGCTGTGATGAAGGGTACTGATATCCCAAACTCCAGCCCTGTGGGAAACTACTTGCATTTTTATGACCTCCATGTTCCTCCTCTTCATCAGATGAATCTGCAGCGTAAGCTACCAAGCCAAATCCCTTCTCTGTAGTTTTCATCTTCTTGGCTGGATAATCTAGAATAGAGAAAAACACCCCAGCCCCATACCCCACCAAAAAAAAAAAAAGATAATACCATAAAATCGTTAATAAAAAAAAGATGTTAATTGTAAGTGGTTAGTTGGACACCATTTTGAGGTCACATGGTCAACGGTCACCCAAAAACGTTGATGATCACACGAAAAACAGCACCAGCATCAGCAAATGTGAATCCACCAGAACCATGTAAGAAAACAGAGAAAGAAAAAAGAAACACAAAAAAAAAAAAAAAAAGAAAACAAAAAGGAAAGTTAGCAAGTGAGACTCTAGGGGCTGATATTTCACCTTTTAAAGAGTTAAAAGAAAAGAAGTTAAGAAAAGAAAAAAATTATTTTCTTCCGTTCATTTTTATTATGACTCTAGGCAATGACCAAAACTGAGTGCATGTTACCTCTACAGGACGTAGAGTTCTGGGATACTAAGAGACATTGCTCCCAACAGCCATAGGACTACCACTATCAACCATTACAGCTATGAGAGGAGATGTGGCTCAGTTCGCCAGGCAAAGACAAAACAATCTGTATTAAGTCTCTATCAGATTACCTCCAGGTTTTCAGATATCATAAGCAATAAAATTTGGAAATGACCAATCATTAGTACTTCCTAGGGTTTTTACGTCACCAATGCTATGTATACAACGTAAGCAGTCTCTTTTCGAGACACAAGTCAGTTGAAAATAAAAGGCTGTGTAACTATACCCACACCAAACCCATTACTGTCCAGTCAATTCTGACTCACGACGACCCTACAGGACAGAGTAGAACTGTTCTATAGGGTTTTCAAGGAGTGGCTGGTGGATTCTAACGGTCGACCTTTTGGTTAGCAGCCGTAGCTCTTGACCACCATGCCACCAAAAAACAAAAACCAAACTCGTTGCCACTGAGTTGATTCCAACTCAGCAACCTTACAGGACAGAGCAGAACTGCTCCACAGGCTTTCAGAGTACAGCTGATGGATGTGAACTGCCAACATTATTGTTTCCCAGCCATAGCACGCCACGGCTCTTAGCTACTGCACCACCAAGGACCCAGACTAAGCCACCAGGGCTCCAAAATGTAAGTTGCCTGAGTCTCTTCTAGACACTGGTCAGTTCAAAATAAAAGGGTATGTAACTATATGCTATCTGTATTAAAAAAAAAAAAAAAAAAAAAGGGTGCCCTATTAGCCAGTAGATTACAGAGGTTGGATTAAACACCTGAATGAATATCAGGTTAGAAAACTAATAGTTTCAGACCAGTCTTAGTCACTCCCTGTTCCCCCAGCTACACCTTACTCACCATGGCTCCCTGTCAAGGTTCCAGACCCATTCCTTTCATCAGACTCTGTTTTTATTCCAGTCACTGGAAAGGCTGGTGGAGGCATCAACTGCCTGTTAAAAAACAAAATGAAATTTTCTCTCAAACAAATTCTATCAATCTAACTTATCAAACAGACAAGAATTTTAATCATTAATATGAACCCTTTCCACCTGATCCTTTAAACTATTATCAAGTTTTTAAGAATTAAAAGGCAGGCCCACACGCCAAAAGTGGAATGAGCCGTTGTGGGAAGCAGTCAGTTCCCAGTTATCAAGGTTTATAAGAAAGGAGACTTAAAGTACTGGATGGGAGGCTGGACTCCCATTCAAGTGGCTCCACCCATGATATTCTATGATGCCAGGTAGTAAAAAATGGCTCACTTGTTGAACACTTCTGTTATGCCTACCCTCAGGAAAATGCCAAGATGCAGACAATGAAAGCAAAGGAAGAAGTCTGAATAAGCAAGTGTTGATTTAAAGCTGAGTGTAACTCCTTCTAAGACTCTAAAAGGCATATTATTGTTCTCCACTAATGCATCAATTACAACAAACCAGAGCTTGTTTGATCCAAATGATTTCAGTCAGAATGCTGAAGCCTGTGGCAATGATCATTACTATAGCTAATGACGCAAATGACATCTGAAAATGTATTCACTTAATGATGTTCCAATGAACTTACCTGTCCCTCTCTCGCTCTTTGCCTGAGGAACTTGCCGGCTTCGATCCTGCACCTTCAATGTCACTCTGACTGGAGAAGCCTGTACCTAAATTAGTCATATGAATGGGTCCATGCTATGAGCAGAAAAATACAGTGGCATTAGCAAACCTACAACTACTGTATTGGCTTTAGCTCCTTAATGTAACTGTCAAGTGTCTCATCTTTCTTATAAATTGCAGTAAATTAAACTGAACTACACAGATCTTTAGGATTTTGAATTATAACAGTGGTCAAAGTAGGGATGACTTTCTCTTGGTCAGGGATGCTGTGATTCATTTTGTTACGTCTGTCTGTTTTCAACTGACTACCCATAATTCAACTAGTTTGTATAAACTCTAAAATGCCTCAAAATTTGTTTCAAAGAATGCTTTACAGGTTCTGGCAAAAAGCAACAGTGCTTCTTCTCTGCTAAAACAAAGCAAAATTGCATCAAACAAAATATTTCAATAATCTTTTTTAATTCTTCAGTGTATGTGTACAATTATATATGTGCACAAATCAGTCTGTTTCTGGCAGTCCTTTTTTAGGAAGGGACGGAAGATTGGGGGTGATACAGATAGAAATCATCCTCTTTTTCAGGAAGAAAAATACCAAATTTAAAGCCAAAGTTTTAAATACAAAACACATATTGGTAGAATGGAGGCTTTTGATGAAATCTTAGGGAAGAAAGAACTATGACAGGCTTTCAAAAGTCTGTTGTACGACTGTCCCTGGGTGGTGCATTAACTAACGCACTCAGTTACAGGTTTGAGTCCACCCAGTCCACCTAGTATGCCAGAAAGGCCTGGCAAGCTACTTCTGAAAAATCAGCCACTGAAAACCCTATGGAACACAGCTCTGCTCTGACACATATGGGGTCGCCATGATTCAAAACTGACTCAAAGCAATTGGTAAATCAGTTGTATAAAAAAGAGGAAGTATAAAAAGAGACTGGTGGGGGGAGCAGGCTGTCTCATTAGGGGAAGAGTAATTGGGAGTATGTAGTAAGGTGTATGTAAGTTTATAAATGAGAGACTGACTTGATTTGTAAACTTTCACTTAAAGTACAATAAAAATTATTAAAAAAAAGAAAACTGAAGAGAAAAAAGAGGAAGTACAGAATTCTACAGAACTCCTTCCAGATGCCAGTTACAGAAGACTTCTCTCTAGGTGGAGAGCTTTGTATTCTCTTACCACATTGCCCTAATGAAACCTAAGAAAAAACCCACCCGAAGGGGAACATTCACGCTTTAAATTAATCCCCCAAGTTTGATAAAAACCTAACCTAAATGGATTCCAGAAAGCAGAAATCTTAGCACTGAACTGGGAAGACTGTTGATACAGATGTGAATCTATCTTTCTTTAGAGGGAGCATATGGTAGGAGATTAAGAAGAGGAAAGCAAGACAAGGTATTTTATTTAACCTGGTATCCAAGAAGTCCAGATTCTCGCTCGTCTGGTAGCTCTTCTGTGAATCGCCTCTTCTGTGCCTGAGGCTGAGGCGGGAGTGGGGGCTGGGGCTGGGGCGGGGGCTGGGGACCAGCAGGCAAGGCAGTTTTGACAGGAGCAGCAGGAATAAAAGGACCACTCAGCGGACTCTGGGACCAAAACAAATCAAGGGAGGAAAAGGAGTGTGAGAATGCCCAACTAACAAATAAGTAAACAATGCTTACGATATACTTTAGTGATTAACATGTATTATTTGAATCTTTCCTCTCCTGGTCCTTAATTTCCTTCACATAAAATTTGTTAACGGTGTCTCCTAGCCGTCCCACCTTCATCCCAGAGGAAATGAAATTGACAATCTATATACAGTACTACTTTGAACTCTCAGGAAAAACCTGTAGTGTCCCTTGAGCCATTAGGGACAAATACGCTCATTAACAATGAAAACTCCACCTGAGGACTTAGTTCCCGCAACATCAGCAACAATATTCACTTATTTCAAGTCCTTTTATCAATGTGATTAGCTCTTTCTGTGTCGTAACTGCTGCTAATGCTCGTGGCAAAGGCAACTTCATTTGTCACTTCCATGGTTATTATTAGGTTGCTGTTTCAAGAGCAAGTCTGTCTAATGTTTTAAGAGGTTATTCCAAAAAAGAATAAGGGATGATCAAAAGAAAATCTGTATTACACTTCTAAAAAGTAAGCACTTCTAAAAAATAAACTGCTATTACTATTAATAATAAACAGCTAACATTAATTGACAGTTTGGCTCTTTTACATAATCTTCACAACCCCCTGTGATAATATAATGGTGCCAATTTTATATGTAAGGAAACCAAAGCCTGGATAGGTTAAGTTACATTCCAAAATCACGCAGCTCAAATATGAGATGGCGTGATGAACCCTTAACCACTATGCCACCAGGGAACTCTAGGTCTGCTTAAATACAAAATGTAAAGTAATAATGACTAAGGGCCATATGCAGAATTAGCTCATAAACCCCCTATTTTTGTCTTAGTGTGTACAGCTCTCGTCAGTGCTCACAGCCCATGGGTAGGGGCTGGGCAATGGTTTGAGGCTGCAGTTTATTCTGGCATGGGTACACTATGAAAGACTCACAGAGAAGGGCCCATCATAAATCCATTACCATGCTCTCACCAGTCTTTCCCCATCCAAATGAGCTATCTACTCTCCTCCTAAAATTTGAGTTTCTTAAATTGAGAAATACACCAGCACTTACAATACTTAAGTTTGGAAAGTTAGAAACACCTGTACATGGTATAACGTTTCTTTTTAAAATGAGAACTGCTAAGTTCCAATCATGTAGAGGTGTGGTGTAGGCTGCCTGGTTCTCCTTTCTTAATACTGCAAAGCCCGGTGTCGGCAAACTACGGCCCATGACTGATGCCAGCCCACCACCTGCTTTCACAAATACAGTTTTTATTAGAACACTGCTAAGTTCATTCATTTAGGTATCGTCTATGGTTGCTTTCATACCACACTAAGAAAGTGGAAGACACTATACGGCCCACAGAGCCTAAAATATTTACTATATGGCCCTTTACAGTTTGCTGATCCCTGCTCTGAACAACTATCTGGTGGCAAGACTTGTAGAACCAACCGAAACTTTAGGATGATGTACACACATGTACACACTGCCCCAAAGTACTCAGGTCGTTTGGTGATGGGACCACAGAAAGAAGACAATAGGAAAAAAAAAAAAATGTTTCACGTTACATGATTTCTTTATGAGTAATAAATACCACCACCCCCCTTGCCCAACCCCATTTTCCCTAGTTCACTGGTATGCTGCATGTCCTGCCATCCTACCTGTCCAGTGCTAGCTGGAGGCTGCACTTGTGTTATCGGGTATTGGGTTGGCACAGGTGGGACTCCAGTAGGTAATGCTGGCAAGACTCCAGGTGCCAATGAAACAGCTGGTGGCACTATGCTTGGTACTCCAAAGGGAGGTTGAACTGGCTGCTGAGGAGGGGGAACAACAGGGTAACCAGACTGATAGCCATTGGATGGATAATATGGTGGCTGAGGAGGGACACTACTTATAGCAGAGGGTTGTGTATAGCCTGAGGGGGAAGAAAAAAAGTGTTTAATCAGCTGCAGCAGAATGAGACATTTTAGTTGAATATTAAACTTAATATCTAGGGAAGAAAAATACTGAGGCAAGAATGACTTTCCAAATTACCCCAAGTTGAAGGGAACATTAGTGCCCTGGCACAGTTAGTCTAGCCTCAAGTATCATCATTTATATACAACTAGCAATTTTTAAAAATGAAAATACTTCAAGGTATACACACCTGGCAAAGGTACAGCAGTATTAATCTGATTCACAAATCTAGAATATTCAGCATGAACCTGAAAGAGAGAAAAACAACTTAATATAAGGCAGTTTCAATTCACTTTGTATTTATAATGCTCTGATTATACAACTCTAAGATGAAGAACAATTAGAAATTAAAGTGTTTAGATTAAAACGGTTCAATCAAATTTAGACTTGTTTAACATAACTTATAATAACAGATACGTCTGTAAATTATTAAGCTAGGTTTTAGGAATCAGGAGCATGGACAATCCTAAATCCCCCAAACTAGATCCAATTCTGGGGTACAAATTCATCCAGAGAGCCACCAAAACTCAGCAATTAAGAAATTTCTAAATTTTTACTATAATTGTAAGAGTTCGTTAATTTATTTATTCAACATTTAACAGGTGACCACTGTTTGCAAGGTACTATGTTAGATGCTAAAAATTTGAAGATAAGTAAGATATGATTCTTATATTTTCTTTTTTCCCTCCCGTTCTTCATTGTAAGCATCCTATTAAGCCTATAACTTCAAGGAGCAGCAAAGAAAAAAACAGGGATTGGCTAGGGAAGTTATCCGGTACAAGGACTGGCCAACAGGTTATCTGCTTAGAAGAAAGCAACCTCCCAATGGGGTATCCTTAATCCAAATACAAGGTTGAACATATTCGACCCTGAAGCCTGACTTCCTTTAGATGCTACAGAAATAGCCACACAGTTTAACTTTTTGTTATTTACTTATAGAATAAAAAGGATGGATAATCAAATCAGCAATTATCCCAAAGGCACTGCTAATTGCTTTTAAACTACTGTTGCTCTACCCTTTAGCTAAAGCTAATCTTAGCAAGAATTTAGAATGCTCATCACAAACTGACCAGGATTGAAATAGTTACATAACTAACAACACTGAGATTCTCTGATACCGATATACCACAGGCTTCAAAATTCCACACTGCAATCGCTCTTGAATAAGAAATGTATGCAACTGTAACCCCAACTAGGTGAGCCTGACTTCTTTATAGAGGATGTTAGTTACTAGGATGAAAAAAATAGCTAAGACATACCCCCAAATGGCAGTAACTCTTCTGAAAGACACAAACGTTTAACTCACTGTTTGCAAGAGATTCTCACAGAGCTTCTTGGCAGCAGCTAGGCCTTCTGGTTTGG
Organism: Elephas maximus indicus; assembly: GCF_024166365.1. Lineage (NCBI taxonomy): Eukaryota > Metazoa > Chordata > Mammalia > Proboscidea > Elephantidae > Elephas > Elephas maximus. The sequence goes on from NC_064821.1 coordinate 193,699,364, forward strand.
GGTGGCTGCAAAGAAATAAGAACCAAGAATTCAAAGGGAAGAAAAATAAAAGACAGAATTCAGCCTTCCCTTTCACGCTAATTTTATGATTACTTCAATATATTCACTGTAGCTCAAATCTAAGCCTCTGAAAATCAAAAAATAGTGCCACAGAAGCCCTTTTAGATGTAACTAGTTTCATTACCACAAGCATTTTACTGGCCTCTTTCTCTGAGTAACGGTATTTCTTGATATAAAGGGATATTAAAATTACTATAAAACGTATTTAAATTGTCATAGGTTTAAATGAAACTTATTTTAAGCTCAGCACCATTTGTTTTAGGATCAAAGATTTGTGTGAAACCCAAGGCCTTGAATACTGAAATCATTCTGTCAGATAAGCATGTAAGGGCTTTCAGACACAGTTCCCCCTCCAAATTCAACAGTTTTATTAACTAATGATCAAGTGAGTACTCCTAGTGTTTAACCTAAATCCCTCACATTACTGCTAATTAAGCCCATTTTCTCTTGGTCCCTCTGAATCATTTCCACCTGCACCAATAATCAGCTAAAAAGGATTAAAACATTCTCTGTCCCGTCCATCCATACCTGATGTAAATATACATAGGTTCAAAAGCTTCTCGGCCAGATGCTGGCTCTATGCAGCCTGAACCTTTGCCCCGTAGGAAGACTTTGGCACCTGTTTCAATCTGAATGTGCTGCAAATAGGAGCAGCCTGGACCTTCCACCTTCTCCTTGACATTAAAAGTGGGCACAGCATGTTCTAGACCCACAAATAATTTATCTTGAACATAATGCATCTGTAAGAAGAAAGGAGTACCTCAGATTAAATAGCGAATATAAATAAACCCTGATCTTGTAGAAATTATGTAATTCCCCAGATATCTTTAATCATTTCCAGAATAATGACCCCTATAATTTCTACCACGAGCACATAAAAATAAACTCTATCAAGTAACTTAATTTAAACGAGAACTACATATTCCATGTCCCTTCTTACAACATAAACACCTCAGTCTGCTCTGCAAAAAAGATGCTGAAGAGGAGAAAAACCCCAAGATCTAATATTAAGCACTCTACCTCCGCCCAACTGACAGTAAAGCGTAAGTCAGTAAGAAATTAATAGCAAAGACAATCTCCTGTAAAAATGGACTAGAATGTTGGGCAGTACAGTCAGCCCTGTGATACTCTCCAATAAGGGCTGCTCTCTCCAACCCTTTTTTCTAGGAGGATTGTATCAGCAGAGTCTTGCTTCATCAGACTCAGCTTTCTTAGTCCTCCAGCTGCCATTAAGTTCACAAATACAAATTCAAACCACTAACATGAAAATGTACAGTGTTTATACCCTTTGATCCTATCAATCCTCTTTCTAAAATACGGCAGTATGAAAAGGTGTGGCTCGGATGAAAACCTAAATGTCCATTAATTGAATATTAACAGTGGGTAACTTTCAGATTAGAATTTCAAGAAATGATACAGCTGTTAATGATCCCTTCACAAAACATACCCCTGACTGGAAAGGAGGCTTCTGGCTAACAGCTGGAGACAGCTGAGCGATGGGTGCTGGCTGGTGATACACAGTGACTGTTGCACCATTAAAAGTTGGACTTGTCCCTGTGGCCGCCTTCACCACCCCATTGGTGATAATTTCTTTGATTCGGTTTACAGCTCCTAGGGAAAGACACAGATAGTAAGATAACCAAAGAATGAAACGAACTGACCAGTGCCCAAAGATAAAAGACAGGACAATGCTAAATTACTCAAGCATTAATCCATTTCATGAGTTACTCTTCAAGCCCCCATGCACACATTTGTGCGCACTGCAAAAACAGGACTTTTAACAGCCATCAGGGAGTCTGTCAACTTGTTACGCAAAGCCCTGAATTTTCAACCTTCACAAAAAATGATACATGAGCTAAAAACATTACTTACTATCCACTAATTCCCGGGTCTGGCCCTGAACATGAAGATACAACGGTCGATCCCTGTAAGGAGAAATATAAACCGATTATCAAACTGCATACCCAAAGAAGCAGTCAAAGAGTTCCTAACTCTGATCCGTGATGTTTAAAATTTCCAGGTAAGAAAAGACACTGTATACACGGAAAGGAGTATCGGTAGTTAATTTCTGAGATCATGGTTTTCCAACTGTAGAACAAATTTTTCTTGTTTAAAGTTAACTTGCTCAGATGGGGATCAAACCTGTTCTTACAGACTCATTAATTAGTATCTGACCAAGTGAAATGATCCAATGCTCAAGAACAGAATTCCTTTTATTGGATGCCTAGTCAGTTACAGGCACAGGTGTTCGTGGCCATCCAAATTAATGAGGCACATTTTTAAAGGCCCGCGCCAACTAAAAACACTCTTTAGATTCTAAATGTAAAAGGTAGCTCAAATTCTGGTTATAACAGTGAAGAAAGCGGTCAACAACCGTACGGTTAGTAGAAAGCAGTAGATAAAAAAACAAATGTGTTTAAAGAAAGACAAAATTCAAAACAGCAACTAGCACACAGATAATACTTTCATATTTGGTTTTGAGTACATCCTCGGTTTAGAGTAGGAGCAAATTTTACCCCCTAATTATACTTAATTTAAGCCAATGTTAACAATCTTGCATGCCCCCAAGTACCTGTCAACTTATAGTGGAGAGAAGCTCAAACATTAAATAATGGAAGCAATGAAGCTGATATTAAATGTTTACATTCATAACCTACAACCCACAATCATCATCGAGGCAATGAGGAGTTTGATAGAAGGATGTGCAGTCCTTTTTAAAAGGAGATTACAACAAAATATGAGCTCCTACAGGGGAAAATGTTCCCATAGGGGAGTAAAAATTGTTTAGAAGTATACATATTAAATGTTAATAACGACTTTCTTTTACACTTTCTTGTAATTAAAATTCCCTCCAATAAAAACGTTATAAAATGAAAAACCAAAAAGCCATAGGAAAAAAAATAGCAGCCAACACTTTTTATACCTATTTAAGATGCCCGAGATTCTCCTTTAGTGCATATGTATCAAACTACTAACCAGATATTTACATATATTCCCCAAGAATGAAAAATACAAAGCTAATATTATTTGTACGCCCAACTCTTCCCCCAGTAAAAAAGCATACACACCCTGGTCCCACTTTGGCCTTCTCCTCAGTTGTCATGAACCTCCCTCGAGTTGATACGGCAGCCCCACTGAGTCTGCTGATCTAAAGAGGGAAATGTGCTATTAAAAAAATGACGTGGTGATTGGTGGATTCCAATGGCAGATGGCAGGATAGCCTTTTCCCATTCATTCATTCCACCACTAAGATAGGAATCAGTTCTCTCTAATACTTGAAATTGCAGTTCCATTGTTTTTTTTTTACTCAAACCAACCCAGGAAGTTCACTCATCTGTTTCATTACCTTCATTAAGAAATTCCTCCAAAGTTAAATTATACCTAATCCTGACTTCAGAGACTATAACCAAAACCCACTTACAAATATCCGACTCCTGTTTTAGCAGAGCGCTGGCAGCACAATGGTTAATAACTCGGCTGCTAACCAAAAGGTTGGCAGTTCGAATCCACCAGCCACTCCTTGGAAACTCTATGGAGTAGTTCTACTCTGTACTACAGGGTCGCTATGAGTTGGAATCAACTTGATGGCAACAGGTTTGGTTTTTTGGTTTGTGTTTAGAGGTCCTGTTTTTCGGAAACAACATTCACCCACCACCTTCCCCAAACAAGAGGCCCAACTCCTCCACACCTCATCTTGAGTCTGTCCTCGAGTCAGCAAGTTCCTACACGTGAGAGGCACATCATTGATTTCGACTTCGGCTACCACCAGGTCATCCTTGCTCTTATTGCTAGTCAGGCCTTTGCCAGGGGCCTGAAGCTACAAAAAGAGAAAGAAATTAAAGTTTACAAAACGGAGTAAAATCTTTTAGTTGTACGGTTTACAACTACCCCTTCCCAAGTCCCACCACCTCCCTACCGTTCCCTTCATCTGGCTGCCAACACACTTGGAAAAACTCCTTGGTCATTCTTCATAAATGAAATAAACAAAATCTTACTAAAATGACACCATGAAGTCAATTTACTTGACGGCCATCATCAGAATTTCTCTGTAACCTTGGCCATGTGTGTATTTTTATAGCCATATAACTAAAGAAACTCTATAGACTAGAAGCTGCAACCTCCAAAAGGAATATTACAGAGCCAAGTTATGATGCTTCAATTAACTGGCTGTATGTGCAGTAAAACACAGGGTAGAGTCCAAGGCATAACAACCCATACAAGCCATTCATACAGTATTTGCTGCCTTTGTGCCAAACTTAGTGACAGCACATCAAATTACTAATTTGATCCTCAAGAACCCTTAAATCGTATCTAATCCTTCCACTACCTTCTATTACGGAAGAACAAAGAGAATGGATAAAAAGCCAAGGAAGATCCTAAGCCTGATTCTCTCAATATTTAAACTACAGGTAAATCCAGATAGCTGAATTTGAACATTATGTGAAAGAGTTTTAATCGTGAGATGGCCCTCCCCAACCCTGGATGCCCTCCACCAATATTGGCAGATCTGCTCGAGAAACGTAAAATACAGTTAGATACATTAAAAAATGTGAAGGCAAAACTAAATACAGACTCAACAATACTACCTTTCCTTTGACTAGCACTTTATAGTATGCACTTATCTCACTGAATCCTTATGACCACCTTTAAAGGTACAAATCAGGACTATCCAACAGAGCTTACTGTGATGATGTAAACGCCCTTATCTGAGCAGTCCAGTATGGTTACTGCTAGTCACATGTTGAGCACCTGAAATACAGTTCAAGGGACTGAGGAACCTGAATATTAAATTTTATTTGAACAGCCACAGTGGCTAGGTCTACCGTACTGGACAGTGCAGATATTATATTAGTAACCCCACTACATGAAACTGAGGCTCAGTGATGCCAAAACCACACAAGCAGCAATTGCCGGTTCTGGGTTTTAAACCCAGGGCTTCTGACTCAAACCCTGTTATTTATACACCATGCTATCTCCTGCTGACTTTAACTATCACTTTAAAGATTACTTCTAAGAGAAAACATATGATGTATATTATTAACATCAGTATTAAGAATCTTAACATTCAAAGAACATTATGCATTTGTCAGTGGGCTTTTAATTTTCCTCGTAGACCTTAGAAATGGACAACTGACTCACACAATCTTTACAAACCATAAAACTACATGGATTAGCTTCCAATTCGCTAACAGTTCTGAATATTTAGGAACCCAGACAGCTTATGGCCTACTGATAAACAGTCTATAGAACTAACTGGAAGGCTCAACAAAGGAGCGCACTTTCAAACACCGAACTCACCTCTTCATGTGTTACTAAGGCAAACTTTAATTTAAGCTAAAAAATATTTTCTCAAGTGAAAATTATAATAGAATGGGCTGCCTGGAAGCATATAATTCTCCACCTCTAGAGGCTTTCAGGAAACGCTGGTGGCAGAGTGGTTAAGTGCTACCTACAGCTGCTAACCAAAAGGTTGGCAGTTCGAATCTACCAGGTGCTCCTTAGAAACCTTACAGGGAAGTTCTACTCTGTCCTATAGGGTCGCTATGAGTCGGAATCGACTTGACTGCAACGGGTTTGGTTTTGGGTTTAGAGGCTTTCAAACAAGCTAGATGACCAACTGTCTGGGTGATTTAAAGTCAGATGGTTGCACCTACCACTTGCAGATCTTGGACTGGTTACTTTAAATCATTCTTGAGCCTAATTTTCCATATCTGTAAACTAGTGACAATAATCTATTCCAGAATTCTTATAAGGATTAAAAAAAAAAAAAATGAAAAGCATTCTTTCAACACAAACAGCCACCATAATTATTATCCTGCTGGAGTATTCTTGCACTCTGTGGCAAGGTGAACTAAAAGCTTCTAGCTGTAAAATTCGAAATATACCAGGGATTTTATAAAATGACTAAATCGTTTCCTCAACTGGTGTAAAAACAAGAACCCATATATAAACTATTCATCTACTTGGTTAAAGTTTAATTGTACTTTAGTTGAGTAGAAGGTCAGGGAAAAAGAGGGCGCTCAATGAGACGAACTGACACAGTGGCTGAAACAATGGGGTCAAACATAGCAACAACTGTGAGAATGATGCAGCACCAGGCAACGCTGCATTCTATTTGTACATGGAGCCATTATGAGTCGGAGCTGACTCGATGGCACCTAACAACAGTTAAGTAGTCATTAAGTAAATATCTGTAGTTCTAATTAGAGAGAGGCATTTTAGAGTTCACTCCACCTGAACTTCTCTTTTAACTTCAGAGAAAACGCCCGTATACCCAAAACATATTACATCTTTTAAATGAATACAAAGAACTTAAACTGAACTAAGCGAACATAGACAAAACAAGCTATTTGGTCCACAAAAATGTAATCAGCCCACTCAAAACTGCTTCAGAAAAACAAGTATGACAAAATGTCATCTGGTAAGTTCCAAAACTAAATGATCTTCAAATTATTGTACCACTGCTTTCCCTTCCATTAACATAAATGATACAGAGATTACAAGACTACAAATAACCCTTACAAGAACCACAATTAGTTCTTTCAACTTCAAGTACCTTCTCAGCAGCATTCTGAGTTGGTTTCAGCTTCCCTTTGGCCATGAGCATGGCATTGATCTTCGCAGCCACGGCAGCAGCTGCATCCAAGGCTCCAGAGGGAGCAGCTGTGGAGCCCCCAGGGCTTCCTCCACTGCTGGTGACCTCCCCACCTGGAGCCGCCGGTGGGAGGAAGAGAAGCGGGGCTGGAGCTGGTTGGTCCCATTTGCTGCGGCGCCTACAGAAAGACAAAGATAAATATTAACTCCCAAAGCTTTCATTTATATTATTCTTCCCTTACAGCGACTTTAACACCCCATTTTCCTTCTACCCTGATTCCTTTACCCCTCCGATCTTCTACCGAGTCTAAAATTCCATTTCTCCTTAAATAGACAATTAAAGACTCTACGTCTCAAAATCCCCATTTCTTTCAAACCTTTCTCAGTGTCCACTGCCTTTCTACTCTGTTATCTCCACGGAAAAGACTCCACTCTGTGCCACATGCCCTCGTTTTCGCCGTCATCTTGGCTCGCCCTTCCGAAAGTATCGGCTTCTCTCCTCCCTCCGCTCCCCGCCAACCCTTTCAAGGGCCCCAGGCCTGCTCCCCATCTTTCTCCCCAAGAGTCCGACCCTCCAATCCGTACACTTCCCGCTTAAACGCCCCTCCACACAAACGCAGCTTCCGTGATCCCTCTGCCTCTCCCGTGACCCCACGCTCACTCCAATGTCCTCGCCCAAAAAGCCTCACCCGCCAGCTCCAGGATGCGTCGCGCTCCCCGCGGACATGGCGACCGGCTGTGCTCAACCACCCGCCAACTACCCCACTACCACCTTCCCGTCACTTCCGCCCCCAACGCCCTTACGCACAGTCCCTTCCGGTCTTGTGGCCAAGCGCTTCCGGTAGCAATGTCGATTCCGATTGGACTGTACGTGATTTAAAGGCGTCTAGCGTTGTCTGAGACAGGTAGGGTGTGATCTTCCGGCTTGTGACTAACCCTTGAGAAAGATGGCTGCTATGAGTAATTTAAAGGCAGAAATGGAGCGAGGAGAATCCATCTTTGTTATGGGCAAGTTGGTAGCCAGGAAGACAGTACGCATGAGTGAGAGAGTAGAGGGCGTTCTCGCCCAACTTCAGCTACGTTTGTCTGGTGTTCTAGCATCTGGCCTTGGAGAGAGACTTCCCGCGACTTTTACAACGCTTTACGCTTCAGTTATCTATTTAGGGAAAGGGAATCGATATGTTTCAAAGTCATTTGAAGAATTTCCTGGCTTTTTCATTTTTGTGCGCCAAGCACTGCTTTAAAAACAGAGGGTATAAAGATGAGTAAGTCACGAGTATTGCCTTTCTGGTACTCACAATGTAGCGGAGTAGGCATGGGGGCAATTACATATAATACGGTTGGGGGCACAGTGGTTAAAGCGCTCGGCTGCCAACTCTCGGGGTTCAAACATACTAGACGCTCTGCGGAGGAAACATGGCAGGCTGCTTGCTAAAAGATTTACAGCCTTGCAAACTGTGGGGACGCCGTACTCTGTCCCGTAGGGTCGGTATCAGTCGGAATCGACTCTATGGCAATGTTTTTGTTTTTAATTAAAAACAGGAATAAGATGATATATTCAACTCGGTGGGGCACCTAAGGGATCTGAAGGAAATGGAAGCTAAACAAGTCAGGTGAGAGCTGGAGAAGAGACGCTGCGATCCAGTGGAAGGTATGAAATACCTATTCTGGCGTCTACATACCTACGTTTGGGCTAGCTGGGGGAGGCGAGGGCAGATCATGAAAGGCCTTGAATGCCATGGTAAGGAGCGTGAGTTGATTTTGGAGGCCATAGGCTCCAACATATGAAGTGTCTCAGAGCTGCAAGGAGTCTCTACCAAAAACCAAACCAAACTTGTTGCCAGAGTCGGTTCCAACTGGTAGGCGTCTCTGGATAAAAAAAATCTAATGCTATTTTTCAAATAACTAGATCCTGATATGATTAATAAAAGAGAAGTTAATTTGAAAACAAGATTTATAGTGTTTCTCCATCAGCATTTAATAAAAATGTTATCCCTTGCAAATTTGAAACACCACTGTTACCATGTAGGAAATGGCATATACAGATATAATATTTCTGCATTCTTTTCCATTGCATTCATCTATTCCTTTGCTATACTGTTTTCATTACAGCAACCCTGTGCATATTTTTCCACCACTTTTCCGTCAGTTTGTTGTACTGTTGTGGCTTGCATGTTGCTGTGATGCCAGAAGCTATGCCACCAGTATTTCAGATATCAGCAGGGCCACCTATGGTGGACAGGTTTCAGCGGAGCTTCTAGACTAAGACAGACTAGAAAGAAGGACCTGGCAGTCTACTTCTGAAAAGAATTAGCCAGTGAAAACCTTATGAATAGCAGCAGAACATTGCCTGATATCGGGCTGGAAAATGAGCCCCTCAGGTTGGAAGGCACTCAAAATAAAACTGGGGAAGAGATGCCTCCTGAAAATAGAGTTGACCTAAATGACATGAATGGAGTCAAACTTTTGGGACCTTCATTTGCTGATGTGGCATGACTCAAAATGAAAAGAAACAGCTGCAAACATCCATTAATAATTAGAACATGGAATGCATGAAGTATGAATCTAGGAAAACTGGAAGTCTTCAAAGATGAAATGGAACTAATAAAGGTTTACATCCTACACCTTAGCTGAAATGGATGAAATTGGTATTGGTCATTTTGAATTGGACAATCATATGGTCTGCTACACCAGGAATGACAGATTGAAGAGGAATGGTGTCACATTCATTGTCAAAAAGAATATTTCAAGATCTGTCCTAAAGTCCAGTGCTGTCAGTGACAGGATAACATCCATATGCCTACAAGGAAGACCAGTTAATATGACTCTTATTCAAGTTTATGCACCAACCCCTGAGACCAAAGATGAAGAAGTTGAAGATTTTTACCAACTTCTGCGTTCTGAAATTGACCAAACATGTAATCAAGATGCATTGATAATTACTGGTGATTGGAATGCAAAAGTTGGAAACAAAGAAGAAGGATCAGTAGTTGGAAAATGGCCAAAACAACAGAAGGCTCTGCAACAGGTTCAGGCTGCTATGCAAGCTGCTCTGCCACTTGGGCCACATGATCCGACTGATCCAATGGTGCTTGAGGTGGCCGTGGTGGATAGAAATGCTGTTTGGAGTCTTTGGCAGGCTCCTATTGGTGAATCACAGTGCAGACCCTTAGGATCTTGGAGTAAAGACCTGCCATCCTCTGCGGATAACTACTCTCCTTTTGAGAAACAGCTTTTGGCTTGTTACTGGGCCTTACTAGAGGCCGAATGCTTAACCGTGGGACACCAAGTCACCATGTGGCCTGAGCTGCCCGTCATGAACTAGGTGTTGTCTGACCCACAGAGCCATAAAGTTGGACATGCACAATAGCACTCCATCATTAAATAGAAGTGGTATGTACAAGATTGGGCCTGAGCAGGACCTGAAGGCACAAGTAAATTGCATGAGGAAGTGGCCCAAATGCCCATGGTCTTCACTCCCGTCACATTACCTTCCTTCTCCTAGTTTGCACCTATGGCCTTGTGGGAAGTTCTTTACAACCAGTTGACTGAGGAAGAGAAATCTCATGCCTAGTTTACAGATGGCTCTGTGTGGTATGCAGATACCACTCAAAAGTGGACAGTGGTAGCACTACAGCCCCTTTCTGGGACATCCCTGAAGGACAGCAGCGAAGGGAAGTCCTCCCAGTGGGCAGAACTTCGAGCAGTGTATCCGCTCATTTTGCTTGGAAGGAAAGACAGCCAGATATGTGATTGTATACTGATTCATGGGCTATGGTAAATGCTTTGACTGGGTGTCAGGGACTTGGAAGGAACGTGATTGGAAAATTGATGACAAGGAAGTATGGGGAAGAGGCATGCGGACAAACCTCTCTGATTAGGCCAAAGAAGCAAAGATGTTTTTATCTCATGTGAATGCTCACCAAAGGGTGACCTTGGCAGAAGAGGATTTTATCAATAAAGTGGAGAGGATGACACGTTCTGAGGATACCAGTCAGCCTCTTTTCCCTGCCACTCTGTCATTGCCCAATGGGCTCATGAAAAAAGTGGCCATGTTAGCAGGGATGGAGGTTATGCATGGGCTCAGCAACATGGCCTTCCACTCACCAAGGCTGACTTGGCTGCGGCCATGGTTGAGTGCTCAATCTGCCATTAGCAGAGACCAACACTGAGTCCCCAATATGGCACCATTCCTAGGGGTGATCAGCCAGCAGCCTGGTGACAGGTTGATTACATTGGATCACTTCCATCATGGAAGGGGCAGTGTTTTGTTCATACTGGAATGGACACTTACTCTGGATATGGATTTTCCTTTCCTGCATGCAATGCTTCTGCCAAGACTACCATCTATGGCCTTACAGAATGCCTTATCCACCATCATGGTATCCCACACAGCATTGCCTTGGATCAAGGAATTCACTTCACAGCAAATGAAGTGTGACAGTGGGCTGTGCTCATGGAATTCACTTCAGGATAATGGAGAACATGCCAGGTAGGTTGCGGCAGTGTCCTCCAGGAGGCTGTATATGCTCTAAATCAGCATCCTCTGCTGTTTCTCCCATAGCCAGGATTCATGGGTCCAGGAATCAAGGGGTGGAAATGGGAGTGGCACCACTCATTCTTGCTCCTATTCACCTACTGGCAAAATTTTTGCTTCCTGTCCCCACAACCCTATGCTCTGTGGATTTAGAGGTCTTAGTTCCAAAGGGAGGGATGCTCCCACCAGAGACACAGCACTGATTCCATTGAACTGGATGTTAAGAATGCCAACTGGCCATTTTAGGCTTCTCCTTATGCCTCTGGGTCAACAGGCAAAGAAGGGAGTTACCATATTGGCTGGTGTGATTGATCCTGATTACTAAGAGGAAATAGGATTGATATTACATAACGGAGGTAAAGAATAGTATGTCTGGAATGTGGAAGATTCCTTAGGACGTCTCTTAGTACTACCATGCCCTTTGATTAAAGTCAATGGAAAACTATAGCAACCCAATTCCAACATGACTACTAATGGCCTAGACCCTTTAGGAATGAAGGTTTGGGTCACCCCACCAGGCAAAAAACTACAACCAGCTCAGGTGCTTGCTGAGGGCAAAGGGAGTATGGAATGGGTGGCGGAAGAAGGTAGTTCTGAATACCAGCTATGACCATGTGACCAGTTGCAGAAATGAGGACTAGTTATTTTTAGTATTTCTTTGCTTTGTTATATCTGTGTGTGTTGGTGTGCGTGTGTGTGTGTATCTATATATGTATATACATAGAAAATACCTTTTTCTTTTATTTCATTACTTATTATAAAATATAGGATGTAAATGGGGCTAGTGCTTTTTTGGTTGTATGTTGTATCATGTTAGATGCAAGTATGACTTTATAATTGTCTTTATTTAGAGATTATGGTTTAAGGAGATGTGTACAAGTGTCAAGTTGACAAAAGGTAGACTGTGATGGTTAAGGTAATGTGTCAATTTGGCTAGGCCATTTTTCTTAGTTATCTAGTGCTGCTATAACAGAAATACCACGTATGGATGGCTTTGACAAACAAATTTATTCTCTCACAGTTTAGGAGGCTTTTTTTTTAATAGAGGTTTTATCTAGTGCTGCTATAACAGAAATACCACATATGGATGGCTTTAACAAACATAAATTTATTCTCTCACAGTTTAGGAGGCTAAAAGTCTGAATTCAGGACACTAGCTCCAGGGGAAGACTTTCTCTGTCAGCTCTGGGGGAAGATCCTTGTCATCAGTCTTCTTTTGGTTCTAGGAGTTTTCCAGCACAGGGACACTGGGTCCAAATGACACGCTTCACACCCCTGGCTCTTCTTGCTTGGTGGTAATGAGGTCCTTCTCCTCTCTGCTTGCTTCTCTCTTTTATGTCTCAAGAGAGATTGACTCAAGATACAACCTAATCCTGTAGTTGTGTCCTGCGTCATTAACATAACTGCCTCTAACCCTGCCTCATTAACTTCATAGAGGGTAGGATTTACGACACATGGGGAAATTATTTCAGATTACACAATGGAGGACAACCACACAATACTGGGAAACGTAGCCTAGCTAAGTTGGCACACATTTTGGAGGAACACAATTCAATCCATAACAGCTATGATTCTCAGTGGTTTGGGCAGATATTATGTAATCATCCTCCATTTTGTGATCTGATGTGAGCACCCCAACAGTTTAAAGGGGAGTTTCATTGGAGATGTGACCTGCCTCCAATGTATGTGGATGTTCAAGCAAAGCTCGCTCCCTCTCGATCCTGCATCCAACTTGTCATCCTTGGACCTCTGGTTCTTGGGATGTGAGTTAGCAGCCTGCAATCTGACCTGCAGATTTTGGGATCCGCCACCTCTCACAGCCCTGTGAGCCAGCAACCTGCTGCCTGACCTGCCAATTTTGGGTTTGTCAGCCCCTGAAACCACGTGAGTCAGGAGAAGCCTCCAGCCTGATGTCTGACCCATGGATTTGGGACTTGCCAGCCTCTACAAATGCGTGAGCCATTTCCTTGAAATAAATCTCTCCATATATATGTGTGAATGTATATATGTGTGTATATATATACATGCTTCACTGGTTTTGCGCCTCTAGAGAGCCCACCCTAAGACATATACAAGTTTTTGTGTGAACACATTCTATCAGTCTTTTGGATATATCTAGGGATGGAATTGCTAGGTCATATAGTACCTGTATGTTTAGCTTTTTGAGGAACTGACAAACTTTTCCAAAGGGACTGCACCCTTTACATTCCCACCAGCGATATGTAAGGGTTCTAATTTTTCCACATCCCCACCAACACTTGGTACTTTTTGTCTTTTTGATTATAACCATCTTTTTTTTTTTTTTTTTTTAGTGAGTTTGACGCCCTGGGGACTGGGTGGGTAGTGAGTTTGAAGTGGTATTTCTTTGTGATTTTGATTTGCATTTCCCTAATGACTAATGAAGGAGCCTGTGGTGCAGTGGTTAAGTGACCAGGTGCTAATCAAGAGGTAAGTGATTTGAACCCACCAGCCACTCTGGGAGAAAGATTCAGCAGTCAGCTTCCTTAAAGATTATAGCCTTGGAAACACCTATGGGGCTTCCAAACGCTACTCTGTTCTGTAGGGCCTCTATGAGTCAGAATTCACTCCGGGGGAATGGGTTTTTTAAATGACTAACAAAGGTCTCTAGGTGATGTAAACAGTTTACTCTTGGCTACTAACCTAAAGGTTGGCGGTTCAAACCCACGCACTTGTACCATAGAAGAAAAGTCCTGGTGATCTGCTTCTGTTAAGATTACAGGCAAGAAAACCTTATGGAGCAGTTCTACTCTGTAACACATGGGATCACTATGAGTCAGAATCAACTTGATAGCAACTAACAACATCGACAGTGACTAATCAGGAGTCCCTGGGTGGTGCAAAAGGTTAACTGGGACTTGGATACTGAGGCCCAGAGGTACCTCGGAAGAAAGGCCTGGTGATCTACTTATAAAAAGTCAGCCAGGAAATGGGGAGCAACTGCTACTGAGTATGGGGTTTCTTTTTGGGGTGATGAAAATGTCCTGGAACTAGACAATGGAGATGGCTGCACAAGCTTGTGAATATGTTAAAAAGCCACTGGAACTATGGAGCATAGTTCTATTCTACCACACATGGGATCACTATGAGTTGATGTCAGCTGCATGGGAACTGGTTTGGTTACTCGACTCATGATGTTGAATATCTTTTTAGTTGCATGTATTCAAATCCTTTCCCCATTTTTTAACTGGGTTATTTTTCTTTTTATTGTTGAATTGTAAAAGTTCTTTGTGTTTTAGGGATAATGTCCCTTATCAGATATATAATTTGCAAATATTTTCTCCCGTTCTGTGGATTGTCTTTTCACCTTCTTGATAGTATCCTTTGAAGCACATATGTTTTTTAATTTTGCAGAAGCATTGTTTTTATTTTTAAACTTGGGAAGTAGCTACATGTTTACAATAATAATTCTTCCCAGCGAGGAATGTGGTGTGATTTTCCATTTTGTGGAGTCTTGTTTTATGCCCTTCATAAATCTTAGACAGTGTTCATCTGGATTTTGGTACCTGTCTATTTGAAATGTTTTAAAATATTTGTGGTTTTCTATTTTTATTTTTATTGTACTTTAGATGAAGGTTGACAGAACAAAATAGTTTCTCATCAAATAGTACCAAGTATTGTTTTATGACATTGGTAAACCACCCCACAACATGTCAACACTCTCCCTTCTCAACCTTAGGTTCCCTATTACCAGCTCTATTTGAATTTTTTCATAAGTATTTAAAATTTTTGGCAACTATTTTTTTTTATTGTGCTTTAGGTGAAAGTTTACAAATTAAGTCAGTCTCTCATACAAAAATTATACACACCTTGCTTTGTACTCCCAGCTGCTGTCCCCTTAATGAGACAGCACATTCCTTCTCTCCACCCTGTATTCCCCATGTCCATTCAACCAGTTCCTGACCCCCTCTGCCTTCTCATCGCACCACCAGCCACCAGATGGGAGTTCCCCACATGGGCTCAAGTGTCCACATGAGCCAAGAAGCTCACTCATCACCAGTATCATTGTCTATCTTACAGTCTAGTCCACCAATCCCTGTCTGTAGAGTTGGCTTTGGGAATGGTTCCAATTTTGGGCTAACAAAGGGTCCGGGGACCATAACTGTCAGGGTCCCTCCAGTCTCAGTAAGACCATTAAGTTTGGCAGCTATTTTGAAAAACATCTAAATTTTCTTTTTAACAAGTTATTTTTAGTATAAAAGAAATTCATTGTTCTTAGGCGTCATCAAGTCGCTTTTCAACTCATAGGGACTGCACATGACAGCGTAGAACTGCCCCATAGTGGTTTCCTAGGCTGTAATTCTTAATGAGAGCAGATCACCAGATTTTTTTCTCCTGCGGAGTGGCTAGTGGACTCATTACCAGCCAGGCACCTACCCATTGTGCCACCAGGGCTCCTTATAAAAGAAATCTACTGCTAAACTCTACATAGTTCCAGTAATTTTTGAGTCAAATCTCATGGATTGGCAAAACAGTATAGTGGGCAATAGCACACACTGCCTAAGTTCAAATCCCTGTAACTCTGCAGTTTCCTAGTGCTCATTTGAGTGCAGGCCACTTACTACCAACTCTAAGGCAGTGACATCTAAGAGATCCCGTATGTTGTAGGAGAAGCAGCAAAACTAACTTGTCATTGTTAGGTGCCATCCAGTTAGTTCTGACAGAACAAAGCACTGCCCGGTCCTGCACCATCCTCGCAATTGTTGCTATGTTTGAGCTCATTGTTGTAGCTACTGTGTCAGTCTATCTCATTGAGGGTCTTCCTCTTTTTTGCTGGCCCTCTGCTTTACCAAGGATGATGTCCTACTCCAGGGACTGGTCCCTTCTAATAACCTGTCCAAAGTATGTAAGATGAAGTCTCGCCATCCTCGCTTCTAAAGAGCATTCTGGCTGTACTCATTCCAAGACAAATTTGTTCATTTTTCTCTCGTTGCATAGTATATTCAGTATTCTTTGCCAACACCATAATTCAAATCCATCAATTCTTCTTCGGTCTTCCTTATTCATCATTGTCCAGCTTTCACATGCATATGAGGTGATTGAAAATACCATGGCCTGGGTTGGGTGCACCTTAGTCCTCAAAGTGACATCTTTGCTTTTGAACACTTTAAAGAGGTCTTTTGGAGCAGATTGCCCAATGCAATATGTCGTTTGACTTCTTGACTGCTGCTTCCATGGGTACTGATTGTGGATCCGAGTAAAATGAAATCCTTGACAACTTCAATCTTTTCTCTGTTTATCATGATGTTGCTTATTGGTCCAGTTGTGAGGCTTTTTGTTTTCTTTATGTTAAGGTGTAAGCCATATTGAAGGCTGAGGTCTTTGATTTTCATCAGTAAGTGCTTCAAGTCCTCTTCACTTTCAGCAAGGAAGGTTATGTCGTCTGCAGACTGCAGGTTGTTAATGAGTCTTCCTCCAATCCTGATGCCACGTTTTTCTGCATGTACTCCCCCTTCTCAGATTATTTGTTCAGCATACAGATTGAATAAGTATGATGAAAGGATACAATCCTGACACACACCTTCCCTGAATTTAAACCACGCGGTATCCCCTTGTTCTGTTTGAGTGACTGCCTCTTGGTCTATGTAAAGGCTCCTCATGAGTACAATTAAGTGTTCTGGAATTCCCATTGTTTGCGATGTTATCCATAATTTGTTATGACCCACACAGTCAAGTGCCTTTGCATAGTCAATAAAACACAGAAAAACATCTTTCTGGTATTCTCTGCTTTTACCCAGTATCCATCTGACATCAGCAATGATATCCCTCATTCCACATCCTCTTCTCGATCCAGCTTGAATTTCTGGCAGATTCCTGTCGATATACTACTGCAACTGCTTTTTAATTCAGCAGAGTTTTAGTTGTGTGTGATATTAATGATATTGTTCATTAATTTCCTCATTCTTCTAGATCACCTTTCTTTGGCATAGGCATGAATATGAATCTTATCCATTCTGTTCGCCAGGTAGCTGTCTTCCAGATTTCTTGGCATGGATGAGTGAGCTGTTCCCGCGCTGTATCTGTTGAAACTTCTCAACTGGTATTCCGTTAATTCCTGGAGCCTTGTTTTTCACCAGTACCTTCAGTGCAGCTTGGACTTCTTCCTTCAATACTGTCTTGGTTATCTAATACTGCTATAACAGAAATAACCAAAAGGATGGTTTTAACAAACAAGTTTATTCTCTCACAATCTAATAGGCTAGAAGTCCAAATTAACAGTGCAAGCTCCAGGGGAAGGTGTTCTCTCTCTCTTGGCTCTGGAGGAAGGCCCTTGTCATCAATCTTCCTCTGGTCTAGGAGCATCTCAGTGCAGGGACCCCAGGTCCAAAGGACACACTCTGCTCCTGGCACTACTTTCTTGGTAGTATGAGGTCTCTCTGTCTCTCTGCTCGCTTCTCTCTTTTATATCTTAAAAGAGATTGGCTTAAGACACAACCTAATCTAGATTGAGTCCTCCCTCATTAATAAAACTGTCTCTAATCTTGCCTCATTAACATCATAGAAGTAGAATTTACATCATATAAGATGACAAAATGGCGGACAGTCACACAATACTGGAAATCATGGCCTAGCCAAGTTGGCACTTATTTTTGGGGGACACAATTCAATCCATGAAAAATATCATCTGGTCTTGATCCTGAAGTGGTTGAAAGTCGACCAATTCTTTTTGGTACAGTGACTCTATATTCCTTCCATCTTCTTTTGATGCTTCCTGTGTCATTTGATATTTTGTCCATAGAATCCTTCACTATTGCAACAACTCGAGGCTTGAATTTTTTCTTCATTTCTTTCAGTTTGAGAAATGCCAAGTATATTCTTCCCTTTTGGATTTCTAACTCCAGCTCTTTACACATTCATTATGATACTTTACTTTGTTTTCTTGAGCTCACCTGTGCAATTTTCTGTTCAGCTCTTTTACGTCATCATTTTTTGTGTTTGCTTTAGCTACCCTGCACTGAAGAGCAAGTTTCACAGTCTCTTCTGACATCTCTTTTGGTCTTTTCTTTCTTTCTTACACTTTGTTAAAAGTCAAAGGAAGGGAGGAGGTGGGGCCAAGGTGGCGGAATAGCCAGATGGTTCCTGTGATTCTTCTTACAACAAAGACCAAAAAAAAACAAGTGAAATGGTTATATTTATGACAAGCTATTTTTTAGGAGCTCTGAACATCAAAGGCAAGGTTACAAGAGGGTCTGAGCGGCAGGGGGAGGGTTCAGAAGCGGAGAGGAGTTACTGGTCCTGAATTGCCGGGATCCCTCAGGCACCATTCCTGTGAGTTGCTGTGCCAGGCTGGTGGTAGCGTTCGGCTGCAGTTTCCTCAGGGAGAAGCGACCAGCTGCACAGCCTACTCACACCTCCAGAACCAGAGAAGAACGGTGCTCTCGGCAAAAGCTAAGTACACATATATATTTTAACATGTCCCCAGCCCCCAAGCCAACTTCAGTGGCTGTTGATTTCCCTGAGCCTGAGATAGGCCCTATTAAGCACCCTGAGCCATCCTCCTGGCCTTGGAGTAGGAATAAATTCACAATTGGGTGAAAAGATAATTTGCCAGGTCCACTAACCTGAGGAGCTCAGGACAGAAGCGGCTCCTGTCCAGGCATAAACACTCTGTGGACATTGAATACCTTTTCCCCCTTCATGGTCCTGTGTGGAACTATTTCTGGAGAATAGACCCTTGTTGGCAGACTGCAACCATTTCAGCTCTGTGGCAAAGGTGTGCGTGTTTGATATTTGACACCACTTTGCCTATTAAACAGGGTCCTCACCTACCCACATCAGGGGCATAAGGAATGGTGGCTCCACTCAGGTCACCCAGCCAACCGCGACAGGGGCCCAAGGATAACTGGTACCTCCCAGTCCTTACAACCAAAAGCACTGGGTGTCCAAGGTCCGTCTGCAGAACCCGCCCACCTGTACACTCTGGGGAACAGGGACATGCTTTCCTCACAGACACTCAGGACAGTTCTCAGCCCCCTGTCTTGTTCAGAGTGTGACCCCTGGAGCAATCAGATACCGGTATATACGCCAATCACCCCTGCCCCTCTAAGACTGTAGGACAGAGCCTGTACCGCACACTTGATGATTGGCTACCTGGACAACTGAGCTGAATTCATACAAGAAAAGTGAACGGACTCAGACCGATATACCTGATAACAGCTCTAGGCATCTGGTGACAGGATGTCAGAACTTCAAAGGTGAAAATAATCAGGCTAGCTCACTCAAGCAACCCATTGGGGCATATCAAAACAAAACAAAGCAATAAGCCAGGATATAGTAAGCAAACATAAACTAATACAATAACTTATAGATGGCTAGGAGACAACAATCAATATCAAGTGGCATAAAGAAACAGACTATGATAGCTTCAACAAGGTCTCAAAACAAAGAATCAATGGATCTTCTGGATGAAGGTGCCTTCCTGGAATTACCAAAGGCAGAATTCAAAAGATTAATATACAGAACTCTTCAAGACATCAGGAACAAGATTAGGAAGGAGATCAGGCAATACGCAGAACAATCCAAGGAACACACAGATAAAGTAGTTGAAGAAATTAAAAAGGTTATTCAAGAACATAATGAAAAATTTAATAAGCTGCAAGAATCCATAGAGAGACAGCAATCAGAAATTCAGAAGATTATCAATAAAATTACAGAATTAGACAATTCAATAGGAAGCCAGAGGAGCAGAACGGACCAAGTGGAAGGCAGAATCGGTGAGCTTGAACATAAAGCACTTGGTGCCAATATATTTGAAGAAAAATCAGATAAAAGAATTTTAAAAAATGAAGAAACCTTAAGAATCATGTGGGACTCTATTAAGAGAAATAACCTACGAGTGATTGGAGTACCAGAACAGAGAGGGATAACAGAAAATACAAAGAGAATTGTTGAAGATTTGTTGGCAGAAAACTTCCCTGATACCGTGAAAGATGAGAAGATATCTATCCAAGATGCTCATCAAACTCCACATAAGGTAGATTTTAAAAAGAAAGTCATCAAAACATATTATAATCAAACTTGCCAAAACCAAAGGTAAAGAGAGAATTTTAAGAGCAGCTAGGGATAAACAAAAAGTCACCTACAAAGGACAGACAATAAGAATAAGCTCGGACTACTCGGTAGAATCCATGCAGACAAGAAGGCAATGGGATGACGTATAAAGTACTGAAGGAAAAAAAATTGCCAGCCAAGAATCATGTATCCAGCAAACTGTCTCTCAAATATGAAGGTGAAATTAGGACATTTCCAGATAAATAGAAGTCTAGGGAATTCATAAAAACCAAACCAAAACTGCAAGAAATACTAAAGGGAGTTCTTTAGTTAGAAGATCAATACTATCAGGTATCGACCCAAGACTAGAACACTGGACAGAGCAATTAGAGGTCAACCCAGACAGGGAAGTCACAAAAATAAATCAAGATTAAAAAAAACACTCAAAACAGAGAAACAGCAATATTATTAGGTAAAAAAAGACAACATTAAAACAAGAAATGAGACTAAGAAATGTAGTCAGAGATCTTTCATATGGAGAGGAAGACAAGGCAATATAAAGAAATAAAAGTTAGGTTTAAACTTAGAAAAATAGGGGTAAATATTAAGGTAACCACAAAGGAGACTAACTATCCTACTTATCAAAAGAAAATACAAGAAAAAAATAGAGACTCAGCAGAACCAAATTCAACAACAATGAATATGAGGAAAAGACAATATATAAAGATAACTACTTAGCACAAAAAAATTAAATGGAAGAGAGAAACTATCAACAGCACACAAAAAAAGACATCAAAATGACAGCACTAAACTCATACCTATCTATAATTATGCTGAATGTAAAAGGGCTAAATGCACCAATAAAGAGACAGAGAATGGCAGAATGGATAAAAAACACGATCTGTCTATATGCTGCCTAAAAGAGACACACCTTAGACTTACAGACACAAACAAACTAAAACTCAAAAGGATGGAAAAAAATATATCAAGCAAACAAACAAAAAAGAACAGAGTGGCAGTATTAATTTCTGATAAAATAGACTTTAAAGTTAAATCCACTACAAAGGACAAGGAAGGACACTATATAATGATTAAAGGGACAATATACCCAGAGGATATAACCATATTAATATATTTATGCACCCAGTGAAGGGATGCAAGATTCAAACAAACTCCAACAGCGTTGAAAAGTAAGATAGACAGCTCCACAATTATGTTAGTCTAGTAGGAGACTTCAACACACGACTTTCAATGAAGGACAGGACATCCAGTAAGAAGCTCAATAAAGACACGGAACATCTAAATGTCACAGTTAACCAACTTGACCTCATAGACATATACAGAACACTCCAACCAACAGAAGGCAAGTATACTTTCTTTTCTAGTGCACATGGAACATTCTCTAGAATAGATCACATAATTAGGTCATAAAGAAAGTCTTAGCAGAATCCAAAACATCAAAATATTACAAAGCATCTTCTCTGACCGTAAGGCCATAAAAGTAGAAATCAGTAACGGAAAAAGCAGGGAAAAGAAATCAAACACTTGGAAACTGAACAATATCCTACTCAAAAATGACTGGGTTATAGAAGACATTAAGGATGAAATAAAGAAAGTCATAGAATCCAATGAGAATGAAAACACTTCCTATCAGAACCTTTGGGATACAATGAAAGCAGTGCTCAAAGGTCAATTTATATCAATAAATGCACACATCCAAAAGGAACAAAGGGTCAAAATCAAAGAATTATCCCTACAACTTGAACAAATAGGAAAAGAGCAACAAAAGTAACCCTCAGGCACCAGAAGAGAGCAAATAATAAAAACTAGAGCAGAATTAAATAAAATAGAAAACAGAAAAATAATTGAAAGAGTTAACAAGACCAAAAGCTGGTTCTTTGAAAAAATTAACAGAATTGATAAACCATTGTCCAAACCGACAAAAGAAAAACAGGAAAGGAAGCAAATAACCTGAAAAATAAATGAGACGGGTGATATCACAAGAGACCCAATTGAAATTAAAAGAATCATATCAGATTACTATGAAAAGTTGTACTGTAACACATTTGAAAACCTAGAAGAAATGGATGAATTCCTCGAAACACCCTACCTACCTAAAGTAACACAAACAGAAGTAGAACAAATAAATAGACCCATAACAAAGAAGAGACTGAAAAGGTAATAAAAACTCCCAACCAAAAAAAGCCCTGGCCCGTATGGCTTCACTGCAGAGTTCTACCAAACTTACAAAGAAGAGTTAACACCACTGCTACTAAAGGTATTTCAGAGCACAGAAAAGGACGGAATACTTCCAAACTCATTCTATGAAGCCAGCATATCCCTGATACCAAAACCAGGTAAAGACACCACAAAAGAAAATTACAGACCTATATCCCTCATGAACATAGATGCAAAAATCCTCAACAAAATTCTAGCCAATAGAATTCAACAACATATCAAAAAAAAAAAAAAATTCACCATGACCTAGTAGGATTCATACCAGATATACAGGGATGGTTCAACATTAGAAAAACAATTAATATAATCCATCATATAAACAAAACAAAAGACAAGAACCACATGATTTTATTGATTGATGCAGAAAAGGCATTTGACAAAGTCCAACACCGATTCATGATAAAAACTCTCAGCAAAATAGGAATAGAAGGAAAATTCCTCAACATAATAAAGGGCATTTATACAAAGCCAATAGCCAACATCATCCTAAATGGACAGTCCGAAAGCATTCTGCCTGAGAAGGGGAACCAGACAAGGATGCCCTTTATCACCGCTCTTATTCAACATTGTGCTAGAGGTCCTAGCCGGAGCAATTAGGCTAGATAAAGAAATAAAGGGCATCCAGATTGGTAAGGAAGAAATAAAAGTGTCTCTATTTGCAGATGACATGATTTTATACACAGAAAACCCTAAAGAATCCTCAAGAAAACCACTGAAATTAATAGAAGAGTTCAGCAGATTATCAGGATACAAGATAAACATAGAAAAGTCAGTTGGATTCCTCTACACCAACAAAAAGAACATCGAGGAGGAAATCACCAAATCGATACCATTTACAGTAGCCCCCAAGAAGATAAAATACTTAGAAATAAACCTTACCAGAGATATAAAGACCTATACAAAGAAAAGTACAGGACACTACTGCAGGAAACCAAAACAGACCTATGTAAGTGGAAAAACATACCTTGCTCATGGATATGAAGACTTAACATTGTAAAAATGTCTATTCTACCAAAAGCGATGTATAGATACGATGCAATTCAGATTCAAATTCTGACGACATTTTTTAATGAGATGGAGAAACAAATCACCAACTTTATATGGAAGGGAAAGAGGCCCTGGGTAAGTAAAGCATTACTGAAAAAGAAGAACAAAGTGGGAGGCCTCACTCTACCCGATTTTAGAACCTATTATACGCCACAGTAGTCAAAACAGCCTGGTACTGGTACAACAACAGATACATAGACCAATGGACCAGAATTGAAAATCCAGACATAAATCCATCCACATAGGAGCAGCTGATATTTGACAAAGGCCCAAAGTCTGTTAAATGAGGAAAAGACAGTCTCTGTAACAAATGGTGCTGGCATAACTGGATATCCATCTGCAAAAAAATAAAACAAGACCCATACCTCACACCATGCACAAAAATGAACTCAAAATGGATCAAAGACCTAAATATGAAATATAAAACAATAAAGATCACGGAAGAAAAAATAGGGACACGAATAGGAGCCCTAATACATGATATAATAAGTATAGAAACATTACTAACAATGCAGAAGAGAAACTATATAACTGGGAGCTCCTAAAAATCAAAAACACCTATGCTCTTATGCTCACCCAAAGACTTTGCCAAAAGAGTAAAAAGATTACCTACAGACTGGAAAAAAGTTTTTAGCTATGACATTTCCAATCAGCGCCTGATCTCTAAAATGTACATGATACTGCAAAAACTCAACTACAAAGGACAACCCAACTAAGAAATGGGCAAAGGATATGAACAGGCACTTCATTAAAGAAGACATTCAGGTAGCTAACAGATACATGAAGAAATG
This sequence comes from Elephas maximus indicus, assembly GCF_024166365.1. NCBI lineage: Eukaryota > Metazoa > Chordata > Mammalia > Proboscidea > Elephantidae > Elephas > Elephas maximus. The sequence continues at coordinate 193,723,640 of NC_064821.1, forward strand.
CTCACAATCATTACCCATTAGAGAAACGTAAATCAAAACTACAATGAAACTCTATCTCACTCCAACAAGGCTGGCATTAATCAAAAAAACACAAAATAATAAATGTTGGAGAGGCTGTGGAGAGATTGGAACACTTATACACTGCTGGTGGGAATGTCAAATGGTACAATCACTTTGGAAATCAGTTTGGCGCTGCCTTAAAAAACTAGAAAATAGAACTACCATACGATCCAGCAATCCCATTGCTTGGAATATATCCTAGAGAAATAAGAGCCTTTATACCAACAGATATACGCACACCCATGTTCACTGTAGCAGTGTTTACAATAGCAAAAAGAATGAAGCAACCAAGGTGCCCATGAATAGATGAATGGATAGATTATGGTATATTCACACAATGGAATAACACGCATCGATAAAGAACAATGATGAATCCTTGGAACATTTCATAACATAGAGGATTCTGGAAGCCATTATGCTGAGTGAAATTAGTTGCAGAAGGACAAATATTGTATAAGGCTGCAATTATAATAACTGGAGAAATAGTTTAAACAGAGAAGAAAATATTCTTTGATGGTTACGAGAGGGGGGAGGCAAGAAGGGGGGAAGAGGGGTTTTCACTAATTAGGTGGTAGATAAGAATTATTTTAGGTGAAGGGAAAGACAACACACAGTACAGGCGAGGTCAGCACAACTGGACTAAACTAAAAGCAAAGACGTTTTCTGAATAAACTGAATGCTTCGAAGGCCAGCGTAGCAGGGGCGGGGATTTGGGGACCGCAGTTTCAGGGGACATCTACATCAATTGGCAGAATAAAATCTATTAAGAAAACATTCTGCATCCCACTTTGAAGAGTGGTGTCTGGGGTGTTAAACGCTAGCAACCGGCCATCTAAGATGCATCAATTGGTCTCAACCCACCTGGAGCAAAGGAGAATGAAGAACACCAAAGACACAAGGTAATTATGAGCCCAAGAGACAGAAAGGGCCACATAAACCAGAGACTGCATCAGCCTGAGCCGGAAGAGCTAGATGGTGACCGGCTACAACTGATGACTGCCCTGACAGGGAACACAACGGAAAGCCCCTGAGAAAACAGGAGAGCAGTGGGATGCAGACCCCAAATTTTTGGAAAAAGACCAGACTTAATGGTCTGACTGAGACTAAAAGGACCGTGGAGGTCATGGTCCCCAGACCTTCTGTTAGCCCAAGACAGGAGGCATTCCCAAAGCCAACTCTTCAGACAGGGATTAGACTGGACCAGGGGATAGAAAATGATATTGGTGAAGAATGAGCTTCTTGGATCAAGTAGGCACATGAGACTATGTTTGAATCTCCTGTCTGGAGGCGAGATGAGAGAGCAGAAGTGGTCAGAAGCTGTCCTAATGGACAAGAAAATAGTGGAACAAAGGAGTGTGCTGTCTTATTAGGGGGAGAGCAATCAGGAGTATATAGCAAGGTGTATATAAATTTTTGTATGAAAGACTGATGTGATTTGTAAATTTTCACTTAAAGCACAATAAAAATTTTTTAAAAAGTCAAAGTAGCTCCCCAGACCTTCTGTTGACACAGGACAGGAACCATCCCCGAAGACAACTCATCAGACATGAAAGGGACTGGTCAGCGGGTGGGAGAGAGACGCTGATGAAGAGTGAGCTAATTATATCAGGTGGACACTTGAGATTGTGTTGGCAACTCTTGTCTGGAGGGGGGATGGGAGGATAGAGAGAGAGGGAAGCCGGCAAAATTGTCAAGAAAGGAGAGACTGAAAGGGCTGACTCAAGAGGGGGAGAGTAAGTGGGAGTAGGGAGTGAGATGTATGTAAACTTATATGTGACAGACTGATTGGATTTGTAAACGTTCACTTGAAGTTTAATAAAAGTTATTAAAAAAAAAAGTCAAAGTAAAGAGTTTTATTGAGGGATAAAACAACTGCAGTTGGGGTTGCACAAGGAATGCTCTGAAGTCCAAAAGGAGAAAGGGATTTTTATATAGGAGGGCTGGGGTTACAAATGAGTCGCAAGTAAACTTTTCACAATATGGTTAATCTTAAATTTTTAGGGGACAAAACTGCATAAGCAATTTTCTGAGAAGAATTTTTTTTTTAATTTTTATTGTGCTTTAAGTGAAAGTTTACAAACCAAGTCAGTCTCTCATACAAAAATTTATATTCACCTTGCTGTATACTCCTAGTTGCTTTTCCCCTAATGAGACCGCACACTCCTTCCCTCCACTCTCTATTTTCATGTCCATTCAGCCAGCTTCTGACCCCCTCTGCCCTCTTACCTCCTCTCCAGACAGGAGCTGCCCACATAGTCTCATGTGTCTACTTGATCCAAGAAACTCACTCTTCACCAGTATCATTTTCTATCCCATAGTCCAGTCCAGTCCCTGTCTAAAGAGTTGGCTTTGGGAATGGTTCCTGTCTTGGGCTAACAGAAGGTCTGGGGACCATGGCCTCTGGGGTCCTTCTAGTCTCAGTCAGACCATTAAGTCTGGTCTTTTTAGGAGAAATTGAGGCCTGCATCCCACTGCTGAGAAGAATTTTTTAAATTATTTTCTTTTATTGTACTTTAAATGAAGGTTTACAAGCAAATTAGTTTCTCATTAAATAATTAATACACATATTGTTTTGTGACATTGGTTGCTAATCCCATGACATGTCAATGCTCTCCCCTTCTTGAACCTGGGTTTCCCCTTACCAGCTTTCCTGTCCCTTCCTGCCTTTTCATCCTTGCCCCTGGCCTGGTGTGCCTCTTTAGTCTCATTTTGTTTTATGGGCCTGTCTAATCTTTGGCTGAAGGGTGAACCTCAGGAGTGACTTCAGTATTGAGTTAAAAGGGTGCCCAGAGGCCATACTCTCAAGGTTTCTCTAGTTTCTAACAGACCAGTAAGTCTGCTCTTTTTTTGTGAGTCAGAATTTTGTTTTACATTCTTCTGAGAAGAATTTTACACAAACATATTTTTTAAAGAAATGTTTTTGTCATTGCCTTTATCAAACATTCTTATCATTTAGCTTAACTATAAACTATGACTTTGTCTACAGGTATCATTTCTGAGAACAGAACATTTTTATCACAGTCTTAAGCATAGCCACACACTTGCTCATTAAAGGGGAGTGGTGGTGGTGCACATATTCTGAAAGCAGAAGCAGGGATTTAGGGCAAAAGGAATTTGAGTCTGTGCTGTCCTGTATGGTCGCTATGAGTCAGAATTGACTCAGTGGCAACGGGTTTGGTTTTTGGTTTTTGTGTGTGTGTGTGTGTGTGTGTGTGTGTCATTTAGTCATGCCAGGTGCCTCAGTTTTAAGGTGCCCTTATTTTTTTATATACATATAACCCCTAGGGCTGGACCTTATAACCGTTCCCTCAGTTTTCTCCTCTGTTCCTGGGGACTTGTCATTCCACCATTGTTTCAGTGGCACCATGTTCTATCCATAATTCAATCTCTCCTCCAAGTGATAATGCTGTACTTCCCATATCTGTCTCTCTGTTATCTCAGCTGAATTCATGTAGGCCAGCCCAAACTCAAAAAATGCTGAACTGAGTCCTGCTGTTTAGGTCCAATAGCCTCATCCACAGCAGTGACAGGTATGTTGGGAGAAAAGAAAAAATAGAGGGTGAGCTTTCTGACAGTCTCCAGTGTATTCTCCTTCACCCCTTGAGGTGCCACCTTCTAACCCAAGTGGTTACAGAATGATTTTTCCAGACAAAGTGATTTCCTAAGAGAGATTCTGCTGTCACCTCTAAAAATAATTTTGAAAAATATTTTTTCACCTTCTTCCAAGGAGAAATAGGTCAAGAAAGAGAAAAATGGAGCAGCTATTCAAAAAGAAATAGAGCGTATAGCCTCCGTGAGTCCTGGCTATACTTTGTTCTATGTCTTTAGATAGCCATGAGGTTACTGACTGTATCTTTAAAATACAACTCTCCCTCTCCATCATTTATTTGAACTAGGCTGAGTGAGCTTTGGTTATTTGTATAAGTGGGAAATATGTTGATACTAAGAGTAGGGTTACAAGTCACAGACCCTGGTAGAATTGTGTAACTGGCTGGTATGGATTAACCCATTCCCAACTGAGAAGGCATCAGTGACAAAGCCAAACCAGAAGACAAGCTGAAGTATTGGGGACCCTATTAGCAACTGGAATTAGAGTTTGGGGAAAAGCAGAAGAGACAGGAAAACCCTAACAGCTGGGCCCCTCCAAAGCACTTCTCAATGCAGTACACAACCCCACCAAAACATGATTTTTCATAGGGTTGTAATGAGTGGATTTGGAGGTAATATGTAAAATATCATAGTTATCTTAGTTAGCTAGCACTGCTTTAACAGAAATAGCACAAGTGGGTGGCTTTAAAGAACAGAATTTATTTTCTCAGACTTCAGGAGACTAGAAGTCCGAATTCAGGGCACATGCTATAGGGGAAAACTCTCTTTGTTGGCTCTGGGGGAAGATCCTTACCTCTTTCAGTTTTTGTAGTCCCAGCATTTCTCAGTTCCTTGGCAATCTTCACGTGGCATCTGTCTTCCCCCATTTGTGCTTCCTTCTCCCTGTGTCTGCGCTGCTCCTTATAACTCTGAAGCGGTTAGGTTTAGGACATACCCTGCACTGATATGGCCTCATTAACATGATAAAGAAAACCCTATTTCCAAATATGATTATATCCACAGGTATAGGGTTAGTATTCCAACCCACATTTTGGGGGAGGGGGACACAATTCAGTCTATAACAACAGTCCTTACCTAATGTGGCTTCTCATCTGGTTCCTAAGAATAAAGCCATGAGGAGAAGAGCAATGGTGTTGGGCAGAGCTTAGGCTCAAGGTGTTGCCAAGTGACAAATTCCCACAAGATGGATCATCCTAGAGAAATAACAGCTGTCAGGAAGAGGCCATGGCCTTGAAACCATGGCATCAAAATCATCATTTGGCAACTATCACAGTAATAGTTCACTCAGGCAAAAATCATCAATGGATGCTAAAACTAGTGGGTCAGGTTTTGAGGACTAACAGGATATCTACATAGCCTGAAAGTTATCTTCTCATTCATAGCGACCCTACAGAATAGGGTAGAAGTGCCCCATAGAGTTTCTAAGGCTGTAATCTTTATGAAAGCAGACCGCCACATCTTTCTTCTGCTGGTGGGTTCGAACCACTGACCTTTCAGTTAGCAGCCAAGTACTTAACCACTGTGCCATCAAGGCTTCTTATCTTCCCACAAGATACTTATTAAATAAAAATGAATAATAGTACTTTTACAGTGGAAACCTGGAAGATGCCATCTTACCTAAAAGATCAAATTTAAAGTCACCAGAAGTAAACATCATGTGCCTCCTAATATGATGCACTAAAATGAATAAAATTTCACTTCTATGGTATTCGTTGCCAAAATTTCATAAACTGAGCTTAATCATGAGGAAATATCAGACGCACCCAGATTCAGGTAGGTTCTACAAAATAACTGGCCTTTATTCTCTAAAAATATATGACATTAAAAAAAGTCATGAAACACAACAATTGGTCTTTTTTCACCTGGAGCAACAGAGGAAGAAGGAGAATCAGGAATAGGAGGAGGATATGGAATGTAGGGCTAATTAACTCCATGAACAACTGCCTGCTTTGTCATGAGACCAGAAGAACTGGATGGTGCCCGGCTACCATTACTAAACATTTTGATCCAAGATTTCATAGAAGAATCCTGATCAAAAAGGGGAAAATGCAGAACAGAATATAAAATTCTCATGGACTCTAGACTTTCTGGAGCCATAGAGGGTACATTAACCCCTGAAACTTGCCCTGAGATAACCTTTAAACCTCAAACCAAAAATATCCCCTGAAATCATCTTAAAACCGAACAATACTTTAGCTTAACTAGTGAAAAAGGTCTGCCTTGAGCATTATGCTCTTTTAAGAACTATCTATCTGGGATCAAATTGACAACAGCAACTCAAAAAGGTTAAATAGGAACCTTAGGTGGCAGTGAGTTTATGCTAATGAAGGAGGAACAACTCAGAAAAGGAGGATGAGAATGGTTGCACAACTTGAAGAATGTTATCAGTGTTACCAATGTTATCGATGCTCTAGGTTAAAGGACACTAAAGAGATGTGACAACTGAGAGTAACACATGATCCTGGATTTCTTTGGCTATAAAGGACATTATGGGGGCAATTAGTACTATCTGAATAAGGTTTCTAAATTAGATAATAGTCTTGTAGCATTGTTAATTTGTTGTTTTTGATAGTTGTACTGTGGTTTTGTAAGAAAATACCCTTGTTTTTAGGAAACACATACTAAATTTAGAGGTAAAGGAGCATAAGATCTGCAACTTACTCTCAAACTGTTCAGAAAAAAATTATATATATACATACACAGAGGAAAGAATAGAATATGTGAAAAAAAATGTTAACATTTGAGGAGTCCAAGTGAAGGAGATACAGAAATTCTTTGTACTATTCTTACAGGCTTCCCTGTAAGTCTGAAATTATGTCTAAATAAAAAATTTAAAGTACTAAAAGTAAAAAAAGAAAATAAGAAAGCAGCTATAATAATAGTAAAGCAATAAGAACAGCAATCAAGTGGCACCCTTAAAAGTAAAAATGACAGGCAACCTACTAACATTCTGTGGGAATTGAATTGCCAGAAAAATACCAGGCCTGAATAGTTGGGTCCTGTGTTTGACTCAAATCAATATAACTGGGCATCTCAGCCTCTCCAACAACCCTCAGTTCGAAAAACAAAAAATAAGGCAGAAAGGGACTGTGGTAGGAGTTCAATTCCATGTGAACAAATTTTCACCAATGATCCCTTCAGTCATGATGTGAAGGTCAGTGGCAAAAGGGAAACCTCCCCAGTGTGCAAAAATTGACGTAATCAAATTTTCTGATCAAGGAACTCACTCCAAGGATGTGAGTCAACAAACTGGTGCTGGAAATTCACTCATCCTGTTGTCTACCTTGTTATCCACCTATGATTGCCCCTACAGCACCAATGGGGTCCCTGCTCTGCAAGGCTGGGGTGCCATCTTGGGGGATGTGAAATAACTTTAGGGACTTGACCAATATATGGTTTTATTTTCTCCCTTTTAAGAATTTTTATTGTTTCTCTCTACTATTGTACAGTAGATGTCTGTGTGCTTGTGTTCTTAAGGATGTAAGATGTCAAGGGATCATACTTGGAACCAGTTACCATAGAACTAGAGAAGAATGGATATCACCTAGCGATGAAAGGGGCCCCATTACATTGCCTCTGAATGTAATAGTTGAACTTGGCTTTGGGTCGTTTTTCACCGATGAGGGGTTAGGGGTATTTATGGTTGTAAAAACTGAATCATTTTAGTGGAGGAGGTAGCTTCAGAACTGCGTGTACGAGAAGGGGATATGTGCAAGGCTGGCGGAAGAGTAGTATGTGCTAGCTGTGTTTCATCACCTGCCCTATTAACAGCCTCTTCTGCAGAGCCTGCCTCTTCTACAGGTCCTGGAAAGGACAGTCCTGCATATTTTATGACTTGATGGCCACACCTGATTAAACCAAGAATACATATTTGACTAGACTAAGGACACGAAAAAGATACTCTTTCCCAAGTATTTTCAGAACCAGAGGACTATGGCTGATCAATGGTAGTCACTAGTGCTGAAGGTCATGTTGGGGTGTTAGGGCTTGGGTAACCTTGTTGGGCTCTGCCCAAGAAGAGGAAGCAGAGGAGAAGCCTGCATAGAAAAGCAGGAGACTAGAGCAGATGTGCTAAGAGAAGCAAAAACAGGAGCCTAATGAAAAAGGAAAAGAATTTGCTGCTTGAGGGCTGTACTGTTTTGTTTTCCCATTATGTTACTGGACTCATTTATTTGTTTCATTGTGCTTTAGATGAAAATTTACAGAGCAAATTAGTTTCTCATTAAACAATTAATACACATACAGTTTTGTGACATTGGTTGCCAACCCCATTACATGTCAACACTCTCCCCTTCTCAACCTTGTGTTCCTTATTTCCATTCATCCAGCTTTCCTGTCTCCTCCTGCCTTCTTGTCCTTGCCCCTGGGCTGGTGTGCCCATTTAGTCTGGTGTACATGGTTGAGCTATGTGTATTATTGTTTGTTTTATGGGTCTGTCTAATCTTTGGATGAAGGGTGAACCTCAGGAGTGACTTCAGTACTGAGTTAAAAGGGTGTCTGGGGGCCATACTCTTGGGGTTTCTCTAGTCTCTGTTAGATCAGTAAGTCTGGTCTTTTTTTGTCAGTTAGAATTTTGTTCTACATTTTTCTCAGGCTCTGCCTGGGCACCATTTAGTTGTGCTGGACTCAGTCTGGTGGAGGGTGTAGTAGTTGTGGTCCATTAGTCCTTTGGACTAATCTTTCCCTTGTGTCTTTGGTTTTCTTCATCTCCTTTGCTCCGGATGGGGTGGGACCAGTGGAATATCTTAGATGGCTACTCACAAGCTTTTAAGACCCCAGACACTACTCACCAATATAGGATGTAGAACGTTTTCTTTATGAACTATGTTATGCCAGTTGAGCTAGATGTCCCCCGAGATCATGGTCCCCAGCCCTTGGCCAGTAATTTGTTCCCTCAGGGAGTTTGGATGTGTCTGTGAAGCTTCTGTGAACTTGCCTTGGTCAAGTTGTGCTGACTTCCCCAGTTTTGTGTAGTGTCTTACCCTTCACCAGAGTTACCACTGAACTATTGTCTAGTTAGTGTTTTTCCCTCCCCACTCCTCCCCTCCCTCATAACCGTGAAAGATTGTTTCTTTTTGTGTGTAAAGTTTTTCATGAGTTTTTATGATAGTGGTCTCATACAAGATTTGTCCTTTTTTTTTTTAATAATTTTTATTGTGCTTTAAGTGAAAGTCTACAAATTAAGTCAGTCTCTCACACACAAACTTTTATACACCTTGCTACGTACTCCCAATTACTCTCCCCCTAATGATACCAGGTTTGTTCTTTTGTGATTGACTTATTTTACACAGTGTAATGCCCTCCAGATTCATCCATGTTGTGAGATGTTTCACAGATTCATCAATGTTCTTTACTGTTGCATGGTATTCCACTGTGTGTATGTACCATAGTTTGTTTACCCATTAATCTGTTGATGGGCACTTAGGTTTTTTCCATCTTTTTGCTATTGTGAATAATGCTGCAATGAACACAGATGTGCATATGGCTATTCGTGTGACAGCTCTTATTTCTCTAGGATATATTTCTAAGAGTGGGATTGCTGAGTCATATGGTATTTCTATTTCTAGCTTTTTAAGGAAGTGCCATATAATTTTCCAAAATGGCTGCACCATTTTGCATTCCCACCAGCAGTGCATAAGTGTTCCAATCTCCCCACAGCCTCTCCAATGTTTGTTATTTTCTGTTTTTTGATTTGTGCCAGTAATATCAGGGTGAAATGGTATATTATTGTAGTTTTGATATACATTTCTCTAATGGCTAGTGATCGAGAGCATTTCCTCGTGTGTCTCTTAGTCACCTGAATGTCTCCTGTGGTAAAGTATCTGTTCATATCCTTTGCCCATTTTTTAATTGGATTATTTGTCTTTTTGCTATAGAGGTGTTGAATTTTCCTATAGATTTCAGAGATTAGAATTTGTTGGATTTGTCACAGCCAAAAAATTCTTCCCAGTCTGTAGGTCCTCTTTTTACTCTCTTGGTGAAGTCTGCTGATGAGCATAAGTGTTTAATTTTTAGAAGATCCCAGTTATCTGACTCATCTTCTGGTGTTTGTTTATTGTTAGTTATGGTTTGTATCCTATTTATGCTATGTACTAGGGCCTCTAGCATTGACTGTATTTTTCCTTCTAGGATCTTTATAGTATTTGGTTTTATATTTAGGTCTTTGATCCATTTTGAATTAGTTTTTGTGCATGATGTGAGGTATGGGTCCTGTTTCATTTTTTTACAGATAGACATCCAGTTTTGTCAGCACCATTTGTTAAAAAGGCTGTCCTTTCCCTCATTTAATGGACTTTGGGCCTTTGTCGAAGATCAGGTGACCATAAGTAGATGAATTTACATCTGGATTCTCAATTCTGTTCCACTGGTTAATGTGTCTGTCACCGTACCAGTACCAGGCTGTATAGTAGGTTCTGAGGTCAGGTAGTGAGAGGCCTCCTACTTTATTCTTCTTCTTCAATAGTGCTTTACTTATCTGGAACCTATTTCCTTTCCATATAAAGTTAATGACTAGTTTTTCTGTCTTGTTAAACAATGCTGTTGGTATCTGGATCAGGATTGCATTATATTTGTAGATTGCTTTGGGTAGAATTGACATTTTCACAATGTTAAGTATACCTATCCGTGAGCATGGTATGTTTTTCCATTTATGTAGGTCTCTTTAGGTTTCTTGCAGTAGTATTTTGTTGTTCTCTTTGTATAGGTCTTTTATGTCCCTCGTCAGACTTATTCCTAAATATTTTATTTTTTTAGGGACCATTATAAATGGCATTCTTCCCTGGTTTCCTTTTTATAGTTCTCTTTTTTGGTATATAGGAATCCAACTGATTTTTGTGTGTTTATCTTGTATCCTGCTACTCTGCTGGATCTTTTTATTAGTTCCAATAGTTTTCTTGTAGATTCTTTTGGGTTCTCTATGTATAGTATCATATCATCTGCAAATAGGGATAGTTTTACTTCTTCCTTATCAATTTAGATGCCCTTTATTTCTTTTTCTTGCCTTATTGCTCTAGCTAGGACTTCCAGCACAATGTTAAGTAAGAGCAGTGATAAAGGGCATCCTTGTCTTATTCCTTTTCTCAGGCGGAATGTCACATGAACCCATTTAGATCTGCTGAAACTGTAAACATACATATCTGGGCCCTACTCTTTCATGTCAACATTCTCACCCACTGCAGTAAGAGAAGGGAAGAAGGGAAGGAAAAGCTCGAGATGAACTGACAAAAAGGTGAGGATACTCTGGCATAAACATCATCCTGTCCTTGGATATCTGTATCATCACTAGAGGTACGTAGCTCAAGAGGATTTATGTTTCTTGCAATAAAAAGAGGCACTATAGAAAATCCGGGAGGAAGGGGATGGCTGATGGAGCAAGATCTGGGAAGAGGAGAGCTAAAGAGCACAGGTGGAGGGATTGGCCTTAGACAGAAAGAGAAATACTTCTTCCTGAGAATAAAAAATTTTCCCACAGGCTTAGAAAAAAACTGTTTATTTTTTAGCTATGATTACATGTAACTGTGAGAACCTGTTTTAAACCTCTTCAATCAGTCAACAATAACTCACTTGAGTGAACACCAACCAATCAGTGTCGGCCCCTAGCTTCTCAGAGTCAGACAGACTGTCCTCTGAGTGCCAACCAATCAACAGCAGCCTCACCAGTGTAACCATGCATCCACAGATGATGTCTGTCTATTTACCACCTCTGAAAATCCACCAATTCCTAAACTCCATGCTTCGCAAAACCCTACAGGTAGAAGGCTTGCCATCTGCTTTGCTCAGAGAGATGGTGCCTGGCCCGCATATTTAGCTTTGCCTTTTCATTTCAGATATTGAGTGGTGGTCTCATCCTTTGACATTTCTCAGATAAGAAAAAACAGGAAAGTGTGGATGCACACGTAGGTACATTTGTTGGACAGGAAAAGGGGCTGGAAGTACATTCATGCAACAAATATTTATTGAGCACCTATGTCAGGGACAAAGATTCCTGCTCTGATGGAGCTTATATTCTAGTGGCATATGACAAACAAAAAAACAAAAATATGATATATTCATTCTGCCACCCATCTCCCTTTTAAGCTCATGTAATCTGGCTATATTACCTCTCTTACTCCTCATCACTGACATCTACAGACTCCTTGATCAAACAGTCCAGTACCCCCCACACCCACTGGGAAAACGTGGGTTGTTGTTGTTGGTTGCCTGTGTGTCAACCCTAACTCATGACGACCTTATGTATAACAAAATGAAATCCAGACTAGTCCTGCACCATCTTCATGATTGTTGGTATGTTTGAGTCCATTGTTGCGGCTGTTGTATCTGTGATGGTAATGTTATGTGTCAACTTGGCTAAGCTATAATTCCCAATGATTTGGCAGGCGCTATGTATTGTCTCTCATTTTGTGATCTGAAGTGAGCAGCCAATCAGCTGGAAGAGGAGCTTCTGTGAGGGCGTGGCCTGCATCCATGATATAAATGAATGCTCTGACAAAGCTCGTGCTTTTTCTGAACCTGTAATCTTTTTGGTGTCTGACCCTGGTTCCTGGGACATAAGCCAGCAGGGGCCTGGATCCTGTCCTCTGACCTACAGGTGTTGGGTTTGTCAGCCCTTTCAACCACATTAGCCAGTGGAGATAGTCAGCCTCCACAGTTGTGTGAGCCATTTCCTCACAATCACATGAGCCATTTCCTTGAAGTAAATCTCTATTGATCTATATACGTTTCACTGGTTTTGCCCTTCTAGAGAACCCAGACTGAGACAGTGTCATTCCATCTTATTGACAGTTTCCCTCATTTTTATTGAGCAGGCCAAAGAAAACATGGGTAGTGTGCTCAAAATCTTACTCTTTACTCCAGCTCCTACTTCAGTAGCCATGTGGATAACTCATCCAACTACCTTGCCTCCTATTTGGTGGAAGATTGAAACTATTGTGCATAAACTCACACCATTTTCTATATCCACATCAACTGTCATATCTTTATCTGCACTCATTCTTTCCTCCTCTTTACAGTCACAGAAGAGGTGTCTCTTCTGTTCAATTCAAATTCTTCTACCTATGCTTTAAAAAAAAAAACTTTATCACAGTACAGTTTGCATACTAGAAAATATACTCATTTTATGTGTATAATTTGATGAGTTTTGACCAACATATATACCAATGTAACTACTACCACAGATATAAAACATTAACATCACACCAAAAAATTCTCTTACATTCTTTTGCAGCTAATCTCCTTATCCTATCCCCAGTCCCAGACAAACATTGATCTACTTTTTATCACTATAGATTATTTTTTCCTGTTCTAGAATTTTTTATAAATGGAATCATGCAATAGGTACTTTTTTGTGTATGATTTCTTTCACTTTTCAGTGTTGTGTCTATCAACATCTTGACCCTTTTAATTTAATAGTTTGACCACAGTTTGCTTATCCATTCACCTGTAATTAGACATTTGAATTGTTTCTAGTTTTTTGTTTTTATGAGTAAAGCTGCTGTGAAAATTCACGTACAAATCTTTTTGTGGACATATATTTTTATTTCTATTGGGTAAATTCCTAAGAGTGGAATGGCTCGGTAGTACAATAAGTATGTGTTTAACTTTTTCAGAAGATGACAAACTGTTTTCCAAAGTGGTTCCACCATTTTACCTTCCCACCAACAATGTCTAAGAGTTCCAGCTGTCCCACATCATCAGCGATATTTGGCATGGTCAGTCTTTTTCATTTTAGGCCTTCTAGAGCATGTGTAGCACTACCTCTTTATGGTGTTAATTTGCATTTCTATAGTGACTAATGTTGCCTGCACGCATCTGCCAGTTTGTTGTACTGTGGGGGCTTGTGTGTTGCTGTGATGCCGGAAGCTATGCCACCAGTATTCAAAGACCAGCAGGATCACCCATGGCAGACAGGTTTCAGCTGAGCTTCTAGACCAAGGTAGACTAGAAAGAAGGACCCAGCGGTCTACTTCTGAAAATAATTTGCCAGTGAAAACCTTATGAATAGCAAAGGAACATTGTCTGATATGGTGCCGAAAGATGAGCCCCTCAGGTTGGAAGGCACTCGAAATCTGACTGGGGAAGAGCTGCCTCCTCAAAGTAGAGTCGACCTTAAGGACGTGGATGGACTCAAGGTTTCGGGACCTACATTTGTTGATGTGGCACGACTCAACATGAGAAGAAACAGCTGCAAACGTCCATTAATAATCACAACCCGGAATGTAGGAAAATTGGAAATAATCAAAAATGAAATGGAACACATAAAGATCAATATCCTAGGCATTAGTGAACTGAAATGGACTGGTATTGGTCATTTTGAATCGGACAATTGTATGGTCTACTAGGCCAGGAATAACAACTTGAAGAGGAATGGTGTTGCATTTTTCATCAAAAAGAACATTTCAAGATCTGTGCTGAAGTACAACACTGTCAGTGATAATAGCCATACACCTACAAGGAATACCAGTTAATATGACTATTCAAATTTACATACCAACCTCTAAGGACAAAGATGAAGAAATTGAAGATTTTTGCCAGCTTCTGCAGTCTGAAATTGATTGAACATGCAATCGGGATGCTCTGAAAATTATTGGTGTTTGGAATGCAAAAGTTGGAAACAAAGAAGAAGGATCGGTAGTTGGAAAATATGTTCTTGGTGATAGAAATGATGCCAGAGAGCACGTGATAGAATTTTGCAAGACCAATGACTGCTTCATTGCAAATACCTTTTTTCACCAACATAAATGGCAACCATCCACATGGACCTCGCCAGATGGAATACTCAGGAATCAAATCAACTACATCTGTGGAAAGAGACTATGGAAAAGCTCAATATCATCAATCAGAACAAGGCCAGGGGCTGAATGCAGATCAGACCATCAATCACTCATAGGCAAGTTCAAGTTGAAACTGAAGAAAATTAGAACAAGTCGAGGACAGACCATGAGTATATCCCACCTGAATTTAGAGACCATCTCAAGAATAGATTTGATGCATTGAACACTAATGACTGAAGACCAGATGAGTTGTGGAATGACATCAAGGACATCGTACATGAAAAAAGCAAAAGGTCATCAAAAAAACAAGAAAGAAAGAAAAGATCTAAATGGATGTCAGAAGAGACTCTGAAACTTGCTGTTGAACGTCAAGTAGCTAAAGCAAAAGGAAAAAAAGATGAAGTAAAAGCTGAACAGAAGATTTCAAAGGGCAGCTCAGGCAGACAAAGTAAAGTATTATGATGGTATGTGCAAAGACCTGGAGATAGAAAACCAAAAGAGAAGAACACACTCAGCATTTCTCAAGCTGAAAGAACTGAAGAATAAATTCAAGCCTCTAGTTGCAATACTGATGGATTCTACGGGGAAAATATTAAACAACGCAGGGAGCATCAAAAGAGGATGGAAGGAATAGAGTCAATATACCAAAAAGAATTGGTCGATGTCCAACCATTTCAGGAGGTTATATATGATCAGGAACAGATGGTTCGGAGGGAAGAAGTCCAAGCTGCACTGAGGGCATTGGCGAAAAACAAGGCTCCAGGAATTGACAGAATACCAATTGTGATGGCCAACCAACTGGAAGAGACCCATATTTATGCCTATTCCCAAGAAAGGTGATCCAACTGAATGTGGAAATATCGAACAATATCATTAATATCATATGCAAGCAAAATTTTGCTGAAGATCATTCAAAAGCGGCTGCAGCAGTATATCAACAGGGAACTTCCAGAAATTCAAGCCGGATTTAGAAGAGGACGTGGAATCAGGGATATCATTGCTGATGTCACATGGATCCTGGCTGAAAGCAGAGAACACCAGAAAGATGTTCACCTGTGTTTTATTGACTATGCTAAGGCATTCAACTGAGTGGATCGTAACAAATTTTGGGTAACATTGAGGAGAATGGGAATTCTAGAACACTTAATTGTGCTCATGTGGAATCTGTACATGAATCAAGAGGCAACAAGGGGACACTGCATAGTTTAGAGTCAGGAAAGGGGTTGGTCAGGGTTGTATCCTCTCACCATACCTAGTCAATCTGTATGCTGAGCAAATTATACAAGAAGCTGGACTATATGAAGAAGAATGGGGCATCAGTCTTGGAGGAAAACTCATTAACAACCTGCATTGTGCAGATGACACCACCTTGCTTGCTCAAAGTGAAGAGGACTTGAAGCACTTACTAATGAAGATCAAAGACCACAGCCTTTAGTATGGATTGCACCTCAACATAAAGAAAACAAAAATCCTCACAATTGGGCCAATAAGTAACATCATGATAAACAGAGAAAAGATTGAGGTTGTCAAGGATTTCGCTTTACTCGGATCCACAATCAGCACTCATGGAAGCAGCAGGCAAAAAATCAAAAGACGCATTGCATTGGGCAAATCTGCTGCAAAAGACCTCTTGAAAGTGTTGAAAATCAAAGGTGTCACCTTGAGGACTAAAGTGCACCTGACCCAAGCCGTGGTGTTTTCAATCGTCTCATATGCATGCAGAAGATGGACAATGAATAAGGAAGACCAAAGAAATATTGACGCCTTTGAATTGTGGTGCTGGCGAAGAATATTGAATATGCCATGGACTGTCAAAAGAACAAACAAATCTGTCTTGGAAGAAGTACAACCAGAATGCTCCTTAGAAGAAAGGAAGAAAGTATACTTAAGACATGTTATCAGGGGGGATCAGTCCCTGGAGAAGGACATCATGCTTAGTAAAGTAGAGGGTCAATAAAAAAGAGGAAGACCCTCAGTGAGATGAATTGTCACAATGACTGCAACAATGGGCTCAAACTTAACAACAATTGTGACAATGGGGCAGGACCAGGTAGTGTTTTGTTCTGTTGTGCATAGGGCCGCTATGAGTCAGAAGGCACTCGACGGCACCTAACAACAACAATCACTAATGCTGAACATCTTTTTATGTGCTTTACATCCATTATCTATTTTCTTTGGTGAGATGTCTATTCAAATATTTTGTCCATTTCCTATTGGATTTTTGTCTTATTGTTGAGTTGTAAAAGTTCTTTATATATTCTGCATGCAAGTCCTTATCACAAATATAATTTGTAGATGTATATCAGCAGATATTATATACATACCCCCTGTCTGTGAATTGAGTTTTCATTTTATTAGTGGTACCTGTTGAAGAGCAAAGCTTTTTAATTTTTTGTTTCATGAGTTTTGGTGTTCTGTTATACATTTATAATTGTTAAATCTTCCTGATACATTGATCTTTTCATCATTATGAAATGCCTCTCTTTGTTCCTATTATTAATTCTTATCTTAAAAGTTATTTCATGTGATGTTAATATAGCCACTCCAGTTCTCTTGTAGTTACTGTTTGCTCGGTATATCTTTTTACACCTTTTACTTCCAATTCATTTATGACTGAAACCAAAGCGTGTCTTTTGTAGGCAGTAGATAGTTGAATCTTGCTCTTTTCTCCAGTCTGACAAACTCTCCCTTTTTTTTTTTTTTTTTTTCTTCTGGAGTGTTTAGTCAATTCACATTCGCTATAATTATTGATATGGTTAGATATACATCAGCCATTTTGCTATTTGTTTTCAATATGTCTCATGTTTTTTGTTCCTCTGTTCCTTCTTTATCTTTTTTTTTTGTATTAAATGTTTTCTAATGTACCATTGTAATTCTTCTGTAGTTTTTTTTTTTTTTTTTACTTTAATTCTCAGATCACTTCTGTATATGTGCATTATTTCCCAACCAGCCAGGGGTGTGGTGTGTGGAGCTTACCTAGCCCTTCTATTGCTCACTCATTTCTAGAATCTCCTCGTTAAATCTCTGATGGATCTACTACTCAGTCTAACTGAAACCACAACTTCAGGCTAGCAGAGCTGTGAGTTTTTCCCACTCATTCCCCACTCATTTCCTACTGAATTTGTTAATTTTAGACAGTTTCCCTGGCACAGGCTTCTACCCTCTGCCCCAAATCAATTCTGCCTCCTCTGGCAGCAAGGTTATTATTGTGTTTCATGACCAGTCCCACCCTGGTAAAAATTCCTTTCTCACCAGTCTGTCTGGGAGGTAGGGACTGCCAAGGGATAGGAAGAGATCTAAGCCAGAAGACTGCAGAATGCTATTGTCCTTACCTGAAGTTCTAGGCAGTAAGTGCTTCTGAATTTATTTGCCTTTGGTCAATTTCCAGAGCATGGTTGTTTTTGACAAGTTTCCCCAGTTTTATACTTGTTAGGGGAGAGGATTTGTCAACCTCTTGGTTCTTTTTTGCATCTCATTTCTTTCCTTATTATGTTTGTTTTCCTTTAATTCCTGCAGAATATTTCTTACAGCTGTTTTAATAAACTTACGTGCTAATTCCATCATTTCGACATTTTGGGGTCTGTTTCTATTGATTGATTTTTCTCCTGATTATGGCTCACATTTTGCTACTTCTTTGCATATCTAGTCATTTTGATTAGATGCTGGCCATTTTGAATATTATGTCATTTAGTGTTTGAATTTTGTTGTCTTCACTCTGTCCTACAGGGTTGCTGAGTCGGAATCGACTCGACGGCAGTGGGGTTTTTTTTCCCTTAAAGAGTGTTGAAGTTTGTTTTGACAGGCATTTAAGTTACTTTCAGAGTAGCATGTTCCATTCAAGCCTTATTTTTAAGCTTTGTAAGGGCAAACCTAGATAGCCTTTACTCCAGGGCTGGTTTAGCCCTACTCCTAAGGTGTGTTCTTCCTAAGGTCTTTTTTGACAGGAATTTGAATGTCTCCCAACCCTATGTGAGCTCTAAAAATTAACTTATAGCTTCCCAGTAGTTGTTCTTTGCCTGACTGTGTAGAGTTTCACCTTGTGCATGCTCAAATTAGTGTTCAGCCCCTCAATGACCCCTGTGAAGATTTCTGGGGCAATTTCTATGCATAGCTCCCACCTGTCTGGTACTCCACCCTATAAATTCTAACTGCTTTGCCTCCCTGAGCTCTTATCGCTGTCTCCTCTCAGCTCTGCTTGAGTTCTTTCCTGTTGGAAATTGCCTTGAGGCAGAAAACCAGGGCAATTGTCAGACTTGCCTTGAGGCAGAAAACCAGGGCAATTGTCGGACTTACCTCAGTTGTTTTCCTTCTCTCAGACACCAGGATCCTGAACTGCCTCTTGTCACAAATCTGAAATCAGTTGTCTCGTGTACTTTGCCCAGTTTTTAAGTTGTTTATGATGGTAGGATAAGTCCTATGCCAGTCCTGTTATTTGTGAAGCATTTGTGCTTCTTATGTTTTTAAAATCGATGTTATGAAGTGTGTTTTACAGACAATAAAATGCTCATGTTTTAAGTGTACAGTTTGATAAGAGTATTGAAAAATATATACACCAGTGTAATCACCACCACAATCAAGATATATAACTTTTGACCCATGCCCGTCCCATTCCTCAGGGACTCTCACCTCCCTCGCCTGCATTTTCTGCTTTTTACTCTCCTCCTCTGGCACCTTCTTCTCAGCTCATAGACATAGTCTGCTTCCTTCTGCCCTAAAATAATATTTATCACTCCTTCATCCCCTTCTGGTTTGAACCAAGGTGCTTCTGATTACAAGTAATAGAACACCCAACTCAAAATGGCTTAAACAGTAATAAAATGTATTCTCTCTCATAACTTCAGGTACAAAGTATGTGCATGTTCTGTTTTTCCACTGTTTCTCAACTCTGCCTGCCTCCGTAGAAAGGCTTTGTCCATGGACTGGACTCCTTCTTGGTCACAAAATGACTGCCAGCACCAGCTAGGCCGCATGCTTCTATGTTCAGATCCAGTAGGAGAAAGAAGCCCAGTAAATGCTTTTTGGATGAAGGTATGAAAGATTGAGCTGATCAAGGGCATGTAAAAGGATTACCAGGCATTGCTGAGGCCCTATCTGAGGCTGGAGACTGCAAGTTGTAGTATAGACCCCAGTGTTAGGATATGGAGTATAGCAGGGTGACCCCGCGAAGACTTAGCTAGCAGTGTCAGTTACTGAAGACTTAATCTGTATTGTTTTAGAAGACAAGCCTTACAAAGAGCCTCTGCTCATCTACAAGCATGGGAAAGCATCTTCCCCACTCCTTCCTTGGAAGGGCGAATACCTGACATCTGAAATGGAAACCTACTCAGGTACATGGTCTAGGTTGGAGGGGGGCTTGGAGGACAGTTCAGAGCCACAGCCTGGGGAGCCCAGTGGAGGGCACCCTAGAGTGAGCCTGGTCCAAAGCAAAAGGAGTCGGCAATGAGGCTGCCCTCTTTCAGAGGAGCACACCACCAGGACTGGCAGCTGGGACAAGCAGGACTGGGCTACAGTATGGATGGGCCAGCAGTGCCACACGGAGGAAGAACAGATGCTTCCATGAGGTAAATGGGGAGGGACAGCAACCATGGCCCGGTAGCCACCAGCTCTCCTCTCTTCATCCTTGCAGGAGATGGTGAGCAAATCTCCATTTTAGACTGTATAAGCCCCAAGGTTCTTAGACCATCTAGGGCAAGGGGAGTTATAGCCCTCAAGAGGGAAATTCTGGACTGCCTGGTTTAAGCCACTTTTATTTTATTTAAACATTTAACATTACGTACTTATATATGAATATGAATAGGCAATACGTTCCCATGGTTCAAATTTCAAAATGCACAAAAGGGTATATAGTAAAAAATCTCCCTCCCCACTGTTGCCAACCCTATTCCTCTTCCTGAAAGCAACCAGTGTTGCTAGGTTTTTGTTTTTGCTTTTTTTTTTTTTTTAATAGCTTTACTGGCCCTGGTGGTAGAGTGGTTAAGCATTTGGTGGCCAACCAAAAGGTCAGCAGTTCAAATCTACCAGCTGTTCCTTGGAAACCCTATGGGGCAGTTCTACTCTGTCCTGTATGGTCACTATGTGTTGGATCTACTCAATAGCAATGGGTTTGGTTTTTTACTTTATTGAGGTGTAATTGACATACAATAAACTGCATATATTTCAAGTGTATAATTTGATAAGTTCTGACATATGTATACACCCATGAAACTATCACCACAATCAAGGTGATGAACATATCCATTACCTCCAAAAGTTTCTTCATGCCATTTTGTAACCTCTCTCTCCTCGTTCCACTCCCCCACCACCACCTCTCCCATGTAACTACTGATCTGCTTTCTGTCACTAAAATTAGTTTGCATTTCCTAAATTTTTTAATGAATCAATGAATCATACAGCATATAACTTTTTTTCATGGCTTCTTTCACTCAACGTAATTATTTTAATATTAGTTTATGTCACGTATATCAATAACTCATTCCTTTTCTATTGTTGAGTAGTATTCCATTGTAGGGATATACCACAATTTGTCTATTCCCCTGTTGACTGGGTTATTCATTTGAGTTTCCAACTTTAAGTGACTTCAAATAAAACTGCTGTGACCATTCGTGTATGAGCCTTTTTTTTTTTTTAATTGTGTTTAGGTGAAAGTTTACAGAGCAAATTAGTTTCCAGTTCAATAGTTTGTACATAAGGTGTTCTGTGACATTAGTTGTATTCCCCTTAATGTGCCAGCACTCTCCCCATTTCCACCTTGGGTTCCCTGTGCCTTTCATCCAAGTTGTCTACCCCTTCCTGCCTTCTTATCTTTGCTTTTGGGCAAATGCTGTCCTTTTGATCTCATATAATTGATTGTTTTAAGGAACACACTCCTCTAGGGTGTTATTATTTATTTTATGGGCCTGTCTATTGTTTGGCTAAAAGGTGGCGTTAGTTCTAGGTCATAAGGGTGCCTTAGGGCCATAGTCTCAGGGGTTCCTCTAGTCACTGTCAGACAACTAAGTCTGGTCTTCTTTGTGAATTTGATTTCTTTTGTTCTACATTTTTCTCCTGCTCTGTCCGGGACCCTCTGTTGTGATCCCAGTCGGAGTGATCAGTAGTGGTAACCGGGCACCTTCTAGTTCTTCTTGTCTTGGTGTTGTGTAGGCTCTGGCTTATGTGGTTTGTTAGTCCTTTGGACTAACTGTTCCCTTGAGTCTTTGGTTCTTTTCACTCTCCTTTGCTCCGGTTGAGAAGAGACCAATAGTTGTATCTTAGATGGCCACCTGGAAGCTTTTAAGCCCCCAGATGCTACTCACCAAAGTAGGATGGAGAACATTGTCTTTATGAACTATGTCATGTCAGTTGACCTAGATGTCCCTCGATCATCTTTATGTGAACATATACCTTCATTTCTCTTGTGTAATTGCCTAGAACAGAATGGCTGGGCCATATTGTAGGTGCATGTCTAACTTTTTAAGAAACTGCCGAATTGTTTTCCAAAATACTTGTATCATTTTACATTCCTACCATGTATGAAAGTTCCAGTTGCCTGATGTCATCACCAACACTTGGTGTGGTCATTCTTTTTAATTTTAGACAGAATATTGGAAGTCCTGGTGGTGTAGTGGCTGAGTACTACAGCTGCTAGCCACGAGGTTGGCAGTTCGAATCCACCAGGCACTCCTTGGAAACTATGGGGCGGTTCTACTCTGTCCTATAGGGTCGCTATGAGTCGGAATCGACTCGAAGGCAGTGGGTTTTTTGGGTTTAATGGGAATACAGTAGCATCTTGTTTTGGTTTTAACTTTTATCCCTAATGGCTAATGACGGTGAGCATCTTGTCACATGCATATTTGGTATTCCTATATCTTCTTTGCCTAAGTATCTGTTCAAATCTTTTGCCCATTTTAATAATAGGGTTGTTTTCCTATTATTGAATTTTAACAGCTCTTTATATATTGTAGATACAAGTCCTTTATCAGATATGTGATTTGTAAATATTTTCTTTCATTCTGACTTGTCTTTTCATTCTCTTAACAGTCTTTTTCAAAGAGCAGAAGTTCTTCATTTTGATGAAGTCCAGTTTGTCAATTTTTTTTTCTTTTATGGATTGTGCTTTTGATGTATATAAATGCTATATCTAAGAAATCTTTGCCTAACCCAAGGTCACAAAGATTTTTCTCCTATATTTTCTGCTAGAAGTTTTGGAGTTTTATGCTTTACATTTAGATCTGTGTCCATTTCAAGTTCATTTTTTGTATATAGTGTGAGAATCGACTCGACGGCAGTGGTTTTTAGTGATGGACCCAAGTTCTCTCTCTCTCTCTCTCTCTCAGTTTTGTATATGGATATTTGTTACAGAACCATTTGTTAAAAAGACTATCCTTTGTGGGAAATCAAATAATCATTAATCTGTGCATCTATTTCTGGCCTCTCAATTCTGTTCCATTGGTTTATGTATCTAGCCTTTTGCCAATATCGCACTGTCTTAGTTACGGTAGCTCTGTGATAGGTCTTGAAATTAGATAGCATGAGTACTCCAACTTTCTTATTTTTGTACAAAATTTGTTTTGGCTAACCTAGGTCCTTTGTATTTCCGTAGGAATTTTAGAATCCGCTTGTCAGTTTCTCAACAACAACAACAAAAAAACTCGCTAGCATTGACGTTGCCCATACCCCTTACTGGAGCCCTCATGGCATAGTCGTTAAGAGCTTGGCTGCTAACCAAAAGGTCTGCAGTTCAAATCTACCAGCTACTTCTTGGGAACCCTATGGGGCAGTTCTACTCTGTCCTGTAGCGTCTCTATGAGTCAGAATCAACTGTATGGCAACAGGTTTTTACACCCCTTGCCAAGACTGAAGGATTTTCTCCAGTAAATCTCAGACAGGTGAAGGAGCAGAGACGGTGGCTGGTTGGGTTGATATGACAGTTAGGGATTTGAATTGGGGCATGGGTCTCTTACTCCTGCCATTTGTAGTTCCCCCCAAAGGTCTAGCCTCTGTCCTCTTTGCTACAAATGCAAAAGCAAAACTTCCATCTCTTTATGCTCTGCAGAGGGTTAACTCAGTTGTTCCTGCCTCCTCTCCCAGCTCCCCTTTGGGGACTCTGTAGGTTAGGCTTTGAAGTGCAAGGACAATGATGTGGGGCTGGAGAGATATGTAGGCTGAGGGAGAGGTGGATATTCAGACACTTGAGGGGAAGTTCCAGTCATTAGAAGTCCTTCTGATGGAGGGCAGACACTGTAATCTACTACCACAGGGCCCTGGGCTCTAGGTGAGACTGAAAACGGGACTAGTAAAGCATGGCTGCAGAGCATTGGAGTTGCCCATGTGAAGGTGGGGGACAGTGAACTGCTGGGTATAGCTCCTCCTCATCTCTCATCAGCTGTGAAATGAAGGACCATCAAGAAAAAGGCTGCCATAGTCCCTCTGTCCACAGTCTGGTGCTGTTTCCCTCTGCAGCCTGGGAGCTTCCCTAGGGAAGCTTCTGGCACTCAGGAAGAGGACAGGGATTACAAGTGGAAAGAAAAGTCTAATGGGCATCGTGATGTAGTGGAAAGAGCCATATTCTGGGTGTCAAGAGACCACTTCAAATCCTGACTCTGTCACCACTTCCCTGGTGGCCTTGGGCAAGTCACTTTCACTCTCTATGAGAGGTTGAACTACAGGATTTTAAAGATCCCTTTATGAGGACAGGGACCATGTCTTAATTCTTTTAGTCTCCCCAGCATATAGCACAGTGCCTGACACATAATAAGGGTTCAGGAAATAGTGTGATTAGTGAATGAATGAAAACCCACTGCCATCGAGTCAATTCCGACTCATAGTGACCCTACAGGACAGAGTAGAACTGTCTCATAGAGTTTCCAAGGAGTGCCTAGTGAATTTGAACTGCTGTAGTTAGCAGCCGTAGCACTTAACCACTATGCCACCAGGGTTTCCGAATGAATGAAATGCTAGAGAAATGAAAAGGCCCAAAGTGAAGCTCTTAGACAAGGCCGGTGGGTGGTATCTCCTCTCTACATAACCACAAGGGGGTGTTGTAGTCTCAGACCAAGGGAAAGAATTTAGATTAGAAATGAACTAAGGTGAAAAAGAAATGGTCTGAGAACCTGATCTTTTAAATGAATAGCAGAACCCTGGCCCAGCTTATTTTCTTCAAGACAGGAGAAGCAGATGTCTTCACTGCCAGATTGGCAAGGTAGTTCTGGGTGGGTTGAAGAGTAGACATGGCCTAGAGAGATGAACGACTAGCATGAAGGCACACAGGAGCAATGCGAGTGGACTCACCTGACTGGTGAGCATTCCCCTTCTGAAATCCCCTCCCCTTGCTAAAAAAACCCAAACATCCTGGCACCCAGCTTGGAACCCTGTCACCTCTGGGTCTCTCCCTGTGAGTTCATCAAACCCACCACTGATGTGTTATCCTGAAGGGCCCCTTCCTCCTGCAGCATTCCAAGGGAACTAAACATCAAACATTGTCTTCGTTAGTTCACCAACAGCAGGAAAGCATTGAATATGTGGGAACCCTTGAAAAAGCCTTAACCTTTTACCAGCCCACCTCCCACCTTCCCTTTTCCCCCTCACAGCTTCTTCTGCAATGAGTATGGATGTGGACGTGCGAGGGAGGATCCAATAAGGCACATTTTCCAGTTTGAACTGAGATCATGGGGAGACAGGATGAGGCGTGGTGAGGGTACATCTCAGGATCCGGAGCTCTGAAATGAGGTTAGGCTGTTAGGGAGAGTGGGGGTACCACCGAGCTCTGGCTCCCAGTCTAGAGCAGCAAAGGGTGAAAGGCAGTAGGAGTGATCAAGGCTAGCAGGACTACTTGGTCATCAGGAGCAGTAACAGAACTGAGGACATGGCCCAGGTCTACTCAGGGCCTCCCTGGCCCAGTGTTCCCAGTGGGGAGGGAACAGGAAGCTGTGATTTCCTTTCCCCTTTCCCTCCCTGCCCTTAGCCTCAAGGTCGCTTGCTGCTGAAATTAATTCCAAGCTGTGTTTTAGTTGGCATTGTTCCCTGGGCACGGTAATAGTTGCTCACTACCTGCTCCCTTCCCCCACAAAACACAAGCTCCTCCTTGAAATAATAATCATTTGTGCCAATAGTGACGTACAAAGAGCTTTTTCACAGGCATTATCTCATTTCATTACACCAATCCTGTGAGGCAGAGACTTTAATCTGAAAATTTTAAACAAGGCAACTGAGGCTCAGAGGAGTTCAGCAACTCACCCAAAGTCACACAGCTAATGAGAAGCAGATCTGGAACTCCAGAACCTTTGCTCTTTCCTCTTAGACACTCATTTGGATTCTCTCTGCGCCCTCCCAGGCCTCTTCCCTTAGGCCCCAAGAGAACAGTTTCTGCAGACAGGGAATCTCTGCCCACTGTTAGGAATAGAGCGGCCTCTAGCCTTCTTCTGGGGTAGAAACTTGGGGCTGCCCTCCATTGCTGGATAACACCCCCTTTTCCCCTCCCCTCTGCCACATACAGCCCTTGTTTCTCACTGTCTCTCTCTCTCTCTCTCACACACACACACACACACACACACACACACACACACACATTTATCCCAGAATGCAGGACTTCCCTTGCCCTGCCCCACCCACCACCAATCCTGACCAACAGGCAAGGGGCAGGCAGTCCCATCCACACCCCTCCCTCTGAGCTGTGGGCGTGGGCTGGGGCGCTTGGCGGGTAGAGGCCCCAAGAGAAGCACTAACATCTCGAGCCTCCTGCTGAGAGCCTGTGGTGGCCCCTGCCAGTCTCCAGGGCTGGCAGGTACCCCCTGGCCCCTCTGCCTGGTACCACTGACCTTTGATGCCCTGCAATGCCCACACCCAATGCCTCTGTTCCCCTGCCCACGCCCTTCTGGGCCAACACCTCTGGAGACAGCGTGCTGAGCGCTGATGATGCTGCAGTACCTGTGGATTCCCTAGCCCTGAGGGTCGTGGTTGCCCTGGCCTACGGAGTTGTGGGGGCCATCGGCTTGCTGGGCAACTTGGCTGTACTGTGGGTGCTGAGTGACTGTGCTCAGGGGGTCGCTCGCCCACCTTCCGACACCTTCGTCTTCAACCTGGCTGTGGCAGACCTGGGGCTGGCGTTCACTCTCCCTTTCTGGGCAGCCGAGTCGGCACTGGACTTCCACTGGCCCTTCGGAGGTGCCCTCTGCAAGGTGGTCTTGACTGCCACTGTCCTCAACGTCTACGCCAGCATATTCCTCATCACGACACTGAGCGTGGCCCGCTACTGGGTGGTGGCCATGGCTACGGGTCCAGGTACCCACCTTTCACTCTTCTGGGCTCGCATGGCCACCCTGGCAGCGTGGGTGGTAGCTGCCCTGGCGACGGCGCCCACGGCCGTCTTTGGGGCTGAAGGTGAAGTGTGGGGTGTGCGCCTGTGTCTGCTCCGCTTCCCCAGCAGGTACTGGCTGGGGGCCTACCACCTGCAGAGGGTGGTGCTGGCCTTCCTGGTCCCTTTGAGCATCATCACCACCAGCTACCTCCTGCTGCTGGCCTTCCTGCGGCGGCAACGGCGGCGACGACAACAGCGACGGTGTAGGGACAGCAGGGTTGTAGCCCGTTCTGTCCCCATCTTGGTGGCCTCCTTCTTCCTCTGCTGGTTCCCCAACCACGTGGTCACTCTCTGGGGTGTCCTGGTGAAGTTTGACCTGGTGCCCGGGGACAGCACTTTCTACACCCTCCATACCTACGTGTTCCCTGTCACCACCTGCCTGGCACATACCAACAGCTGCCTGAACCCTGTGCTGTACTGTCTCCTAAGGCAGGAGCCCCGGCGGGCCCTGGTGGATATCTTCAGGAATCTGCGAGCCAAGCTGTGGCCCCAGGGTCAGGGCTGGGTGGAGCAGGTGGCACTAAAGGAGGTAGGCAGGCAGTGGGCAGTGGGCACTCCCCAGGAGAGTGAGTCTTCTACCATACTCACCAACCTGGACAAGGGGACACCTGAGCGCAGGGGTCCAAGCTGAACACCCTCTCTTCCTGGGACCTGTCAGGTGCAGGAGCCAGGCAGCCTAGGGAGAGAGAGGCTGGCCCCTTTGCCAGGCTGTGGTGCCCTCGGGGAAAATCTGATCTTTGATCCCCAATCTCTGGGTGTGGTGGAAGGCGGGAGGCCAAGGCCCAAGTCTGGGCTGGGCCTGACAAAGCTTGTCTCACTTTGGAAGGGGAGAAAAGGGCCTGAGAATAAATCTCTGGATTATCCACGGATTCTGTCTTGACTTTTTATTCCTTCCCCTTCCAGCCTGGTGTGAGATAAAAGGATTTCTGGCCCCATTTCTATCTCCTGTAAGAATTCCCAGGCGATTTTCCCTAAGGGTTCTAGGCTAATGAATCAGGAGTCAGGGCCCATCTCTCTTTTCTCCCCACCCCCACCTTCACCTCAAAATGGAGTGTGCCCTTGTCCCTCTCTGGTACCAAGGCCAGAAATGTTCTCCTTCCCTGGACATCCCATCTCTTAACATCTCGATGGTGCCCTCAGCTGCAAAAGCTGTAGTTCCCCTGCAGGGAGATCCGAGGCGGGGGGTTTTACTGGATCCCTGGCACCTGCCCGGCCCTGGGTGTAACGTCCTGGTGCTCGCTGGGGGCACTGTGTGTCTCTTAAATCAGGATTTGAAGGGAGAGGTGAAGATAATGATAGGTCAAGAACATGAATGGGGCATTAAAAAAAAAAAAAAAAAAACCAACCTGCTGCTGTCTAGTCGATTCTGGCTCATAGTGACCCTACAGGATGGAGTAGAACTGCCCCATAGTTTCCAAGGAGTGCCTGGTAGATTCAAACTGCCAACCTTTTGGTTAGCAACCGTAGTGCTAACCGAGTGGGGAATAGAGATGCAGAAAGAGGCTGGGAGAAGAGGCTGAAGGTAGTGCCAGTAATCACAGAAAGATGGTGCTGGTCTTCCTCCCCACACCAAGTGCAGAGCTGAGAGGAGTATAAACTCAGGTGGCACACCATCTGGATTCAAGTCCTAGCTCTGACACTAACCAGCTGAGGGACCTTGGGCAAGTTACTTTACCTCTCTGTGCCAGTTTTTTTGTCTGTAAAAGGGGCTGTTGTGCAGATGAAACTGCCTGAAATACAGTGTTATACATTATTCCTACTAAAAATCCAAACCTATTGCTGTAGAGTTGATTTGGAGTCACGGTGACCCTGTGCGTTAGAACTGCTCCGTAGGGTTTTCTTGGATATAATCTTTATGGAAGCAGATTGCCAGGCCTCTCTTCTATGGCACCTCTGGGTGGGTTCAAACCACAAACCTTTAGGTTTGAGCACAAACCGTTTGCGCCACCCAGGGATCTTATTTTTACACTCCCTGTAAAATGGAGAAAGAAAAGGAGGAAAGGGGGGGCAGCTGGGAGCTAGAGGTAGCAGATCTATGTAGGTCTCTTCTGGAATGGCTGTACATGCTCTGAAGTGAAATGAAAGTCTTATATAAAGAACTGAGTGGTTGGCCCCTCAGACTGCTTGAAGGTACATCTCCAGGCAATGGCGCTTGCCTTTGGCTTCCATATCCATAGAGACCCAGCAACGATAAAGGTTAGACATGAGACGGGGCTTTTGGGGGGCAGCCCCTGGAAAGGGGAGGGGAGCGGCAGAAGGGCTGGAGCCCCCGCTTCTATCGCTCCCGTGAACTAAGCTCTCCGGCGTGACTAACCTAGGATGGCTCTGGCCACTCGGATCCCAGGGCACCAGATGGATTCTGCTGAGAATTAGAGGCTCTGAACAGCTACCCAATTCAAAGCATGTTAAGCAAAGTTGAAGAGATTTAATTAGCCTCTGGATGTTTAATTTCCTCTTTTTGATGATGTTTAAACTGGTCCAAAACCCCAGGCCTGTTCCCAGCCAATTACAGGAAGATGGAAAATTCTAAGTCCCTTCTTCCCACCTCAGCCCGAGGCGGCTCTTCAGCTGGCCCTGCTGAGATCCGGATATTGACTCCTCTGGGGGCATCTCTGCTTTATGGGACCCAGAGGTAAATATTGACGGAGTTTAAAGTCAGAGAGAATGAACGCTTGAAGACTTACCCTGAAGGGGGACTGGTTAGGGAAAGGGTGTGGGCGCCGGAGGGCCTGGCATGGTGGGCTCGGACGTGAGCCATTCACACTGGCGCTCCTCCGGACGGAAGGAAGGCCACGCTGTGGGGAGGAGGCTGGGCCCTGGCTCCTTGGAGCACAAGGCCAGAGAGCTCTGAAACTGCGGCAGGAGGGAACAAGGGACCGAATGTGAGGGAGGGGCTCACGTCTCAGGGACAGCCACATCAGAGAAATGCTTTGGCTTTCGGTTTTGGGACCAAAGGATGAGGAAGTTTGGGTGAAAAGGTGGCAGGAGAATCAGTGCTGCTGAGGATAAAGCCAACTGTTGCCCTCGCGTGAGCTATGGGCGTCTCCACACTGGATCTGTGCCTTCCAGTCTCCCTGGCTGGATCCACGTGAGGACGTCCAGGGAGCCTGCCCTCCTTTTCCTGGTGGTCTGTGGTGCTATGAAATGTGTGTTTGGAACCTGGAGCTCTGGTACCTTTAGGCAGAGAGGATGAGGGGAGGAAGTAGAGGGCTGAAACTAGGACTGGCTCCTTTCAGGCTTGCTTATCCAGGCTTCCCTGTCTATCGAACGAGAACAATTCCTACCTCACAGGATACATATAGTGGATAAGAAAGCACCTTATGAAGGCCAGATGCAGGTGGATGAGTTACAGGAGTGGAGGGTGCTGGCTGCCCCTCCCCGCCAAGCCAGCCCCCCCACCCCAGCATTTTCAATTCCTCTTTCTAGTTGAGGTCTTGCTAAGTGCCTGTGTGCCATTCTTATCACCTTACCCCACAGGCTCCAAGGGGGCCATGTGCATATGTGTACCAGTACTTATCACCTCACCTCCCCCTAGCCCCACAGCTCCAGCACAGGACATCAATCAGAGCAGGAAACACACCGAAACTCCCCCCCAAAAGAACTGAAACCACCTCCTCTCTCACCACCTCTAAAAAAGCCAAAAAACAAGCAGCTCCTATGAGGCGAACAGTCTGAAAGAGGTCACTCCAGGGTCTGGAAGAAGTCACCCCAGGGCTCTGACACCATGGAGAACATGGGACGGTGGGGACTGAGTCTGGAAATGGACACTGGGGAGAGGGTGGCGGCAGCTGTGCCAAAAGAGGGACGAGGGATGGGGGCAACAGGCTGATGTGGTTTTGAGCACAGCATGCAAATGAGATGAAAACAAGTTTTCTAATATTGGAATTCCCATTTTAGCCACTGGAGCCCAACTGTGCCCTTTATTTTTATCCTTGTATTTGTGAATATCCCGTATCTCATTCCAAGAGATTTGCAGCCACTTCCCTTGTTGGTGCCCCTCTCTCCAGTGAGGCAGAAACTGCCCTTCCAGTGAGGGAGAGGAAAAGGACCTCTTATGGAAGCACCAAGGTCCCTGCCTGGCTTCCCCTTCCTCATCTCCCCTTAGCAGACATCAAGAGAGACAGCACCTCATGGGGTTCCAGGTCTTTAATTTACCCTGCTTGATCTTTTTTTTTTTTTTTCTTTTTTTTCTTCTTTCTTTTTGTACAATCAAATTGGCAGAAAAATGGCTGGGGCTGGTGAGCACTGTGGGGGGGTTCCATTGAATAATCCCCAAAATTCACACTGAGGTTTCAGGTCATGGTTGCTGAGGTGAGGGGTGAGGTTAGGCTTTGTAGAGATTTCCCAGCAGACCCTAGAACTTCTTTTCCCAAATGGCTGGGGAAGAGGTCGGAATAGGCCCCCCCACTGCTGTGAATGGGAGTAGAAGACATTGTCCCCTACTCCTCAAATTCTTCAGATGTGGAGATAGAAGGCTGTGATCTCTAATTGCCTACAATCTTCTCTTAAAAATATAAAACACGTGCAGTTGGCTTTGGTACAAAAAAGAAAAGAAAACAAAACAAAACATTCTGGTCCCTGTGGGGTTTCTTCCTCAGCCCCCAACAAAACCATTATGGCCACCCCAACCTCTATTCCATCTACTCCAGGAAGCCAGGTTATCTCCCTGGGGTTTCCATGGAAGATAGAGAGAAGGGAGAACAGCAGTAAGAGGTTGAGGGGAGAAGGGGGAGGGACATGTCCCCACCTACAGCCCTTCTTAAAGATGCAGTTAGGGTCCTGTGGCTGCAGCCTCCCCTCAAAGAGAGGTGTTGTCAGGGGAAGCATGTCAGGGCTAGGACCCAGCAACTGCATGGTTAAGCCCAAATATACCCCAGTAGTGTTAAAGGACAAGGCCTCCTGATCCCTATGGCTTGGTTCCCATGTCCCTGGTCCTTTAAATCTCCCCTCTCCCCCCATAACTAATAATAAATAAATAAATTTTCCTAAAGTAGGGGAAGAAGGCATAAAAAATGGCATCTGTGGTGTTCCTTTTGGATGCCACCAGGGGGCACTGTGGCCTAACTCCCCCAGGTTCCTAAATGGCCCCAGGTATCCAAGGATCCCAAGAGCTGGCAAGGACAATCAGCAGTTCTTTCAAATGCCCCCTCACCGTTGGTAGACTGGAGTTCCCAAGGTTTGCCCCACTCAGTAATGTTCTTCACAGGGGCATAGGACAGGGGAGGGGCCCCCTTAGCTCTCTGAGGCTATAGGCTCCCCATCGCGGCTCTCCGTCTCCTCAGGGATGTCCTGCATTCGAGTGAAGTCTGAAGGGGGACAGAGCAAAGCCAGTGAGTGAGCAGAGGACCCCATGAGGAAGTGCAATCCTACACTAATGTCCCCCATCTGCGGGCTGAGGGGCCTCAGATCTGTGGAGGGAGGGCAAACAGTCTGGGTGAAGGAAAAACCTGTCAACAATGTAAGCAATGTAACTACACCCAGCTACCTTATATACTTTGTAAGTATACAAAGATATAATGTGATTAAACCAAAGCCAAATCTGTTTCCATCAAGTTGATCCTGACTCATAGCAACCCTACAGGACTGAGTAAATCTGCCCCATAGGGCTTTCAAGGAACGGCTGGTGGATTCGAACTGCCGAGCTTTTAGTTAGCAGCTGAGCTCTTAACCATGAGCCACCAGGGCTCCAAAAGCTAATTAGTTAAATACAAACTATTTTAAGATTATTATATAAAGTCATCGTAGCTTTTGGTTATTCTGTATTTCCTAAATCAACTATAAGAACTTGGAAGTCTTTGAAATTTTTTTGACTTTGAAAATGGATTTCTGCTTGAAAAGGTTGGGAATCACCACCCTACTGGAGGAGGGGAGGCCCTTACACTTTGCTTCCTAGAGTTCCACCACCAATCCTCACACAAAATAGCAAGTCCTCTCTGCAGCCCTCCCAAGAGTTACTGTAGACCTCAGCAGTCAACAAGGGCCTATCCTCCATGTCCCATGCTGCAGGATGCAGAGGGCCTGTACCCAGGTTACGCTCTACCTCAATGCCATCTCGCCACCAAGGCCTCACCTCGTGGACTATGGGGTGGCGACAGACGACTGCTACCTTCCTCCTCGCTGCCGGTGTCTGGGTCACTGCTGTCTTGCAGCTGTTCCTCAGGACTGCCCAGCTCCTGCCTCTCTCGGTCCTCAAAGGGCCGATGGATGGAGCGGATAGTCACAGGCAGATCGAGGCGGTCATGGCCTCGGCTAGGCTGTGGACAGTGGGCAGAAGAAGCAGCAGGCCAGGGAATGAGCAGGGTGAAGACTGCTCAGCTGAAAGCAGTGGGCCCTGCTGGGCCCCAAGACTGCTCTTTCCACGGGGCTCACTGAACACCCTCACTTTGGATCCACCACCAACTGATTTCCTTTACAGCTACTGCCCAATTGTCTTTCAACACTCACCCCTGCTCCCAACTAAGTTTCTTTCAGCTGATATCCTAATAGCCTCCAAATCTGTTGCCTGATTTCATTTGGGCACAAATTCCCAACAGTCCAATTTATTTTTGGTTGTCTCATGGACTTTTACGTCCACCCTGGGTTAGTTCATGGTTCCAACCTTCCTTACCTGTGGGGGGGTGAAGCTCAAGTACAGGGCATCGCCTGCAGGAAGGCTACGCCGCCGAGGATCCAGAGCTCTGCGGGCCCAGGGGGCCTCAGCCGGGAGCGGTTCAGTCTGGCCCAAGGCGGCCAGCTGCCTGCGGGCCTCTTCAGCCTCCCGCTCCAGCAAAGCCCGGGCCTGCTCGCTCTCCCAGAGCCGGGCTTCCAGGCTGCTGGCCTCTGTCGCCCGCTCCTCTCCGAGCCGCCGGCAGCGACGCAGCTCCTCCTGCAGCAGTGCGTGTTGCCGCTGCAGTAGTGCCAGTTCTGTGGCCTGTTTTTCAGGAGCTATAGGGGCAGTCCCGGCCCTGCCAGCCTCCCCATCCCGAGAGTTGGCTCTGGGCAGTTTCTCCCGCCGCTCAGGGCCCTCAGGGAACCGGGCTTCCATCAAAGTGTCCTGCTGGGCCACAGCCGCCTGGGGGTGGGATGGAGACAGGAGGGTGTATGAGGCCCCCCTTGTTTCCTTCTAAGGAGCCCTGGTGCCACAGTGGTTAGGCACTCAACTGCTAACCAAAAGGTTAGCAGTTCAAATCCACCATCCACTCCGAGGGAGAAAGATGTGGTAGTCTGCTTCCATAAACGTTACAGCCTTAGAAACCCTATTTGGCAGTTCTACCCTGCTCTCTATAGGGTCGCTGAGTCAGATCGACTCACCAGCAACGGCTCTGGGGTTTTTTTTGGTTCGGGTTTTTTTTTGGTTCTACTCCACACCCTTACCCCCAGCCTAAGGCCATCATCATTCCTAGGGAGCTGCGGCTAGGGCAATACTTAGAAAGGCCATTAGACTTGGCTTCCTAGAGTTCCACCACAAATCCTCACACAAAACAGGAAAACAGGAAGTTCTATCTGCAGCCCTCCCAAGAGTTACTGTAGGCCTCAGCGGTCAACAAGGGCCTATCCTCCATGTCCCGTGCTGTGGGATGCAGAGGGCCTGTACCCAGGTTATGCTCCACCTCTATGCCATCTCGCCACCAAGGCCTCACCTCGTGGATTATGGGGTGGAGAGGTGGAGATAGGCAGCTGCTACCTTCCTCCTGGCTGACAGTCCTTAGAAAGGCCGTTTAGGATGGCTCTGCCCCTCCTAAGTGGGTATCTCTGGCCTGGCTCCTCCCTCTTGCCCACCTAGCCCTTGCCCCACGGTGGCCCTTGCCCCATGGCGGCCCCTCCCCTCACTGACCTGTAGGCCATGCAGAAGTCCATAGAGACTGACCAATCGCTGTAACACCTCCTGAGGACAGAGGAGAAGATGGGAACAGGGCCCAAGCTTCAAGACGAGAGAACTGCCCAGAAGTTGAATAGGTGTGGGTGTGGGGACAACAGGACTCCAAATACTTTGAGATGTAGACTTGTCCCCACGCCACTCCAAATCAGGCCCCATTTCTCAGGCTCAGTGTACCCTCCCTTTGGTTTCCTATATCATCAAATTCCCATCTCACCTCCTGGGGAGATCTCAGCTGATTTCCATTTCGATCCTGCAGAAATGGGGGAGGACAGGGTGTCAGCAAGCATACAAGGGCCTGGTGCCTGCCCTGACAGCTCTGTGCTGAGGGTCTATAGGCCAGCGGTCTCTGTCCCACTTTCCCACCCTCTAGCCCAAGTCCTGGAACCTTCTGAGGACCCACCTTCTGGCTGGAGTCTGAGTCTGCTCTGCAGAGCTCAATGGAGCCATTGAAGGTTCTGGCCTCACCATCTGTGGAGCAGGGGAAAAGGACGGGCCAAGCTCACTTCTCCAGGGCCTGCCACCACTCAGTCCCTGGAACCATCTCATTCTCTTTAGCTCCTCCCACCCACTCCCTTGGTCCCCTGCCCTGACACTCACTGGCAGTGACCCCAGGACTCGTGTTACCACTGCTGTCTGGTTCCACGGGCAGGGCTGGTTCCCGGGGCGTTGAGAGTAGCTCCACTCCAGGCCCCACCAGCAGGTCTTTCAGGCCCTCCACTGAGGGGAAAGAGGAAGAGGTGGGGAATGGGAAGGGATGTCCTTCACCCAACACACACAGACATTCAAGCATCCAAGGGACTGCCCCCTGCCCAGGGCGTGGGGTCTCACCCACACAACCACACGAGATACAGGTCATTAAAGGTGCATAAGGGACATTATGAGGTGTATCAAACAGTACCAAAGACCATGCCTCTTCCCTCGCCATCCCCAGCAACTGGCTGAGTGTCTGGCACAGAACAGGTAGGTGAGGGTGTTTATGGACTATGAGGTCCACGTGTCCACATTCTATGATGGTGAGGGGATGGCCTGGACTCTCCTGGGAGCTCCCTCACCCTCACGGATGGCATCCTGCAGCAGTCGCTCTCCACGAGGGGACTCGAGGGACTCGGAGCGGAAGAGGCCCCTGGGCAGGGCTGGCAGGGGCATCCCACTGCTGCCATCCTCTTCGGCCTGGAAATGGGTCATCTCAGCAAACAGCCCAACCTTCTCTTTCAGCAGCTCCACCAGTGCCCGGTCCTTCTGCTGCAGCTCCACTGTGAATAAGGAACAGATGAGCACACAGGAGCCCGGGCTGCTGGGCAGAGTGGCAGCACTTAATTTTGTTTTCTTGGCATTGACAAAGAAGAAGAAATATCTTTTGGGGGAAGAAAGTAACACATACGCTTTTGTTTTAAAAACTAAAGTAAAAAAGGTTTGTTGCAGGAATTGCAAGATGCCCACCAATTCTCATTCTCCCCATCTTCCTTCAGAGAATGCCTTTAAGTTTCATCTGGGCACATGGCTGTCCAGTTAAAGACTACATTTCCCAGCCTGCCTTGCAGCTATACATTGCCACATGACGAAATTCTGACCAAAGGATGTGAGTGTCTTCCAGATCCGCCCTTAAAACAAATGGTATAAATCCCCTTGTTCCTTTACTCCTCCCTGTTAGCTGGGATACAGCTGTGACAGTGGGAGCTGGAGTAGCCACTTTGGACCTAGAGATGGAAGCTTCACATTGAAGATGGCAGAGATACATGACTATCCTGCTCTGCTCACCTCTGGACTATGATGTGGAGAGAAACAATCTTTTACTTTGTTTAAGCAATTGATTTTTTTTTTTTGGAGGGGGGCTCTTTTTAAATAGCAATTAGATCATACCCAACTACAAGACCCTATAGTGAAAGAGTAATACTCCCCACTCTGGTCTTCACGGTTCCACTTCCCAGAGGTAACCATAGTGATAATATCTTTCTAGACATATTAGTCTCTCTTTCTCACACACACAATACGTACGTATATATATATCCATCCCCGTTATTTTTACACAAATGGTAGCATACACTTTACATTGCGTGAAACCTTGCTTTTTTCACTTAATGATATATTTTGGTTATGAATCTGTATCAGTCCCCACAGAGCCAGCTCACTCTTTCTAACAGCTGCATAGTACTCCATTGTGTGGCTCTATTATAAATCCTTTAACAAACTCCCTGTGGGTGGACTTACGCTTGATTCGCCGGAGGTAAGCCTCATCCTCTGTCTCAATCAGGGGGAAGTTCTCCCTAGATGGGCACCTGGGCAGATAACATCGGGTGGGGTTGGGAGGAAGAAGCTAGATCAGGAATCGGCCTCCTCTGAACTTCCCAGAGGTTCTCCTCCCCTTCCCAAGTTATGTTCTATGTACCCCTCTTCCAGTAAGACTCATCAGCCCCCTGCCTTGGCTTCATTTAGTCTTGACTGTTTCCTTTTCTGAGCACCGATCATCTGCATTTAGTGGAATGTACCTCTCAAGAAGCCACATAACGTAGACAGGTACAGACTTTAGCATCAAACAAAACCAAACCCACTGCCAGCAAGTCGATTCTGACTCATAGAGACCCTATAAGACCATGTGGAATTGCCCATGGGGTTTCCAAGGCTGTAACCTTTATGGAAGGAGCAAGCTGCTGACCTTTTGGTTAGCAGCCGAGCACTTAACCAGTTACCAGCCCAGCGCTTAACCACTGGGTTC
Organism: Elephas maximus indicus; assembly: GCF_024166365.1. Lineage (NCBI taxonomy): Eukaryota > Metazoa > Chordata > Mammalia > Proboscidea > Elephantidae > Elephas > Elephas maximus. The sequence continues at coordinate 193,760,980 of NC_064821.1, forward strand.
AAATCCTGGCTCCACTATTTACCAGGCGGTAGCCTCTTTATTTCTTCCTCGGAAAAATGGGGATAATATTTTCCTCACAGGTTTCCCATTAGGATTAAATGAAATAATGTAACCGTGTCTTGAACATGGCAGAAGCTCAATACGTTAAGTAGTGTTGTATTAGTTAAAATCTTCACAACTATAAACATTAATACTGTTACTAAAGGCCACTGTGGACATACTGTCAACGGAAAGGTAATGCGAATTGTTTTCCTGGAATAGGCCGTTTTGTACTTTTGAATATATTTCTGAAAAATTCATTCAAATGCATCGATTACAAAAGTTAAAAGGAAAAACAAATTTTACATCTTAGAGAGTGGAAGAAAATCCATTCCCTGAAAGCTGAAAATATAATCCTAATTCGAATTTATTCCTTAGGCATAAGCTTCAGCAATCCATTTTCAACATTTTCATATGCTCCACTTGACTTTTTCCTCCTATCACAATTGGACATGCCATTGCCTCATATCGAAAGTGTGCCCAACAGAAGCTGAAGATTTGCTGCTTGAGGTCACTAAACGATTTCCTTCTTGCCTGAGTTTGCGAGACTTCTCTTATCTCCAGTATCAATGTTTTCGTTATCCTTTTTCTCGTGTGTTTTTAGAAAATAAAAGTAAAATACAATATGATCCAAATAACAGCCTACAGACCAAGGAGCCCTGGTGGCGCAGTGGTCAAGCATTTGGCTGCTGACCAAAAGGCTGGCAGTTCAAACCCACCAGCTGCTCCATAGGAGCAAGACGTGGCAGTCTGCTGCCATAAAGGTTACAGCCTTGGAAATCCCATGGGGCAGTTCTATTCTGCCCTACAGGGTTGCTATGAGCCAGAATCAACTCAAAGGCCATGGGTTTTTGGGGCTTTGCCTACAGACCAAGATATTAATGTGGCTGAAGCTATTGTTGGCTGGCGGGCATGATGTGACCATTCAAAATATTCCTTTGCTTGTGTGTTCCTGCTGCATTTGAAAGGTGGTCGAGGTCAGTGTATAAAATATGAACACAGATCACCTCCCCTGCTGTGGGCCACCTCCTCTCTGCTCTCACTCTGAATGCCAGGTACTGTTCACAGGGAGCACAGCAGCCTGGAACTCGATGCTGCAGATACCCTGAGGCCACACCCACACGCAGGCCGCAGGCACACACTCACACTCGCACACTCTGCTGGATAACGCGGATCCAGGTGCTCCGGTCATCGCGGGATGCTGTGTGGACCTCATACATCTCCGGGGGGCGGCCTGAGCTGATCAGAAACATCCCTTTCTCCTGGTTGGCGATGTCCCGTACGATTAGTTGCTGCAGCGAGACCACTGAGGGCTTGTCCTGCCAGTCAGGGTAAAGGAAGGATTAAGCCCGGGAATTCTGCCTCCTGGATATTTGGGTCTTCAACCCTTCTGGAAAACCCAAAGGGTTGAAGGGTCAGCCTAAGAATCCAGTTCAGAGCCTAGGCTTTGGAGCTAGCCGGAGGCCTTAGAAACATGTGTGGCCCTTGATAAATTATTTAACTAACTTTAAACTTTACTTTCTTCATGTATGAAATGAGGATGATAATAATAGACCTTCCTCCCAGGTGTAACAGCCCCTGCGCAGTCACAATACTTGTTAGCTACTCTACAATTGATTATTCTATGGCAGTAATGGTTCTGACAATAGTGGCTTCACTCTGAAGGCCCCCACAGCTCTTTGGGCTGGGGTAGGAGAGCAAGAAGGGCCTGAGACACTTGTCTGTATGGGAAAGGAGAGGAAAAGTAGGGAGGGCCTCACCAGGGTAGGGAAGATGTACTTCTGGTCCTTCTCCTGGAGAAACACTAGCACATCCGTCATCAGCAGCATCAACACATCTGGCAGGTGGACGAAGTGAGAGAACAGTCTGCACTAAAGCCTGAGCAGCTTTGTTTCCCTCGTAGACACCAGGCTACCCAGCTCCAATTCCTCTCTTCCTGGCCTCTCTGCCCTCTGGTGGTTTCCCCCAGCTTTTCAGGCCTCCTAACGCCTCATTCTTATAGCTCAGAAATGGGGGCATAAAGCGGGGCGGTCCATGTGTTACCAGATAAAACAGCTTTTCAGGCCAGAAGGGGCCTCGAGGGATTCCTGAATGCCTTTGGAAAAACCCTCCTTACACAGAGGGCACTGGGTGGGTTACCCTACTAATGCAGGTTCCTTAATCTGGAGTCTAGAGACCCCTAGGATATCCACTGCTGGGCTTCAGGGGCTCTGTAAGCCCTCTAAAGTTACATGGTTGATTTTATGTACTGATATAACACACATGTATTTTTTGCGGTGAAAAGGTCCAGAATTTTTGTGAGAGTCATAAAGGATTTCCAGAACAGAGGAACCAACCCTTTTTTTAACCTTAAGCTCCACATCTAACAACTAAGACCTTTTGGATATCTGCCCTAAATTCCCTCTGGCCCAGCATATTCCTGCTTCTCACCTCATGCTTGGTGGGGAGGGAGAAAGTTGGTTTCTTTTCTTCAAAGGACTGAAAGACCTTCCCTCACTCAGCCATCTCTCCTTCTGCCCCACCAGACCCCTCCTTCCTTTTACTTCTCTGCCCCACCCCTCAGGCTCTCCTGTCCTATGGGGTGGAGTCCTGCACTTTAAGACTGAGGGAGAAAACAAAGGTCAAGTCCATAAAATTTGGATGTCACAGTCCAGAAAACACACACTCCTCCTCTGTCCTTGGAGATCTTGTTAAGCTGTGGGCACACAGAAGGCAAGGGCTTTTGCTAAATGCTTCAGAAATAAAGCTCTCCAGCCTTGCTATTTTTAACCCCCCATGGTTTATATTCTTAGCTGCTGCGTGGGAGGGATGGGAAGGAGAGAAAGGGATGAAGGGGAAAGGCTGGTGAAGACTGACAATATCCAAGCCTGTGGATTGGGGTTGTCATGACAGGGGGACCGAGGCTCGGGCTGACAGTGGCCTCAGATATCTCAGTTTACGTTTGTTCCTCCTCACCCCAAAGCTGAGGCCTGCTCTTCCCTTGCCTTGATTTAGATAGGAAAGACTTTGCCAGTGCAGATAAATTCTGGGAAGAAGGCCTGGGAAAGTGCTGCCCCGCCCCCAACACCCCTTTCTGTTCTTTTCTCTTTTCTCCGTCCTACCTGTTGGTCCCTGGGCTCTGTGCCCTCCTCTGGGGTTGTCCAAGCTGTGCCCAAAGCTCCTGCCCATTCCCCAGCCCTGCTAGCAAGGATTCTAGCTGGTAGAATCAACTGCCCTGATCCTGTCCTCTGGCTTCCTCGTTAAACTGGGGATGCAAGGACCAAAGAAATGAATAAATACTGATAAAGAAGTCCCTACGGGAATCCATGAGTGGTGCGAGCAATTAATGTGCTCACTGCTAACTGAAAGGTTGGCACTTCAAGTCCACCCAGAGGTGCCTCAGAAAAGAGGCCTGGCAATCTACTTCTGAAAAATCAGCCACTGAAAACCCTACAGAGCACAGTTCTACTCCAACACACGCGGTAGCCTCAGAATCAACTCCACAGCAACTGGCTTTTTGGTATGGTCCATAAATTTAATCTAGAATTTAGACTTTCGCTGTGACAGAGGCCATGGTTCTTTCCTCCCACAGGGTCTCACCCTGGGTGTAGGGTTGTAGAAAGAGAGGTCATAGGGCTGGATGTTTCTCCCTCTCCATATCTGACTGGGAACACCCGCCTGGCCTGTCCAGCAGACCACTGACCTTTGAAGCGCCCGGTCGCTGTCTTCCAGAGCAGGCAGCCATCGTGGAGTAGCTTGCGCCGCAGAAGCTCCTCTCGGCCAAAGGGACCCTTGCCAGGCACCGGGGTCTGAGCACGGGGATCCATGCGGTTGTAGATCTCCTGCAGGCGGGCCCCCTTCTCCAGCTCGTGCACATCCTGGTCCACATTGGACAGCAACTCCTTCACCAGCCCCAGTGCCATCGTCAGGTCCTGGTGCTCCTCTTCGTTTCCTGGCACCGGGGGTTGGGGTGGGGGAGGCTCAGCCAGCTTCATTCCAGCCCCAATTCCCATCATACCTTGATTCTACCTTCAGAGGCCGTCCCAGGTCCCACACCTACCCCAGGCTGACCCTAGGCCTTCCCTTGGTCATCCCGAGCTTTTCCTAGCCCCAGACAGCCCTCTTCCAGCCACTGCCCTCCCTGCACCCTCCTACTCACCGTGGGAATGCTGCAGGATCCGGCTTATGAGCACCGGGTACTTGGTGATGCGCTGGGTCACCAGCAGGATGCACTCTTGTACCCCATGCCGCTTCATCACAGCCGAGCGGGTCACCTTCTACAAGGGAAGAGGCTGGGCTCAGGGCCAGAGGGGCCGGGGGAGGACAAGAGAAAGAGCACTGGACTTAGAGCCCAAGCTCTGTGTCAGCCCTGCCTTGGCCAGTTACCTCACACTGGCCTCAATGATTACATCTGAATAATGGGGGTAACACCGCCACAGGTCTGTTGGGAGACCAGCCAACATAAGGTAGTGAGAGAATCGGTGAGAAACACGAGGTAGTGAGAGCAGCGGGGAGACTACCATGAAGTGTACCGCCAGTATGAGGTGCTCTTGTGACATGATCATGCATGGGTGAGTCCACAAGGGTTCGGTGAACTTTTAAACCAAATCCCTGACCTCCATGTGGGTGCAGTGTATGGGAAATGCCCCAAAATGGGGAGGCTGGGCTTGCTTGGGCCATTAGAGGAGCGTTGAGTGGTCCTGGAGAGGTCTGCTCACCCGGATGAACTGCTGGAAGCGTTTGTCTCGTGCATATAGCTCCTTATAGAGCTTTAAGGCCTTGGTGTGGCGGCTGCAGAACTCCGAGTAGGTCTTACGCATCTGCTCTGCGCTAGGGCCTGAGAACTAGAAATTGGGGGAGCGAGGCTGGGTCAGCATATCCCCTGAAGCCACACCCTCTTCCCTGGACACACCTCTGGCCTCCTGCCCAGCAGTCTGACTTCCTACCTCTCCAGCTCTCCTTGGCTCCCCACCACCCCCTAGTGCCTGGAGGCAAGAAATGCCCACGCCAGTCACATATCCTTCCATGAACATTATTACCATGGGTCCTGCCTTTTCCCACCTGACTGATGAGCAGGTCTCCCAAACGATGGATGACGAAGTTCCGGGTGCTGCCAGGGCACAGAGCCTGCCGTCGGCGTTCCAACAGCTGGCTGAGGAAGCGTGTGTGGATTTCAGTGAGCTCGTCCACGCAGGGGAACAGGCCCTGCACCACACCTAGCTCCAGCTGCAGCTCTTCCAGCATCCCCACGCGGAAGAGGCGGGTCATGATCTTCAGCGTCCGTACGTGGTGCAGCTCCGTCTGGATCAGCTCTGTGTGGCAAATGGGACATTTGGCCTCTACCCTGGCTTGGCCGCCACTGGTGGGGGCCCCAGGCTGGTGCCCTCAGGGCTCAGATGAGGTTTCCAAGGTCCCTTCCAGGTGAATGTTCTCCACTATTATCTTCGGTCATTACCTAATCATTTTTTTTTTTGTTATGGCTTACCACCGCATGCTGTAAGCTATTTTAGGGTGGGAACCATGTGTTCTCTATGTATCTAGGTTTCCCCCAGCCCCTGACATGGTGATGGGCACAGAACAGGCACAGAGTAAAGAGTGAGGATGGAACTGATGCAAGAGACAAAGACAGGGCCTTGCAGACCAACAGCCCCAAGAGGTAGGGGGCCAGGCAGGGTTTTGGGACCAATGGAATATGAGGGAAGGGGGCCTAAGAGGTAGGGCCTGGCAGAAGAAAGGACATAGATAATCTGGACCTGGTGAAGGAAGGGAAAGGATGCTGGAGGTGGGCTTCTTGGCTCACCGTAGATGACATCCTGCTGCTTCATCACCTCCTTTTTGTGCTGCTGCAGAAAGCTGCTATCCACTGCAAGGCTCCAAGAGTCAGCTGCAAAGTCCTTCTCATCCATCTCAAAGTCACTCATCAGCTCATTGTAAATCACCTCTGCACCTGGGCATCGGTGGGAGAAGCAACTCAGAGCCAAATTCTCTTCCCTGGGTCCTGGGTGGTTCTCCTGGTCCCTTTCCAGGCCTGCCCCCACCAGCCACTCTTCCTCAGCCCTCTCCAGCTACGCCAGGTCACCCCCAGACCTAGAGACGCTCACCTTCATCAATGAGGGACTCCACTGATAGGGTTCTGTTTCGCATGTTGAGGGAGTCTGTGGACTGTGAGAGGATCCGGCGCAGGCCCAGGGGGGACTCATCATTGAAGTGTCTGAAGGAAGGAGAAGCGGTCTGTATCACCCCCACCCAGGCAAGAAACCCCTTACCAGGTGGGGAACCGAGGCCGGGATCTGAAAGGGAGTCCTTCCAAGCTCTCCTTACCTGTCTGTCTAAAATTCTGAACCCAGGGATGGAAAAGGACCTCTCGGCCCCCTGGTCTCACTGCCACACTCTCTGCCTGCCTGGCTCCCCTTCCCCAAAGGAAGGCTCACCCAGCAATGTTGGTGGTAGAAACACTCTTGGATAAAGACAAGGCGGAGCGGCCGCGGCGGGAGCCCAGGAGGGACTGCCGGAAGCTGTCCGAGGGGTAGATAGCAGAGGTGGGCCGCTCCCGGGTTGTTGCTGTGGAGACAGAAGTCATGGAGAGGATACTGAGCAGGCTAACACCAAACGCTGGTGCCTTCCCAGAACCTGGGCCTCCCTGGCTCCTTGACAGGAAATGAGGCATGCTCTGCCACCTCAGCCCCCTCCCATGTTAGAAAAAAAAAAAAAAAATGACAACCATAAAGCTTCCTTACGTTTGTGCAATATTTTTAATGTTTACGAAGAGCTTTTACTTATCTCTTCCCCCGCAGCAAGCCTATACGAGCAAACTGAAGTTCATATAGGTTAAGAGACTTGTGCAGGGTGACTTGGCTAATGGCTGACAGGGGCTGGGCCTCTGGTCTTTTTGAGTTAAGAACCATCTTCTGTTAAACCAATGCTGAGCTGACACTTAACGGCTGCTGCCAACACTATCAGAATGCAATGTAAATAACTGATAATAATATGCAGCGATTGGCCAGGCCCAGATGACCAGCTACCTCAAGTCCTCAGGCCCACTTGGACTCTCCTGTCCTGCCTCTCAGCACAATTGAGGGCTGAAGGTGTTATGCCTGGGAACAGCCTTATGGGGGCAGCAGAGGCTATGGGCTGACTGGCCTGCAGCCCAGGGTCCCTTGGGGGCTCCTCCACTCCCCTACTACTCACTCTTACAGCGAAGTGAAACAGACTGCAAGGCAGCGTTGCTCTTCAGCAAGGCAGCTTTCTGTTGCTGTGAGAGCAAGAGAGATACCAAGAACAGTTGTCACTGAAGGGTCACCCCATAGGCACAGGGCAGATGCTGAAGCTGGACACCTGGCTCCATTGGGAGAAAGCTGGCATTGAGGTTAAGGGCATCAGGGTAGCTAAGCCCAGTGCTGGGGAGATGTGTCTACAGCAGTAGGCCTGGCCCATGTGGGGCCTGGGGCCTGGGGTTGGAGTCTGGGCTGCCCCATCACTGGGGCAGAGGTTAAGGAACACCGACAGGGTAGGGAATGAAGGGAAAAGGCTTGTGGGTACCACACACTCACTACCCTCTCCCCCAGCCCTCTGCCCTCCCTGCCGTCTCACCTTCTGCTTGACCTTGGTACAGTTGGCGAGGGTGTCTTTACAGCGGTTGTGGATAGTCACATTGCAGGCTGGGAGGGTGGGGTAGAGAGGGTGAAGGGAGGGCCGGGTGGTATAGGAGGGGACACACCCACATGCAGACACCCATTTCCCCCTGGCCACACAGTCCTCAGAGACTCCCTGCTCCACCCTTCCCAGGCTTCTTGGCCATTACCACACCCCAGTTCTTCCTCCTCCCGCCTCCCCCTTCCTTCAAGCAGAAAATGAAGCAAGAAAGGGTACAGGTGCTGAACACAACCAGTCAAGAGGGGTGGGCAATCCTGACCCAAGATGCTTTGGGGGATGGATGGGCTAGAGGGAAGAAGGGGTTATTGGCTGCCAGAGATGGGTTCAAGAAGCACAAGGTAGTTGAGAACAGCAGATGGAAGAGAGAACCTCAACAGCACAGACGGTGGCAGAGTGGGAGCTGGGGTGAGGCAAGGGGCAAAGAGGGGGAAATGGACATTTCCTGAGCATCTAGTAAACGTTCTGCATTTATTTAACCCTAACAGCCTTTGAGGTAGATTCAATTATCCCCTTACAGATGAAGAACCTGTCCTGAAGAAGCTAGGTCAGCTGCCAGAGACCACATAGCTAGTGGCAGAGCTGGGATTTGAATTCAGGCCTGCCTGAATCCAAAGACCATGCTTCTTCCATTGCTCCATACAGCATGCCCTTGATTTCTGGCTGGGCCTAAGCAGCTCAAAGGCTGAAGGATCCAGTGGCAGAGCGGAGAGGCCCAAGCCCTGTCCCTACAAGCCTGTCTGCCTCTGCACTGCTCAGCTCTGCCTGCCACACTCCAGCCGCTCTGCCTTCTCCCTTCCAGGCCCAGGAAGTCCTGTTCCCCAACTCAGGCAAACCCACAGCTCCCACACTCCATCTGCTGCTCCTCCACCCCCCGTCCTGCCTTACCATGGGGTAGGGAGAGAGGAAGAGAAGAAAGGAGGAGTAGCCAAGCCTACACACTGGGACCATAGGCTGTCCCCTTCCCTGACATGCCCTCAGGCCTAGGCCCTCTCCAGCTTCCCCTCCCCCATCCAACAACACCGGAAACTCTGCAACTCCTTCAGACAATACCCAGCACCATGCTCACTTCCACAAATACAAGGCCAGCAGGGCGGGGCAGAGGGGGCAGACAGAAATGGGGGCTGGGGCTGCTCCCACCCCCTCGGTGCTCCCTTCTCTATCCCCACCACCCAGCGTCTCTGGATCGAACCTCCGCTTTCCACTTGCTCTCAAAATAGCGCTGCCCACCTCCCCTGTTCCCCTGGCAACAAGCTTCCGGATTGGGAATTTTGTCAGGTCTCTAGAGAGACCTAGATTGGGGTTCCCCTCCTCATCCCTACCTCTGAACTGAGCAGTAAGGAAGTAGGGAGGCCTCACTGGTTCTCTCTGGGGCTCCTTCCCCAAGTTTCACAGCAATTAGAGGCTAGAGCTCTTGTCCAGCTGCTCAGCAGCAGGTCACAATACCTCCAGTCCTGCTTTCATTATAAGCATCTCTCCCATCAATTCAGGAGGAGCTGGAGCCCCAGTCCAGGCAGCTATAGGAATTCCCTGCTTACATTCCTTAAATACAGGGCTACCCTCAGATGTGAGTGAAGTCCGGGAGTCCACCCTTCCTCTCCCCAGCCCAACACACACACACACACACACTACTGATGTATTCCTCCTTCTCAATGTACAATCAGACTAGAATCTGAGACAGAGGGTCATAATCCCAACCTCTGCTTCAAACAGCAGACATTTTAGGCTCCATCTCCAGTCACTAGAAAGGAAGCGGCAAGGGACCTTGAAGTCCTACATGGCCTGTTCTGGCCAGGAAGATGGGCAGAACCAGCTGCAAGACTGGCAGCTTTTGGCTGGCTTCGCCCCCACCACCCTCCACACACACACACACACACACACACACACTCACACACACAACATTCCTGCTCCTTCAGCAGCTGTTCTGGGAGCCAGGGGGATACCCAGTGGACGACAGCTGCAAGGGGAATCATCCTAACCTCCTCTCCCCCCTATTCCCAGATAGTCTTTCCTGCTTATGCCACCCTCTTCTGCCATATTCCCACAGCCACCACCCCTCAGCCTCAGGAAGGGGAGCAAGGGACCAAGCATCTGGCAGTGGCACTGGGGCCCAGCTGGGGCTCAGGGAGGGTATGGATTCTGGGCAGAAAGACAGGTGGGAAGATTAGGGTCAGTGGATACCGAGTCAGTGACACTCAGACTCTAAATCACTTACTTGGGCAGATGAGGGCTTCCTTGGCTGTGATGCTCTTGTTGCAGGCATAGCACATGGTCATGCCCGAAACTGAGATGGTGGTGAAGAGGTGCCCATTGGTATAGCGGGCATCCTTGGCTTCCCTCATCCTCTCCTTTTCCCGGGTCTGTGGAAGGGGAGAGAGACAGGAAGTGAGGCTGGGAGATGCCAGGGTAACTGAGGAGCTCAGAGACAGGCTGAGGGCAGAGGCGAGGGAGACATGCCTCCAGCGGAGCCTGCTGCAGGGTGTCTGAGACAGCTGTCCAGAAGTGGCCAGGCCAGCCTCTGGGGCGGCCAGCCCTGAGGGGCTCTGGGTCCCTGACCTACCTGGCCCCTGCGGCTGGGCTGCCTCCTGTTGCCGCTCATCTCCCTGGCTCTAGACCTCGGCGTCCTCACTCCACCTCCCAGCCCCAGCTCTGCTCGCCCCCGAGCTGCTGTACTCTCTTCTCTGTGCCGGGGGGAAGATGCGCAGAGAGGAGGGGAGAGCAGGCGAAGCAGAGGGTGCCAGCTCACCAGCGTTTTCAAATCTATGGGAGTTAGCTCCTCTTATAACCATGACAACCGGTGTTGGAGCCGCTGTCTCTGTGGCAGTCACACTGGGGGAGGAGGGAGGGGCTGGGGTGGAGGGGCAGGAGATCCCCTTATTAGATTGGCTGAAGGGGGCAGAACGCCTCCAGTGCCTCCCCCAGCCCAGGTCAGCACCGCAAACCTCTACTTCTTCCACAAACATCAGCCAATGGAAATGTCTCTCTGAGAGGTAACATGTCCCCCACTAACTTGAAAGCAAGAGGAGCCTAGTTTTGGCCTCAGGTTACTCCCACTCTCTGGGTTCAGTCATTGTGGTTATTCCTGGCAGGAAGTCTCTCCTGCAGTCTAATTGTTACCCCTGTTTCTGATATCAATCACTTCCCTCTCATACTGCCCTCCACAGAAACTAAAACCTAGGAGAACTGCCACTATTCCTCCTTGCCCAATTAGTCTCCCCATCCTAGGAAGTCCCTTCTGACATCTACCCTCCATCCTCCAGCTGCAATTTCAGCCCTTCTGGCTTTGGTCTCCATAGAGACAGAACACAGCACGTGTCCATCCTCAGAGCCTCTGAGGCTGGTGCCTTCCTCTTCAGCTTTCTCCTCTTCCTGCTTCCTCCTGGCCTCCCCAAGTCACTCCCCCTGACCGTTTCAAGCTTGAGAAGGTGGAAAGGTGGGAAGATGGAGATACCCTTCTTCCTGCCCCTTCCAGGACCTTCCACAGTTGTAACCTCCGATCCCTGGATTTTCCCTCTACTTTTGGAGGACGGAGAGGGGGAATAGAAGCTGACAAGACCATTCCTTCCAAGGGTTCCTTGCCTCTCAGGAATCAAAGAGCAGGATCCATAATGCTGAGGAACACTGGCTGGGGCCCCGGACCTCAGGAGACATGTTTTGACTCACAGCTCCAGCCACCCCGCAACCCTAGGGGGGAAGAGGTGGGGGAGGGGAAGAGCTGCACTGGCCAGGGTTCTGGGCAGAAAAGGGAAGTGTGGAGGGGCTGAGTCAGCAGTGCAGGGGCCAGAGGGCACTGAGCCTCAGTGCCCTACGGTCTCCTGGCTTCCTGGTGGCCCAAGAGCCTTCTCTTTCCTGCCTTTCCTCAGAGGCTCTAGGTTTGCCTGGTGATAAGCATAGCTCAGAGCTGTTGAGATTGTTCCCTTCTTCTCTCTCCTCACGCCTCCCTCCAGCATTTATCCTTCTTTTCTCCTCTCCTCCTCTTTCTTCCTTCTCTTCCTATTTCCTAGTCTCCTTCCCACGTCCTCCCTTCTTCTTATCTCATGATCTTCCCTTCCTCTACGTCTGCCTTCCCCTTCTCGCCTTCCCCTTCTCGATAGCCCACTATTCTCTACTGCTCTCGGCCTCTCCCTTCTGGCTCCTCACTGCCCCACCCCACCCTCCACAGGTACAGGCCAGCTCTCCTCCACCCAGACCTGCTGAGGAAACTGACCTGAAGCTAATGTTCCAGCCTGCCTCTTTTACCTACCTACCTGGGCCACTAGAAAATTCTTCATTTGTCTTGCTCCAAATTATAGTTCTTTATTTAGGTCAATTCCCTTCCTCTGAACCTTAAAGACCTCAAAGGCCAAGTTCAAGTATCCTGTCACTGCCACATGTGCTGCCTTCTCTCCTGCACTCCCAGCCTTCTCTGTGGCACAAAAAAAAAGTCTGAGCACTTGTTACGTTTCAAATAAAAACCAACAAACAAAGACGTGCATAAGAATAGTATCTGTCTGGATCAGGGTCAGCTTCGATCTGCAGACCTGCCTGCCTAATGCTGTTAGAACTCCCCTTTCCTCACCCTGCCTCCACCCCGGCCCTCCACCCTCAGATTTCCATGACCACTCACCTGCCCAGCCAGCTCTGATAGGGGCGAGGAAACGAAGGGAGAGAACAGAGTAGCCAGAGGATGGGGTCTCTAGTGGCCCGTCTCCTCTGGCACTGATGCCCCACAAAGTGACAACCCAAGAACTCTGGCCCCTGCCTCCTCCACCTCCTGACACTCACCCTCTCTTGGAGTGACCCCCTCTCTAGGTGGGCCAGCAGCGGGCAGCAGCCACAGCAGCAGCACATCCCGGCACGGGCACTGCCCCGCAACCAGCCGCCCTGGCACTGCCTAGCGCTATTGTCTGGGAGGCAGCCTATGCCCGCCCCAGAGCTCGGGCTGCTGAGGCTGGAAAGATGTGGGCCTGCTTACCAGGGGCGCCTGCTCCACAGCTGGTGTGAATAGTTGGTTTCGTTCTTTGTCCTCCTCTTTTCCAGGTAGTCTTAAGATAATCACATCCTCCCCCCACTCACCCACCTTCCAGGACAGCCCTTCTCCACCGTGCCCTAATCTGTCCTCCCAGAAAGAGCTCATTACTCCACCATCGACAACCCACACCTCCAACACTCAGAGGCCCTTCCTGCTCGGTTCAATCCTCTGCCGTCCAGCGTCTAGAGTCATTCCGTCTCTTTTTCTCATAAACCCTCGCGGGAAGTATTTCCTGCTACACACCCTTCATCTACACCACTGCTACATCAAAGATTAAGTGAAATAAAGTATGTGAGAGCACCTAGCACAGCACCTGGTATACAACAGGCACTTGATACATGTTTTGAAATGAAGGGAGGAAGAATGAATGGATGGATGGACAGACACTAAGACATGGGTCCCAGCAGTACCCCTGCCCTTGGTCTAGGGATCCCCTTATTCTTTGTCAAAGTTTCAGAGACTTCAGCGACTCTTGTTTCTCCTTTTCTTCCTTTACCTGAAGAGTTCCCAGCCCCTCTCTCCTAATTCCTTAGAGATCAGGCCCTGAGGGTTCAAAACGCCAACCCAAATCCTCCTTCCATTGTCATCCTGGTCACATATGAGAAAGAAAAACTGAGTGAATGGCAAGAAGACACTGTGGATGACGGCTCAAAAGCTCACGGCCAGAGATGGTCCTTCCACCTTCTCTCCCAGGCTGAGAGATGACATACATGAAGGACAAGGCAATGCCAAAGCCAGGATTTTGGCTTCTTGTGCTCCCCAGCAGGCAGCGGGGGCTGGAGAGCCTACGCAGGAGAGTCAGAGCTTCTGTAAGCAAGGCCTGAGCCCTCAGCTGCTCTGCCTCCTCCATCGGGTATGTCCAAACCAAGACCTCTGGGAAATTCTCATGGTACTCAGAATCGCCTCTGCTCCAGTTGCAACTGAAAGTAGCCCCTTCCCCAAGACGGTGAGGCCTGTCTCCAGTCCCTCTCTATGGTGACCAGGTTGAAGTCAGAGGACGGGGCCCTGGCTGACCCCTGGAGGGTTCTGCTGGGGTTCAAGTCACCTGTGGCTCAGCCCCTGGGCAGCAGGGGTGCCAAGTCATAGGCTGGGAAGTGCACTAAGTCATGAAGGATGAACTGTGGGGCTGGGAAATGAGGAGGGAGAGGGTTCCTGGCCATGGGGCTGAAGAGAGGGCCGGATGGTCTCAGCCAGGCCCTGCCCCTTTATGAGCTTCTAGGGATAAGATAAAGGCAGGAGGCTGAGGGGAAGGCGGCCAAACGGAAATACTAACACCACAGCCAGAAATGTAACGAAGAAGACACTGCCAAACACACAAAGGCACTTAATAAATGCTTGCTTAATGAATGAAGATGAGACAGCGGGGAGTGGGGGTGGGCACACTGGTGAAGCAGAGGAGGGGCTCTAGGGCCATAGGGAATTAAACCACGGGGCCCTGGGACCCAAGAATCCTGGCCCCCAGCCTGCCCCCGACCCAGCCACACCTGTCGGGGCCAGGAGAGAGAGGCAAGCAGAGAGGGAGGGGGAGCGATGCAAACAGACGGGCATTTGTGCAGGCGAACAATAGCTGTGCCAGGACTCCCTGCCCTCCTGGCACAGGGCAGGCCGGCTGGGTTGGGAGGGGGGCAGCTGCTGCCTGCAGCCCCAACCCCCAAGGAGACATAAACAAACCCAGAAGGGTCCAGGCAACTCTTTGCAGCCATTTCTCTTACCAGCTCCAGAAGCCCTGAGCAATCTGCTCACTGAGTTCCTACTCAATACTTCAAATCAGAGGCTGAAGCTAAGAATGGAACTACTTCCTCATGTCCAGAGCACGAGCCCCTTACTTTGGTGGCCACCAATCAAAACAGCAACCAAGAGCATCTGGGAACAGATATTGGTAGGAAAGCAAATACACACCCCTCCGACATGATTGTCTGATATTCACGCATATTCAAATCCGTCCCCTCTGATTCCAAGGTCACTATTCTAGAGAAGCCACAGACACTGAGCTCAGAACCCCGCTTTCTTTACATTTGTTGGTTGGCGCATTAGGTCTTCAGGCATCATCCAAACCCCCTGCCGATACCCAGCGACTTCCCTAAGCTGTCTATTCCCTCCCCCGACCACATTTCTCCCCTCCCCCTCAGCTCCTTCCCTAACCTTCACAACCCCTAGAATCTTTTCTTCTGCCCCCAAAAGCCTCAGCCTCCCTGGGGACCCCCAATTCCTTAACTCCCCTCTAAAAATGGCCAGCCCTCCCAGCTCCCTCCTGGGCTCACCAGCCTTCCTCCCAGCTACACTCCTAGTCCTGCACACAAAGCCAGCCAACTCTCCATTCCTCAGAACAAAGAAATAGTCTCTCCCTACGCCACCTGCCCACCACCCGCTCCAATGCTGGGGTCCCAGAGATTCCAAGGGAACCCTCTGCCTCAGGAGCCATCCCTGGCTCTCTGGCCCTTGCTCATTCCTAGGCAGAAAAGGACCCTTTGTTCTGAGCTTGATCAAAGTTAGGGTTGAGAGAGGAGGGAGGGGAAACAGGGGGCTAAAGAGAGAAAAGGGATCTGAGGAGTTTGAGGCCTGTGGAGGTAGGAAGTAGAGGAGCAGAGAGAATTTAGGAGGTGGATAACTGAAGACAGCCTGGAAGAACAGAAATGGAGGAAAAAGAAAAAGGAAGCAGGGTCGGGGGCTAAACTGAGGGATTCTATTGGGGGGGGTAGACAAGAGGGGCAGGTTATACCTAAATTCCTCCTTTTATAAGGAGACCCAAGAGAGAACGGTAAGGAATGGGGCGGGGGGGGGGTGGGAGCTGAGATGTCAGGACTTAGCTCTGACCCATCCTCCCAAGTAGGTAGAGGGGAGACCATCTTCCTCAAATAATCTCATTTCCAGCAAGCCCCTCTCTACTTCCCACCACAGTATAAAAAGAAAAGAGACAGCTGGTGTGCTTGGGGGAGGGGGGAACAGGGGATCCAGGGTTTGTTGGCTAAGAACCAATTCCCCCCTTCTGTAACCACAGCTTTCCGGAGGTGGCCCTCCCCTTCCGACCAGCCCAAACTGACAACCACCCTCCTCCTGTGGCCTCCTGGTCCTCTCAGATCTACCCGCCACCACTCCCCAGCCCCCACCAGACTCCCAGATTCTTCCCCCAACCTCAAGGTGGGAAGAAGTGCCAGGCTTCTGGACTCCTGGCCCTTACATCCCCACCAAAAACACACAGCATGAGAACCCAGGTATCCAGCCTCCCAGTTCCCCCAATAATAGAAAAGGGCCCCAGTATCTAGCCTCCTAGAACCCCTCTCTACACCCCCTATCCAGGTCTGCCTGCTTCCCCATGGCTTTCCTTTTTAGGGTGGAACCAAATTTCCGTGGTTTCAAAAAACCTCTCCCGCCCCCCTTGGCTCTACTCCAGGGTCTCAGCTCAAACGGTTGAAAAAATAAACAGACCTTCGTGCTGGGGCCTGGCCTGGCGCAGGGTTGAAAAGAGCCTGTCTGCCACCCCACTGTTCCACCACACTTCGGCCATCTCACCCTGGCCCGCTGTTTGTCTGAGGCCCTACTCAAATCCCCAGTTGTTTTCCGGCTAGGAGAATCTTATCCTAGCCCCTTAAGAAGGTCTTGAAGCCCCCAACTCAGGTGAAACCTCTCCCAATTTAGCCTCAAGACAGGTAGCCTGGCTTGGAGCTAGGAGGGAGTTTTTTTTTTTTCTTCCCCATCACCCTGGAAGGCTCCAAGCGGGTACTGCTTTCTTGCCTGAAGCGGGTGATCAACATAGTCTGGGCACCCGGGCAGGACATTGGGGGATGGAGAAAAGCCAGAGATTAAACAAGCTCTGGGTTGAGTCCTGGCCTTTCTGATAATGGGTGCAGTGTGGATCCCCTGAGGAGCTAGGAGGTTCTGTCTGCACACCCCACCTCCCTCCTGGCTCTCACTTATCAACCTACATGTCAGCTTCACCATTTCCTAGGGCCTGCGGGTGGACAGGTCATGGCCTTTGGGAGTGGGCCTGAGTACAAAGACAGGGATAAAGGATACTTGAAAAGGAGTGGCCAAGAAGTCATGATGGGGGGGCCGGGGGGCAGGAATAATGAGGTACCCTGACTCATGAAATGGCAGGTGAACAGGGTCCCAAGATGAGGGGATAAGAAGCTGAAGGGTGGGGGGCGGCAGCATTGTGCCAGGTGGGTCAGTCTAAAGCTCTAATGTTTCAGGCTGGGGGAAAAAGGAGCTTGGAAACTGGTGGGGCAGATAGGGACGGGGGACCCTATGTTCTAAGAAAAGGGGGTCAGGGCCCCTAAGGATAGAGGGAAGCCTCCCAGCCACACAAAGACCTCTGCTCCCTTCACCTGGGAGAGATGGTTTGGAGGGAAGTGAGCGGTCCCTCGGCCGTCCCGACCCCAGCCACCCGCCCACCCAGTGGGGAGAACTGAATCACAGCTGGAAAGTCCATTTGCGAGGAGAGGAGGAGCTGACTTTTGTCTAGGAGGGGTGGTGATGGTGGTGGGAGGAAGCCGGGAAACCACCCCCACCCGCCCCCTCCGCCGGATGGCGGGGACAAAGGGGGAACGACCAAGCCAACGACTGGGTGGGGGGACGCCGAGGGCAACCCGGCGAGACCAGGGCGGAAAGAGGGGTGCTGGAGAGCCTTCGTCGCCCCCACCCCCGATACACACACCTTCTTTTTCCCGCTCAGTCCCTTACCGGCGCAACTTTCTTTCCAGCGGCTCAAAACACCCGGTCCCAGATCGGAGACGACCAAACAAACCCAGGTCCGCACTCTCCCAGGATCCCCACACCGAATCCGCGCTGAGCTGGAGGCGCGGGTCGCGCCTACCGCTCCCCAACCCCCTCCCCACTCACTCACAGTCCCCACCCACCCCATCCCGCCGCTTTCCGACCCACCGCTCCGCCCGATTTTGGCACCCAGAAAGCAGGCGGGGAGACGGGGTGCGCTGACCCCTAGGGGGTCAGAGGGCACCCTAAGGACCGCGGACCGAGAGAGGGAGGATTTCAGAGCCCACCTTGCTGGCCAGCTCTTTGCTCCGTTCGATCCGCGCTCGCGTGAGGGATTCGATCCGAGACATAATCCGATGGGGGGAGCCGGGGAGGACGTGGCACGGACCCAGGCGTCCAGCTATTGTGGGGGGAGGGCGGGGGAGGGGTCCGCCCGGCACGCGTCAGTCTCGGGGACAGGAAGTCTGACTCCCCTCGCCCGGCACCCAGAGCCAGTTCCTCAAACCCGAGTCTCCACCCCCGCCCGAGCTCAGGAAGGGGGGGAGGCGGAGCGGAGGGGAGGGCGGGGTACGGGAGCGCGGGACGGGACGCCTGGGTTTGCGGAGGGGCAGTCTGGAGAAGTACAGGGGTCCACGGACAGGTTGAGGGCCCTGTCTGTTTGCCCTCCAGTGCTTAGGAGCGCCCTCCAGCCCCAGGGACCCGCCTCTTAACTCCTTTTCCTAAAACGAGCCCCTGGCCCTGCCCCGCAGCCCTCGCCCCACCTCAGGTCTTCCCTTTCCCCTCCTCCGCCCCTACTTCCCCCCGCCCCCACCCCGCGGTTTTTCGATCTTTAAAGACCCGCAGGCCAGAGGATTCCATCCGCCCCCAGCTCTCCAGGGAACCGGGCACTAGTTCCTTCCTGGCCTTCGGGGCCCATCAAAGCAAGCCAGAGCAGACCCCTTTTACGACTGGGGACAGAGGTGGGGGCAGGGAACTCTAAGGGGAACTAAAGGTTGGGTCTTCAGTTAGAAAGCCTGAACGGGAGGATTCACTCCAAGAAGTCAAAGATTCTGACTGGGAGAGGAGAGAATTCACCCACGAGCCCCCACCACTCTGGCCACGATGGACTCCTCCCCTTTCTAGCTCCGCCTCTGCCAGCCACATCTGGGGATTCGACACCTTTACTGAAGTTAGAAAACCAAGGATATCCTTCCTTGTGTCACAGCCCCGTTGCCTCTTGCAAGTTAGGCTCGACCCAAAAGGCCAGAAGCCAGTCTGCCCTAGTCAGGGACCGGCTGGGGCATGACCGCCCTTTCCACAAGAGGCGTGGAGTGGGGACTTATCTTCTTCCAGGACCATTTGCCCCAGCCTGAGCCAACTGCCACCTTTGGTGAGTTTTCTGCCATTAAGAAAATTCTTCCAGTCACTCACAGTGCAGTTCATTTCCGCCTCTCAGGGTATCCCAGTTCTCTGGAGACACCAGAAGCACTGGGAGCCCTGGAACCCAGCATCCAGCCTGAGTCTGGTCCCAGAATAGTGTGCTGGGGAAGGAGACTCAACCCAGATCCAGAGGCTCCTTGCCCGGCTCAGCAGCAGGGCCAGGCTGCAGGTCTCAAACCCAACTCAGCACTCTTGTAGGTGCCAATTTTAGCCTCTGACACTATTTTGGGCTCCACTGCCTCACCACTGGCTGAGCTCGCTGGGCTCCTCACCCCAGCCACCACCCCCACACTGCTCCTCGGCTTCCCCTCCTGCCTAGCAACTCTTTCTTCACCTCCTTTTCACCCATTCCTCTGTTTAGGATCCTTATATAGCAAAGGCCAAAAAAAAAAAAAAAAAAGAGGAAATAAACTATGCCTGCAGCAGGTTGGATGGTAATTCTAAGGCAGAAAGAACTTTTTCCAGGGCCATGAGGAAGTCTGGTTTCTCCAGGCTTGCACCTGCAGGGAAGACCTATGGGAAGGTCTCAGGAACTCCCCCAAACCAACAGTTCCCAGGCCCCAGCCCCCCACAAACACACTTACCTCCTCCCCAGTGGCAACCAAGGCTGACGAATGTACTAAGTTTAAAAACAGATAGCCCAAGGGACTCGTGGCCTCAAGGCTCCGCCCATTGGGGGGCCCAGAGAAGGGGATGGGCTAAGACCTAAGCTTTTCCCCTAGGCCTCCGAGGCCACCCCTGGCTGCAACTACAAACTAAGGATGGAGTCTTAAAGGGCCAAAGTCCAACCATGGTATCTGATAAACCTGGGGCCTGAACCCCAGGGTTTCTTTTGGAGACTTATCATTTCTAAAATTCTACTTAGAAGATTTCTAAGCAAGAAGAGGACTTGACCTTCCAACCCTCTTCCATCTCCCACCCCAGCCTTCACTCTCCTTTCCATCCCACCAGCTGTTTGTTACTCTGCCCCTTGCCCTATGCCTTCTTCCTCTTAGGAGGTAACAGGGAATAAGGTTGGGGGTGGGAGTGTATAAAGGAAACTTCTACCTTTAAAAACACTTGGGCTTTTAGTGAGCTAGGTCTGCAGCTTGACCCAAGTTCCATTTTCTGTATGAGCCCCTCTTCCTTTCTCCTGGGGATCCCCTGGCCCCTTCTTCCAAGCTCCTTCTCCCCAGCCCCCTATTCCAAGCCAGTGGTACCTCCTGGATTTTTTTAAATACACAAAAACAAAACAAAAGCCAACCCTAATTTCTTCCAGAATCTAAAAATAGCTATCATCTTCCCTAGTCCATTTAACTTGACAAATGCGCTCCTCACATTGTAGGGTTCTTCAGAATGGGCGCCTCAGGGAAGAACCTGGCTGTCAGAGTTTTGGCTAGTAGGTGAACAGATAGAGCCACAGGGGATATGTGGACCCTAAGCTCCACTCTCTCCAGGAGGCAGTTTGTTTTTCTCCTCATTGCTCTGGACCTTGTGTATTCTGGGAGGGGGTGGTTAGGCATAGTTTGCCTCTAATGGCCATCCAGCAGAAGATGGTGGAAGAAGGGAAGTCAGACTCATTGCCGTCAAGTCAATTCTAACTCATAGAGACCCTACAGGATACAGTAGAACTGCCTCATAGGGTTTCCAAGGCTGTAATCTTTATGGAAGCAGACTGCCCATCTTTCTCCTGCAGAGCAGCTGGTGGATTTGAACTGCTGACCTTTTGGTTAGCAGCTGAGCGCTTAAACACTATGCCACCAAGGCTCCTTCGAAAGGGAAGAGAGGGGATAAACTGTTGTGTTAAGTTTACTGAGAAAGGCAGAGGCAACATTATATAGTCAGAGCTCTGGGTTTGCAATACAGCCCCGCCTCTTAGTAGCTGTGAGATAGTGGGCAAGTAGCCTAGCCTCTAAGTTATCTTGCCTGTAAAATGGAGGTTAAAACACTTATCTTTGCCTGAGCTGTTATAAGAATTAAATGAGATGACCTCTGGGAAAGTGTTCTGTCAACTGTACAATGCCGGTCAAGTGAGAAGGAATAAGCCACTTCCTTCTCCCACTGCTTGACTGAGCTGCTTTCCAGCCGCACCTCCCTTTTCCTGCTTCATGGCCCCCATCCTGAGCTGGAATAAGGGGGAGAAAGTCTGGGAGGAGGAAGAGATTAAGTGAAGCAGAAACAGGTATTCATAGGGTGGAAAGAAGATGGATGAGGAGATAACAGGAGGAAAACAGAAGGAGGCAGGACCAGAGACCCCGGTGAGGAAAGAAAGGCCCAGTGGGAAAATGTCCAGACTTACTCTGGCTCTTTCCTGCTGCCTGTCTGGACTCCAGAGTCTCTGCCCACATTGCCCTTCACAGGGCTAATCAATCCCCCACCTGTTAGGCCAAGGGTGGGGAAAAGAGGGTGATTCTACCATCAGACTCTCCTACCTGGAACCTGAGAGCCTGTGGGGAGATGGGACTCAGACCCCAAAGCCTCCATTTCTGTTTTACTCTCTAGAGAACTCTGCTCCTCCCTCCCCCACCTGCCCTCTCCCAGCCCCAGCTTTAAGATTCTGGACTGCATCTCTTTCTCTGGGGCTCCACTGGCCTCAGG
The DNA here is from genome assembly GCF_024166365.1 of Elephas maximus indicus. Classification (NCBI taxonomy): domain Eukaryota; kingdom Metazoa; phylum Chordata; class Mammalia; order Proboscidea; family Elephantidae; genus Elephas; species Elephas maximus. Next base: position 193,782,368 of record NC_064821.1, read on the forward strand.
CCTACCTCAACCACAATGCCCCACCCATGGCCTGTGGTGAGAAGATGCTAACAACACCACGTGGTTTCATCTGGCCTTCCTTGAGTGCCCCAGGCAAGGGGAATCCCAGCTGAAAGGCTGGGGAAGAGAGCTGTGACACTGCAGGGGACTGGGAGGAGCCCAGGCAGCCCTAAGGTGAGAATCCCAGGACTCTGAGGTGAATATGACGATGTCTTCTCTGGAGTTTTCTCCCAATGCTCAGAAGCTGCCCCAGGTGGGGAAGTACACATATACTTGAGGAGGCCATGAGAGAAAAAGAGGGGTAGCTCATTTTGCCAATAAATGAAAAAAGTAGAAATGAATTCAAGCTGTGGGAGGCAGAGCGCCATTTCACCAGAGCATGGGGGTTGGTGATGAGAAAGAGGGCTATGTGCCTTCACCTTCCTGGGGCCAGAACTGAGCACACGTGTGGCTATGCGTGTTCTTCCATAATCATATACTTCCCTGGCTGCCACTCTGCCTATGGTCTAATTTCAACTCCTTCAGCTGCTGTATCCACCCATAAAATTATGAGTGTAAAAAGCACTTTGCAAACCCTAATACTCTATGAAGAAGTAAAAGTATTGCTTTAATTATTATCATTATTACATCCAATGCTTACAACTTCTGCTGCCCACCTCTTAGCTATGTGAGGCAGAAAGGGTGGGAGGGCTAGGCCACCCCTTAGTTTCAGAGGCTCCTGGCCCTTCTCCTCTTCCAGCTGTCCACAGCTGGCTGCTAAGCTGGAGACATGGGAAAGCAGAGAAAAGGTGATTTGCTCGGATGTAGGGAGGGAGGCTGGGAGAGACAGTATGTGTTTACTTAAACTTTGAACCAATTGCCCTGAGTCTCTGTCTAACGAGGAACTGAGGGTGAGGGGTTGGGGGAAATAGTGAGGATAGGAACTGGGGAGGGCCATGGGTCCCAAGCCTCCTGTTTCCCCAGCTGACTCCTACCTTGGCCTTTCCGGTCATGCCCAAGAGGAAGCTGAAGGTCCGTCGCAGGGAAGAGCCTGCCGATGTACCTGAGCCCCCTTCCAGTTGGCTACAGCTGCCGCCCCAGTGACTGCAGAGAAAAAAAAAGAGGTGAGGAGATGCAGACAGAGCAGGAAAGGAAGAAAAAGATACTCCCAGAGAGATGGTGGAAGAAGGTGCCATGATCAGGAGAGAGAGAATGGAGATATGATGAGGAGGACTCAAACGGTGAGGCAGAGAGAGGAAGGACTCAGCCAGAGAGACAGTTCCGTCTCCCTTCCCTCCCCCCACCTCCTAAGGCTTCTTGGTGTGGACACTTGAGTTTCCCAGGCCCCTCTATTTATGAGGAAAATCCCAGGCTCCTCCCAGATAACCAAAGACACCCCCTTCCTACCTAATCCAGGCTGAGGACGAGGACTGGAGGGCCCAATTTCCTCGATCGTGTTGCTCCTCAGCCGTGTTGCTCCTCAGCGGAAGTGTTGTGAGGTGGGGGCTCCCCAGGGGGGGCATTTTCCCCTTGCAAAACAAGAACCCTGTGTGCGACCCTCTCGGCTATTTGGAAAGGGCCTCTGGGCCTAGAGCCAGTAAGGACTGAATTTCCTGGGATTTCATCAGCCCTATCCCATGAGCTAATCCCAAACCCAGAGCCAGGAGGATGTGTCAGCTAGAGATTCTCAGGACCACAAATCAGAGCCTGCTATCTTAAAGAGCCCATTACTTGCTCACACACCCACACTGTTGTAGGGGACTGACCCACTGTGATCAGGCTTCAGCTGTGGGAGCCAAATAAACAGGTGCCAATTTTACATGCTTATTTACACAGTTATGGAAATCTCCCAGCCTCCACATCCACTCCTAAACTGTGCCTTCAACCCCTGCCCTCTCCTGTTGGCGCTTTACAGCCCTTGCCCAACTCTTGTTAGAGCCATTCCCCACGGTTCAGTTATCTGAGCCATCCAGTTCTCATCCGTGGTCCTTGGTCACTGTGTACCTGAGACTGTCCCAACAGCTAATCTGCCCACTCACCTTTATGCATTGACGGCAGCAAGCAATTCCTGCTCTGTTATTGAACTGACACCCTGTGCTCTGGATACGCTTTCTCTTTCCCTAATCGCTTTCCCATCCCACGGGACTACTTGGAACCTGCTGAACCTTTCCTCTCTCGCCAAAGGGAAGAGAGTGAATTCTACTTGGCTTGAGAGAAGAATTGTTAGAATATTTAGAGGTTGAGCAATGTTTCAGAAGCAGAGAGATATTTGGGGCTACAAAATCCAGGACCTGTCCCATTGCTCCTCCCGCATCTAGGCCTTTGAAAGACTCTGAGTGCCCCAAACTTACCCTTTGCTGAGATCAGCGGCAGGGGACTGTGATAAATTCCCTGCCAACACAAAAGGAGAAGAGAAATGTCTGGCTAAAGCCAGACAAAGGCGCCCAGGGTTGCCTCCCCCACCTCCTCCACCTGGATCAGGTTCCCAAGCTGCAGGTGCATGTGACGCCATTCCTGAGGGCGGGTGCTAGGGAGCAGGGAGGGAAGGCGGGGTCTCAGCACAGCAGAGCTGGAGAACTTAGGAGCCAGGGGACAAAATACCAGGGTTTTGTGGAGAAGGGGGCTGAGGCCTGAAGTCTTAGTTCTGTGTCTGGCGAATGGGGAGGACAGAGGTTTCACACTGAGCTCTCAATACCCCATCCTGAGGACAAGGTACATTGCAGGTAACTGTCCTCCATCTCTGCTGGCAAGGGAGGTTGGAGACCCTCACTCTGTCCTATGTCCTTCATTGGAATGAGAGTTTCAGAATGTCAGAGGCCTGAATTAAACCTCTCATTAAAGGGCTGCAAGGGTGTGTGATTAGACATAATCCAGGACATCTGGATGCAAACAGCTGGATCTGAGGAGTGGTGGTAAGATGGACTGGGGAAAGAGCCACTGTTGCTTAGCTCCCACATATACTCACCAGCAGGATCCAAGAAGCCATCGATGCCACTCATGGATACAGATTTGGAAAGCCTGCCAGTGGCCAAGTGGTCCGAGGGGCCAGCAGATGGATGACAGGAACCCTGACCCTAGAATCATGTCAAGAGTCCTCACCCAGAGTTCAGGCTTTATCCATCTTCCCTCCATGCTCTTTGCTTTTCCACAGCTTGGCACTTCTTCAAACACGTCTCTCTACTACCTGTATCTGGGATATTCCACTTGAAATAGTTGGGAAGTTATTCCTGCTATTTAGTATTCATCACTCTGCTACAATTCAAGCCCAGGTTTTCTTAATATAGAAAATACCTCAGAAGTGAAAACATTTACCCCGAATGGTTTCTAGAAGTGACAAACTTATAGGGGCCAGATCGGTAATGAAAAAAAAAAACTGAAACAGTCCGAGTTTAAGACCAATAGGGAGTAGATACATTCATAGACCACACAGCCAACCATTAGAGAATAACTTTTCTCTCAAGTCTGCATGGAGCATTAATAAACTGGCCACATATTAGACCATAGAACAAATCTTAACACATTTCAAAGGATCTATACCATAGAGATCACAGGAAACAACCCAAAAGTCCATCTTAAGTTGACTGGATAAAGAGTATGTATATACATTAGAACACTATTCAGCAACAAAAATGAGAAAACCAAAGGTCACTCAACAATGTGGATAAATCTCACGAATATAATGTTGAGTGAAGAATCAAGGCACAGAAGATTTATATACTGTATGATTACATTCATATAAAGTTGAAAGTACGCAAAAAACTAATTGATATTGCATAAAGGTGCATACATAGATGGTAAATCTATAGAGAAAATCAATCTCGAAAGTAAAGTGGTCATCTCTGCTAGGGGAGAGAGGGTTATGAATGGGGGAGGGGGCTTCTGGGTTCTAGTGATACTCTATTTTTTTTTTAACCTGGAGTGTTTACACAGGTGTTTGCTTCCTAATTATTCATTAAACTGTATAAGTAAGTGTTATATACTTTTCTGTAGGTATATTTCAATTTTTTTTAATTTTAAACAAAAATCTCTATAGATTTAGAAACATTAGAACATCCTTCTAAATAAAGTATTGATTAAAGAAGAAATCATAACGGATATTTAAAGATACTTTGTAATTTAGCAATAATAAAAATACTACAGAACAAAACTTGTGGGAGACAGCCAAAGTGGTATTTTAAGGGCAATTTATAGCCTTAAAAGGTTTAAATTGACAATTTTAAAAAGCCGGAAATAAATGAGTGATGTGAACTTTAAAAGTTAGAAAAGGAACAACAGAACAACCCCCCCAAAAAAAACATAAGGTAAGATGGAACAAGGATAAAAGCAGAAATCAATGAAGTAGTAAACAAAGAAAAGAAATGATCAGTAAAGCCAAGAGTTGTTTGTTTGTTTGCTTGTTTTGTTTAAATAAAAATGGGCAAACCTCTGATAAGGGTGATAAAGAAAAAAGAAAGAGAAGGTATAAATAAAATTAGAGTGAAAATGTAGACCTACTTACAGAAAGAACAATGATTAAAAAAAAGACTACTACCAGCAATTCTGGAGCCCTGGTGGCACAATTGTTAAGAACTTGGCTGCTAGCCAAAAGATCATAAGTTCAAATCTACCAGCTGCTCCTTGGAAACCCTATAGGGGCAGTTCTACTCTGTTCTATAGGGTCACTATGAGTCAGAACTGACTCAATGGCCCATCATGCCAATAATTTTGAAAACACAAACAAAATATATTCTTAAAAAAAAAAAGATATATATATATACATATAACTTACCAAAGCGGAGTCAAGAAGAAATAAGAAATCTGAATGATCCTATTAAATAAATGGAATCAATAGTTAATCTTCTTATGAAGAAAAACAAAACAAAACAATACCAGGCCAAAACTGCTTTATAGACAAGGGACAGATCTTTCAAGGAACAGATCACTGAAATTTTATGCAAACACTTCCAAAGGATAGAATAAGAATACCCTCCAACTCTTTCAATAGGACAAGTATAACCTTGATTCTAAAACTACATAAGGACAGTACAACAAAGGAAAATTATGGGTCAATCTCTCTTATGAACATAAGTACAAAAATCCCAAACAAAATATTAGCAAACTGTAGTTGATTTAAAATGACCACAAATTATTTGCAGCTCCTCCCATTAAGAAGGCGTTTACCTATTTCTTTCCTCTTTGGATCTAGGCTGGCCTTGAGGCTTATTTTGATGAGCAGAGTGCAGCAGAAGAGGCATTAAAGGGCAGATGTGATTTCTGAGCCAGGGCTTCAAGGAAGCCTTGAAGCTTCCACTCTCACCCTCTTGGAATGCTACTGCTATGTGAACAAGCCTAAGCTAGCCTTCTGGAAAGGTCATGTGAATGAGAACCAAGGTATCCCATCTAGCAGCCTGCCAACTGACAAATGTGAGTAACTGTCCTTGACCATCAAACCCTATTCAAGTGAGTCCAGGTGAGACCAGCAGAACTACTCAACTGAGCCTAGCCCAATTACCCGCCTACAGAATTGTGAACCCACCACTCCAAAATGGTTGTTGTTTTAAGCTATTAAGTTTGGGGGTGGTTTGTTATGTAGCAACAGATAACCGTATCACATATGAAATCCAGCAGTGTACCTATTCAAAAGAAGTCTATTTTGGTCTTGTGGAACACATGCTGCATTTACTAAGACACAATTTTAATTTAAATTTCTCTTTCTCCAGCTTTAAAAATATACTTAAAAACACAAACCTGTAATAACAACCTTATTTATCCTGATTTATCCTGAACTCATGTTCCTAGCAACCTCACTTATTCAGGATATAGATGACAACTAAAATATTGCACAAAGACTAAATTCTTAGTTTTTCTAATCAAACTATACCTGCAGGGTCAACAAGCTTGACTCTTTGTTTTTTATGGAACCAGGAGCAAAGCTGTTACTGAATAGCATGCTAATGGCTACATAAGCAAACAGCAAGAAAGCAAAGCAGAACAATTATTTCTTAAAATATAATAACTTGAAAAACACACTAATCCTGTAACAGGTGTATTTAAAGGAGGGCAAAAATTTGTATGTTCTAAATACATGGAAATGACTATATTAGTAAAAGCCAAATAACAGGTAATAAAAATAACTGAGTCACAAAGGTAATTAAACCTTTCATGGGGTTGTTAACCAATATCATAAAACAATATGTATACTAACTGTTTAATGAGAAGCTAGTTTGTTCTGTAAACCTTCATCTATAAGTACAATAAATAAATAATTAAACTTAAAAAAAAAGAAATCTAGCAGTGTATAAAAAAGATAACCCATTATGATAAAGTTGTATTTATGCTAAGAATACAAGGGTAGTTTAACATGAGAAAAACCTTTAAATAAAATTCACCTCAACAGTCTGAGACAAAATATGACCATCTCAATAAAAGCAGAAAAGCACAGGATAAAAATTCAATACCCATATTTTGTAAAACCAAAGCCATGGAAATTAGGAATAGAAGGGATCTTCCTTAAGCCGATAAAGAGTATCTTTCAAGAACTTAAAGCCAAAATCGATTTGTACTCCCTCTAGATCGAAAACAAGACAAGGCTGTCCATTATCACCATTTCTATTCAGTATCGTACTAGAGTCGTAACCAGCACGATAAGGCAAGAAAAAGAAATGAAAACTGTAAAAGAAGAAACAAAACTATCATTTAGACAATATGATTGCCTACTTACAAAAGCCCTAATATATCCACAGGTAAATTATTAGAACTAACAAGCGAGTTTAGCAAGATGAATGACTCCAAGATCACTATACAAGGATTAATTCAATTCCATTTCCATAAACCCAAAACAATTACAAAACATAATTTAAAATAAGGATTTATAATAGCAACAAAAACTATTAGATACCTAGGAATAAATCTAATAAAGATTGGCAAAACCTGTTAGGAAGAAAACTAATACCTTATTAAAAGACGTTTTTTCAAAAAGCCTAACTAGAGGGAGAGATATATTATTTTCATGGATAAGAAGCCTTGATATTGTAACAATGTCAATTTGTCCTAAATTAATTTTTTTCAAGAAGGATATTGTAGGGACAGACAAAAAAAAAAAAAAAAAAGGATATTGAAGATTTGAAGTATTTCCCAAAGTCAAAAAAATCTTTAAGATTCCAAATCCTTTGTTTATCCCTGTTAGGAGGGGAATATTTGAGGGTTTTCTTTTTTAAGATCATATATTGACAGGAATAAATTAAGTACATTTTCAGCTTGTCCCAAATTAATCTTTAGATTCAATGGAATTTCAATCAGAATCCAGCAGGATTTTTTAGAAATTAAAAAGCTGATTCTAAAATTTCTATTGAAATGCAAAGGACCTAGAATAACCAAGATAATCTTGAAGAAAAATAATAAAGTTGAAGGACTTACACTACTAGATTTTTAAGACTTATAATAAAACCAAAAAAAACTCAAGCCCTTTGCCATCAAGTTGATTCCAACTCATAGCAACCCTACAGGACAGAGTAGAACTGCCCCATATGGTTTCTAAGAAGCACCTGGTGGATTCGAACTGCCAACCTTTTGGTTATAGCCATAGCTTTTCACCACTACACCACCAGGGTTTCCTTACAATAAGGCTATGGCAATTAAGATGATGTGATATTGGCATAAGGATAGATAAATCAATGGAACAGAAAAGAAGGCCCAGAAATAGACCTGCACAAATATGGCCACTTGATTTCCAACAAAGTCACCATGGCAATTCAACAGGAAAGGCAAGGTCTTTTCAGTAAATGATGATGGAGCAACTGGATGTTTACATGAAAAAATAATTAACCTTGACCTCTACCATACATAAAAATCAAGAAAAATCATAGACCTAAATGTGAAAGTTGAAACTATGAAGCTTCTAGAAGAAAATATTGGAGAAAATGTTTACATCCTTGGGGTAGGTAAAGGTTTCTTAAACACGACCAAAAGCACTAACCATTAAAACATTGATAAATTGGATTTCATCTAAATGACAAACTTGTGCTCATTAAAAAAAAAAACAAAAACACACTATTAACCCAAGGTCAAGAAGGGGAGAGTGTTGACACTTCCTGGGGTTAGCAACCAATGTCAGAAAACAGTAGGCATATTGTTTAATGAGACACTAATTTGCTCTATAAACCTTCACCTAAAGCACAATTTATTTAAAAAAAAATGCTATTAACAAAGTAAAAACTCAAGTCACAGACTGGGACAAAGTATCCACAATAGATATATCTGACAAAGTGTTTATATTCAGAATATGTAAAGAACTATTACAAACCAATAAGAAAAAGGCAAGCTATTAAAAAATAGGGTCAAAAGACTTGATCAGGCATTTCACAAAAGTAAATAGTCACATGGCCAATAAGCATATGAAAAGGTGCTCAAAGTCATTTTTCAAAAGAGAAATGAAAATTAAAACCAAAATGAGATACCACTAAGACACCCACCAGAATGGCTGAAATTTAAAAAGATCAAAAACACAAACAAAAAAATCCTATAATGTACCTAAGAGTAAATCTAAAAAAAATCTAAAAGACCTATATAGGTAAAACTATAAAAATTTATTGAACAATGTTTGAAAAACCTAACTAAACAGAGAGACATGGTATTTTTATGTAAGAGAAGACTCAATACTGTAATGATGTCAACTTTCCCTAAATCAATCTTTAGAGAAAATTAAGGTCCAATAAAAATCTCAAAGCATTTCATGTACTTTCTGTATGTAATGTTATATATACTTTAATATGTTAATTTGTTAAAAATTTTAAAATTCTGTTTATTTAAGGATACCATCCATCTGTTGCTGTCAAGTCAATTCCGACTCCTAGTGACCCTACAGGACAGAGTAGAACTGCCCCATATGATTTCCAAGAAGAGGCTGGTGGATTCAAACTGCCGGCTTTTTGGTTAGCAGTCGTAGCTCTAAACCACCAGGGTTTCCCAAGGATTCCACAGAGGAGGGAAAAGATAAGCCACAAATTGGGAAAAGATCATTGCAGCAAACACATGTAACAACAAAGGATTAGTCGTCACAATATATAAAGAACACTTTCAAAACAATAAAGAAATAAATAAACCAAAGAATCCATTAGAAAAATGAGCAAAAGGCATGAACAGGAATTTCACAGAAGAGGAAACACGAATCGCCAATGTTACTTGTACCTCCAAGTAGATTTTGATTCATAGCGACCCTGGGGTCGCTATGAAATGGCCAATACACATATGAAAAGCTGCTCGATTCCATTTGTAAGGAGATAATTCAAATTAAGACCACAGTGAGGTTTATAGCCATTAGACTGGCAAAAATTAAGAAGTCTGATGGCACCAAATGTTGGCGAGGATGCAGCTCAATGGGAACTCTTACATACTGTTGGTGGGAGTAGAGAATAATTCAGCATTAACGGCATTAACTTGTAAAACTGAATTTCTACTAACTTTATGACCCAGCAATTTCACTCCAAGATATACACCCTAGAGAAATTCATACAAATGTGCACCAAAAGACTTATATAAGGATGTTCACAACATTCTTTCTAATAGCATAGAATAGAAACTAGAATCATAATGCTGAATGAAACGCAAGTTATAGAAAATTCTGTAGATGTGACTCCATCGTTTTAAAACTGGGAAACAAACAAAGTGAAATAATATATTAACTACCCCACCCTGTGCCATCAAGTCGATTCCGACTCATAGCGACCCTATAGGACAGAGTAGAACTGCCCCATAGAGTTTCCAAGGAGTGCCTGGCAGATTCGAACTGCCGACCCTTTGGTTAGCAGCCGTAGCTCTTACCCACTGTGCCACCAGGGTTTCCAGTGTATTACTGCATAATACATATATCTGTGTTAAATTTTTTTTTTTTTTAAATAAAGGCAAAGGAGTGATAAACAAAATTCAAGGTAGTGTTTACCTCTGGAGGGGCAGCAAGGGAATAGAAATGAGAAATGCCTAAGTAAACACAAATGTGTTGCTGAAGTTCTAGTTCTTGAGATGGGTGGTTGATTTAGTGGGTACTCATTTTTAAACACTATACTGAAAAGGCAAGGAGAAAAATACAAGAGGAACTATTAGCAACTCTAGCAAACTGGAGAGCACAGGTCCCATTTAAGGACATCTGAGTTTTAAAAAGTGTAAGCACCCGTACTGGCCAAACAAGACAAATTTTGGAGCTAGACTTGGCTCGTGGACCACCAATCTGCAGCCCCTGGTCTAGCCTACTGAGTCTCAGGCTTTTGATGGGTGGACTTTGGTAGAACACTTATTCCCATATGCTAACGCACAAAGGAAAAACAAAAAAAAACAACGAAAACCCCAAATACATAGACAAAGAGAAAATTAAGGGGAGGGCCAAAAGATTAAATGAAGAGAGGAATCAGAGCAGAGAGGCAGAAAAGAGAAACACTAGGAAGAACCAGAAAAGAAGAAAACATACAATACCAAGAAGGCGGAGGGAGGAGGAAAAGAGAAAGGCGGAAGAGAGGGAAAGAAGTGCAAAGGAATGGAAGGGAGAAAAGGAAAACGGAACAGTGATTTTTTTTTAGCTCATTCTGTGGGCCAGTTCTGTGATGGGCACTTTAACACTTTTCTTCATCTAATCACAATTTTAAAAGACAGTTTTTATTAATGGTAAATTTTATGTTATTTATAATTACATAATTACAAATTTCAAAGTGTGGCTCCCCCAGTGGTCCTAGCTTTTTCTTTCTACCTGGTCTCAGGGGTAGGCTGGGGGGTGGGAGTAGGGAGGAGGTGTGGAGTTGGGTTAAGTATCAAGTCTCCATTGCAAATTATGTAATTTGTAATTACATAATTATATGTATACTTTTTTTTTACTGGCGCAATGGGGCCACCAGTTCGAATCCACCAACCGCTCCTTGGAAACCATATGGGGCAGTTCTACTTTGTCCTATAGGGTCCCTGTGAGTCAGAATCGACTTAACAGCACCCAAAAACAACAGCTGTTTTATTATTCTGATTTCCAGAAAGATGAAGCAAATTGCCCAGCTGGTAAATGAAGGATCTAGGGGTCAGCTTGACTGCAAAATCCCCATTTTCTCTACTACTTCACATTGAAACAGGGTGGGGGAAGACATCCAGAGATGCTGATAGGGAAAATGAAGATGGAATAAAATGGCCTCTTGCTGTTTCCTGTCGAGCTATACACATCCCCTTTCTCCCAGCCCAAACCACAGCCGTCCACACAGTGAGGCCACACTTGATACCCTTGGCCAGCTAAAGGATGAGCTGGAGGGAAGCAGCCTTTAACCACCTGGCTCTGGCGACATCTCCGTGTACTCAGGGACTCTTCGCCAGCTGACCCAGTGATGTCTCTAAAGCCCTGGTGAATCTTCAGTGGTTCTTAGATCCTGATTTGAGCCCCCAGTTATATTCCTTAAACCAGAAGGTTGGGCAAGCTCTCTATCTTCTGTCTCATTCGATAATCCTAATGATCTTGATAGAGAACTGTCATCTTTCAGGGTACCAGATGCTTGGTTTAATCCCACAAATAATAAGCCTGGCTTCAAATCTGAGAAATATGGGGGTCCCCAGAAAGATGTGGTTGTAAAAACTAGGGGAACAGGGGACTTTTAATAAGAGAGAGGCACAGAGACACCCACATCAACACAGAGACACAGATACAGAAAAGAAAAAACAGAGAGTCTTAGAGAAGGTGGCAGAGGCAGGATACCAGGAAAGATGCAAGAGTCCGGGACAGAGCACACAGACCCGGGGAAGCAGACAGAGGGGCACAGACAACAGATTCAGATTCGGTCAGATGGAGTCATAGAGCAAAGCCTGGGCACAGAGAGACCCAGCAGCTGGCAGAACAGAAGAGGCACAGAGTGGTGGCTGGACAGGCGAGAGGGTGGGAGGGGGATTTGTCTGTCCGTACCATGAGGGAGGGTTGGCCACCGTAGTGCTGCAGTCCCAGAAAGGTGTCCAGCTCCTCTTGGCTCTGCAATAAGGGGGCCTCCTGGGGGCCTGGGCATCCCGACACCTCAAGTTTCCTCCTGAAACACACATTGCACCACTGCCCTCTGTGTCCAGCGGCCAGTGATGGGCACCAAGAGCACCGCCTTGGCTCTGCCCTGTTGCTTGCCCCCAGCCCAGCCCTTCCTGTTGGCATAGGCACAGCCCAAACTCACACTGGCTTCCCTTTGGGGCTCTGCTTTGGCAGAGCTGCAGAGCTGGCTATGGGCAAGGGCGGCCCCTGCTGGCCAGAGGACAGCACTGCCCCCAGAAGAAAGCCAATGTTTGGGGAGGCGAAGGGCAAGCTGGATTCTTACTCCTTGCCTGGTTTCTGGTACCAACCTTTGCTCCTACCCAGCTAAATGGTGCACTCGAGGCTTCGTGCCCCCTCTGCCCAAGAGGCAGAGTCCATGCCCAATGGGGAAGGGTGACACCTGGAAGACCCTGAGGTACAGTTGGCACCACAGAAGGGGTGCCCAGGCCATCGGCTTTTACCCAGCTGCTGTTAGACAGGTGCCGTCAATCTTGGGGGCATTGTTTCTCAGCTGAGCTCCCACCCAAGCCAGATCAGGGACAAGGCCCAGGGTCCTCCCCTTCACCCAGCCCAAGCAGCCCTGCCCAGGAGCTAGAGAGAGTTGATCCACTCACCAGAGCCAAAGAAACTTATCCAAGAGGACCTTGGCCAAAGCAGAGGGACACTGTCCTTCAATGGCTTGCAGGCCCCTACAGTGACCACTCACACTGAACTCTTCACAATGACCTCTGGGCCTTCTCTTTCTGACTTCCTCTGTCTTTGGGGAAGTGGTAGGGGATTTTCCAGGGGAGGGGGAAGAGCCGGGTCCCTTTACCCCAGCTTGTGCAGAACTCTGAGCAACAGTAGCTGTTCCGCCATTGCAGGGCTGTACTGTGAATTAGCCTGGAACCAGCAGGTTGGCAGGAATCTGAGAATGGGGCAAGCCTAATGCCCTGATCCTGGGACCACTTCTCTCAAGAAGCCTCCCAGTTTCTTCCTCTGCAAAAAGAGGAGAGTGGGCCATATGATCCCTGAGTCCCTCCCTGCTCTGACTCTGCTGTATGGTTCCATGACATCTAAAGCGGGTGGTGGAGGTAAGATCCAGGTGTCCTGCTACTCATCCCAACTCCACAACTCCTCTCCACTCCTAACCCCCAGCGTGCCCCCGAGACCAGATAGAAGGACCTAGGACCACTGTGACAGCCACATTTTTGAAAGCAGGGTCTACCCTCACCAAAGCCATGAAATAGGTCTCCTCAACTCCTGTCATTCTTCAAGTGTGGTTCAAATATGTCTAGGACTTGAGGGAAAGAGGGACAGGAGGTCCCCTGGGTACTTACCTGCTCTGTGGGTCTTGGACCTCCCTGTCAGGCCCCCAGCTATGTCTTTTGAAGGGGTCATAATTGTAGCTATGGGCACGAAACGCACTGGACCTTCGGAGAGGCACACCCGGGAAGCCATTCCCCTCCTCTTTTCTTTCCTCTTCTTCCCCGTCCTCTAGCTGCCCTCTGGACTCAACCATGGACAGGCAGCGGCGAGTGTGGCCTTGGGGTACCAGGCCTCCATCTGCAAGGAACACCTCGGGGTCGACTCTGTTCATGGGAGGCACACGCAGGCCAGTCTGAATCAAAACAGAGAAGGGTGAGCAGGTCCTGGAACTCTGGAACCCGGTAACTAGAAGCGGGTCACAGTCAGCAGGGCTCGGAGCATCTAGTCACCGCTCATTTTACTGAGGCACAGAGCGGGCGAAGAATGGCTGCTTCGGGGTCACACCATGAGTCCACTCAGAGCCAAATAGAGTTTTTGAAGGTGTTATCTGTTAACATGAGGTGATACTGGAGTAGGGTGGGTCCTAATCCAATCTGAGTGAAGTCCTATAAAAGAAAAGGGACATGGAGAGACAGGAAAAACAGCCATGTGATAATGGAGCTATGCTGCAGCTGCAAGCCTAGGACTGCCTGGGGCTAACCAGAGAAGACGAGAAAGAATCTTCCCCTAGAGGCTTCTGAGAGAACACCCTGATTTCAGACTGCTAAAAAAAAAAAGCCTCCAAAAAACCAAAAACCAAACCCGTTGCACTCAGGGCAATTCCGACCCATAGCAACCCTATAGGACAGAGTAGAATTGCCCCATAGAGTTTCCAAGGAGTCCCTGGTGGATTCGAACCCCCAACCTTTTGGTTAGCAGCCATAGCGCTTAACCACTATGTCACCAGGGTTTCCAGAGCCTTCAGAACTGTGAAATAATAAATTTCCACTCTTATAAACCACTCAGGTTGTGGTAATTTGTTACTGCAGCCGTTGGAGGCTAATACAAAGGCAGAGGATCCACAGAGGATCCTAAAACATCCTAGGCAGCCCAAAAAAAAGGTTCCTGAGTGAGAGTGTTATAATTTCTTCTTTCTAACATTTTGGTTGCCTGGGGAGTAAGAAAGCCTTTCTAACCTCGCCCCATAGAGCCGACAGAAGGGCCCCAAGCATCAGCCACATCACACCTCCCTTCCATCTCTTTCTCCCAAATGGACATTGCTCTTACTGCCCAACACCCCTGGCTGGCATCAGGCCTTGGCTCAGCATGTCTGAGTTAAGACCATTCAGGTGTTCTTAAAGTTGAAATGAAAAGCCCTACTCCAGAAAGAAATACCAAGCACCAGAGTAGCGAAATGGTGGAGGGGAGGGAAGGGAACTAACATTTCCTGCATACCTCTGTCTACCTCTCTCCTAGGCTGTGTCTCTCTAGATCTTCTTCTAGGTTGAATCTCCCAGGCTTGCCTTCTCCCAGGACCACCTCCAGTGACTGACATGTTAGGAGGACTGAGGAGAACCAGGAAGCATTAGCCAGAATCTTCTCTCTTCCTAAGCTTTCTGTGAGGGTATCCACTCTTCCCCAACTTGTCTTAATTGCCCCAGGAAAGGCTAGATTGTTGGAAAGTGTTTCTTCAATCTCCCTTCCCCTCTGTCTTAGTCATCTAGTGCTGCTATAACAGAAATACCACAAGTGGATAGCTTTAACAAACAGAAGTTTTTTCTCTCACAGACTAGAAGTCTGAATTCAGGGAGTCACCTCCAGGTAAAGGCTTTCTCTCTCTGTCAGTTCTGGGGGAGGTCCTTGTCATCAATCTTCCCCTGGTCTCAGAGCTTCTCTGCACAGGGACCTCAGGTCCAAAGGACTCACTCTGCTCCTGGCACTGCTTTCTTGGTGGTATGAGGTCCCCCTTTGTCTCTGCTTACTTCTCTCTTTTATATCTCAAGGGATTGCCTAAAGACACAATCCAACCTTGTAGATTGAGTCCTGCCTCACTAACCTAACTGTGGCTTATCCCACCTCATTGACATCATAGAGGCAGGATTTACAGCACATAGGAAAATCACATCAGATGACAAAATGGTAGACAATCACACAATACTGGGAATCATGGCCTAGCCAAATTGATTCACATATTTTTAGGGGACACAATTCAATCCATGACACCCTCTGTCACTGCAATTTGTCCACTGGCTCCACTCCACCTGGGAGCTGCTGAGAAGGTGTTGTGTCTGTGTTGACTGTGTGTCTATTTACCTCGGGGAAGGAAGGGAGACTTCTGATCCTTGGCCTAAGAATTGAAAAGGTGAGGCCTGGGAAACTGGCTTAGGCCCTATGTCTATCCATGTTCATCTTCATCTGGGAGCCAGGTACAAGAGGCCCCCAGCCTATCCAGCCACCAGGAGAGCTCCTCTCCCTCCTTGTCTACAAACTTGGGCCCCATGCCATTTGATGTGCTCACTGTAAACAGGAGGGGCAGAGCTGCAGAGAGCAGGGCAGAGCCTGAGGAGGCTCCAAAGCTGAGATTTGGACTGGGGTTGGGGCAAGTTGACAAAAATTATTTTAAGAAGCTAAGGTGGAGGGGAGAGTTGGAACTGGAGGTATTCATTAGGAAAGGAGGAACTAGGACTGGGAACAGGAGGATAGAAATTCAGGGGCACAAGGGAAGGTGAGGGAACCCTGGGTAGTGCAAATGGTTAAGTGCTCAACTACTAGCCAAAAATTTGGCGGTTCGAATCCACCCAGAGGCTCCTGGGAAGAAAGAGCAGGCGATCTGCTTCCAAAAGGTCACAGTCTTGAAAACCCTATGGAGCAGTTCTACTCTGCACACATGGGGTCACCAGGAGTCCAAATCAATTTGAAGGCAACTAAGCAATCAATTACTTTAACCACTGTGCGACCAGGGCTCCTTAAACAACAACAAACATACCTATGGATAATAATCCTGTTCGGAAATGGGGTTTTCTTTGTTATGTTAATTAGATCACACTTGAGTAGTGTGGGTTCTAAATGTAATCACCTCTGAGAAGATTACACACAGACATTCATACATGTGGGTAGAAGATAGACACCTTGTGAGGATCATCTACAAGCCAAGGAACCAAGGAACACCTAGAACTACCCACGAGGACGGAATTGACACAGCCAAGACCCTGATTTGGACTTTTAGCCCCAGGACTGGGAGAAAATAAACTTCTGTCCTTTAAAGCCACCCACTCATGGTATTTCTGTTAGAGCAGTACTAGGTAACTAAGACACTGAGATATACCCCCTTCTGTTTTCTGAAATTTAAGCTGGGCCCTCCTCGATGTGTTCTCGCCCTTGCTTCTCCTTCCATTGGGCACTCTCCCAGCCCCCTGGCATCTCCCCCAGCCTCCTGAGCTCAGGAAATGGTGCAAGGGAGTGGCTTTATTTAGCTCCTGAATGAGATCACATCATGTCACATCACTGCTTCCGCTGAGCAGAGAGATAGGAGATTCTGAAATAGGTCTGGGATCAGACGCTTGGGGAAGAGCAGGGGAAAAAAAAGCAAAAAGGGTCTCTAGGGAGTCATTTGACTTATTTCCTGCTTATGGATAGGAAGTCACCCCCCCATCACACACCATTAGTGTCTCTTGCAGCCTCTGAGTCTGTGACCTCCACTGATTGCACTGGTCATCAATCCATTAAACATTCTACTGGGTGCTGTGGGATGGGAGAATATAATATTTAACAGAGACATCTGTTGTTCCAAACTCTGAGGCTACAATTTCTTTATGGTGTTATACTGGCTTTGAAGTCTGTCAGGTTTGCTAGTGCTGAAAGTCCCTGGATGGTATAAACGTTTTGCGCTTGGCTGGTAACCAAGGGGTGGTCAGTTTGAACCCACACAGAGGCACCTCGGGAGAAACAGGCCTGGTGATCTGCTTCACTAAAGATTAAAAAAGAAAAAAGATTACAGCCAAGAAAATTCTATGAAACTGTTCTACTATGAAACACACAGAGCCTCGTAAGTCACAAATCAGCAACGAAAACAAAATCAACAACAAATTTGCTAGCTCTGCCACCTTTGTAAGCCACATGACCTTGGGAACTTGCTTAACTTTTTTGAGTCTCAGAATCACCTATAAGACAGGAATGATAATACCTACCTGATAAGAGTGTTGAACAATTTGATGATAATGTATAGAATGCAACTAATATTCTGCTTGGCACATATTAGGTACTCAGTAAATGCTATTATTATTGTTATTGTTATTATTTAGAGGCAGAGAGAAGACAGGGCATGGAGAAATGGACATGGAGAGAGGAAAGCCCAAGGCAGCAGCAGAAATAGGTATTGCATGATGGTAACCTCACTGTTCTTTATGTTAAAAGAGAGAGAGAATAAATAATCAATCCGTGGATAGACATTAACACAACCGCCAAAACCAAAACCAAACCCATTGCCGTCGAGTAGATTCCGACTCAGTGTAGACAGAGTAGAACTGCCCCATAAGGTTTCCAAGACTTTACAAAAGCCGACTATCACATCTTTCTCCTGTGGAGCAGCTGGTGGGTTTGAACTGCGGACCTCTTGTTTAGCAGCTGAGCGCTCTAACCACTGCAGCATCAGGGCTCTGACACCACTGCCGTGAGGACTAATTATCATAAACAACTTTCTGGTGGAAAAGACTAAAAGACTGCATGCAACCAGGACAAAAAGGAGCAACACGAAATAGCTTTTCTGTCCTCTGGGACCCTGAGGGACCCTAAGGAAGCTGTCTTCTTCAAAGGGAAAGGCGGGACAGAATGACCTCTGGGAATGTAGAGCAGGGGTTGGCAAACTACCGTGGGCCAAACTCATCCTGCTACCTTTTTTTAAACGGTTGGGGAAGAAAAAAAAAGAACATTTTGTGAAACATAAAAATTATATGAAATTGAAATTTCAGTGTCCATAAGTTGTTCTGGAACATTGCCACAGTCGCTTATTTACATATTGTTTATGGTTGTTTTTGCATGAGAACTGCAAAGTTGACTAGTTGCCGCAGAGACCGGATGGCCTGCAAAGCCTAAAATATTTGCTCTCTGGCTCTTTACAGAAAAATTTGCAAACTCCTGATTTAGAGCGACTGGGTCTCAAAATCTCAGGAAGGAAGTAAAAAGAGCTCAAAGAGAGACACTGGACCTCAGCGCACACCAAGCAGGCATTCTGCAAGGAGCTTAGAGGTGTGGGGGGGTGCTGAAGATGCCCGCATATTGGGAAAGTGAGCTAACTCATAGTGAGCGCCTACATTCTCATGTGCAACCCTAACAGCCATTTCTTGAAATTGACATTATTATCCCCATTTTACATATGAAGAAACAAGCAGCACAGAGAGGTTAAGTAACTGGCCCAACATTGCACAGCTGACAGGCAGTGGAGCTGAGTTTAAAAAGCAGATCCATCACACTATGGAGCCTGAGTGCTTTTCTAAAACCAGAAGACAAGCACCAAGAAAGCTAGTGGCTAACTTTGAACAAAACCTGGCAACACTATTTTTTTTTTTTTTTACTCCCACCCCCTTGCCACCACCCATTCAAAGAAAGGAAGCAGCTTCCAAAAGGAGTTAGAGATGGGTTCCAAAGAAATTGGAGTGGTGCAAATGGTTAACATACTCGGCTGCTAACCAAAAGATTGGAGCTCCGAGTCTACCCAGAGGTGCCTCAGAAGAAAGGCCTGGCAATCTACTTCCCCAAAAAATCAGCTATTGAAAACCCTATGGAGCACAGTTGTACTCTGACACACATGGGGTCTCCGTGAGTCATAATTGACTCGATGACAACTGGTTTTCCAAAGAAATTGAATTTGTGCCTTCTACATTCTCTGTAAGGAGTCCTGGCAGCACAATGGTAAACACTCGGCTGCTAACCGAAAAGTCAGCGGTTTGAACTCACCAGCAAGCAGCTCAGCAGGAGAAAAGACTTGGCGATCTGCTCCCATAAAGATTTTCAGCCTAGGAAACACTGTGGAACAGTTCTGCTTTGTCCTACAGGGTCTCAACAAGTCGGAATCTACTCGAGGGCACACAACAACGGCTCCTTCTGTTATCTTAGGAACCTGAACGAGGTGATGGGGGCAGGCAGGGCTCTGGTATGTTTGCTGCCAGCAAACACTGGGGGTAGGAACTGCTGTTGTATCACCCAAACAGCCAGGCACAGCAGACTAGGGGGCAACGCTGGTTGGCTGGCCCTTTCACAGCCTAGGAGGTTCCCTGGGTCTGGCTGTGGGGTCCTAAATCTCCCCAAGAGGGGTAATAATGGGGAAGACCCAAAGGAACCAGATAATAAAGGCTGGGGAGGAAGAGAGAGGCCAGATGACATGGTCTGCTGGCTTCTCCTCCATTCTTCTGGCCCTGTGGGG
This sequence comes from Elephas maximus indicus, assembly GCF_024166365.1. NCBI lineage: Eukaryota > Metazoa > Chordata > Mammalia > Proboscidea > Elephantidae > Elephas > Elephas maximus. The sequence goes on from NC_064821.1 coordinate 193,802,002, forward strand.
GGAACAGGGTCATAGAAAACCCTTTGATGGTTCAAAATTTAACCTACTGCTTCTTCTCATGTAGAGTAAACCATTAATCCACCCGTGCCCGGCAAAGAGGGCTAAAGCAGGGCTTCTCCTGTGCTCAGATAAAGAAGGCCCCAGTAGCCACAGTTCTTTCCCACCCCTGCTCCCAGTGCATCCCACTCTATGGCAGATCATAGCACCCCAGTCTCTAATACCTCCTGCTTTACTCATCAGCCTGACCTGGCTACATCATAGCTCCATTTCTCAGTGTGAGACTCGAGTTTTTGCTAGATGCTGAACACTGGCGCCCCAGAACTCGCTCTGACTTTCCTGTTAACTGCCCCGGAGAGGACCACGGTTCCAAAAAACAAAGGAAAGGCAAAGGGCGCAGAGGACACCTTCATTCAACAAGCGTTACTTGAGCACCTACCAAATGCCAGGCACAGAGAAGAGAACCCAGAGGGGTCTATGCACAGATGCAATGGTGGGATGTGGCACCATCTCTCACCGATACCGGGGCAGGCACTAGTATGGGCAAAAGTCACTGCCCAGATCAGATTCTGGGTTCACTCCTGAGAGGCACCCATTGCCTCCAGGACCCACGGGGCAAAGTTACTGATTTTATCGTTAGTATTTAATTCTGAAGTTCAGTGCTGGAAAGAGAGTCAGGGATCCCCAGACTCAGAGATGGATTATCCAATAAGCAAGGTACGCATGGGCTTACTTGTGCTTGCTCACTAATCTCTAGTGTACAGTTTCACCTGTTTTTCACCATATCTTTGATATGTGTGAAATTGTGCACTATGGATTACAGCCCACTGGTACCTTGCTTACTGGTTAACCCATTCCTGCCCAGACCCCGATCTAATCATACCCTCTCGACTAAGTCAGCAGGCAGGCATCTCAAACACCGTCCCTAAATCACTCCCTGATATAAGAGGCTCACTAGTCAGTCAGAAATTTTGCTGGCTTTGGGCTTCGAAGTGTGACCAATTTTTTTTTTTTTTTTTTTATAATTTCTTTGGAAACTGAACCTGGGAACCCTGCCCTCTTCCTTTCTGCCGGGCCCCATAGGTACCAGGGGCCTGGGATCCAAACTAGCCCGTGACTTGTGGGGGTCAAAGAAGAGAAGGCGTGAGAGCACCTAGTCTTCTCCTACCTTCTGCAGGTTTCTTGGCATGCATTCTGGGTCTTGTGCCAGAAGGGTGGAGCAAGAGAGGGTCTGAGGTTCAGAGGGACACACCTCAAAGACTTTGGCCACTGCAGTACAGGGAATTAACCCATCAGATTCCGGGGGGAACAGCTAAAAATAGTGGGTGGAGCAGGGAGCCCCTCAATGATGCATGGGCTTATCTGGCATCTGGAAGTCACTGGTTCTCAAGTATGAGTTGGCGGCCCTTTAGATCTCACAATTAACCCTCAGGGATAAAGGGAACAATGTTAGGCACGAGAGGAAGGGGACTCTAGGTGAATTAGGATCCCAAGTTTTCAAAGTCCCAGGGCCATCCTTCTCGTCTGTACCTCCCGAGTAAGAAAAAAGAGACCAAAAGACAATATAATGGGCTTTGGCATTAGATGAACTTGAGTCTGAATTCCAGTCCTACTATTTGCCTCTTAATTTACATGGGTTACTTCAATTAAGTTACTTTTCTAAACCTCATCTTTAATATAGGGATTATAGTATGTCAACCCCATAAGATTGTAAGGATTAAGCAAGAATGCACATAAAAGGTTTACCATCACTTACCTTACGAGTAAGTGTTCAGTAATGGTTGGCCATTATTGTGATTCCCTATTTGCATACTTGTACACGTGTGCACACACAGGCAATCCCCTAATTAAAAATGGGAGCTGAAGGCTGGAGGCTGTTGAGAAGCTATGAAGGGTTCTGCCACTTCCTGGAGTGCTGGGAGGTTCCTGAAAATCTCTGCTTCCCTAGGAATGCCCATTCTTGGGGTAAGGATTTCAACCCAGGGAAGGGGAAGAGGGAAACTCACCAGACCTGGGAGATATCCTAAAGATGGGGGACCTGTTCCTGCCCTCAGCTGGTGATTTCAATACTGGAAAAAAGTCCTGCTTCCGGTGGCCCCTTTAAGGATTCAGTCCAGCACCTCTATGGGGGTGTCTCTCCCTTGGCCCTTAAGGGAACAGCTCATGGTCCAGAAGTTTGCATAGGAGACCTGGGGACTCACTCCAGTCCAAACCAGCTGCCTCTTCAACTACTCCAGCCCTTCCCTTCACCGCCCTACTTCAAACACACCAAACAGTGCTGGGCCCAGGCCTTTAACCCTTTCAGTGCCATCACTGATGGGGTGGGGAATGGGGGGACATGCCTGGGTTTCCCTGTCCTAAAAAATAAAAAATAAAGGGTAGCCACAGGATCCAGGCTGGTGTGGAAGCAGGCACAGGGAGCCAAGCTGGGGCCACCCTGAGTGGAGACTATGTGGGAACCTGACATCTCAGGGAAACCTCCCCTCCTTTCCGTGGAGGCAGGGTAGAGCTGGGGAGGGGAGATAAAGGAGGTCTTTGGGAATGGGCCGCAGCTGGAAAACTCCTTAACAGCAAGGTCCTCATCAGGGTCAGGGAGGTCCTTTGTTCTCTCCCAAATTCGGCTTCTAAACTGCTCCTTGGTCCCTTTAAGAGGCAGGTTACACTGCAGGGAGGAGCCATTATAAGGGCAGCTATATCTGAGGAGGGCCTGGCTTCAGTCAACAGGAACAGGGGTGACCAGGCAACTCAACATACACACAGCAAACTCATGGCTTGTTGTGGATACCAGGTTGCAGGATATTTGGTCAGCTCTCCCACCCTCTCCCCTGATAACAACTTCTGGGGCGGGGGAGGGAGCTGACTCACCCTCACTGACTTTCCAGGGGCAGACACTGGACTTCCTAAGGTAATGGGTGTCAGGGAGCCCTCCTTCCTGACAGGCCCTGTGGTCCCAGGGAGCCCTGTGGTTTCATGGAAAGGACATGCTGGAAGGGCTTGGCTGGCTCTGCCTCTCACTAGGCAATAGGAGAAGTTACCTATTAGCTTCAAGTTTCCCCATCTGTAAAATGGGGATGTTGAAAATGACCCTCGAGTGATTGATGCTGAGTTATGTGTAAATGGTGGGGCATAAATGCTGGGCCCTAAGTAGTTACTCAATAAATATGCTGGCTGCCACTTGCTGTGTGACCTTGGAAAAGCCACTTCCCTTTCTGAGTCTTTCCTGATCTATTAAATGAGAGGATAAAATTAGGTGATCTATGCTCTATCCAGAGGGCAGTGGTGGTTCCGTGGTAGAATTCTCACCTTTCATGTGGGGGTTGCCATGAGTCAGGGGCTGACTTTTTAGCAGCTAATAACAACAATGGTCTATCCTTGCTCTAAAAGTCTTATTCTGGGTGAGAGGAAGAGGGCAGCTGTTTCCAGATGTGAAACTGTGCACCCTTTCCTACCTGGCTGGGCCCAAAACCACGTGAAGAGTAGGTGACAGTGGTTGTTTCTCACCTCCTAAGAACACAGGGAAAATGCCTGCCTCATCTTACTGACAGGAAGATCTCTAATTGAATCTCATCATTGTCCAAATGAGGAAAGAGGTTCAGAGTAGGGTGGTGATTCACCTGAGGTCCTCTCCTACCTCTGTAGTCAGTGCTGCTTCCACGACCCTGAGCTGCCCTTTCAAGAGATTAAACCTAACCAAACCCATTGCCATCAAGTGTATTTCAACTCACAGCGACCCTATAGGACAGAGTAGAACTGCCCCATAGGGCTTCCAAGGAATGGCTGGTGGATTCGAACTGCTGACCAAAAGGCTCTTAACCACTGTGCCACCAGGGCTCCTCAAGGGATTAAGCCTTTATAAAAAAGTCCCCATCATTTCACCAAATCCCTTCATTACTCCCAGCTTCTTGGAAATTCTTACACCCACTTCCCGCTTACTCTCTTCAGGTAGAGTCCCAAAGCCTTGTACGTGAAGGGGTGGATGTCCAGGCACCTGGCTCCTCTTGGTACCAGGGCTGCATGTGTGGGTGAGGAGATGCCAGCTGGAAGTTTGGACGTGGGAGGGCAGAGGGCTGGTTGCTGGGGGTGGAGGGATCTGGAGCATGTTGGTGGCTGGGTTCTGTCTGTGTTGCCTTTTAGGGAAGAGCCCCCAGCTTTGGTGCCCAATCTCCAGGAAGGATGTGGGACTAGTGCTTGCTTTCTCTTTCCTCTCGCAGACCTGCACACAATCCTGAGTTCAGGTTCACTCCTTTCTAGAATGGTTCCCAGCTAGACTGAAGAAGTGCTGTCCTGCTGCTCCATCAAGCAACCTTAAAAAGTTGAGAGCTCAATCCTAAAGCCAACTATTCCAACTAAGTCTGTCTACAGATTTTAGAGGCTCTTATATTCTCTAACACCACTATGTAAAGGAGGTTCAAATCCCATCCTGACTCCAAGGAAGTTGACCTCTAGAGAGATGAAACACCTGGTTTTGGCCTTTTTTCAAGGTGCCTTCATGATGCTTCTCTCGTTGTCTGTGTCAGGTCAGCGTTCCCCTCCTACAGTCTCCTCCGTAATGAAAGTTAGGTCACAGAGCGCTAACCTCTGGTGAGGAAAGGTACCATGAAGACTCTCCCCCAGCTTTTGGGAAAGGATTATCTGCCAGGGTTTGGACTGAGAAATAAATCTTATGTTACCTTCTAGAGTTAGGAAGTTTATCCTATCCTCTAAATCAAAACCCCTCCTCCTATAGGTTAACTTATTAACTTTTCAATGAAGACTACAGAGATGGAAAATACTGCATCCTTTCTTCTAATGACTAACATTTCAAAGTCCTAGAGATCAAGCAAGGAGCCCCGGTGGCACCATGGTTAAATGCTCAGCTGTTAACTGGAAGGTCAGCAATTCAAACCCACTAACCGCTCTACAGGTGTAGGTTACAGCCTTGGAAACCCATTGGGGCAGTTCTGTCCTATAGGGTTGCTATGAGTTGGAATCAACTCAGTGGCAATGGGTTTGGTTTGGGTTAGAGATCAAGATATCACTACCTTTTGCCTAATCCACACCCCATCAAGCTAGCTCCTTTTTCCTCCCCTACATTTGTTCTCAGCCCCAAGCTTCTGACCCATTGCCCTTTTCAAGCCATCCTCCTGAGCAAGTCCCAGGGCTCCACCCATACACAATAAGCAAAAGCGAATATATCCTCCTTGCCCTCTGACCTGGCCAGTCCTGGGGTGTCCGAGCTCCAGGCCCTGGAAGAGGGAGGTGAGCTGGCAGAGGGCTACTCCATTTGGAGCCTCCCGTTGTCTCCATGTCCTTTTCATCTTTCCTGGGGCCCAGAGGCTCCCTGGGTGAGGGAAAGGTTAAACTGGTTGGTTGGGCAGGGGAGATGGGGGAGCAGAATCTACACTGGGAAACTTGGTGGCCGGAACAAAGCGGGTGTTTGTTGGGCTTTCCTCCTGCCTGGGAGGCTGCTCCCGGACCATGCCATTCCTGGGTTGGACAGAGTCAGCTCAGCGTGGTTGTCCTCACTGCTGCAGCAGCAAAAGCCAAGCACTCAGGCACTCCTTTCCATACAGGCCATGCTTAGGGCCCGATTCAAGAGGGTCCAGGCCCTGTGCTCAACACAGAGGCAATAAAACTAAGATCAAATTCAAAAAGAGCTAGTTCTTAAACAGGGGAGGGCTAGAATTAGGCATGAAGTAGCTTTTCTAGAATAGTCAGTAAATAGAGCAGAATAACTACCCGGGCATGAGAACATGGGCTGATCTGCAGACCATCCTTCCCCACCCTCTCTTCTCTAGCAGTGGAGGGACGCTAACAGGCAAGGAAGGTCTAGGGAATGTGGTGATAGGTGAGAACAAAAGACAGGGAAGCAAGGGTTAGAGGCAAAGGTGTTCAAAGGGGCGTGGCTATCTCCCTGGGAATTGGACCCACAACCCCTACAGCAAAGAGGCAGGAGCTCAGCCTCCCTGACCAGACGCCTACCAACAGTAACTTGCACTCACTCAAGTGATGGGAAAAAAAGACAAGTCAGTGTGGTATTTCTTTCTATTTTTATTAGAAAACCCCATTTGGTAACTGCTTCCCTAACCCAGAACAGAGACTGGGTAGCCTCCAAGAGTCCCACAGCTTTCATGTCACCTTCCACCCTCTTCTGAGAAGGTAGGGTGAGGGGTGGGGGTGGTGTCAGGCAGTCTCCATGTGCCCCCTCCTGGACCCCTGAGAGTTCACATTGCCAGAAATATCCCCACCAGCCCCTCAGCAGAGCACCAGAGGGCCCTCTGGGCTCAAGGCTGTTGCCACAGGCATTCCCCTTTGTATGGCTTCAGGATGGAACCAAGGAGGCTCTCAGACTCCTAGGCCTCTAGGCCTGTTCCTTCACTCGGGTTGAGGGCAGAGCAGGATCCATGAGAAGGTGGCTAAGGGAGAAGAGATTGCATCTGATGTACCCTTTGAAGTCTGGAAAGCACCTGGATTTCTCGGGAGGGGAGAGTTGTAGAAGCCCCACTCAGTTCTTCTTGGTTTTGGGAGTGTCGTATTTCCTCTTGCTGGAGTACCACAGCAGCAGGGGGATGCCGATGGAGGGAAGGGTCATGACCCCGAAGGCTGCCCAGTCTAGCTGTGGAGAAAAATGAAGGCCTTGCTTACATGCCTGGATTAGGGCATGGAAGAGAACTGGGAAGAAATGGGTCCAATGAGAAAGGGAACAGTCTGGTCCAAGCTTTAAGGAAAACTTTGGCAGGAAGGCTCCTCTCTGACCACTCCTGATATAGAATGGCTCTCTAAAGACCAATCTATCTTTCAAACTGTGAAGCCAAAGGCCTCACCTGACCTAACTCAGGCTGGAAGAGAAGCTTCTCTCTTCCAAACAATCTTTGAGAGGAGACACACCAGCTACCCTGCCACTGACAGTCAGGCCCCCTGAGCTCTAACCCCTGTTTACACCTCTGGCCCTTCTCTTCCGTGTTCTATTCCTCTGCCTTACCTTTTACCCTCGAGCCTTGCTAAATGACTTTCCACTCCTGGACTGCACCAAGCTTTTTCTCATCTCTGAGCTTCTTCCTCTTCCCAGAATGCCTGCCCTCCCACACCCCCTCTTCGACTGGTTAACCCTCACCTCCTCCAGAAACCCTCCCTGACTCTCAAAGACCAGGTATGTCCCTACTCTGTCTCCTCCACCACCTCGTGTAAAACCCCTAGCACAGCCTTATTTGACCATTTACGTGTTCTGAGTCCTCGACGGGCCGTTAAGATCTTTAATGGCAAGGACTTCACCATTATCCACTGAAGGAATAAGTGAATTCTCTCATTCAGTCGTTTAGGCAAATCTCTACACAATTCTCTCCTAGACTAGGTCACAACCAAGTTCCCACTTAACCTTCCCAATGCTCTATTGCCCTTTGACTCTAACCAAGATAGACCCAAGACTCTAAAATGGGGTTCTACTCAAGGCTGAAGAAAAAGAAAGGTCAGTATTTTGGTTCTGGCAATTGTTATCTCACTGCCAAGAATCTCTGAGCATGGTTAAATCAAGATATTTGATGGCTGTTTATATCAGACACCAAGGAACAAAGCCATAGCAAGAACCAGCCCATGAAACAATCTTCTCAGGAGGTCAAGAGGTCCCAGGACCAAAAAGGTGTTCCCATACCAGGGGAATGATTAAAGAAGACATTGCAGAACTTACAAAATGGGGTGAGAATCTCCTATCAAACTCCCGCTGGGCCAGGATTCCTCCCTGTCCAGGTGCACTGGTAAAGCCAATCTGAAAAGAAAAGAAGAAAAGGCATTAAGGCAGGTCACAGGCTCATCTCATTCGAGAAAGGGCAGTCTCTGTCAACCCAGTTCTAAGCATTAGATCCTTAGTTCCCAAAGGCCCCAGACAGCTTCAAGGAGAGAAGCAAAAGATTTTGAAATAGGGACCATTAGATGATTCTCTCTTAGTTGTGGCGTAAAGAAGAGAAAACTAGGAGCTAGGAGACCTGAGTTACTTCTCTGGCAACACCACAGGATGAGCATTTATTAAGGAGGGAAGGTCAGGTACAGACCTGGAATTAAAAGCCAAATCCTTCTATCGTAGCCACTCTGAAAAGACTGAAGTTGCTCATGCCACTGGCCCCTCAGCAGGCCAGGTGTATAATGGAATGCCTTGCCCTTGGCAACCATTTCTTCATTCTTTAGGTAAAAACACTCTTCTCTTACACCTCACAAGGTTGATATGAAGCGCGGCTGAAATAATGAGAAGGACTCTGAGAAGTATGAAGCCCTACCCAAATGTACATTACTAGAGGAGAGCTAGAATCTGGCCCACATTCCTTTGCCTTGGAGAGGAGGCCTAGAGTTTGGAGCTCACTGCAAACAATTTTCTTCTAAGGCGGTAACTTAGCCTTTGATTTGGTGTCTATTAACTCATCAAGTACCAGCTAGAACTAAGGAATCCTGAGATCATTCTGACAGTAAGAATGACACAAAACGGCAAAAACGTAACTGGGAGATAAGATTATGGTTCTATATGATTTCTGAAAGAAAATGGATATAATTCACGTAAGAAAATTTAGAAACTGCACTGAGTGTCAGTGAATCTTAGATTTCTTTTAGTTCTATGGTTAACTGTTAAGCTCCTTCCCGCCTGTGCACGCACTAAGGAGCCTGATGCTCTTTTGTATGGTCCTGTCAGGGGCCTTCGTACATTCAAGGCCTAAGCTTTTTGAGGCTGAGAGTGTCTCAATCTTTTCAGTATTCCCCAGCTGAGCACGCCGCATGGGCATGGGCTCCATAATTGTCGGCAGACCTTTACACTGATCAACCAAAAGACTGTTTACTACTCAGTTTCTGTTATATATGCAGAAGTTTGGGAAACAAAAGAAATGTAAGACGAAGTCCTTGGCCTCAAGGAGTTTATAATTAAACTGGGGAGTGAAGATTTACATATAAGAAAGAGAACTACCGAAGGCAGTAATTAAATGTTCAAGTGCCATAGACCGTAAGTGCCGTAGAAGCTTAGATACAGTCAATGAATGTTTATTCAAAGAATGACTAGAAAAGAGCAATATGAATCGCAGAAGCCGAAGCTAGAACCAAGCAGATGCAGCTCAAAGCTGGAGCTTGAGAAGGCTTTGGATAATGAAGTGGAGAAGAGTGCTTCAAACAGAGAACAATGACAAAGAAGAAAGAATTAGCATGGAGAGAGGGGGCGGGGTGTAGCAAGGAGCTTGGCCTATTTAGATGGAGGGTCTGTGTAGACAGAGTGGGAGAGAAAGCTGGAGAGGCAGAGAGCAGCTGGAGTATTGGAGGGTGTGGAATGACAGGCAGAAAAGCGCAGCCTCCATGTGGTAAACAGAGATGTTCAAGCAAGGGAAAGACATGGTATGTTGCAGGGCCTGGGAATAATCTGGCAATGGTACAGAAGATGGATTGGAAAAACAAGGATGCAATAAACTAGACAGTAAATGACACACTTCGGACTAACAGGAAAACAGATGAAGAGGAAGGGAACGCTATGGTACTCCCTCTCATCTAGTACAACTGCTCTATTCTGGGACTTCACAATTTGAAACATACTTTATTCCTTCCCCTCGTTTCAGTTCAATCTTATCTCCCTATAAATTTACTGACTGCTTTGCAATTTTTCTTCAAGTTTTCAAGGGAAGACATATTGAAATTGGCCTGGATCAGGGAAATTTCTGGAAATCCAAGTTCCATCCAGCTAAGGGTTGGGGCCACTCACCACAACAGGCCCATCCTCCTGGGCCAGGTATGTAATGGTTGCTGAGGTGAAGTTGAAGTAGCCAGCCTTGAGGGGGCGCAAGACCACGGTGTGGGAGACATTGCTAGCACTGGCCCAAGAGTTAAGGAAGGGAAAAAGATGAAGCCAAGATTATAACAACCCTCCAGAACAGCCTTCAATTTGTGGACTAAATGCACCATTCACAAAAAAGCTGCCAACACATGCGGTGATTTTATACACTCAATACTCTGCAAGAATAAAAAATACAGACTTCTTTTTAGAAGTTGAAAGTGTGGGGTGTAATGTCTTTCTAGTTACATTTTAATGGGTCCATGATGTACTTGGTATGGAGATTTTAGAATTAAACTTTCAAAGCAATATATGTTATAGAGGAAAAATTACAGTCACTTAAACCTAAATCTTTCATTGGCTATAACTGAAGAGTTTTTAGAAATACAAAAAGACAAAACATTTACCCATACCAGAAAATCTATTTAATTCACAAAGGAAAAAATGCCATTTAATTCAAAATACACAGAAAATAACTAGTAGATCAGAATAAGAGACTCACTAAAAAGAGACTTTAAAAGATCATCAGCTCCATGCTATCATCCAAATGAATTTCTTCTTTTGAAAGCACCGTCATCATCCCTGTCTGGCCACACACATTTTTAGAAGAGTCTACTTCCTCCCTGTATGCTTCACGGCCTCCTAGCCTGAACTTCAGGAAGCTCTTTCCTCAAGTATACCCTAAATCATGCAGGCATGATTGCTGCCAGTCTCTCTTGCCCCATGCTATTCAGACAGATGGCAGGAGACTGGCTTCGTACACTGGACTGCTTGAAGTGAACCCACTGCTTTGCTGGCAACCTTCCCTCCCTGCCACCAGCCTTCATCACCCAGTGCCAAGAGGATACGGGGCAATCCGGTCCCATTTGACATTGAGCATTCCAGAGACAATACCGAAGTCTTCTGGGGGAAAGGAGTCATCAGATAATTCCACATCTAATGCAGCACTGAAAAAAAGAGGAAACAGTAAGGGTTAGTAAGTAATGGATGTAAAATTAAAACAACTGACAATCAAATCTATCCCTTGTCCTAAACATCAGAACACAGATTCCAGACACACTGTAACTTAGGTTTGTTGCATTGAAGAATCCAGGTCAAGGACTAGATTGTATGGCTCAGAAGCACCAAAGTACTCAAGTATCTAGGAAGGAATGGGCCCAAACCCATTCTCACCTCAATTTCTCTTCACGTTTGTGTGTAGAGACAGGAGGAAGAGAACCAAGACGTACATGGAAGACAAATTAAAGAATGGCAACAAAAATGCTCACAGACTAATGAAAGAAAGGAGGTTGAATCTTTAAACCCCTGAGGTAACAAAGAGATTAGATATATTCTTCTGTCTCATCTTCTTTTCCCTGTTATACCACAATTCGTACTTCTCCCCCACTTTGAAACTCTTCCAACTCAAAAAGTGGAAGAATGTCCTCCTCTCTCAAAACCAGTATGCTGTATTCACTCATGATATCTAATGCTGGAGCTGGAGATCGCTCAAAGAGAAATCACTACCCACCAGAATGTTCCCTGTTCCCAGTTAGGAAATCTAAGACTCCAGAACAGACGCCCAACCTGTAGCTCCACGGCCTCAGGTCCTTACCTTGAGCCAACATTATAGATGTTGTACTGTAAAGTCAGGTCTCGCCCCTCCACAGCATATCTGTTCAGCAGTGATTTGGAGGCTAAAAGCCTGGCCCCCTCCTCTGCTTGAGTGACAGCAAATAGAGCCAACACCACAAATGCCGGCAACCTCATCTTTGAAGGAAAAAAAAAAAAAAGTGAGCAGTTAATCCAAATATATAAAAATCATCCAAATCTTCCTGCTCTCCTTTACCAAGCCCTAGAGCTCTTTTGATCCTATCAAAGCAGTTTTGATTCACAGAGCAGTCTGTAAGCCACCAGAGCTGAACCGTTTGCAGGACTCTCCTATCATCACCGCCCTGCAGCTCCTGGAAAACCGGTCTAAGTACCAGAATATATCTACTGCCCGGATCCAGAGATGTTCCCCAGCTGATGAGGTCCTTTGAAAGGACACTATGTGGCCAGAATAGGTTCTTCCTTGGGGGTGCCTAGTTTCAGCGCTTCTCGGACCTGCAGCAGCCTCTAAGCTTTCCTTTACGCAGAAAAATCGCCCAGGGCTGCTGTGTTCCGGCTGCACCTCACCCCCCTCGACCTAGCTCCACTGGATCCTTCCGCGCGCTCGCGGGGTACTGCTCCCCGCTCCCGCATCTCACCCACCCCCTTTTCCCCTGGGATCCCATTCATCCTCGTCTCCCACATCTCTTTCTGGGTCCCTCGGGGTCTCAGTCGGCTCTGAACCCTTCCCCCTCTTGTCAAGGTTACGCGTCAACGGTCGGCGCGCCCCCTCCCCTGCTCGCCCTCCTCAAGCTAACACCCAGCCTCTAGGTGACTTGCGAACACGAGATTCTACCCCCTCCCGCCCACGCCACCGGGGCCTGGGGGCTTACCGCGCGCATCCCAAAAACCTTTCGGGAGCCACCTAGACCGGAAGAGAGCGTCAGCACCCGAGAGACCGGAAATAAGCTCTAGCCGGAAACCTCCTGAGTCCGCCCGATGCCTTGTGGGAATTGTAGTTCTTGGGCAAGCCCCACTTCTCCCTTTGTAGTGCAGGCTTGCCTGGAGAATGGGAATGTCGCCGAAGGCCAGCCAGTCCGTTTATGCCACTTCCGCTCCTTTATTATTCTGCTCTCTTGAGTGCATTTTCAAGCTGATTTGCCATTACTATATGTGACCAGAAAACCCTGGTGGCGTAGTGGTTAAGTTGCACGGCTGCTAACCAGGAGGTCAGCAGCTTGAATCTACGAGGCGCTCCTTGGAAACTCTATGGGGCAGTTCTGCTCTTTCTATAGGGTCGCTATGAGTCGGAATCGACTCGACAGCAGCAGGTTTTTGGTTTTGACATACCAAAAAGGTAGACCTTCCTCCGTTATTCCGCTATCTTCACTTAAGTTCATGCTCGTTGTTGTAGGCTGGTTTTACTGTAGTAGCCTACCTATCTTAGATCTTTCCCTGCACTTTTCAATCAGCTACCAGACGAAGTTCCCCAAACAGAATTATGAACAGTAGACCCTAGGTACAGAGAATGGACTGTAAAGTTAGGCAGTCATGAGTTCAAGTCCCAGTTCTGTCACTGGTTAGGTAACTTTGAGACCAGTGTATACTTAAAAAGCCTTGGTTTCCAAATCTGCAAAGCAAGATAATTACAAAAACCTGTTGCCATCAAGTGGCTTCTGACTCCCCAATCCTATAGGACAGAGGAGAACTGCCCCGTAGGATTTCCAAGGAGCCTGGTGAATTCGAACTGCCAACCTTTTTTTTAGTAGCCGAACACTTAACCACTGGTCACCAGGGCTCCGGGATAATTATAGTACCCTCAAAAGGTTGTTGGAGGATCGAATAAGATAATGTATGTAAAAGTCTTACGACGATGCCTGGCACATATATGTGCTTAATAAATGGTAACTATCAATATTACTATGACTGTTCTCTTTCTGCATTGTAGCATTCCTTCATTCAGTGTACATTTATTGAGCACCTACTTTGTTCCTGGCACTGTTATAAGTATCGGGGATATAGTGATGAACAAAACAGATAAGGTTCCTGCTTTCATGGGGTTACATTCTTGTGGAATGATATATATCACCTGTATTTGTTTTAGTATCTGTCCCCCTGACTCCCCACCTCCCAAACTGGAGCTCCTTGAGGGCAGGACAACTGTTTTCCACCAGGTAGTGTCATTCCTAAGCACACAGGAAGTACTCCAGGAGTGAATACTATATAAATACAATCTTCAGTTGGCTTCCACTTCAGGTCTTACGCGTGTTGCTTCCTTGGAATTCCCTATTGCCTGTCTTTCCTTACCCAAGTCCAACCCATCCTTCAGGGCCCCTCTAGGAAGTCTCATCCCCGCCACAAAGACTTCCTTGTCTTTGGTAGCCCACATAGGTCTTTTGGTTTTGGCCTGAAAAATCTACCTTAAACATTAGGTTCTATTTCTGTAGTGTGTACTTACCTAAAGTCTCTACAGCGATACTGAGAACACTGGAGGTGCTCAAGAAATATCTGCTGATACAAGAAATTTTCATTCCTTCCCAAAGATTATTTTCTATAGCAATTTCTCCAGGACTAGAAAGATGTGGGGTGTGAATGTGGGTGTTCTTTCTTCTCAGACTCAGCTGCATCCAAAGGGGACATAATTTCAGCATATACGATCTGGGCAACCTACAAGATAGCCACTTCTAGATTCAGAAGAGAAATGTCTTAATCCTTGCTTTGCCCACTTATGCCATTTGGCCTTTACACCATCCATTAAGTTGCTTGTTTTTTCATTGACATATTCAGCATTACTTTTTGGATACCTATTATGTGTCACTGCCACCTGTTTCTCACCGCAGTAATGGACTAAAAAATGATGGCAGTTATGAGGATGGCGCAAGACCAGGAACGTTTTGTTCTGTTGTACATACGGTTGCCATGAGTCCAAGCTGACTCGATGACGGCAGCTAAACATTATGTGTCAAATCCTGTGATAGTCACTGTGGGAGATACAGAGATAGGATATGGGGTCTGCTCTCAAGGAATTTAGAATGTAGATGTTGTGATACACTCGTGACTACGTGTAACGTTGAATGGAATGTCATAGAAGAGGTACAAAGTGCCACAGAGGCTCAGAGGCAGGAGAGCTCATGTTTGATTGAGATAAGCAGTAAAAAGCTTCAAACAGAGGGGTGGCATTTGAGTTGAATCTCCCAGGACAGGCAGAATTCTGACAGAAAAAAAGGATTTCAGGTGGAGGGAACTGTTTGGACTGTTTTCTGTCACAGTCCTCATTTTCAGGTTCATATTGCCCTCCTTGACTTTTTTTTTTTTAACTGGCTCTCCTCGACTTTTGCAGCAGCCTCCTAACTCCTCTCTATCTCCATTACAGCCCCTCCAATCCATCTGCCCTACTGCTAGGATCACAAAACCAAACCAGTTGCCATCAAGACTCATGACAACCCCATGTGTTAGAGAATAGAACTGCTCCATAGGGTTTTCTTGGCTGTAGTCTTTACAGAAGCAGATTGCCAGGGCTTTCTTCTGTGGCACCGCTAGGTGGATTTGAACTGCCAACCTTTAGGTTAATAGTTGAGCACAAAACATTTGTGCCACCAAGAGACCTTGCTAGGATCACAGAGCGGTCCCTAATGGTTTCTACACAATAAGATCCAGAATCCTTGGTATGCTATACAAGAACATTCAGATCTGTTCCAGCTCACAGGGCTGAGCTGTTTGCAATATCCTGCTTCACAACTACTTGCTCCTGCTGTTCCCTCTGCCTGGAATGCCCAGCTCAGCCTCGTGCTCCCTGCTCTATCTTATCTGTCCAACTCTCATTCCTCAAGGCAACTCAGGAGTCATTGCTTTCAGTCAGACTTCACTGATTGTCCTCAGCTGGGATCTATGCCACTGGTTTCTGATCCCTTAGATTCCATGCTAACCTCTGTCAGAGCGTTTAGCACAGTGTCAATCTATCTCCCCTGGCAGATCATAAACTCTTCGAAGTCAAGTATTTTGTTTTACATACATTTGTTTATCAAGAGGTAGTAGATATTCAATAAATATTTATTGAGCTTCAATAACTTGCACTGATCAAAATCCTGAAAGTGAGAAAGTAGGCAAGGTGAATGATTTGTGTCGCTGAAGCAGAGGGGAGGAGACAGGACAGTGAAGTATGATCAGTGACTATCAGACAAAGGAATTGAATTTAATTCCTTCAATAATGGGAACCACCGGATTTTTTTTTTTCTGAGGAGTGCCTGGCATGATTGGAATTATGTTTTAATAAGAGAGAAGTATTAGAGGCCGGAAAGTCAGACAACAGTTTAATAATCCAAGAAAGAGATAATAAAGAGAGAACAACAGGGAGAAATGAAAGTTGACTGAACTAGAGCCTTAGTGATTGGGAAAATGAATTTAATGGTCCCAGAGGTAGGCAAATAGGAAGGCGAATCATGTCTGGGGAAGACAATGGGTTTGGCTTTGAACATACTGAGACTGGAGGGCTAGAGGGAGCTGTTGAGCAGTTATTGGAAATAATGGAGAGGCATTCATTTAACGGAATTTTCCTGAAACCAAAAACCAAACCCATTGCCAGTCGAGTGATTCTGACTCATAGCGACCCTATAGGACAGAGTAGAACTGCCCTGTAGAGTTTCCAAGGAGCGCCTGGTGGATTTGAACTGCCGACCTTTTGGTTAGCAGCCGTAGCACTTAACCACTATACCACCAGGCTTTTCCTGAGCACCTACCAAAGCCCATGCTGTAACAAAACAAACCTGTTGCCATCAAGTCAATGCCGACTCATAGTGACCCTACAGGACAGAGTAGAACTGCCCTCATAGGGTTTCCAAGGAGCAACTGGTGGATTCGAACTGCTGGCTTTTTGGTTAGCAGCCAAATGCTTAACCACTTGCCACCAGGGCTTGAAAGTTCATGCTACAGAAATAAATGGACAGAAATAAATGGCATAGCCTGGATTCTAAGGTGTTTCTGGTCTGGGAGGCGGAGACAGACACAAAAATAAGGGGCAATAAACATATATTGGTACTATGATAGAAATTTGAATAGGTATCAAAAAAAAAAAAAATTCGTTACCGTCGAGTCAATTCTGGCTCACAGAGACCCTACAGGACAGAGTAAAACTGCCCCATAGGGCTTCCAAGGAGCAGCTGGTGCATTCAAACTGCCGACCTTTTGGTTAGCAGCCCAGCTCTTAACCACTGTTCCGCCAGAGCTCCTGAACAGATAGAGTGGGGACCTACACGCCAAGAAATTTGGAAGACAGCTTCCTGGCCAACTGACTGGAAAAGATCCATATTTGTGCCCATTACAAAGAAAGGTGAGCCAACAGAATGAGGAAATTATCGAATAATATTATTAATATCATACACAAGTAAAATTTTTCTGAAGATCATTCAAAAATGGTTGCAGCAGTACATTGACAGGGAACTGCCAAAAATTCAAGCCAGATTCAGAAGAGAATGTGGAAAGAGGGATATCATTGCTGATGTCAGATGGACATCAGCATTTCTTGGCTGAAACCAGAGAATACCAGGAAGATGCTTACCTGTGTTTCATTGACTATGCAAAAGCATTCCATTGTGTGGATCATAACAAATTATGTTTAACATTGTGAAGAATGGGAATTCCAGAGCACTTAATAGTGCTCATGCAGAACCTGTACATAGACCAAGAGGCAGTCACTCGAACAGAACAGGGGGATATTGCATGTTTTAAAATCAAGAAATGTGTGTGTCAGGGTTGTATCCTTTCACCATACTTATTCAATCTGTGTGCTGAGCAAATAATCTGAGAAGCTGGACTATATGAAGAAAAACATAGCATCAGGATTGGGGGAAGACTCATTAACAACCTGCAGTATGCACATGACACAACCTTGCTTGCTGAAAACAAATAGGACTTGAAGCACTTACTGATGAAGATCAAAGATACAGCCTTCAGTATGGATTACACCTCAACATAAAACAAAAATCTCACAACTGGACCAACAAGCAATATCATAGTAAATGGAGAAAAGATTGAAATTGCCAAGGATTTCGTTTTAGTTGGATCCACAATCAGCGAACATGGAAGCAGCAGTCAAGAAATCATAGACAGATTACATTGGGCAAATCTGCCCCAAAAGGCCTCTTTCAAGTGTTTGAAAGCAAAGATGTCCCTTTGAGGACTAGGATGTGCCTGACCCAAGCTACAGTGTTTTCAATCGCCTCATATGCATTTGAAAGCTGGGCAACGAATAAGGAAGACTAAAGAAGAATTGATGCCTTTGAATTTTGGTGTTGGCGAAGAATATTGACTATACTATGGACTCCAGAAGAACAAACAAACCTGTCTTGGGAGAAGTACAACCAGATGCCCTTTGAAAGCATGGATGAGTGAGACTTCATCTCACATACTTTGGACGTATTACCAGGAGGGACCAGTCCCTGGAGAAGGACATCATGCTTCGTAAAATAGAGGGTCAGAAAAAAAGAAGAGAACCCTCAACAAGATGGATTGTCACAGTGGCTGCAACAATGAGCTCACACATAGCAATGATTGTGAGAATGGCACAGGACTGGGCAGTGTTTCCTTCTGTTGTACAAGGGTCACTATGAGTTGGAACCGACTCGACAGTACCACAACACACTAGGGACACAAGTATACATTGAGAGGTGTCAGGAAAGAGCTCCTAAAAGAAATGATCCCAAGCTGGGTCTGAGAAGATACATATTTTTCAGCCAAACAAGCTGGGGAAGAGCATCCTAGACAGAGGATACAGGCTGAGCCACGGCCTGGAAGTGTGAAGTAGCCTAATGCTTCAGAGAACTGTGGAAAGCTTGGGAAGGAAATCTGGGGAGGTAAGGGTGAGGGTGAGGGGATGCTCAATGAGAATTGAGACCAGAGAGTTATGCTGAGGCTGCATCACAGAGAACCTTATATCCACTAGTTTCTTAGTTAGTTTGCCAAATATTTTTTGAGAGCCTATTATTTGGTGGGCATTGTTCTAAATGATGGAGCCCTGGTGGCACAGTGGTTAAGAGCTTGGCTGCTAACCAAAAACTGGGCAGTTCAAATCCACCAGCTGCTCCTTAGAAAGCCCATCAGGCAGTTCTATTCTGTCCTATAGGGTCAGTATGAGTTGGAATCCACTCAACAGCAACGGTTTTTGGTTCTAGATGATGCTGATGCATCACTGGTGAACAAAACAGATCCTCAAACCTCTGACCTCATAGGGCTTATATTTTAAATTAGGGACATGGCCAGTAAACAAATGAATAAATAAAATAATCTCATGTTTGTATACTATTCTAAAGAGACAACGATTTGGGAATCGTCTGTGTGACAGGATGTGGTTCTCTCTAACCTCTGCACCCTTTGTTTCTCCTCACCCCCTGGCTTATGGGAGGAAGGAGCATAATCACCTGCTCTTGCCCTAAGAGGCTAGTCTTTGGGTGGTGCAGACAGTTTGCTCTTGACTACTGACTACTAACCTAAAGGTTGACTGTCTTAGCCACCTAGTGCTGCTGTAACAGAAATACCACAAGTGGATGACTTTAACAAAAAGAGTAAAGTAGGCTGAAAGTCCAAATTTAGGACGTCAGCTCCAGGGGAAGGCTATCTGTCTCTACGGCTCTGGAGGAATGTCCTTGTCCTCAATCTTCCCCTGGTGGAGCTTCTCAGGTGTAGGGACCCCAGGTCCAAAGGACGCGCTGTGCTCCCGGTGGTGCTTTCTTGGTGGTATAAGGTCCCCAACTCTCTGCTTGCTCCCCTTTCCTTTTTATCTCTTGAGAGATAAAAGGTGGTGCAGGCCACACCCCAGGGAAACTCCCTTTACTTTGCATTAGGGATGTGACCTGGGTAAGGGTGGTGTTACAATCCCACCCTAATCTTTTAACATAAAATTACAGTCACAAAATGGAGAACAACCACAGAACACTGGGAATCATAGCCTAAACAAGTTGATACACACATTTTTGGGGGGACATAATTCAATCCATGACAGTTGACGGTAAAGATTACAACTAAGAAAACCCTATAGAGCAGTTCTACTCTGTAATGCATGGGGTTGCCATAAGTCAGAAATGACTCTACAATGGGTTTAGTTTTTCCCCAGTAAGGCTGATCTGAACCAATTACGTTAATGGGTTCCCTAGCTCTCTGACTATTGGCTGGATTTGACCAATGAGTGGGGACAGCATCCACAGGCGATTGGATGACAGGCAGAGAGTGAGGTTGGGCACACATTCCTCCAGCTCCTTCCGTGATAGGCTATATAGCTATTATTCCTGGTTTCTGATACCTGTTTCCTCCCTCTGCCCCATCTGACCTAGAAGGATGAATGGGAAAACTCCTGAATGTTTGAAAATACCATTTATATCCTGTATCCTTGCTGATGCAGTGACAGAGCGAGGCTCAAGTATTCCAACTGTTATTGAAAGCAGTTGAGTTGGAATCAGACATATTTATAAACTAGAGAGCTCCTAGTCACAATCCTCGGCTGTCCTTCCTCCTTGGTGAGGGTATCACAGCACCTCAGATTAGAAACTTACACATACTCAGGAACTCCTCTGTAGTCCAGAAGAAAGTGGGTGAGCAGAGGGAAAGTGGAGGGGCCTGTCCTAGTTTCCTACAGCTGCTATAACAAAATACCACAAAGTAAGTGGCTTTAAATAACAGAAATTAATTTTCTCACAGCTCTGGAGGCTGGAAGTCGAATTCACAGCATCAGCAGGACCGTGCGCTCTCTCTGTCACTCTGGGATAAGAGTCTTCCCTGTCTGCTTCAGTTTCTGGTAGCCTCAGGTGTTTCTTGGCATTCCTGGGCTTTTAGATGCATCTCCACAAGGTGTCTATCTTCTCCCTGTCTGACTCTTCCTCTCTCTGTCTGTTCTCCCCTTTTATAAGACCCCACTCAGAAGGGATGAGGATCAGGACTCACTCTACTCCAGTATGATTTAACTGATAATATCTTCAAAGAAAGATCCTATTTCCCCAAACAAGGTCACATTCATGGGTACAAGGGTTACAATTTCAACATATCTTTTTGGGGGACACAATCAATCCATAACAGGGCCCCAAACCTGAGCAAAGAAGTTCAGCATTACATGCCCGCCCTAAATCCCTTCCTTCAGAATCGCAGCCTCACAACACCTTTCTACCAGGGTCTACAAACAGAGGAGGCATTGTGCCAATTTATGCTGGATGGTGGGTCTCGAGTACTTCTCATTCATCTGCCATCCTATAGCTTCATCTGGCCCATGTTTTCTATAACACCTGCTTAGCTGGGTCTGTATGACTTCAGTGTAGAAAGTTACCCTTACCTGGGATGTAGTATGATGAACCTGGAATTTCCAGGCCAAAGCTGGGGGAATCAGAAAAGTGGGGACAATGCTGCTGTGGTATACCCAGGCCCTGGGGGTGTCTGACCAGGATGGATGGCCAACCAGGACCAAATTCAATGCTTTTGGATATTAGTCAGCAACAGGAGACCAAGAAGTAGCTCATCAGGCTCCCTGAATCTTCTCCGAGGCTTGTATTCATACTATCAGACAAAAGAAGATGGGAGGAGCAGAGAGGTAGCTTCCAACAGGCCCCCTTCTGACAGGCTGATGGCTTGGGGGATTCCCAGCATCTGAGAGATGAAAGAAGAATGGAAGCAACAAAACTAGAACGAAAGTATTCTTGCTCCACTCAGTGGGTTACAAGTCCCAAAGCCTTTAAGGGGAAATTCTAAGAGAATCATCAGGTCAGAGGCCAATGACATAAGAAATCATATGCAGGAGCTTCAAATTACTAACATTTTATCAGAGTCTGAGTCCCTACATATCTCTGATTGTGGTTTACGTAAAACAATCTAGAAGAGTTAGAATGAGGTAAACTTCAAGATACTGAACACATGGACCAAGATGGCCTACTTCATAAGACCTCAAGGTCAGGATATCTTAGTCCATCTGGCAGAAAGCCTAAGATTCTATATTAAGCCAATGGTCTTGCATTTAGGGTGATATTACCAGGTATCCTTGGCAGAAAAGGATTTTGCCAACTGGGGCTTTGTCTTTTGGAAAGGACATCTCAGGGCTCAGGCCACTTTCTACATATACTGCAGAAGAGTATTAGGGATGTCATAGTTTGGAGTTGTTGCCATATTTTAACATGACTGTGTTTGTGAGGACTTTGGAACTTCTGGAGAAGCTGCAGTACTTTGAGGATGGCCTTGGTTCCATCATAACCATCGCATCCAAGGAGTGAGCACAGATCCAGAAAAGATTTCTGCCCTCATCAGTGGCCTTTAACCCTAGAGAGCTAAAGGTCTTAGAAGTTCAAGGACTACTACAGGCAGCTGGTCAAAGTTTATCAAGTCTTTCACTGATTTGACTCAAGGGAAGCAGATTACAAAAGGAATGGGAGCAGGATAATTAATGTGACAGCCAGGAGTGGCTGTGGACATGGAAGAGAAGACTCATGTACTGGTTGGAGAAAAATGGGAGAACGTCTCAGACACTCAGGATGCTGGCTGACCCTGTATGGATCAGTGAGGCTCATTGCAACACTTCAACTCAGACTTGTAGGCAATGGATTCTGGGGGAAGGAGATCTGTGATCTTCATTCCTCTGTATTTCTGACATCCAAGCCCGATATTCTCACTCATTATCACTGAAGTGAGTCATCATGGTTAAGTCCAAATGTAGACTCTTAGCCATCCTTTCCCATCTGGGGGCTAACTCTGATTTTAGTATTTAGTTATAAATTAGGGTTAAGCAATAGAGGTACAGATGAGCTGTCAGCTGACTCCTCACCCCCAAGTCATGAACACCACATCTGCCATTGGTGTTCAGCCATCTGCTAAAGGGCTGCCTTTCTGGAAGCTGAGGGTTGGATGACAGCTGGGGCCAACCCCAAAGGCCAACCCCATAGCAGTCACAATTTATATAACCCTTGGCCCATCTCTGCTACCCAGATGGAAGTGGGAGGAAAAAAAACAAGCTCTGCCAGTGGGGAAGATGTAAGCTTCCTCTGAAGTCCAAGATCCAGTTCTAGGAATGATAGAAGCTAGCCCTAAACTACTGAGCATTATTTGGAATATTTTTCCCATTTTTAAACATCAAAGTATAACGTTCACACAGCAAAGTACCTAAATCGTAACTGTACAGTCCAATGAAATTTTATTTATGAATCTATCTGCATAACCATCACTTAATGAATACATAGAGAGCGTTTCCAGCACCCCAGAAAGCTTGATCCCCATCAATGTTCCCCAAGTAACTACTATTCTGACTTCTGTCACAATAAATTAATTTTGCTGGCTCTTAAAATTTTTTATAAATGGAGTTATATAACAGGTACTCTTTTGTGCCTGATTTTTCTTTTGCTCAATATTAGGGCTATGAGATTCATCCATTTGGTTGCATTAAAAGAAATCCTTTATGGCTGTGTAGTAGTCTATTGTATGACTTTACCAAAATTTATTTACCTGTTTAACTATTGTTGGATATTGGATTGTTTCCAGTTTTGGGCTATTAAGAATACGTCTCATATGAACATTCTCGCATGGGTCTTTGGTGGATATATGTACTTATTTCTCTTGGGTTTATATCTTGGAGGGGAATTACTGGGTTATAGGATCAAAATATGTTTGGCTTTAGTAGATATTGCCAAACTTTTCCAAAGTAGTTGTACCAATTAGCAGTCCCATAAGCAATGTTGAGAGCCCCATTTGTTCCACATCCTCGCAAACACTTGGTGTTGTCAATCTTTTTAACTTTAGTAGCTATTCTAGTGAGTGTGTAGTGGTATCATTGTGGTTTTCATTTGCATTTTCCTGTTGAACATCTTTTCCTATGCTTATTGTCTATTTGAATATCCTCATTTGTTAAGTGCCTATTCAAGTCTTTTACCTACTTTTTAAAAATTGGGTTGTCTTTTTAAAATTGATTTAAAAGGGCTCTTTCTGTATTCTAGATACAAATAAATAAGTATATGGTTTATCTGTGTATATATACATATATATATACACACACACGCAAACACATATAAATTCCTCTCCCAGTCTGTGGTTTATCTGTTCATTCTCTTAATTGTGTCTTTTGATGAACAAGAGTTCTTCTTAATTTTTATTATAAAATGCCCTCACCCAAGAAAACTCCACTGGCATTGAGTCAGTTCCGACTCATAGTGACCCCATAGGGTTTCCAAGGCTATAAATCCCTACAGAAGCAGACTGCCACATCTTTCTCCCGCAGAGCCGATGGTGGTTTTGAACTGCTGACCTTTTGGTTAGCAGTTGATCACTTTAAACACTGAGCCACCAGGGCTAATTTTTATTTAAAAATAATACTAAGTTTTATTATGATGCCCCCTAAAGAAGCAGTTAGTACTGCCTCAGAAATACTGCCTCTTGTTTTCTCTCTCTATATAAATTGATACGTGTGTGTATGCATACACACACATTTATATATACGTTTTTGAACCATATGAGAGTAAGATGAAGACATCATGACACTCCACCTCTGCCTACGTTACCATGTGTCTCCCAAAAACAAAGACATTCTTCTCCACAACTGCAATACCTTTATCACACACCGAGTTTCACATTGACATAATGCTATTTTCTAATATACGGTCCATATTCAATTTTCCTCAAAATGCCCTTTATGACTTTTTTTTTTTGTAACCTAGGGTCTTATCAAGGATCATGTATTACAGCATTGCGTTTGGTCAATAAAATGTCTTTAGACAAAATCAAATGAGATTTTCCCAGGGAAAGTGTAGAAAGAAATGAGAAATGTATGGAAAATAGAACCTTGGTTACTGCCTCCCCAGACTGACAGGAAGTGTCTTAGTTACCTAATGCTATAGTAACAGAAATACCACAAGTGGGTGGCTTTAAAGAACATAAATTTATTTTCTCACAATTCTGAAGGCTAAAAGCCCAAATCAAGGTCTCAGACATGTCGATTCCTTCTGTGAGCCTCTCTCCTAGTTTCTGTCGTCTGCTGGAGATTCTTGTTCCTTTTCTTGTAGACGGGTCCTCAGATGTCCTCGGTTCTCCCTGCACCCCACCCCCCCACCCCAGTGTTTGCGTCTATTCTGTTCTTTTCATAGCTCAGAAGTGATTAGATTTAGAATCCACCCTACTCTGGATTGACTAATTAATATAACAAAGGAAAACTCTATTTCCAAACAGGGTCACAAGTATAGGGGTTAGAATTTCAATACATATTTTGGAGGGACACAATTCAATCCATAACAAGATGGGAGGAGAAACGGCAGCAGAGAAGCCTGAGCCAGAACTCAGGCTCTGGGAACAGACACTGAGAGGTCCCTTCTAAGTCCCGGGAGCTGCTGAACATCTCACATAGACCTGGCCCCCTGAAGTTGGTGGTAGACTGTGGTCTGCTTTTTAATAAATTTCTCCCCAGCACAGGTGGATTCTAAGGTGAATTCTGGAATCTACATCTGGCATGGCTCCAGGCCCTTTGGAGTTTTGCCCCATTTTCAGAATTTAAGCCCATTCCCCTCTTCTCCCTTTCTATTAGTTTTGGTGAAGGCTGTGGGAAGGGAGTTGAGCAGGTCCAGCCTCCTCTTGCTGAAGGGTGAAGGAAGAGGGGTGCGTGTACCAGAGAGATGAGCTGAGCTCTCTCCCTCTCATCCTTCAGAGGAGCCCTCCTTGAATGCATGGGCCTGGGACCCCATCCTCCCATTGCTATGACAACCACTTCTGTGAGGACATAAAAAAAATAAAAATATATACTTTTTTTTAACTGAAAAATTGTGAATGTGTGATGAGGGAGGGAGGGAAAACACTAGAGTTTCTTTGCATTAGTGATAATGGAAGTTTATGGTAATGAATAAGAAAGAGAATGTGACTGTCAAAGTAAGGGGGAAGGTGTGGTACCCAGGCAGCAGCAAGGGCAGGGTGACTTTCCGAAGTTGTGCGTGGTGTGACTTGCTCCACCCCAAGTTGACCTCTCCTTCTCCTCCCCGTTAGGAGCCCAAAGAAGCTTGGAAGACCCTGGGGTAGATCAGCCCTCCTTTAACAAACTTAATGTATCCTGGACTTCTGTCAACAGCTTTACCAATGACCTAGGCTGCCAAGGGAGCTGGGACCCCGCCAGCGTAAGTACCCAGTCCCTGCAACCCTCCCTCCTGTGGGGTTTAACACCTGTTACTCTACCACCATCTGGGTATTTTAGCTTGTTGACCTCCCCACAAGACGCATCCTGTGGCAATCTTCCATGCCTTCTCTATATCTTTCTGATTCACATCTTCTATTTCCTTGTACACATGGCTCAAATTTACTCCTTCCAGAAAAAAATACCAAACAATAATAGTAATTGCAGCTTATATTTATTGAGTACTTACTACCTGCCAATACTTTGCAGGAATTTATATCTCATTTAAACCTCCAAACAGCCCTGTAGTGTAGATACTATTAGTATCCCCATTCTTCAGATGAAGAAACTGAGGCACAGGCAGATTAAGTCTCCCAACATCACATGAGTAGGAAGCAAAAATGAGTTTCAGCTCAGTTTGTCTGACTCAAGGGCTCATACACAGAACTGTCTCTCAGTAGGCTACTTGATAGTCTTCCTTTGTATCCCTTCAACATTTACATGCTGTTAGACATACTGGATATATGAACTTTTTGTTTGTTTGCTTGTTTGAGGAAGAGCTTAAATGTTTACCACGGTTTTTGTTTTGTGTTTTTGCTGATTTGACATTTTCAGGTGTAACCATGTTTTTTTGTTATTGAGGTGTAACTGACATACAATAAAACTGCACATATTTAAATGTACAATTCGATGTTTTGACAAATGTGTACACCTATGAAATCATCACCACAATCAAGATAATAAGCATATTCCTCACTCCCAAATGGGGACAACCAGGATTTTTAGAACAGATAAATTAGAGGCCGATTAGCTGCCTTCCAAAATGAGTTTTTATTTAACCAAAGCCTTTACCTTAGGAGCCTTTCGAAATAACGAGCTCCCTTCTAGTGCATTCAGAATATGTCTGTCCACCCTCTGCAGATGCTGCTTAGCAATTTCTCTTCAGTAATTTTAAATGAATGGCTCTCCCGGGTAGGGGTAGTCCTTTACTCTCTATGCTCCCTGCTCTGGAAACACACACACACACACACACACACAGACAGACAGACAGACAGACAGACTTGGCTGCTTGGCTTAAGCTTCCCCTCTGGTCTCAGCCCTCCTCTGCCTCACTCCTGCCTCAGACGCCAAGTTCCACAAGTAATGGGATGGGTCAGTGGAGAGCAGGCTTTATTCTTTGCTCTTGCATTTCCCCAAGGAAGAAGACCCCAGCCTTGCTTTATCCAACAGGCCGAAGCGGAGCAAGGTTGCCATTGTCCGGGTGAGGAAAAATGAGGCAGAGGAGGCAGATGACGAGGACAAGGTGAATGAAGAAGGGCCCCCTAACTCTTTCAGACCTTCTAGGACAATGCAGAGGTGACACCTATCCTCAAAGATCTGCCAACTGAAGCACGAAGAACTCTTGAGGATTTTGGAAAGTAGGTTGAGCTCGGCCACCGATGAGGTTAAGTTGCCCTACTGGAGTTTGGCTATGATTTGCAAATACTTTTGTAGTTGCTGCCACAGGAGGCAGAAGTCAGTGGAAGAAATCAAAGCAGGCGGCTCCAGAGAAGTGAGGAACTCGACTGAGGCTAGCTCAGTCTCAAGCTCGGTTGGTGGCTGATGGCTCAGAGCTCACAGGGTCTCCTTGGGGACTTCAAGGAGAGGTTTGGGCAGAAACCAGGAGAAATGAGAGCATAGTCCTTCAGCTTGCAAATAAAGCAAGTTTTATTTTTGTGGATGGCATGTATGATCCTGACGGTTCCAGGTTTTTATCCTCCTTGAATTCTTTTTCTTTTTTTGGTAGGTACATCCACTTTCTTCCTCTCCCCTTCCTGTTTCTCTTTCTGCATGTCTCCTTTTCTATCTCTCTGAATTTCTGCCTCCAAGAAACGGGGCTAGTGTGTGGTTGGGTGAGACCTCCAGAGGCATGAGAAGGCTTTTTAAATCCTTGAGGCCTGGAACTCCAAGAAGGTAAAAAACAACCTGAAGAGTGAGAGTCTTGAGATGGTCAGCTGGGGAAGCTTCAAGGCCTCTCCAGAGTTGTCTCATTTTCTTCCTAGTAATTCTCGGCTCTAAAACAAAGCTTTTGAGCTTCTAGTTGTAGAAAACAATAAGAAGGCAAGAAAAATGGTTTTGACCAGAGTGAACTTAGAAACCATTTTTAAGATTGTCGTTGCCCTTAGCAACAAAGTTTAAGGCCAGTTCCCAAATTTATATTACCTTCTCAGCTTTCCTTCCTCGGCCTACATAAAGGCAAAAAGGGACCCTTGCCCTCCACAGCCTTTCCAACTTCTCCCCGTCCCCCATCTACACAGGAATAACTCAGAAAGAATCTCAGAGATCAGGCAATAGAAGTGTCTTCAGTCAGGTTCCCTAGAAGCTGAACCTGAGGTGGAGATTCTAGTGCAAGTAATTTATTCAGTGAATGCTCTCAGGAGAAGGGAGTGAGTGAGTGCAGGGGAGGAAAGCCAACCAAGGATGTGATCTCAGGATCTACTCCAGCCTGATCCCAGGAAGCTCTGCAGCATGAAGGACACCACAAAGTTGGCCCCATTTACGAGGCAAGGGTTTGGCCTTCTGTGGACCCATATCATCAATCATTGGTTGCAGGTTGCCCAAGAGTAGGGTTGGCTGTAACTTCTCCAGCCAGGCAGCCCTGTTGACTGAGGGCAAGTCTCCAGTGAAGGGACGACCTGTGAGCTGTTAGCAATCAACCCGCACAGCAGCTGGGGAATGGGCGTGTGACCCTGGAAAGGAAATCTGGGCAGGGCACTCATAGCAAGTACTGTAACAACACACTTAGAGAGAAGTGCATAAAAATAAACGTACATGAAATAAGTCAGTCACAAAAGGACAAATACTGTATGATCTCACTTATATGAAAGGCAAATATATAGAAACCAAAGCTTATTAGTGGCTACCAGGAGTGGGAGGGGAGAGAAATGAGCATTATTTTTTAGGGGGCATTGAGTTGCTGTCAACGGTGATGCAATGATTCAGAAAAGGAATGAGAATGGTGGCATTGCATGAAGACTGTAATCAATGTCACTGAATCATGCATGTAAAAATTGTTGAATTGGCAAATGTTTTGTGTATATTTTGGCCATAAAAAAAGTTTAAAAAATATTTTTTTAAAAAAGGTACAAATGGGGAAGAAAGGATGGCTCTTCCTTACAGAAGAATTGTAACTTGTAAGTGTAAAAGGAAGGAGGGAAAGCGAAAGTCGCTATAAGAACACCAGAGTTATAACTGTAACAGCAAATCTAACAACGGACGACGAAATTAGTGGGTGAATATTGGGGAGAAACAGGATATTTGCATAGTCTTGAAGTATCTCCCTCCAGGTATTTATTAATTACAGAGGAAAAACAGTAACTTTACAGGGGGAAGCCTGGCAGACACCACATCCTTTTAACCAAGTTATCAAGGTTTGCATTACCCGTAATAAGACAGATGGACATTGTGGACCCTGATATGAAACACTGAGAAGGTATATCATTTCTGTGGCATTCTTGCCAAAAATGCTTAGCCTTAATCTAAGCATGAGAAAACATCAGACAAACCTAAATTGAGGGATATTGTGCAAAACAACTGACCAGTTGTAGGGTAATGCTACTCAGCTATATGCATCCCCTCCCTAATGGAGTCAGCTTTGCTCTTCCCTGAAGCATGCTGGGGATGAATTCAGGATGGGCTCAGGCTAAGGTACAAGGCCAGGAGTGGCATGACTGGGCCAGTGGCCAAGGCCGAAGAATGCCTTAGCAACAAGAAGGAAAACATCTGGGCCTGGATGTGAAGTCCCTGGGAAAAACGGTGAGCCTTGGCCCCAGCTGGAAGGGTATATAGGCTTGGGTCCCTTGCTAGGTGTTGGCAGAAAACACTCCAGCTGGCCACCACTGGACAGCAGCTGCTTGCCCATGTCAGTAAGTTTCCCTGGACATATGAACTTGGAAAGGGCTATGTATCAGTTCTTCGGATTATCTGCCAGGACGCACAGTGAGGGTCTTTTCCTTGCTGGGGCTGTCCCTCGACAGCAGTACTTTTCAAAAGAGGTCCCTGGATGGTGCAAACAGTTTGTACACGACTGCTAGCCTAAAGGTTGGCTTCTTGAACCCACTCAGCGGGACTGAGGAAGAAAGGCCTGGCAAAATGCTTCCCTTAAGATTATAACCAAGAAAACCTTATGGAGCAGTTGTACTCTGTAACACATGGGGTCACAACCATGGAGGGGATAGGACAACTGGTTTAGTTTTAATAGGTGTACAATGCTATATAATTGTTTTTCTTTTCTAAATGTTATTTATTTCCTTGTTCTTGTTGAGAATGTGCACAGCAAAACAGGCACCAATTCAACAGTTTCTACATGTATGATTTAGTGACAATGATTACATTCTTTGAGTTTTGCAGCCACTCTCACCCTCCTTTCCTGGGTTGAGAAAGATTTGGCAGTCGCTTCCACGGAAATTTAAAGTCTTGGAAGCCCTGTGGGTTTGCTATGAGTCGAAATCACCTCAACAGCAGTAGGTTTAGTTTTTTTGGTTTTTCTGGGTTGTTCATCTCTTAACCTGAACTCACTGCCCCTAAGGTTCCTATCTAATCTTTCGAGTTGCTATTGTCCGTTTGATCCCATATAGATAGTTCTTAAAAGAATGCAATGCTCAAGGCAGACTTTTTTTTACTAGTTAAGCTAAAATATTGCTGTTTTAAGATGACTTCAGGGGATATTTTTGGTTTAAAGTTTAAAGGTGATCTCAGGGCAATAGTTTCAGGGGTTCATCCATCCTCCATGGCTCCAGAAAGTCTGGAGTCCATGAAAATTTTGAAATCTGTTCTGCATTTCCCCCTTTTTGATCAGGATTATTCTATGGAATCCTTGATCAAAATGTTCAATAATGGTAGCTGGGTACCATCCAATTCTTCTGGTCTCATGGCAAAGGAGGCAGTTGTTCATGGAAGCAATTACCACACATTGCATATCCTCCTCCTGTTTCTGACTCCTGCTCCAGGTGAAGAGAAACTAATTGTGCTTTGGATGGCTGCTTGCTTGCGAGCTTTTAAGACCTAAGGCGCTGCGCAACGAACTAGGAGGCAAAATGTCTATTCAAGTCATTTGCACATTTTATGATTGGGTTGTCTTTTTGTTGTTATGTTGTTGGTGTTTTATATGTATTTTGGTTATTAGATTCTTGTCAGATATGTGGTTTCTGAAGATATCAGTAGCTTGTCTTTTCACTTTTTTGATAAAGTCTTTTTTTTTTTTTTGGATAAAGCCTTTTGATGAACAAAAATTTTTAATGTTTTTGAGGTCCCATTTATTCATTTGTTTTGTCTTTTGCTCTGTCTGTGCTTTTGCTATTGTATTAGATAATCCATTGTTCAATGCTAGGCCTGACAGTGTTGTCCCTGTTTGTTCTCATTGCAGCAGTGGTTAAGAGTTTGGCTGTTGGACTTAATGGTCTGACTGAGACTAGAAGGACCCTGGAGGTCAGAGCCCCCAGACCTTCTGTTAGCCCAAGACAGGAACCATTCCCAAAGCCAACTCTTCAGACAGGGATTGGACTGGACTATGGAATAGAAAATGAAGCTGGTGAAGAGTGAGCTTCTTGGATCAAGTAGACACATGAGACTATGTGGGCAGTTCCTGTCTGGAAGGGAGATGAGAAGGCAGAGGGGGAGAGAAGCTGGCTGACTGGACACAAAAATAGAGGGTGGAGAGAAGGACTGTGGTGTTTGATTAGAGGAAGAGCAACTAGGAGTATATAGCAAGGTGTATATAAATTTTTGTAAGAGAGACTTGATTTGTAAACTTTCACTTAAGGCACAATAAAAAAAAAAAAGGGTATATCAAGGAAACGGCTCATGCAATTGTAGGGGCTGGAGCATCCCAAGTCCTTGGATCAGAAGAGAGTCCTTTCCCAATTCATGGAGCTGCAGAAGGTGGTGAACCCAAGGTGAGCAGGCCAGAGAGCAGGGATCCCACTCACAGGCTGTGATGGTAGAGGAATCCCCAAGGTCAGCAGGCAAGACCACAAGGTTTCTCCTGAGTCACTTAGCTGCAGGGTCTGGCAAACCCAAGACAGGTAGGTTGGGGAGCAGAACTCTTGCTTGCAGGTCGTGAAGATCAGCGAATCCCAAGATGGGCAGGTAAACTGCTAGCTCAAGTCCCAAGAACCAGAGGTGAGACAAGAGACAACTGCTGGATCCAGAACAGGCCAAAAACTTTGCAAGGTGAGCAGGAAGGAAGTAGGCGGCAGAAGGCAGAGAGATGAAGGCTGAGGGTGTGGTGAGCCATCACAGGCCCCACCCCCGCCAGTACCACTCAGCAGATTCCATCGTGGGGGTGATTGCATACGATATTTCAACAGGGAAGTGATCACAACGTTATACAACTGACAAAACACTGGGAATCATGTTGACACACAGTCTTAACCATCACAGTTCACCCCTCGTCAACTTGGCATCTGTATGCATCTCCCCAAACCATACGTAATCTCTGAATAAACACAATTACAACGTTATACTTGCGCCTAACATGATACAACTAACACACACACACACAAAAAAAACACATGTAAACCAAAAATGCACTAGCCCCGTTTACATCTTATATTTTATAAGTGAAGAAAACAAAAATATCTGATGCACGCATACAAAGCAGAAATACTCATAACAATTACAGTCCTCATTTTTGCAACTGGTCTCGTGGCCGTAACTGGTACTTAGAACACCTTCTTCCACCACCCATTCCGTATTCCCTTTGCCCTCAGCAAGCACCTCAGCTGGTTGTGGTTCTTTGCCTGGTGGTGTGACCCAAACCTTCATTCCTGAAGGGTCTGGGCCATTAGTTGTCATGTCAGAATTGGGTTGCTGTAGTTTTCCATTGACTTTAATCACAGGGCATGTTAGTACTGAGAAGCCCTAAGGGATCTCCTGCATTCCAGACATACTCTTCTTTACCTCCATTACATAATATGAATCCAATTTCCTCTTGGTAGTCTAGATCAGTCACAACAGCCAGTATGATAACTCCCTTCTTTGCCTGTTGATCCAGAGGCATAAGGACCCCAAAGTGGCCAGGTGGCATTCTTAGCTTCCAGTTCAATGGAATCAGCGATGTGTCTTCAGGTGGGAGCATTCCTCCCTTTGGAACTAAGACCTCTAGGCCTGAAGAGCATAAGGTCGTGGGAACAGGAAGCAAAAATCTTCCAAGTGGGTCACTAGGGGTAATAGTGAGTGGTGCCACTCCCATTTCCACTGCTTGATTCCTGGACCCATGAATCCTTGGTATGGGAGAAACAGCACCATATATTGGGCCCTGGTTTAGAGCATATACAGCCTCCTGGAGAACATTGCCCCAAACCTGCAAGGTATTGCCACCTAGCTGGTACCATAATTGTGTCTTTAGGAGGCCATTCCATCATTCTATCAAGACAGTTCCTTCAGGATGATGGGAAATATGGTAAGACCAGTGAATTCCATGAGCATGAGCCCACTGCTGCACTCGTTTGCTGTGAAGTGAGTCCCTTGATCAGAGGCAATGCTGTGTGGGATACCATGACGGTGGATAAGGCATTCTGTAAGTCCACGGATGGTAGTTTTGGCAGAAGCATGGCGTGCAGGGCAGGCAAATCCATATCCAAAAGACTGGCAGTTCTGATCCACCAGCCACTCCTTGGAAACCCAATGGGGCTGTTCTACTCTGTCCAATAGGGCCGCTGTAAGTGGGAATTGACTTGATGGCAATGGGCTTGGTTTTTGGTTTAATGACATATAATGTTGGAGATCTTTTTTTTGGGGGGGGGTAGGGGTTTGGGTCATATTAATAAAGGCCTTTATGCCTAATTAATACCCTAATTATAGTCTTAAACAAAACCTTCTCTTGTGTTTTCTCTTAGCCCTTTCATGGTTTAATTTATAGGTTTGATGAGTCTGGATTGATTTTCATTAACAAGAGAGATGAGTACAACTTCATTGTTAACCAAAAGCTAGGTAGTATTCTCTATGACATTTCCACCCACTGGAATGAAATGCCGTAATTATTATATACCAAATTCTCATATATTTTCACATATTTTTGGATTTTCTGTTAGGTTCTGTAATCCATCTCTCTAGTTATGTGCTAGTATCACACTGTTTTAATAAGTATAGCTTTATAATATGTTTTAATATCTAAAAGGGGACCACTACCCCTTTGTTATTCTTATTTTCTTGAAATTTTCTGGCTTCTTTTTTCTGATTTCCTTTTCCGTTTTTTTAGTTGTACTTTATTTTTTTTTTTTTAGATGAAGGTTTACATGGTAAATTAGTTTCTCATTAAACAATTAATACCCATATTGTTTTGTGACTTTGGTTGCCAACCCCACGACATGTCAACACTCTCCCCTTCTCAACCTTGGATTCCCTATTACCAGCTTTCCTGTCCCTTCCTGCCTTCTTGTCCTTGCTAACGTTGGACATCTTTTTCAGTGCTTACTTGCCATCCGTATATCTTCTTTAGTGAGGTGTCCAGATATTTTGCCCATTTTTTAATTGGGTTATTTGTTGTCTTATTGGTGAACTCTGGAAGCTGGAAGTTCTTTGTATATTTTGGATACAAGTCCTTTGTCAGATATGTTTTGCAAATATTTTCTACTATTCTGTGGCTTGCCTCTTCATTTGTTCAATAGTATCTTTTACAGAACAGAAGCTTTTCATTTTAATTATCAATTCTCCTTTTTAAAATTGTGCTTTTGGTGTTATATCTGAAAGCTCATTGCCAAACCCAAGGTCACCTAGATTTTCTCATATATTATTTTCCAGAAGTTTTATAGTTTTGCATTTTACATTTAGGTCTAAGATCCATTTTGAGTTTTTATGAAAGGTATGAGTTCTGTGTCTATTCATTTTTTTTTTTTTGGCATGTGGCTGTCCAATTGTTCCAATGCATTTATTGATCCACCAGTTTCAATGGGTAATATTTTTGTTACTGTTTAGTGTAAAAAATTTTATAATTCAAACTATCATTTCTTGTTTGATGCATAGCTTACTCAGTAGGATACTTTCTTATAAAGAGTGCAAAAATCTTTTTGTGTTGAGTTCTAGAAAACTGCATTGTGATTAGAGATCATATTGTGCATTATTTCTGCCCCTTAATATCCATTAAGATTTGTTATATTTCTCAATGTACATTTAATTTTCGTGAATGCTCCATGTATGCTTGAAAAATGCATATTCTATACTTAATGGATACAGCACTATACATACTGTATTTCATCGAACCTAAGATGCACCGTTATGTTACTTACCACCAAGTATTAAAAGGCTACCAGTTAAACTATGACTCAATTCCAGGACAGGACAGTTGTAAATATCTTAATTCCAGAGACGTTAAAACAGGAAAAAAATGTTTATCTTAGAATTTAATGATATATGTTATATTCTTACTGATATTTTTTTTCCCAGCCTATTCTACCCATTACAGAGAGAGGTGTATTAAAATCTGCGGAAATTTTTCTAATTCTGTTTGCAGTGCTTTCAATTTTTTTCCTTTTATATATTGAGACCATGTTATTAGATGTATAAATATTTAATATACTTACATTTTCTTGGTGAATATTACCTCTTATGGACCCTGGTGGCGCAGTGGTTAAGATCTTGGCTGCTAACCAAAAGGTCAGTAGTTCAAATCTACCAGCCACTCCTTGGAAACCCTATGGGGCCGTCCTACTCTGTCCTGTAGGGTCGCTATGGGTCAGAATTGACTCCACGGCAATCGAATTTGGTTTATTACCCTTTATCATTATGAATTAACCCTTTTTACCTGTAGTTTTGCTTTCTGCCTGAAATTCTATTTAGTTTGCTGTTAGTATAACCACCCCTGCTTTCTTTTGTTTTGTGTTTGTATAGTTTATCTTTTTCCAGACTTTTGCTTTTAATGTTTGTTTTGTTATATTTTAGATATGTCTTGTGTTCGGCATGTGGTTGGTTTTTGTTTTATAGATCCAGCCTGACAATCTTTGACTTTTAACTGAGGCATTTAATCCATTTACATTTAATAAAATTACTCATATATGGAACAATCAGAATGGAAATAATAATAATTCCCACACGTTGTGAAGAATGTAACCAATGTCACTGAACAATTTGTATAGAAATTGTTAAATAGGGACCTAAATTGCTGTGTAAAGCTTTACCAAAAACACAATAAAATGTTATTTTTAGGGGTAGAGTGCTAACACATTGCAGGGATTGCAACCAATGTCACAAAACAATTTGTATATAAATTTTTGAATACAAAACTAATTTGCACTGTAAACTTTCATCTAAAACACAATAAAATTAACAATATATATTATATTTTTTTAATTTTATATATTAAGGCTTAAATCTGCCATATTACTTGTACTTTCAATTTGTCCTATTTTCTCTCCTTTCTTGTTTTGTTTTAAATAAACTTTTTAGCTTAGAACAATTTTAGATTTATAGAAAATTGGGAAGATAGTACAGAGTTCCCATTTACTCTGCACCCAGTTTTCCCTACTATTAGCATCTCGTTGTTGTTGTTAGGTGCCATCGAGTTAGCTCCAACTCACATCGACCCCACGTATAACAGACTGTAATGGTTCTGCACCATCCTCACAATTATCACTATGCTTAAGCTCGTTGTTGTAGCCACTGTGTCAATCCATCTTGTTGAGGGTCTTTCTCTTTTTTTGCTGACCTCTACTTTACCAAGCATGATGTCCATCTCCAGGGATTGGTCCCTCCTGATAACATGTCCCAAATACGTGTCTTATGCTGGGTTCTTTAGAGAAGTAAAACCAGTAAAGCGTATAAATATATATATATATATATATATATATATATATATATATATATATATATATCAAGGAAATTATTCACCTGATTGTAGAGGCTGGACTGTCCCAAGTTCGTGGGTCAGGATAGAGACATCTATTGATTCCCATAGCCACAGGGGCTGGTGAACCCAAGACGGGCAGGTCAGACAACAGGGCTCTTGCACACAGTCTGTGAAGATCAATGAATCCAAGATAGGCAAGACAGCAATAAGCTGCTAGCTCAGGTCCCAAGAACCAGAGGTCAGATGAACAGGAGCCAGCTACAGAATCCAGAGCAAGCAAAAGCCCACAAGCCTTGCCACAAAGTCCACTTATATTTGATGCAGGCCACACCCCCAAGGAAACTCCCTATCAACTGTTTGGCTACTCATAGCAGGTCCCAACATGGAGGTGATCACATTATATCAGATCTCATCATGGAAGTGATCACATCGTCATATGACTGCCCAACTACATTATAACTCCCATGCCACTGAAAATCATGGGCCAGCCAAGTTGATTCACAATCTTAGTGATAACGATAAGTGAGACAAAGTCTCGCCATGCTTGCTTCCAAGGAGCATTCTGGCTGTACTTCTTCTTCTGGCAGTCCATGGCATATTTAATATTCTTCACAAAACCATGATTCAAAAGCACCAATTCTTCTGTCTTCCTTATTTAATGTCCAGTTTTCACATGCATTGAGGCAATTGAAAACATCACGGCTTGGGTCAGGTACACCTTAGTCCTCAAAGTGAGATCTTTGCTTTTGAACACCTTAAAGAGGTTTTTTGCAGCAGATTTTCCCAATGTAATACATGGTTTGATTTCTTGACTGCTACTTCCATGGGTGTTGATTGTGGAGCCAAGTAAAATGAAATCCTTGACAACTTCAATCTTTTCTCCGTTTATTATGATGCTGCTTATTGGCCCAGGATTTTCAGTTTATGTTGAGGTGTAATCCATACTTACATTAACATCTTACATTAGTATAATGCATTTATTATAATGAATCACTATTGATACATTAACTGAAGTCCATACTTTATCTCAGACTTCCTTAGTTTTCAACCTAATATTCTTTTTCTGTTCCAGGATCCCATCCAGGACACCACATTACATTTAGTTATCATGACTCCTTAGGCTCCTTTTGATTGTGACAGGTTCTCAGACTTTACTTGTTTCTGATGACCTACTGGGTCAGGTATTCTGTAGGCTGTCCCTCAATTGGGATTTTTCTAATGTTTTTTCATGATTAGACTGGGATTATGCAGTTTTTGGGGCGGAAGACATAGATATAAAGTGCCCCTTTCATCCTATCGAGGGTAGTTACCATCAGCATGATTTATCACAGTTGACGCTGATCTTGATCACATGGCTGAGGTACTGTTCGTGCGTTTCTCCACTATAGAGTTACTCTTTTCTCTCCCTTTCCATGTTATACTCTTTGGAAGGAAGTCAATAGCACGGCCCATGCTTAGAGAGTGGGGAGTTGTACTCACCTCCTAGAGAGAGAAGTATCTAGGTAAATTATTTGGAATTCCTCTACACATGAGATTTGTCTCTTCTGCCTCATTTATTTATTTACTCAAAAATTTACAACAGTATGGATTCCTGGGTATTTATTTTATACTTTGGATTATAGTACTACTTTATTTTGTTGCTCAAATTGTTCTAGTTCAGGCCAATGGGAGCTCTCTTAACTGGCTCCTATGTCCTTTGACATGCCCCCATCCTTGTGGGGCTGTTCGTGTGTGTTTGTTTGTTGAGCATTTCATTATTATTTTCTGGTCCTACAAGATGCTAGAGGCTCATCTTTTCTTTTTTTCTAATTAGGTTTACTTGATGTTACTGTTGATAAATTATCAAATCAGAAGAGATGCTTGGCCTCCCTCTGTAAAATTTGCTTAGGTAAGATGTTATAAATATTTCAGAAATTGTGTGCTGTATGAGAAGTTCCTAGGGAAGTGTCAATGCCTTGCGGTCCATAACATGTCTGTAGTTATCAGAGTCCTGGCGCTATTTTGCCTGACATTAGACAACAACAACACTGTAGTGTTATCAGTCACAATTTCAGTTAATTTTTTAAAATTTTAACTTTGTCACTTCCTGCTAGGCCTAGAGACCTTATCTGGGGGCCTTGAGAAGAGAGGAATTTGCCCAAATTTGCTAACCAAAAGGCTGGCTGTTCAAATTCAAGAGCCACTCTTTGGAAACCCTATGGGGTAGTTTTACTGTAAAAAAAATTTTTTTTTCTTTTTTTTATAGGGCTGCTATGAGTCGAGGTCGACTGGACAGCAATGGGTTTTTGTTTTTTCCTCCAATCTTTTATTTATTTATTTTATTGTGCCTTAGGGAAAAAAAAAATTTGTTTTTTAAATTTTAGATGAGGGTTTACAGAACAGGTTTCTCAATATAAAATTAATACACATATTGTTTTGTGACATAGGTTGCCAACCCCATGACATGTCAACACCCTCCCTTTCTTGACCCTGGGTTCCTCATTTCCATTAGTTCAGCTTTCCTGTCCCCTCCTGCCTTCTCGTCCTTGCCCCTGGGTTGGTGTGCCCATTTAGTCTCGTATACATGGTTGAG
This sequence comes from Elephas maximus indicus, assembly GCF_024166365.1. Taxonomy (NCBI): domain Eukaryota; kingdom Metazoa; phylum Chordata; class Mammalia; order Proboscidea; family Elephantidae; genus Elephas; species Elephas maximus. The sequence continues at coordinate 193,840,835 of NC_064821.1, forward strand.
CTATGTATATATATTGTTTGTTTTATGGGCCTATCTAATCTTGGGCTGAAGAGTGACCCTCAGGAGTGACTTCAGTACTGATTTAAAAAGGGTGTCCTGGAGACATACTCTCAGGGTTTCTCCAGTCTCTGTCAGACCAGTAAGTCTGGTCTTTTTGTGAGTCAGAGTTTTTTTCTACATTTTTCTGCAGCGCTGTCCAGGACCCTCTATTGTGGTCTTTGTCAGAGCAGTCAGTGGCGGTAGCCGGGCACCATCTAGTAGTGGTAGACACAGCCTGGTGGAGGCTGTGGTAATTGTGGTCCATTAGTTCTTTGGACTAATCTTTCCCTTGTGTCTTTGGTTTTCTTCATTCTCTCTTGCTCCAGATGGGGTAGGACCAGTGGAATATCTTAGGTGGCTGCTCACAAGCTTTTAAGACCTCAGGTGTAACTCACCAAAGTAGGATGTAGAATGCCAATTGAGCTACATGTCCCCCAAGGCCATGGTCCCCAGCCCCTAACCCAGTAATTTGGTCCCTCGGGGAGTTTGGATGTGTCTATGAAGCTTCCATGACCTTGCCTTGGTCAAGTTGTGCTGACTTCTCCAGTATTGTGTACTGTCTTACCCTTCACCAAAGTTACCACTTAACTACTGTCTGGTTAGTATTTTTTCCCTCTCTATCCCGGATCTCCCTTACAACCATCAAAGATTGTTTCTTTCTGTGTGTAAACCTTTTCATGAGTTTTTACACTAGTGATCTCATACAGTATTTGCCCTTTTGTGATTGACTATTTCACTCAGCATAAGGCCCTCTAGATTCATCCATGCCGTGAGATATTTTGCAGATTCATCACTGTTCTTTATCATGCATGTGTATGTATAGTAGTTTGTTTATCCTTTCTTCTGTTGATGGACACTTAGGTTGTTTCCATCTTTTTGCTATTGTGAACAATGTTGCAATGAACATGGGTGTGCACATGTCTATTCATGCGATGGCTATTTCTCTAGGATATATTCCTAGGAGTGGGATTGCTGGATCATATGGTATTTCTATTTCTAGCTTTTTAAGAAAGCGCCATATCATTTCCTAAAATGGTTGTACCATTTTGCATTCCCACCAGCAGTGCATAAGAGTTCCAAGTTCCCTGCAGCCTCTCGAACATTTGTTATTTTCTGTTTTCTTGATTCATGCCAGTAATGTTGGGGTGAGATGGTATCTCATTGTAGTTTTGATTTGCATTTCTCTAATAGCTAGTGATCTTGAGCATTTCCTCATGTGTCTGTTAGCTGCCTGAATGTCTTCTTTGGTGAACTGTCTGTTCATATCCTTCGGCAATTTTTTAATTGGATTATTTGTCTTTTGTTATAGAGGTGTTAGATTTTCCTTTAGATTTTAGACATTAGAACTTCGTTGGATTTGTCATAGCCAAAATTTTTTTCCCAGGCTGTAGCTTCTCTTTTTACACTTTTGGCAAAGTCTTTTAATGAGCATAACTCTTTAATTTTTAGGAGATCCCAGTTATCTAGCTTATCTTCTGGTGTTTGTGTATTGTTAGTTATGATTTATATCCTATTTATGCTGTGAATTAGGGTCTTTAGCGTTGACCCTACTTTTTCTTCTATGATCTTTATAGTTTTTGGTTTTATATTTAGGTCTTTGACCCATTTTGAATTAGTTTTTGTGTAAGGTGTGAGGTGTGGGTGGCTCATCTTTTCTATTTACTGCCAGTCAGAATCAGCGGTTTTGCCAAGGAGCCCTGCTTCCTTTTATTGGTATTAGAAACCAAGATCTGGGTGCTAGCTGTGCTTGTTGCCACTGGGTGTCATTGCTTCTAGGTTCTCTCAGCTGACAGAGCAAGGAAATACATGCGTAACCTGTATATATACACATTGTTGTTGTGTTGTTATTAGGTGCTGTTGAGTCAATTTCAACTCACAGTGACTCCATATGACAGAGTAGAACTGCCCCATAGGGGTTTTCTAGGATGTAATCTTTACAGCAGCAGATGGCCAGGTATTTCTCTCGTGGAGCTGCTTTGTGGGTTTGAACCACTAACCTTTTGGTTAGCAGCCAAGTACTTAACTGTTTGTGCCATTAGAGAGTTCCTTATATATAAACATCTGTATCTGTAATAAGCTAAACTTGAGTTCATACTGATGTCTCCAACTCTAACCCATTAACACATAGATCGTGCTAGCCTCCTCTCCTTGCTCTTCTGTAAACTCCCACTCCAACAGTGAGAAACCTGGCTCCCACCATCAGCCATGTATTTCATTGTTCAGTTCCAGTATGCTGTATAGTGGTATCAGAACTGTTAACAATAGAGCCGTAGGAAACAGCTTTATCAACCAGAGTTCAGTGCTTATGTACAGTTTCTTCTCTCTTCAGTTCTATACACTTCACTCATTTCCAAAATTACTTAGGTTAGTACCTTTCTCCCCTACCCCTTCAATGAGGTTGTTTCATACATTTGTAATAGATTGTCTCATCACTTTCTGCATTCCATCCTGGGATCCCCCAGCCTTCTAAATGAATTTTTTTTAGTTTGCACATACTAAGTTTCGCTCTTTGTGCTGTAAAGTTCTGTGGGTTTTGGCAAATGCATTACAGCATCATACAGAATAGTTTCACCATCATAAACAAACCCTCTGCTTCTTGTCTCGTTTTTGAATGGTAATTTTTATTTCATTTTCCCCCATTTATTAGTTTTGTAGTTATACTCAATTTTTCTATTTTTTCAGCGGTTAGCAAAATATATAGTAGTTTGGCAAACCATTCATCCTTGACTTACCAGTTCCTAACATTAATTGACCCTTTACTTCCTCCAGGGCAACACAAAGACCCTAGTACGCTCTAATTCATTTACCACGGCCTTCTTGATTCCTGTGTTGTTGGGTCATATATTTTAATTCCCTCTCCATATATTTATTTTAAACACCATATCATCTTTTTGTTTTAGAGTCAATGTTTATTTAGATTTACTACTTTCATAGCTCTTTATTCCTTTCTCATGTTTTTTCTTGTTATCATCACTGAAGATTAAAGAGTTCCTCTTAACGTGGGTTGGCTGGCGGTGGACTCACTCAGTTTTTGTCTGTCTAAACATGTCTTTCACTCACCTTTATTTTTGAAAGATATTTTCAGTGGGCACAGTATTCTAGACCATCAGTTACCGTCTTTAAGCACGGGGAAGATTGTTTTCTGGCTTTGGTTTTGCTGCTAAGTCAGTGGAGGTATAACTGTTGGTCCTTTAAGAGTAGACTCTCTTTGTTCTCTAACCAGCCAACCAGCCCATTGCTGTGGAGGTGATTCCAACTCACAGTGACCCTGTAGGACAGAGTAGAGCCGCCCCAGAGGGTTTCCAAGGTTGTAAATCTCTATGGAAGCAGACTGCCACGTCTTTCTCCCACGGAGTGGCTGGTGGGTTTCAACTGCTGGCCTTTCGGTTAGCAGCTGAGTGCTTAACTGTTGTGCCACCAGGGCTCCTCCTTTTTTCTCTAGTGGCTATAAACGATTTTCTCTTTGCTTTTGCCTTTTTTTGCAGAGTGTAAGTTTAATTCACTGGGCTTCCTGAATCTGTGGATTGATGGTTTTCATGAGCTCTAAATAATTCTCAGACATTATCTCTTCAAAGATTGTTTCTTCCCCTTTCTCTCCCCTCCTCCTAGGACTCCAATTAAACATGTTAGGCCAACTTGTCTTTTGTCTCTCTTCTCCTGTATTTTCAATCCTTTTATTACGCCAAGTTTCATTCTGTTAGTTTTTCTGACCTATTTTGATAAGTCAGTAATTCTTTCTTCGGCTCTGTCTAATCTGTTAAACCTATTAGAATCTTAATTTCATTGGTATTTTTCCGGCTAGAATTTTATTTAGTACTTTTTTCAGTTATGCTGTGTCTACTTTTATAGTTTCAGTTCTCTGCTGAAAATTCAAAGCTCGGCTTTTACGTTCTTGAAATACAGTTGTTTCACTTTGTGTGTAATTCCAATATATGGAATTTCTGTGGGTCTGTTTGTCGCCGTCATGGGTTGAATTATGTCCCCCCCCAAAATGTGCCTATCAATTTGTCTGGGCCATGATTCCCGGTATTGTGTGATTTTCCTCTATGTTGTAAATCCTGCCTCTGTGATGTTTATGAGGGAGGATAGGTGGCCATTGGGTTAGTGAGGCAGGTCTCAATCTACAAGACTGTATTGTGTTTTTAGGCAATCTCTTGAGATATAAGAGAGAAGCAAGCAGAAAGACAGGTGGACCTCATACCACCAAGAAAGCAGTGCCCGGAGCAGGGCATGTGTCCTTTGGACCTGGGTTCCCTGCACTGAGAAGCTCCTAGTCTGGGGGAAGATTGATGAGAAGGCCTACAGAGAGAGAAAGACTTCCCCTGGAGCCAATGCCCCAAATTTGGACTTTTACCCTACTTTACTGTGAAGAAATAAATTTTTCTTTGTTAAAGCCATCCACTTGTCGTATTTCTGTTATAGCAGCACTAGATGATGAAAACAGTCACTGATGTTTAGTTTCAACCACATTGCCTTGTCCCATCAAATGCTTGACTAGTTTCTATTGTGACTGGATGTTATATTTGAAAAATTATTTGCTGCGAAATGTTTGAGGGTCTAGGATGATGTTACCTTCCTCCAGAGATTTGTGCTTTTTTCTAACAAGCATCCTGACATGTTTGCAATCTGTAATCATCTTAGTCCAAGTTCAAGGCTTGACAATTTCAGGATCACCTAGAATAGTGGGAAGCTAAGCAGCAGATTATGAGGACTAGTTTACCCCGGTTCATTCTTAGGGGTCCTAGACCTAGTGCTGGATTGTTTGCTAGGGTCTCTATTTTTAACAATACCTCTAGCTCCCAGTCTGACAAGACCCTCAAAAGAACAGCTCAGCCTCTCAGCAACTTTTTCCCAACTGGTAAAAGCCTCCAGGTCAAAAGTAGCCTTTAGTGCTTTTCTTCCCTCTCTTGGTTCCGAGCCAATCTTGTTAGCCCTTTGATGCTTTTTAGATATTTTTCATAATTCATCCAGCTTTTTTAGTTTGGAGTAGGAATGTTGGTCTGAAGCATTTAGTCCACTATTATCAGAAGTGGAACCTTCCACTCATGTTTTATTCTTTTATCACAGAGCTCTAATCTATGACCTCACCATACAAAATATAAAACCTCAGAGGTGTAAAAAGACTTAAGTTCACACAATTAGTAGTAGAGCCAGGTTTAACTTCAGAGCTCAAGACTATTAAACTCTACTTGCATAAGATCTGGACACAAGGGTGTGTTTGTTTATTTACCTTTTTGCTTGGGGTGAGGAGAGGGTAGTCTTGCCCAAAAGTCAGAGAATAGAGGTAATGACCTAGCTATCTTCTCAACACCTCGCCTACATTTCTCTCCCAGCCCTGACATGGGGGCTGGGGAACGGGGGGAAAGAAACTCAGATATATTTTATAGTCTGGGAATGGAGACTAGAAGAATGCAATCCTTCTCATCCCTCAGCCATGGATTATTGATACCTCCATGATCAGTTATCCCTTAACCTTCAATGTTTCTTAACGCCTGTTGTCACTAAGCACAACTTCAGATTCCTCTATATCCCACTTTATGCCCTCTAAAACCAAGTTGTCTTCAGCTAGCCTCCTCTCCCACAGAAAACAAACACCAAAACACCCTCACAATGAAGACCACGCCATTTATTTACAAGGGCCAGTGTGGGAGTTGGGGGAAATAGGGAAGGAAAGCCACACAGACATCCTCTCTGGACTGCTTGGGACCCTCTTCCACTTGGAGCAAAACTCTGTTCCTCTTGCCTGCATATTCTCAGCCATGGGTCCTCCAAGCAGCTGGGCCGTGTAGCAGAGGGAGGATGTGGTATGAGCCTCCTCTGTGCTCCAGTAGAGCAAATGTCCAATTCCAGATCAAAGGCATCACTGCCATCCTCTCCTCTCCCTCCTCAAACAGAATTTTCTGGCCTGGAGGAAAACTGTGAAGAACTGAAAGAGCAGGGGCTAGGAAGCCAAAGGCCATGATTTCTGGAGGGAAAGACTCCTCTCCTGTCCCTCTAAAGCATTACCAGAATGAAGGGTAATAAAAGTGCTGGTCACAGTCCTGACTGCTTCAGAAGGGGTACCTCACACTACCCTTGGGTTATCCAGTACCCAGAAGTCCAAGGGACCTAGCTCTCCTTGCTATAGCCATTCCTATCCCAGACTGGCCATTCTATCCACTCTTTAGTTAGAGAGAGCTCTGAATCAGAAATCCACAAAGAATCCACCTCCCACCCCAACTCACGTGCATACACACACACACACACACACACTCATTCACCCAACTCCCCACTGCTGAGATAGATCTCAGTGCCCTCCAGGTCTTTTGAGAGGGGCTCAAGACAGTGGCATTAGGCAGGTTTGGGTTCATGGAAAGGTGCATGTGTGTGTGTATAAGCATGTGTATTTGAAGAAATGGAGCCAATATGACCCCTTGTGAGCCAACACTCTTAAGCTTCATTGAGCCCCTTTCTTCAACTCAAATCCATTAGCATTTCTAAGTCTCCTCTGCCAGTCCTGGGCCTAACCTCCCCCACCTAAAAAAAACTACTAGCGCTCCTATTCCCTAACTGTCAACTCCAGTTTCCAAGCCTTTATTAATCCCCCTCCCATTCCTTTCCTCCAGAAAATCTCATTCCCTCCTCTTCTGCACCCATCTCCACTCGGCTGGTCCAGGGCTTGCTAAATCTTTGACCAGAAGGCTGTGACTTATCTTCCCCTTCAGACAGGGAGAACAAACAGGGTCCTCCTCCTCCCCCTGGAAGCCCCAACAGAATCCACAAAAAAGTACTGGATCAGGACAGGGAGTGAGGAGGAAAGTCACAGATAGCCTGTTTTACCTGTCCCTCCTTCAGAGTGTGAAATTCTAGCTTTGTGCCTTTTCTTAGCAGAGGTTGGGCTAGGAGGAGGAGGGAGTGGTGGAGAGAAAGAAGGAAGAGTTACCAAGAATAAACATAAGATAAGAAAACCCTACCCGTACAGATGGAAGACTCTGTTCCAGTAAACCAGATAGCTGGTTCCTCTTTTGATTCTACACTGCCACCGAGAAGTTTGCAGATTATAAAAGGTGTTTGTGGTGGGGCAAGGAGGTGGGGCCAATCAAACAAACCTGAAAAGTGTTTAAATAGCTGTGCTCAAGGAGGATCAGGAGAGAAGATTCAATCAGAGATGTAAAAGTAAACCAAAATTCTTAGATAGAGCTACAGGATTAAGGCCCATGCCTCTAAATTGCTCTGCTGTCTGGGGAGGACAAGAGAGAAAACAGAGTAGATGACAAGCTCCAGAGGGTGGGGACTCTGAGAGAACCAAACACTGGCATGGAAGGAAGGGAGAGGCAGGAGGCATGGGCCGAGGGATTAGGAGAGTTGAGAGCCCAGGAGTCTCTCAATAGCTGCATTGATGTCCCCTCCTGTGGCAATCAGGGCCTGCAGGTTGGCCTCACGATTGATGAAACCCATAGAGTTGAGCTGCTCCAGTTGCTGCTGAAATCTCACTTCCGGAGTCTGCACCTGGAGGGGAGAGGCCTTGTGAACTGGGCCCTGGATCACCCTTGGAGGCCTATCTGAATCTGAGGGTTCCTAGGGGAGGGAAGAGGCCCAGCAGGCCTTCTCCAGTGTCCTCAGAGTCAACCAAGAGGGCAGGCGAGGGTATACTGCAAGCAGGGGGCAAAGAACCTGAGTTTCAAGTCACTAAACAACTGTGTAATAATGAGGGGGTATCTTTCTTAAAACTTCAAAGTAACTGACAGTCCTCGATCAGCCTATTTTCCTAACCACTTTCCATGAACATCTTGGAGGTGTTAATAGACACCCCAAGAGCCAAATGCTCTGTGGTCAAATAAGATGCATGTTAAACAACATGATGAGCATATTTAACGTCACTGAACTATACTTAGGAAACCCCGGTGGCATAGTGGTTAAGAGCTACAGTGGCTAACCAAAAGGTCAGCAGTTCAAATCTACCAGGCGCTCCTTGGAAACTCTATGGGGCAGTTCTACTCTGTCCTATAGGGTCGCTTTGAGTCCGGAACTATACTTGTAAAGATTATTGACATGGGGAATGTTTTGTTACCTATATATTTATGGCAACAACAAAAAAAGAGCCATTAAAAAAGTGCATGGTAAACACTACCCCTAAATTCATTCCTGGCAGTCATCACACATACAGCAATATTAAAGGCCAGAGAAGGGCCCCAAGAAAGAAAGATCCTGTTTAATTTTGTTTAATTGATCAACAAACACAGCTATTTACAAAAGAGAAGGTTTTTCATTCCTGACCCTCCTATAAACATCTCCTGGAAATGTTTTCCTAAAGGATGTTTGGGAAGTACTAGGCTAGACTCTTAGAGCTAGAAGGAGCCCAGCAATCACAGTCTACCTGCCTGTGGATGAGAGAAAATTGTCATCTAGAGAAGGAAAGGACTTGCCTAGGGTCAGAGAGCAAGTCTGCCACACAGGCCCCCGACTTGCAGTACAAAAGCCCATTCCAGAGCTTTGTGCTCCTTCTCTTCACAGTTCACAGAGCGGGGCACACATGAGGCACAGATCTGTTGACTGGCTTTTAACAGAAAGGTTAAGGGGTTCACCCGGGGTCATCCCCACTGATCCTCCAAGCCCCTGGCCTTGATTTTGTATCCTCTCACCTCCCAGAATCCTCCTCTCTGAGTCTCAGAGATGGGGCGTGCTTTAATCAGCAAAAGAATCCTCTAAGTAGAAGTGGTATAACACAGTGGTTGAGGTGTTAATTCAGGAGCCCCTATGCCTGGGTTTGAATCTTGGCTCTGTTACTAGCTGTGTGATCTTGAACAAGCAAATTAACCTCTCTGGGCCTCATTTTCCTCCCTCTGTAAAACAGACTAGTAAGAACAAATTTCCTTTCAAGGCTGTTGTGAGGAAGAGGTGAGCTCTTATACATAAAGCACTTAGAACAGAACCTGGCACATGGTAGGTGCTATTACTATTCTCATCTTCATTTTATAGTTGTGGACACTGAACTCAGAGGGTCAGTAACTTGCCCAAGGCTAGTCAGTGGCAGACCAGGCTCTCAAGCTGGTCTGGCTGCTTCTGAAGCTTGCTCTGCTGCTCCACACTACTGCTACGCTTGACTCCGCCCAGGTCGACATGGCGGCCCAGCACCAGCCCCGCTGCCCTGGTACCTGTGAGTTTCCACTTCCGGCCAAAAGCTGGATCATCTGCTGCATGAGCTGCTGCTGGGCACTGGAAGTCCCTGTTGGAGAAGATGTGGCTGGCGTGGCTGGGGAGGAGCTGGGGGCCTCGGGCACAGGCCCAGTGTTGCTGCCTGCTGAGGGTGCTGGAGTCCGGGACATCCCAAAGGAGCCAAGGCTGCAGGCGGGAGATAACTGTGTGAGAGACTGAGAGGTGGGAGGTAGCATCCAAGGTAGGGACGGAAGTGTGAGATCCAGCAGGCAAAGCAGTTAGAGGGAGCAGAAAAAGAGACCCTCAGAGACACAGGCTGCCAGGGGACAGCAGGGCTCGGAGAGAGGAGTTGGAGGGGAGGGTGGCCAGAACTTAGCTGCTCATCTGCCCCCAGCCTTACCTGGGTACCAGCCCAGGGGCCTCGGTCTGCAAGGTCTGCAGCCCCTGCTGGATCTGCAGCAGTGCCTGCATGGCACGGGGGTTGGTAAGGATGGAGAGTGACTCCGGGTTCTGCATCTGGTGGGAAACCAGTGGACAAAGGTACCAGGAGGTAGCGGGAAAGAGGAGGCAGCCAAGCCCTGAGTCCAGAGCCCAGTTCTGCCCCATGCTGGGTACCCACTCTTCCACCTACGGGGCTTCAGAGACCACCCCTTGCCCTCAACCTCCGCCCTCTCTAGGCTCCTCACTCACCTGCTGCAGGAAGACTGGGAGCTGCAGGCGGAGCTGCTCCTGCAGCTGGGGGTTCCCCGCAAAGAGTGGCACGTTCACCATCATCTGCCAAAGTGAACGTAGTAGGGGGAAGCCTGGGCCCCTCTGTCTTAAGAATTCTCCCACATCCTCAGACTCCCATGCCCTACCTACTCCCATAGGAAATCTGGCCAGCTTTTCCAAGGACTTCAAAGTGTCCTAAAGGCCTAAGCACAACAGTGAGAGGAAGCAGAACTATACTCTGGGCAACGATGAGTATCCGGAGTCAGGTTGCTCGGTCCTGGGTCTGAAGACGATGATGACGATGCTAGCTAAGATTTCCAAGAGGACACAGTACTTACTATGTGCCATGTCCTGTCCTGAACATTTGACATGTGTTAACTCATTTAATCCCACAACAACTCTATGAAGTAGGAACTATTTTTACAGATAAACGGAGGTTAAATAACACGCTTAACTCACAGCCAGGAAGTGGCAGAGCTGGGGATACACAGTCCTGGCTCTTGACCACCACAAGAAATCGCCCCCAAGCAGAGGACTCCTCCCCTCAGCACACTCCCCTGTGCCAGCTCAATACCTGCGCAGCAAAGTCGGGGTTCTGGGCAAGCGTCTGCATCATGCTGCGCATGTACGGGGCCGAGATCACATTCTGCATCAGCTGAGGGTTCTCAGAGATCTGCTGGAGCAAGGCCTGCATTTCTGGGCTGTTGAACACCCCTAGAAGAAGGAGGGGAAAAGAACAGGAGAGAAGGGGTCCCGATGGAAACCAGATGCCTCCCTCACGTCAGTCTGCCTTACTCTAGACACTGAATGGTTACAAAGCTCAGGGAAGCAATGGTAAAATGGTCACCCACGTGCTGTGGTGTGAGTCCACGTCTCTCCTGACTTCACCTTGGTCATCTTGCCTTGCTCTGGCCTGGCTCCTTTCCCATCTCCTTTGCTAAGGACAGGCCAGTTGGAAACTAGGTCTGATTCATGCCCCTCTGGACTGCTCCTGCCACAAGCTCAGATAATGTCAGAGTTGGGAAGAATCGCCTAAAGATAACCTAGAACTTGTCTTAGTGGCAGACCCTTTCCTCAAACCAAATCTCATCCAGAACTAAGTATTTCAATATTCTGGTTGGAGCTGGGGCTGGAGGCCTGGGGCCTCTCCCATTTGGTCCTTCCTCACTCTGGAGATGGTCCAGACCCCTCAGGACTTGGGAACACAATTGAAAAACCACAGATCAAGTTGAAGTCCCTTGTTTTACAAAGAAGGAAAATGAAGCAGACAGAGGGGCAGAGACTTGCCCAATCAAGATGTCCCCCAGGGTACAGGGAAAGCAGGGCATCTACCAAAGGCCTCCTCGGGGCCATGTGTACAGCCATAGTCCAGATAAATGGGGCACCCCCAAAGGCTGTGCAGCGTATAACCTGCACTTCTGAGCATAGCAGCCCTGCGCATCCCTCTCCCCCAGCCTCACATCTGCGTGGCCCCAGGTCTGCCCTGATTCCTCTCCAATACCCCCTTCCCCAGTCAGACCCATTTACATGGGATAGTACTGGCAGTGCTCAAAGAGCTCAGGCCTGGTTTATTCTTGAGTTCCTACTTAGGTCATACCACGGACATCAGGACACGGCCAATACCAAGCCTTACCCTCTGAGGGGCCTGGCCAGTCCCCCAGCTGCAGAATCCCCTGTGTGGCTTCAGTATAGTCTCACCTCTGTCTTAAATATCCTGGAGCAGTGTGGACCCCATTCAGTCCTGGGGCAGAGGGGCTACCCTGGTGACCCCACTAAGTTCCTTCCACCCTAGGACATACCTGACCCCAGGCTAGCCGCATTGATCCCAAAGGGGTTCGAGACTGTCGGGTGCACCTGGCTGGTCCCCGATCCTCCGGTGCCCTCCCCACCGGACCCGGGGGCCTGGGAGGTGGGGGGCGAGGGGCTCCAGGGGTTAGGGAGGGGCTCTCGATTCTCAGTCCGCAGAGGCTGGGAGGACGAGCTGTCGGAGTTCCCGGCCAGGGAAGAGAAGGGATTGTTGCCAAACTGGGAGGAGGGAAAGGTTTCGGGTTAAGGACTGAAACAAATCAGGGACAAGGGCTAGGCCCTTTCTCTCTTCTCACCGAACAGCCTCCCCTTCCCCGGGAAAGGGAGAGAGATCTAAGACCGTGGAGGTCCTCAGCTCAGTGCTTTGCCCCATGATGGGCAGCTCCATCTTGGCCCTGCTGATGCTAATGACTGGATAGCTGAATCCCTCAGATAACTTTCTCATCTCCTTGTGGCTCCAAATATTCGGTCTCTAGTCTCCTCTGTGTCCACATAGCCCTTTACTCACCTTTCCCATCATGTAGGGAGGTATTTGTTTTCTACTAGCACTTAAAGAGCACAGACAATCTCGGACTCACCTTTGCACTCCCAGCCCCTGACACTAGTAGGTGCTCAATAAGTATTGTTGGCTTGATGGGAGCTGGCTCTCAGGCCTGGCTCTCCTACTTCAACCCTGATCTGCTTCCAGCTCCCTTTATCCAGCCACCCCAGTCCAACCCCAGCTCCCCAAAGCAGCTATCCCTCATTTCCCAGGCCCCCTAAGTGCCACTGTCTGTCCCTCCAGGCACCCCACAGCAGAGCCCCACACTGGCAAGTCCTATGGCTGAGGATGCTCTCCCTGGGTCTTCTTCCCCAGCCCTTGGTCCCCCACCCAGTTTTCCCATCCCCAGCCTAGCTCCTCGCACTGGCCACTTCAGTGGACAGGCCTCCATCACCTCCTGTCCCCTTAGCACCAGCCTCCTCACAGTGGTACCCAGGATGGTCTCCTGGTTTGCCCTTCATTGGATAGTGCCCAGCTTCTTCTCTCTGGACCCTCCAGCACCCAGGACACAGCCCTGTGCAAGGGGCATGCTGTAAGAGTCCCAGAGCCCATTTCCCTTGCTCAGCCTTCCTCAGGGCCTCAAAGCTCGGTGGCTCCCTCTCCCCAGTGCCCTGGCAGCCCTGCTCTGAGCAGGAGATATCTGAGGAGACTCAGCCCCTTCGCATATGGGGTTTCATACCCAGTCACTTTTCCTGTTTATTCAAAGCGGGTCACAGGGGCCACGACTGATCAAGGAACTCTCCTGCCCTAAGTCATGGTTCCTTCTTACCAGATGCCTGTTCAGATAACAGGGCTTGCAGGCCAGGGTTCACACACCACAGTTTCAGTCTTTGTCCCTGTTTCAGATTTCCTGTTCTGGTAACTTGCCAAGACTCATCTAGTTCTGGGCCTTGCTTTGTTCTTCCCAGTATACCCTAAGGACTGAATCCCCTTCCTTGAACCACCCATAGGGATAACAGCCACCATTTATTGAGCACCTACTATGTGCCTGACCTATTTATTCTAATGCTTAAAATATCCCTCTAATACACCAGTTCTCCAAGGGTGGTCAGAGGACCCCTGTGAGGTTCAACCTGTTTTTCACTCTCATTTTCTCATGAGGGCACAGCAGAGTTGTCCAAAGGCTACATAATGTGTGACATTGCAACAGACGGAAGGCAGAAGCAGATCAGAGAATTCACCTGTCTTATCATAAGCCAGACATTAAAGAGATCTGCAACAATGTAAAACAAGGCCACCCTTTCCTCTAAAAGCTGTTTGTTTTGGAAAATAGTCATTTATATAACCTACAATAACAAAAGCCTTTCGGGGTCTGCAGTTTTTAAGACTATAACGGGGCCCTGAGACCAAAAATGTTGAAAATCCATTTTGAAAAGGAGGAAGCTAAGACTTAAAACCTTAGGAAGGTTAAGCAACTCGCTTAAACTCACACTAGAAAATGGTGGCCCAGGTATTTGAACCAGGTTTGTTGATGCCGAATGCTATGTTCTCTTAGCTAAACCAGTGGTTCCCACCATCAGAATTAGCGGGAGTGCTTGTTATAAGCTTGTCTCAACTATATGATTTTTTATCAGATGCATGCATTACTTTGATTTAAAAAAAAACTTAATGAAAAACTTAAATAAAATTCCATACAAATTTCTTTAAAAATCTGTAGTTGATCCCTATAAGCAATTTCTAAAATTTGAGAGAGTAATGCCAAGAATAACCAGGATGATGTCAAAGAACAAAGTGGGGGATTCACTCTACCAGATACCCACACTGACTTAAGACAGTGTGGTATCACTGTAGGGATAGGCAAATTGACCAGTGGAACAGAATAGGGTCAGCAAGAGACAAACAGATCTGTGGAAACCTGGTGTAGGACAGAGATGGCATAAACAAGCCACTGGTAAAGCGTGGGCCACTCAGTATATGGGGCTGGCAAAACTGCTTAGCCACAGGAAAAAGGGATGTGAGATCCCAACCTCACACCTGGATGCTGGTTCCAGGGCCACATTCAGTTTGTGAAAATTCATCCGGCTGTACGTTTACAATAGGTGCGCTTTTCTATGTCTATTTATCCTTCAATAAAACATTTTAAAAATGGTAAACATTTTTTGTTTCAATGTTTAAAGCAAGTTGAAAATGATATGAACAGTGTGATACCTCTTTTGTGAGGTTTAAAATATCCAAAACAGCCCTATAGATTGTTTTTGGATACACACATAGGTCATAAAAGCATAAAGAAATGAACCAGAATGATAAACACCAGCTTCAAAGAAGTAATTACTTCTGGAGAGGGAAAGAGGCAGAGGGGTACGTGAAGGCTGCAATTCTATCTGTAATGTCTTCCTTCCAATGTTAAATACGTGTACCACCATACACAAAATACTGACAACGCTAGTTGCCTCTGGGGTAGAAGAGAGGTGGCTGAGAGGAAATAGAAAGATCCCCTCTGTGTACTTCTGTCTAGGTTGTACACTTTTTGAAGACTCTCTTGGTTACCTTTTGCAACTTTTGAATTTTGAAAGGCGTAAATGCATAATGCATTTAATGTAAATTAAAATTTTAAAAAACACACAAAGAAAGCACTGACACTATATATGACAGCGTGTTAGGGTTAGATAAAATTGGGTACTAGATATAAGATAATGCTATATTTTTAGCTATGCTTTTTGGGCCCTTGGAAATAATTCAAAAAGCATTTTTGAAAGTGCATATTCCTGGGACCCAACCCCAGAGACTGAGTCAATAAGTAGTTCGAGGGTGGTGACCAGGAGTGTCATTACCAAGCTCCCCGGGTGATTCTGATGCAGGTGACCTGTGGACCACAGTTGAGACACATTGCTAGGAGCAGCTGTCTGCCCCCCAGGCCTGCCCCACAACCTTTGAGCCTCTGGTGTAAGAAGTTTGTCAGAACAATGTCAAATCCCTTGGACACGGCCCCCACCCACTTCTTCAGGGAACTCTGCTATCTTCCACCTTAGTCCCATGCCGAGTTGTGCCGTCTTTGCCTACACATTGTGAGAGCCAGCCTTCAAGCCAAGGTCTACCCATCAGGGGAGTGGGGGAAGAAAGTGGTACCCTGAACCTTGCCTGGGTCTGGGGGCAGGGAATCCTGTGCCCAGACAGCCCCTTCCACTGCCCCAGCCCCAGCCCCTACCTGCTCACGGGCAGCACTGAACATGGGCTCCTGGATGTCCGTGTACATGCGACGGAGGGCATTATACCCTCCGGGGATGCTCTCAAGGTTGCTCAGGGCCCGGTCCTGGTTCCGCATCATCTCCTGCATCATGGCTGGATTCCGAGCAAGCTCCATGGTCTGGTGGAGAGAGAAAAAGACATGATGGGCCTTGGAATCAGGGTAGCACCAAGCTAGGAAAAGGGTGGGGCCAGAGGAGGGGCCTGCATCAGGACCAGAGTCCAGGGCGCAGGAACTGCCCACAGCGGCAGGGAGTGGGGTGAACAGGACTTCCTTCTTCTACTGTAATCTTGGCTCTAACCCTGCCTCCCCCTGGGTATTTTGGTTAGCTTTTTCAAGTGGGGGACAATGATCCCAGGTAAATACGGGCAGCAGCTTCCCTCCCTCAGGATCTGAGGGTCCACAGGAGTGTCATGGAACATGGAAGAAGCAGAGTAAGAAGGAAACCCAGAGAGGGGAGGCAGAAG
The DNA here is from genome assembly GCF_024166365.1 of Elephas maximus indicus. Lineage (NCBI taxonomy): Eukaryota > Metazoa > Chordata > Mammalia > Proboscidea > Elephantidae > Elephas > Elephas maximus. The sequence goes on from NC_064821.1 coordinate 193,856,718, forward strand.
AGAAAATTAACATCTACTGGGCAACCTACTGCATACGAGCACTAGGCTAAATACAGAATTTGAGTCATTTCATCCCCACAGTAACCCTCCCAGGTAGGTATTTCGGTCCCTCTTTTGCAGATGAGATAGATGTTAACTGACTTGCTGCCTGGGGACACACAGCTGGTTAGCGGTGCAGCCAGGTTTGCAGGCCAGGTCAGTCTACGTGACAAAGACCATTCTGTGATTCAGGTAAATAACCACAAATAGAGGAGCAAAAGGATTCAAGCTGGGACATGCTACCAACACCCCCTAACCCCCAACCTCCAGGTCAGGTCTTTGGCCTGACTGCACCTTGAGAAATGCCAAAAGTGAGGGCAATGGTTCACTCTCAATTAAGCATGTCAATCCCAGGGAAGAGGAGTGCATGATGGGAAAAATTAGCATAGCTATTTCTTGTTCCCATCCAGTTTGGAATACCCTCTCTCTCCACCATCCCTCCCTCCTTTCCCACGGTGCTCCACACTTGCCTTTTCTAAGATGACTTGTGGGCTAATATATCCAGCCTCATGAGGCTCTGATCTCTTGCGGCACAATTCATTCAAGCGGTAAATATTTATTTATTTATTGTGCTTTAAGTGAAAGTTAACAAATCAAGTCAGTCTCTCATGCAAAAACTTATACACACCTTGCTATGTACTACTAGCTGCTCTCCTAATGAGACAGCACACTCCTTCTCTCTACCTTGTATTGCCCCTGTCCATTCAACCAGCTCCTGTCCCCCTTTTCCTTCTCATCTTGCCTCCAGACAGGAGTTGCCCACAGTCTCCTGTGTCTACTTGAGCCAAGAAGCTCACTCCTCACCAGCATCATTGTCTATCTTACAGTCCAGTCCAATCCCTGCCTGGAGAGTTGGCTTCGGGAATGGTTCCAATCTTGGGCTAACAAAGGGTGTGGGGACCATGACCTCCAGGGTCCTTCTAGTCTCAGTCAGACCATTAAGCCTGGTCTTTTTATGAGAATTTGAGATCTGCATCCCACTGTTCTCCTGCTCCATCAGGGATTCTCTGTCGTGTTCCCTGTCAGGGCAGTGATTGGTGGTAGCCGGGCACCATCTAGTTCTTCTGGTCTCAGGCTGATGACACCTCTGGTTTATGTGGCTCTTTCTGTCTCTTGGGCTCATCTTTACCATATGTCTTTGGTGTTCTTCATTCTCCTTTGCTCCAGGTGGGTTGAGACCAATTAATGTATCTTAGATGGCCGCTTGCTAGCATTTAAGACCCCAGATGCCTCTCACCGAAGTGAGATACCGAACGTTTTCTTAATACATTTTGTTATAGTTGACCTAGATGTCTCCTGAAACCGTGGTCCCCAGATCCCCATCCCTGCTACTCTGGCCTTCAAAGCATTTGGTTGTATTCAGGAAACTTCTTTCAAGCAGTAAATATTTATTGAGTGCTTACTATGTACCAAAGGCTGGTGGCGCCACAGTTAAGTACTTGGCTGTTAACTGAAAAGTTAAGCCACTCAACAGCTCTGTGGGAGAAAGACATGACCATCTGCTTCCATAAAGATTGCCATTGTTGTTGTTAGGTGCTCTTGAGTCAGAGTTCATAGCGACCCTGCGTACAACAGAACGAAACGCTGCCCAGTCCTGCGCCATCCTCACAATTATTACTATGTTTGGGCCCATAATTGCAGCCACTGTGTTAATCCATTTCATTGAGGGTCTTCCTCTTTTTCACTGACCCTCTACTTTACCAAGCATGATGTCCTTCTCCAGGGACCGATCCCTCCTGAAAACATGCCCAAAGTACATGAGATGAGGTCTCACCATCCTCGCTTCCAAGGAGCACTCTGGCTGTACTTGGTCCAAGACAGATTTGTTCATTCTTCTGAAAGTCCATGGTATGTTCGATATTCTTCAGCAACACCACAGTTCAAAGGCATCAACTCTTCTTTGTTCGTCCTTATTCATTGTCCAGCTTTTGCGTGCATATGAGGCGACTGGAAACATCTTGGCTTGGGTCAGGTGCACCTTAGTCTTCAAAGTGACATGTTTGCTTTGGAACACTTTAAAGAGGTCTTTTGCAGCAGATTCACCCCATGCAATATGTCATTTGATTTCTTGACTTCTGCTTCTATGGGTGTTGAATGTGGATTCAAGTAAAATGAAATCCTTGACAACTTCAATCTTTTCTCCATTTATCATGATTTTGCTTATTGGGCCAGCTGTGAGAACATTTATTTTATGCTGAGGTGTAATCCATATTGAAGGCTGTAGTCTTAGATCTTCATCAGCAAGTGCTTCAAGTCCTCTTTACTTTCAGCAAGCAAGGCTGTGTCATTTATATATCATAAGTTGTTAATGAGTCTTCCTCCAATCCTGATGCTGTGTTGTTCATATAGTCCAGCTTCTTGGGTTATTTGCTCAGCATACAGATTGAATAAGTATGGTGAAAGGAAACAATCCTGACACACGCCTTTCCTGATTTGAAACTATGCAATATCCCCTTGTTCTGTTCGAGTGACTGCCCTTGGTCTAGGTACAGTTTCTGCATGAGAACAATTAAGTGTTATTGAATTCCCATTCTTTGCAATGCTATCCATAATTTGTTATGATACATAGTCAAGTGTCTTTGCATAGTTAATAAAACATAGGTAAACATCTCTCTGATATTCTCTGCTTTCAGCCAAGATCCATCTGACATTAGCAATGATATCCTTTGTTCCACACCCTCTTCTGAATCTGGCTTAACTTTCTGGCAGTTCCCTGTTCAGGTAATGCTGTAACCATTTTTGAATTATCTTCAGCAAAATTTTACTTATAGATGATATCAATGATAAAACAAAACAAAAACCCAAATACATTGTCGTTGAGTCGATTCCAACTCATAGTGACCCTTTAGGACAGAGTAGAACTGCCCCATAGGGCTTCCAAGGAATGAATTTGAACTGCCGACCTTTTGGTTAGCAGCCAAGCTCTTAACCACTGCACCACCAGGGCTCCAATATTAATGATATTGTTCAAAAATTTCCACATTCTGTTGGATCACCTTTCTTTGGAATGGGCACAACTACGAACCTCTTCCAGTCGGTTGGCCAGGTAGCTATCTTCCAAATTTCTTGGCATGGATGAGTGAGCACTTCCAACGTTGCATCCATTTGTTGAAACATCTCAGTTGATATTCTGTCAACTCCTGGAGCCTTGTTTTTGCCAATGCTTTCAGTGCAGCAGCGACTTCTTTCTTCAAATACCATTGGTTCTTGATCATATGCTACCTCCTGAGATGGCTGAAAGGAGCCTTGCTGGCACAGTGGTTAAAGCGATCAACTGCTAACCGAAAGGTCAGCAGTTTGAAACCACCAGCGACTCCGCGGGAGAAAAGATGTGGTAGTTTACTTCCATAGAGATTTACAGCCTTGGAAACCCTATGGGATGGCTATGATTCAGAGTTGATTTAATGGCAGTGGGGTTTTGGGAAATGGTTGAACAATTGTTTTTGGTACAGTTATACAGTTACTTTGTGTATTCCTTCCATCTTCTTTTGATGCTTCCTGCGTTGTTCAATATTTTGCCCATAGAATCCTTCAGTATTGCAACTCAAGGCTTGAATTTTTTCTTCAGTTCTTTCAGCTTGAGAAATGCTGAGCGTGTTCTTCCCTTTTTGTTTTCCTACTCCAGGTCTTCGCACATTTCATTACAATACTTTGTCTTCTGGAGCCGCCCTTTGAAATCTTCTGTTCAGCTCTTCATTATTTCTTCCATTTGCTTTAGCTACCCTACGTTCAAGAGCAAGTTTCAGAGTGTCATCTGACATCCATTTTGGTCTTTTCTTTTTTTCCTGTCTTTTTAATGACGTTTTGCTTTCTCCGTATATGATGTCCTTGATGTCATCCCCCAACTCATCTGGTCTTCAGTCATTAGTGTTCGATGCATCAAAGCTATTCTTGAGGTGGTCTCTAAATTCACGCGGAATATACTCAAAGTCGTACTTCGGTTCTTGTGGACTTGCTTTAATTTTCTTCAGTTTCAGCTTGAACTTGCATAGGAGCAATTGATGGCCTTGTTTTGCAGTCAGCCCCTGGCCTTGTTCTGACTGATGATATTGAGCTTCTCCATCGTCTCTTTCCACAGACGCAGTTGATTTGATTCCTGTGCATTCCATTTGGCAAGGTCCACGTATATAGTTGCCACTTATGATGCTGGAAAAAGGTATTTGTAATGAATAGGTCATTGGTCTTGCGAAATTCTATCATGAGATTTTTGGCATCATTTCTATCATCAAGGGCATATTTTCCAACTATTGATCTTACATCTTTGTTTTCAACTTTCATATTCCAATCACAGTAATTATCAATGTATCTTGATTGCATGTTTGATCCATTTCAGACTGCAGCAGCTGGTAAAAGTCTTCAGTTTCTTTATCTTTGGCATTAGTGGTTGGTGCATAAATTTGAACAGTGTTATTAACTGGTCTTCCTTGTAGGTGTATGGATATTATCCTATCACTGGCAGCACTGTACTTCAGGATAGATCTTAAAATGTTCTTTTTGACAATGAATGTGACGCCCTTCCTCTTCAATTTGTCATTCCCGGTATAGTAGACCATATGAGTGTCTGATTCAAAATGGCCAATACCAGTCCATTTCAGCTCATTAATGACTAGGATATCAATGTTTATGCGTTCCATTTCATTTTTGATGACTTCCAATTTTCCTAGATTCATACTTTGTACATTTCATGTTCCAATTACTAAATGGATGTTTGCAACTATTTCTTCTCATTTTGAGTCGTGCCACATCAGCAAGTGAAGATCCCGAAAGCTTGACTCCAACCACATCATTAAGGTTGACTCTGCTTTAAGAAGGCAGCTCTTCCCCAGTCGTTTTCTGAGTGCCTTCCAACCTGATGGGCTCATCTTCTGGCATTATATCAGATAATGTTCTGCTGTTATTCATAAGGTTTTCATTGGCCAGTTATTTTAGAAGTAGATGGCCAGGTCTTTCTTCCTAGTCTCCATTAGTCTGGAAGCTCTGCTAAAACCTGTCCACCATGGATGACCTGAAATACCGGTGGCATAGCTTCCAGGATCACAGCAACACACAAGCTACCACAGTACAACAAAATGACAGATGAGTGGTGGCCATAAAGATTACAGCCTAGAAAACCCTGTCACATGGGGTTGCTATGAGTCAAAAATAGACTTGATGGCACTTAACAACAATAACTATGTATCAGGCATCATTCTAGACAGTGAACAAAAAACACTAGGAAACCCCTGCCCTCTTGGAACTTATTTTCTAATGAGTTTAGCACCAGTGTCCACAGCTCTGCTAGGCAGGTCATCTGTCTTTGGGAAATGGAGCTCTCAAAGACCAACACCAAAACTGCCTTCCCTGGGTCTCCCTTCCCCACTGGGCCCTGCCCAGCCACCTCGCTCCCCAAACATACCACTCTTATTTCCAGGCCTTTGCACTTGCTGTCCCTCTGCCCTTAACACTCTTCTCATTTTCTTCCCTTCGTTCATTGTTCTCCTCCTTTGGGTCTCAGCCTGGATGATACTTCTTCCAAGAGGCCTCCTGCCCTTCTCTGGGCTCCTAGGAGGATTCTGTGATTATCACTATAATAGCACCTACCACACTATATTATAATTGCCTGTTAACCTGTCCCACTTCCCGCCAAGAAAGCTAGGCCTGTGTCTTTTCGTCACTGTACCCCCACTGTTTAACCATGGCTGCTGAACGGATGAATAAACAAATTAATGTAGTACAAGGTAGGAAAAGGCTGGGCAGGGCAAGGCTGGGCTCCAGGTGTTCATCAACTACCTGACCTTCTCTTGTACCCACCTGCCTCATGAGCTCAGGATTGTTGAGCATATGGCTGATCTCAGGGTTCCGCTCCATCAGCTGCTGCATCTGGGGGTTGGCCATGATCATGTGGCGCATCAGGTCAGGGTTAGACATCATGTCCTGGACCAGGGGGTTCTCCATGATCTGCGACAGCATCTCAGGGTTGGACATCAGCTGCCTCTGCATCTGCTGCTGCAGCTCCATGAAGTTGGCAGAGCCCAGGCCCAGGCTGCCCAGCCCCAGGATGCCCCCAAAGCCAGCTGTGGGGAGGGGACAGGGTCACATTCTACTCAAGTGGCCTTTCCCCTACCTGGCCAAAGGTACTGAATACAGATCTCCAGGGTGGGCCCAATCTTTTCTCTGCTTCTCACAGCTCCCTTTTCCACTTACTCCCACAGCCTAGCCCTGATCCACGCGAAGAGCCATTAGACTGAGACCTCTTGGACTGCAGAGGCTTAGGCTACCCCAGAGCTGAGCACAGCACCTAGCAAAGAGCGGGCAATCAGTGACAGTCTAAGTAAATAAATATTCCCTATCCTGGCTCCTGCTGGGCCTATCATTTCTCCAAACTCACAGGTTCTTTTAATATCCTCACCCAGGGTTCCCCACGTCCCCAGCCCCATTTCTCCCCTCACTCTTAATACTTCCCCTCCTCCAGGAAGCCCTCACAGAGTAGTCTCCTCCCTGGTTTGGCTCAAATACCAGTGTTTAGAGCCCTGTGTCCAGGGGTCACCTACCCTATCAGACCAGGATCAGGGACCATATTTCTCCCTCCTCTTGACTCTCCCCAACTCCCAAACCAAAACAGCACTGTGTTCTCCTTTCTAGGGGCTTACAGAGTATGGATGCAGTTGCACTGGGGGGTCCCTCCCCAGCCCCTGGGGAGGGCCCCCCCCCACTGCTCCTCCGGCTTCCACTGCCAGCATCTGAAGTGGTGCTGCCAGAGGTGGAGGGCTGGGCAGGGGTGGCGGGTGAAGCAGGCATGGTGGAGGGTGCAGAGGCAGGGTCAGGAGTGGAGGGGGAAGAAGCAGTGGTAGCAGCCGGATCTTGAACCCTGAGGACAGAGAAAGGAGAATCCTGGTTGGAGTATACACCCCAAGAACAAGGAAGGCACCACAAAGATCAGACTGCTCTTTCTTGGCTGGGCAGTTACTACCCTAACTATGACCCTCAGGCAGGAAGAGGGAGGGGAAGGGGAGGTCAGTAAACTAGGGAGTGAGGGCGGAGCTAGTATTATCTGTCTTCAGGGCATTCTGGGAGGGGTAAATCAGGATCCCTTCGGAGGTGAGATTATAGCCTGCCTGAAAATTCATCCAGGAGCCACCTTCCCAGGCCTTGGCATAGGCCCTCTAGGTTCGGATGAGCTGATGGGTGAGAAAGCCTCAGATGTGGAAGTGAGAGGCCCAATCAGAAGCTGGGCCTGCTTATCTCCTGAACTTACTTCTGAGGGGTCTTGATGACCAGATGGACAGTGAGCCCATCCTTGATCCCATGCTGGTTCAGTGTGTCCCCATCCTTGAGGATCTTGCCGGCAAAGATCAAGACGAGCTGGTCCTGCTGGGCCTTAAACCTCCGGGAGATTTCCTCTTTGAACTGGGATCAAGAGACAGAGGTCCTTGTGGAGGGTGCCTGGGCTCCACCCACTAGGGACCCTGCCTCTTCTTTAAGAGCTTTTGCATTCCCTTGCTCCCACCTCTAGTCATGGGAAGTCCTTTCTTCAGTCTCAAGCTGCAATAAACAGCTCCTTTCTTACCCAAGGAGATGGATTATTGAGAGGCTCCTCTCTCAGTTCCATCCCAGGGTCTTCTACCCTAGAAAGTCCTTGCTGCTATCTGCCATCCCACCTCCAGTCTGTCCACCCAGCTTCCTGTGAGGGTGCTGCCTGGGCAGCCCTCCTCATCCCAATTCCTTAAACAGCCTTGGACCCAGACTGTCTTCCTTCAGTTTTTTCTTCTCAGACCTCAAGTTTCCCTCCTCCGCTTAGTCTCAGTTTCTGCTCAGTTCAGCGTTCCTGAACTACAACAAATAGATCCCAGTCATTGAATATTTACTACTCACCACTTAACCGTCTAAGTCCCATAAGATACGTACTAATGACTAGCTCCATTTTAGAGACGAGAAATTTGAGGATCAGCGAGGTTAAGTAATTTATCCTGAGCAGAATGGGAATTGGGCTTTGACCAGGCTCTTAACCGTTCAGACACACTGCCTCTCAATTGGAGCTGATTTCAAATTCAGCTGTGCAGGGAAAAGGATTTAAATTCTGGAATGGAGTGGTTTTATAAGGTTGGGAGGCAGTGGTGGCACCAAGGGCTGCCTGAGGGAGACCTAGAATCCCCAAACTCTATCAGCCCCTCCCACTAAAAAAAAAACACTCAAGTAAAAACAGTGCACTTGCTAAGCAAAGACAGTTAAGACTCCTCTTCCAACCAGAAAGCCTATCTTAAGCCCCGCCTATGTGAAATTTTGGAGCAGCCACTGGGGGTGAAGAACACAAGCGATATTCTATATTTCAACAATTGTTTATTGAGCACCTACTGCACACTGCGTAAAAACCTGAGGAGCTGAGAATCAAAAGAAATCACCTCAATTTGAGAGTAGAAAGGATCTGGGCAGAGGAAAATCCTCTCCCCACCGCCGCAGGTTTTCACCCAAAACGCTGGGAGTCCTGGGAGGCATACAGAAGGCGCCTGGCGCTCTCGGCTTGCGCCCTGGCCCCTTCTGGCTCAGCACCTTGCCGGTGCCCCCCGCTCAGCCTTGGCGCCTCGAACCCCGACTGGTCACCCGAGCGCACACTCCCCTCAAACCCAGGGTCATTCCCTTTTCCCGGTGCAAGGTGCCCCCTCTTCACTCTCCACCACGCCCCCAGCCCTGGCCACAAGGCAAACCCCGGGCCCCCCCCACGCGCGCGCGCCATGCTCCCCCGGATCTACCCTTTGCAGGGCGCCCCCTACCCGCCTCTCCTTCCTTCCCGCTCCTTGGGGTCCCTGCTGACCCCCTGCTCTTCTCTCCAGGGCCCTCCTGGTGGTCCCGACAGTCTCTCAGAGACCCCCACATCTCCTCACAGACCCCCCTCCTCCGCGCTCGGTCCCCGCCAGCCGTACTACCTCCTTGACCGAGGCTCGATCGCAGATCACAATTTCCTCCTTGTCCTTGGGGGTCTTGACGGTGACCCGAATGGGGGGCCTCGTCTCGGCCCCGCTCGGCTCCGCCATGCCGCCGCCGCCGCCGCCACCACCCGGCCGCCCGCCAGCCCGCCCCGGCTCCTCCTCCTCCTCTTCCCCGCCCGGCCGGTCCGGCTCGGCTCGGGCGCCTCCAACACTCCCCTCCCCTCCCCAAGGCTTCACCGCCCCCTCCGGACCAGCCGCAGCCACAGCGCCCCGGGCGGACCGGGGGGACCACTGCAGCGGGCCCGCCCAGGGCCAAGCCCCGGGTTCGGGAGCCTGGACAGGGCCTTGCAGGGTAGTAGCCCCTGGATGGGGCTCTGGGCGGGAGCGGGGCGTGTCCTTCACTCGCGGGGCGGGGAGCAGAGGGCGGGTTCCGGGCGAGAGACCACCGCCCACCCAAGCTGGCCCGAGCCGCGCCGCGGTCCAGTCTGGCCCAAGGCTGACCCCGCCCCCTCCGCGGGTAACTCCCGCTCCGGGACAAAGGACTTTCTGTGTCGCCGCTTTATCACTGTGCCCTGTGATAACTTGGCTTTTCCTGAGAGGCCCAGATCCCTTCCAGGCCTTCTCTTGCTCGATTTGGAGGTTGAATTTTTTCCCACCTCTGGACGTCCGCCTAGGGTCTCATATCTAGGATTGACCCTGTTCTCCCGAGGGTCGTGACCCGAATGAAGGACTGTTAAATACGGTGTCAGGGATCTGGCCTTTGCCTAGGTGGCTTTTCTGAGCCTAGGTTTCCTCAAGCTAATAATGCCTATAGCCTCATCCCACAGAATCGTGCATAAGATAGAAAACTGCTTTGGAAAGTAACCAAAGGTGTGCTTGACAAATACAGGGATTCTATTGTTATTATTATTGAATCGTGGGTTGCTAAGCGGACATGACGCCTTCTCTCTCTTCGAAGGGGTTAAATGTCCTTCCAGTACTTCCAAGGGCCTTTTACTCCCGCTCTTTTCCCCCATAACCTCGTGGACTGACTGGAAAGGCAAACTATAGTTCCCAGGGTGCCTCGCGAGGCAACAAGGAACTACAATTCCCAGAGCCCTCCGCGGTGGGAAGGAGTTAAAGCAGACCCACAATAGCCAGGCCAAGAAACTACAACTCCCAGGATGTTTCGGGGCAGGGGAGCTGGGCTACGGGGAGCGGCAGGCGGAGCCCAGCGGGAGGAAATCCAGGGTATCTGAGTGGAAAAGCCTTGGGTTAGGTGCTGCAGGCATGCTGCGCCCCAAGGCTTTGACCCAGGTGCTAAGCCAAGCCAACACTGGAGGCGTCCAGAGCACCCTGTGAGTGCGGACTGAGGACTTGAGCGGCGCGGGGCTCTCAAAGGGAGGGGTGGGGAAGGATCGCCTGGAAGGAAAGAGGCAGCAGTGGGCAGCATCTGGGGAAACCCGCCGGGAGAGGCTTTTCTAGAAAAGGGAAGCTGGCGTGCTGGGTGTTGGTGCAGGTTCCGGGACATACTCAGCCCAGACCCTTGCTTCCTAGAAGCGCCAGTTGCAGGAGTTGGGGTGGGAACTCAGGCGTTTTTTTCCCCTGCTCTAAGCACGTTGATATCCCTCGCCAGGCTGCTGAATAATGAGGGGTCGCTGCTAGCCTACTCGGGTTACGGAGACACGGACGCCCGGGTCACCGCGGCCATCGCGAGTAACATCTGGGCCGCCTATGACCGGAATGGGAACCAAGCGTTTAATGAAGACAATCTCAAATTCATTCTCATGGACTGCATGGTATGGAAAGGGGAGCCTGGCTTCCTCTATCCCCCAAGGGGATCCCCAGGGGGCTACCCAGACCCCATCCTGGATGGTTGGAGGGCCAGGAACAGGATCTCCAAGTCTTAAGAGGTGATCTGCAGCAGTATTTATAAGAGGCAGGACCTTATTCATTAAGTGGTGGTAAGGAAGGGGTTCTGGGCCAGAGGACTCACTGGGGTTCTGGTCTCAGCCAGCCACTTAAAAGTTGTGAGACCTTGGGTAAGTCATTTGACCTCTCTGAGCTTCCTCATCTTTAAGGTGAAAACAATAACACACATACCCTTGCCCAACTTACTGGGTTCTTTTGAAGATCAAATTAAAGAATGGATATAAACTACAGAGGGATGTGCAGACTCAAGGTGTTGTCATCCCAAGTTCACTGACTCACAAAACCATAAAGTTGTCAGGGTCTCCAGACCCTAGTAGAACCCTTTTAGTTTACAGAGAAAGGAAATGAAGTCCAGAAAGGGGAAGTGGCTGTTAAGACTGTGAACTCCATAGGAGCAGGGACTGTCTTACCTTTGTATCTCCTTATTCAACAAATATTTACTAAGTCTCTGCAGTGTTTGGGGGAATAGCAGGGAAGTAGTGAACAGGACAGACAAAAACCCCAGCCCTCAGGAAGTCAGTAAGTACGTTAGGTGGTGAAAATGCTATGGAGCAAAATAGTGTCAGAGACAATCTCACTAAAAAGGTAATATTTGATTGAAGATCTGAAGGAAGCTGGGAAGCAAGCCATGTGGCTATCTTGGGGAAGAACATTTCTGACAGAACAGCAAATGCAAAGGCCCTCAGGCAGAATATGCCTGGTCAAGGAACAACAAGGCTAATGGGATGGAGTGGCATGAGCATAGGTGAGTAGTAGGAGATGAGCCCCGGAAAGGCACCTGACTCCCAGCCCAGAGTGGGTATCTACTGAAGGTTTGCTGAACCAAATTAAATAGGCCCCAAGAGCGAACTCTCTAGGAAGGGTCTCCACTGTAGCTTGGCTACCTGCTTCATTCCTACCCTCTGAATGTCATTTCAGTTTAACAGGTGACCCCTAGGGTACCTAGTCCACAGCTAGTGCTATACGGCAATGATTGTCAAAACTTTTTTTTTAAACCACAACCTGGTCATAAAAAATACATTTTATGTCACAGCCTAGTACACACACTCACTGAAACAAAAGTTTCGGGAGATGGTACTTCCCTTACCACATGCAATGCTCTTCATTTCTCTTCCCTCCATTTTTTTTTTTCCCCATAAATGCGGATCAACCTTTTAAATAGATCTCTTAACCCTGTAGTCAAACTTGCAGTTTGCAAAGCATCACTAAGGGAAAAGAAGAGAAATATAAGTTGGGTTACTGCTCCCAACTCCCTCACAGTGTCTTGGGTTGAGCCCATAATAATAACATCTCCCATCTGGACAGCCCTTTGCAGATACAAACTCCTTAGTGTATACTGGCACCCCCACCAACTGGAGTGAGGTAGGGATTATAGAAAGAGAAACCAAGTTTTTGGGAGATTAAGTGAGTTTCCCAGAGCAACTTGGTTAAAAGATGGCTGTGCTGAGGCTAGAACGCAGGCTCAGGACCCCATGTCCAGGGCTATAGTCAAAGCCCCCCAGTTGAACCTCCTGCTGTACCCAGGGCGTGCAAGGAAAATAAGTCCCTCTAGGGCCAGAGGAGCCCTTTGGGAAGGAGGAGGCTGAGAGTGCCAAGCAGAGCATCGCATCCCATTATATCCCCTCCCCCACCAGGAGGGCCGAGTGGCCATCACCCGAGTGGCCAACCTTCTGCTTTGTATGTATGCCAAGGAGACCGTGGGCTTCGGAATGCTCAAGGCCAAGGTGTGTATGCGCCCATCACCCATCCCTCCACAACCCCGGGCCAAGCCTTCATGCTTTATCATCATGTCCATTCCCACCCTCACTACCTTTCTGGGGCCTTCCCATGTCCACCCAGTCCATGCCTGGTGTGGTCTAGCTCCCAGGAGCAGACTGAGGCTGAGGCTGAGACTGGGTGTTCAGAGCATATGGCATTGGGGGGTATAGGTCTTGGATCCCATATTGCTCTAGTGGAAGGCCAGGGTGGGACTGATAACTGTTCCCCCTCTTGCAGGCTCAGGCCTTGGTGCAGTACCTGGAGGAGCCCCTCACCCAGGTAGCGGCATCATGACAGCTATAGACGGAACCTGGGATCAGAAAAGAGAGATGACCATTTGGAGGGGCAGGGCCCCTTGGGAAAACCTGCCTGGGCTGTGGTGGGAGGATGAGACTTTGTTTTTCCAAGAATAAACTTAAACTCCTATCCTGTGTTTGGCTACTTTCTTGGGTGGGAGGGATGGGAGGAGGTGGGAAGAGCAGGGATCGCTAGTAGGATTCCTCATGTTCTTCAAAGCAGACTTCTACCCCCTCCTTCACCACAATCTCCCAAAACCAAATGGTTTCTGGCAGTGGTGCCCCTACTCCCTTGGCCTCTCCAGCGGTGTGACCTCACCTAGCCCCTGCCACTCACAGCAGAATCTTCCCACCTGGCTGACAGAACCTTGGGAGGGGCTCAGAGGAGTAAGGGCCTGATGGCGGTCGTGTTGGACAAAGAATATCTGACGCTGGGAGTTCAGTGTCCATTCCAGGCTTTGCAGTGGGAGGTGTGGTGCCTTTTCTACCTTTGGAGTGGGAGGGTACCCCTAGGCCACCTCCAAGGGGCTGACACCCTCTTCCTTTTTTCCCAGGCATTCACATTCTCAGACCTCTGGATCTTGAGGTCTTTTTTTTTTAACGTCAATAGAAAATTTTTTAATAGAAATGAACATAGTGCAAATATAATGCAAGAAAGGATAGACTAATATATGATGCTAATATAACAAGAAAACTATTGAAAAATAAAGATAAATCTATACTTTATGATACATAATTAATCATGGTAGATTATTGCAGTTAGGATGTGTGGATCTTGAGGCCTTTTGCAGACAGGATGCCTTTGCTGTGAGGCCTGAGGTCGTGGGGAGAGAATAAAAGAAGCCCAGAAATGGGCCTCTCAGAGGTCTTCATCTCCAGATCTGGCCCCTACACTCAGACCCCTCACCCAATCTTGCTGTTTCTGCCCCTGGTCTCCCCTACCCTGGGCAATGACTACGGTGAGCTAACAGCCCGTTTCTCCAGGGCTGTGCTAAGGGGCCCATCCTAGGGAAGCAAGTCAGGCCGCAAGTCCCAGCTCCACCCTGAGTGAGAAATGCTACCCATCCCAGGCCCTGGGCTGCAGGGAGGGGCAGAAGTGGCTGTGTTGTACCTCCCACAGCTCTGCACTGTATCAGGGGGGCTGGAACCCTGCTGACCCCAGCCCCTGGCCCCAACAGCCCTTCCACTGGCGCCTCCAGTCCACCTTCCCCAGAGGCTCTTTGCACCTTGCTCTGAAGGGAAACCAAGAGGCCAAGTGGGTTTCTGCTCCCTGAGGGGCCTTCCAACGCACTGGTGGCTGGGCCTCCACTTGCCACAGGTCCCAGGAACCCAGCAATGCGCACTCAGCCCTCAGCTGGCTTTTTCCATAGGTCCTGTCCCCAGCCCTGCTCCC